>NC_035446.2:91128680-91774843 GCF_002127325.2 Helianthus annuus | reverse complement strand
TATGAAAGATGAGGTCGTTTGACCCGTTGTGGGTGGTACTTGAGATTCTTGCATGATGTTTCTTGGTGTAATAGGTGAAGTGGGTGAACCAACAATTCTGTTTTCTCTTAGTAGAACTCTGTTTTGCCTCAATGTTCTTTCAATTTCCGGATCGAACGATAGTGGTGACGACTTGTGAGAGCCTCTAGTATGCATACACCTGCGGTACCTGCACACTAAACACAACCAACGTAAACCCGAAAATAACAAAACAAAACTATTAAACTAACACACGTTGCGCACTACTCCCCGGCAACGACGCCAAAATTTGACGTGCTTGTCGTGGTACACGCAAATTTAATCCAAATTACAACTAGTAGATAGTGGTAACTAGGTATCGAACTCAGGGAGTATGTGGAAAATGTGTTGATTCTATAGCTTTGCAATTTAACTACAATTAACCTAATTTGCAGAAATTAAAGAGCAATGATTTGGATTGTTTGTTTTAGAAAACTAAATTATCAATTACTTACTAATCAAGATTGGATTTTAATTCAGAATATGAGAACAATGACCATCTTAGGATTCAGTTTCTTTAAACACTTGTGCAAAATTCCAACTAGAAAGAGTTACATAGACATAACTCGTGTATAAACAATTGTTGTGATAAAAGGGAACAAAGTACTTGGATTATATGAATGCAAGGTTGTTTCCCGATGATCAATCAATCAATATCCAACCCTAACCCTTCCCGTGATATCTCGATTGCCAACGGCACCAAGAACGTACGAATTAGACTAGAATTGCAATACCAATTAACAAGCTACAATCAATTACTCATACACCATGATAATCAAAGCAAACACAATGTTATCATTATAGAAATAAAGAAACAACCACACAAGAGTTTTAGAGAAACCTTCACCTAAGATGATCACCACCACAAGTTTAGCCGGACATGGTTCGATTGATCATCATAACATCAAAGTTCAAGTTCATCAGAATCAAAAACACAAACTAAATGTTTTGTAATGTTTGGAACCAACCATAATCAGCCAAAATCGCCCCCAATGTTCAGAGAAAACGTCCAATCATGAGATATGTGAAAAGATACCTTAAAAACGGTTTTAATGAGGCAGTTACGCATCTGTCCGTCACCTCCACCATAATTTACGGTCTCCACCGTAAATTACGGTGGACATCAAGTTGTTACGGTGAGTTGAGACTGTGGTACGGTGGAAGAATGCAGGTTTCAGGGCCACCGTAAATTACGGTGGCCATCGTAATTTACGGTGAAGCCCTGACTCTTGGGTTTTGTTTCTTCTTTCATTCCATGCACGACCCGTTCATCTCCAAACCGTCCAATGCATCGTTTTATCTCTTTTAAGCTCCCGAACTGCACCTGAAACATTAGCAACCGTAGTTATCTAATTCAAGATAATTACATGATCAAGTAAGGGATAAACTCGTCTTTTAACATCACTAAGGGTTGTCCCATGGACCACCCGTCAGTAGAGAAGGTCCTGGTTCATTTTGTCGGCACCGGGATGAATAGAATATCGGGATTTGTGGGCTTCGTCCATTAGAATCTATCGTAAATCAGTCCGCTTAGGGATCCAAATTCGGTCCAGATAATGGAATATCCCATTCGACTTATTCACTAGATGGGTTCCATCGTGATAGATCCTTTCCTTCTTCAAGGTTCGCTCGATAAAGAAAGCATGTTGGGCTTCACGGATGAGGGTTTCGAGATGATGCTGGGCTTGAACGTTATGGGTGCTATGCAGATAGCTTCGTCGGCTTAGAGCGTCGGCAACGACATTTGCTTTGCCTGGGCGGTAACGGATCTCACAGTCGTAATCGTTGAGAAGTTCTACCCATCGGCTTTTGACGCATATTAAGTTCTTTCTGGCTGAAGATGTGTTGTAGGCTCCTATGGTCGGTGAAGACCGTACACTTTGTACCATAAAGGTAGTGTCGCCAAATCTTTAACGGAAAAACAACTGCGCCTAGCTCGAGGTCATGGGTTGTATAGTTCTTCTCGTGGATCTTGAGCTGACGAGATGCGTAAGCAATAACCTTGTCCCGTTGCATGAGGACAAAACCAAGACCAAGGTTCGAGGCATCGCAATAGACAACAAAGTCATCGTTTTAGTCAGGTAAAGCAAGGACGGGAGCATTGCAAAGCATATGTTTGAGGGTTTGGAAGGCAGACTCTTGTTCAGTTCCCCAAACAAAGGATCCGTCTTTATGCGTGAGAGAGGTAAGCGGCACGACGATTTTTTGAGAATCCTTCGATAAATCGGCGGTAATAGTGTGACAACTCGAGTTTCTGACTTTCACTTTCGCATTAAATGCGCGTTGACTTTGACTGTTTAGTAGTTGACTTGTTGGACTTGAAATTGTACGCGTTGTATCTTAATGAAACGTATTGTCATGTTGCCTGTATGTGATTACTTGCTGTAATAGAAAATAATATTATAAATATTATTAGAAACACTTAGTCTAGATCACGAAACGTGACATACAGTTCGAAGGATTCGAAGGAACACGAAAGATAACTTTCGATTCGAAGGATCAACCTTCGGTTTAAAGGTTCTCGAAACATATCCTTCGAGCTCGAAACGTATCCTTCGACCAAGGATTTTATCCTTCGATATCTTTCGGCCCAGTCCTTCTAGTGGGCTTGGCCCACTTCGGTGATATGATTTAAATACGTGAATACATGTAAACAGGGGGTTATTTTTCTGAAAAACCCTAGTTCCCTTGCGTGTGTGCGTGACGGCATAGCAAACCTATTCTCTGTTCGAAGGATCTCCGTTCCGTAATCCAGATTTCCGGTTAGTATGTGATGTTATTATGTTAATAGATGATGCTTTGAGTATACATAACTTCATGATTTATCGATTGTCTTGCAATATATTGTTTGTATATTAACCGAATATGTATGTTAATCGGACATGAATGCTAATCGAATATGTATGCTAATCAATATGGTTGTTGATCGGATGTGTATGTTAATCGGATCTGTGTGATGATGTTTAATGATAATGTTTGATGGATCGGCTGTGATAATATGCGATTCGGGGTTATTATTGTTCATGGAACCGGATAATATGATTAAGTGCTAGTATTGTTCATGTGGTTAGATTAGGGTTCATTAGGCTTAATATGAAACTCCCTGTTTGATCGATTCTGAAGTAATTGAATGCTGAAATTGGTGTTAATTGATAATTGGATAAAACTTGGAAACTTGTAACGTAACTGATATCTATCGAAAGATATCAGTTACTCGAAACATAGTTGTAACCGAAAGATGCTAGTTGTTCGAAACATAGCTTGGACCGAAGGATAACATTGACCGAAAGATAGTAGTTAGTCGAAACATAGTGACAACCGAAAGATAGGTTGACTGAAGGATAACATTGGTTCGAAACATAACTTTGGTCCGAAAGATAACTGTGTATCGAAAGACGTGTCGAAACATAATTGTGACAATTGTGATAACTGTTAGACCGAAGGATGAGCAATGAATCGAAGGATGGGTGGTGTGAATCGAATGATAGCTTATGATTTAATGTGAAATACTACGTGTTGTGCCGTTATGCAAACTGACTGTTCTGTGAACATTTAACTTGCATGCGTATCGTTGTGAACATGAACTGATTTGTTATACGTGCATACAATAGGACGTGATTAATTACTTGTGAGTGCATAACCTAGCATACCGAGCAAACCAAGGTGAGTTCACACTCCTACTAAGGCATGGGATTCCCGGGTCGTGGGAATGGGTTAAAGGTTTCAATTGACATAAACGTACAAACGCTTTTCCTAGACTATCACCTATCATAGTCCTCGGATGTCAGGACGGTTCCGTAGGTTGGGATAACACCTACGTGGTCATATACTAATTCCGTAGGTTGGGATAACACCTACGTGGTTCCGTAGGTTGGATAACACCTACGTGGTCATATGCCATTACTGCCTCGGATGTCAGGCACGCACGTAAAACCTACGTGTACGCATTACTTACTTCTTCCGTAGGTTGGGATAACACCTACGTGGTCATATACTAATTACTATCCTCGATGCAAAGGATACGTGCTACGCACACCTCATACGCGCTACTGTTCTCGGACGAAGAACAGGGATAATACGAATAGTCTAGTGGTCACATAACATGGGAAGCCCCCACCTATATAACTTACTATCGGCCCAGTAGAGCCAACCTGTACTTACTGTTACGTACTTATTTACTGTGAACTCGCTCAACCATTTTGTTGATCCTTTCTTTTACATGCCTTGCAGATCGTTAGGTACTGGGAGCTTGCACTGGAGGCGCGGACGTTGTGGACTTGGATCGTGAACGTCATATGAAACCCATATGATACTTGATACACATTTACATTGGATATTTTTATATATACGCTTCCGCTAAACATTGATAACTGACTTATGTTTTGGAAACACCTTTCATATGGATTTGTTTTGAATTATATTGCAATTACTTCTACTTTATACATTGTTCTATATGATTGGTGGCTTGATCCTGGTCAGTCACGCTCCCAAGCGGTGATACTCCGCGTGTGGATTTTTGGGGGTGTGACAGATTGGTATCAGAGCCATTGGTTATAGAGAACTTGGTTTTAATATGGGAAAACGTTTTTATTAAAACCAGACTATAACCAGAACAGTGCTCTCAAACGATCCACAACGACGCTTCGCTCCACGTGCAAGACTCAACTTCCTAGGTAATAAGGTTTATGTTTATTACCTGCTTGCTAGAATTACATAGAACTTTGCTCGTAGTATGCTTACATTACCTTGCTCACAACTTGTCATTGCATGAGAAAACTTATGTGCTTACACTCTTCTGTCATCGCACTATTCGCGAACCTTTCTCACTTATGTTGCCTTTGATGTGAAGATCAATGGCCGCACGAATTAACATGACTCAAGCCCAGCTAGAGGCTCTCATTGCTGCGGCAGTTGCAGCCGCCCAAGCAGGTAGTATACCCTGCAGTATAGACACTAGGATCTTTAGATCCTACATTAATTCTCGTACTTAACTTTGCCCTATTCGTACACAATAGGTCAACCCGCTCAGCAGCAGCCTGGGTGCACCTTCAAGAACTTCATGGATTGTCGTCCTAACTCTTTCAGCGGCACAGAAGGAGCGGTTGGACTCCTCCACTGGTTCGAGAAGCTAGAATCAGTATTCGAGATGTGCGAGTGCCCTGAGGCTCGCAAGGTCAAGTTTGCTACTGGCACCTTGGAAGGAATCGCGCTAACCTGGTGGAACGCGCAGGTGCAGATTCTTGGGTTGGCAGCTGCTAACGCCACCCCATGGAACGATTTTAAGGAACTCATCAAGCGTGAGTATTGTACGCGTGAAGATATTCACAAGCTGGAAGACGAGCTATATAATCTGAAAATGGTTGGGTCAGAGATCGAAGCTTATACTAAACGGTCGAACGAGCTGGCCGTTCTGTGTCCTACTATGGTGGACCCTCCATACAAGCGCATTGAGTTGTATCTCAAGGGATTGGCGCCAGAGATTCAGAGCCACGTTACGTCGGCTAACCTCGAAAACATCCAAGAAATCCAACGCCTCGCTCATCGCATCACCGATCAGGCAGTGGATCAGAATCGCCTGCCTAAACGCATCAGCGCTGCTACTACTGCTACTACGTCTGCTACTACTGCTACTCCCAGTGACAATAAGCGAAAGTGGGAGGGGGATTCAAGCAAAGCATCAGCATCAGTCCAGTCCCAGGCTCAGCAACGAAAGACGGAAGGTTATCAAAGCCCCAGTCAGCACTTCTCGGGCAGTCACAAACAGGGAGGATATCGGGGAAATCTTCCGAAATGTAACAACTGCAACAAGCACCACAACGGCCAGTGTAACAGAGGTCGTTGTCAAAGATGCCTCAAGATGGGTCACGAGGCCAAAGACTGCAGGAGCCCTCGTCCTGCGAACCAGAACCAGAATCAGCAGCAGCCACACGCTCAGCAGAATCAACAACAGGGCAACAAGGGGTGCTATAATTGTGGTGCTGAAGGTCACATCAAGAGACACTGCCCACAGCTAAACAGGAACCAGAACAACAACAACAACAATCAGGGCAACGGGAACAACAACAACAACAACGGGGGAAACAACAACAACAATGGCAACGAGGCAAGAGGTCGAGTTTTCGTGTTAGGAGGAGGAGACGCAATGAACGCTAATTGAACTTATAACTTGTTTTGGGTTTTCATTATTATGTTTACGCTACTCAAACAAAGTTTGGTTTGAACATTAATCATGTTGGGTTTTATGAATTATTTTAACTACTATACTTTATGTTTGATATGATGAATGGTTTGATATTATTGGGCGCACCTGCCGTATTTATGGACCTTATGAACAGGGTGTGCAAACTCTACCTGGACGAATTGTCCTTGTCTCCATCGACGACATTCTGATCTACTCCAAGAGTCAGGAAGAACACGAGCAGCACTTACGTCTTATCTTGGAACTTTTCGGAAGGAGCAAACGTACGCCAAGTTTTCCAAATGCGACTTCTGGATACGTGAAGTCCACTCCTTAGGCCATGTAGTGAACAGGGATGCGATTCATGTCGATCCATCCAAGATAGATTCGATCAGGAACAGACCAGCACCGCGTACACCAACAGAGATACGCCAATTCTTGGGTTTGGCAGGTTACTACAGGTGATTTATCAAGGACTTCCCCAAGATCGCGCAGCCACTGGCTATGCTGACACAGGAAGGTGTCACCTACCGTTAGGGAGATTCCCAAGAGACCGCCTTTCAGTACCTTAAGGATAGGCTTTGCAGCACACCTATTCTCTCACTGCCGGAGGGCACAGATGACTTCGTGGCTTATGGTGATGCATCCATACAGGGTCTCGATGGTGTATTAACACAACGGGATAAGATTATTGCTTACGCTCTCGACAACTAAAGGATTCATGAACGGAACTACGCGACGCACGGTTTAGAGCTGGGAGCTATTGTTTTCGGGCTTAAGATATGGCGACACTACCTGTACGGTACCAGGTGCACGATTTACACCGATCACAGGAGTCTCGAGCATATTCTTAAGCAAAAGGATTTGAACATGCGTCAACGGAGATGGGTTGAACTTCTAAACAACTATGAATGCGCCATCAAGTATCATCCAGGCAAGGCCAATGTTGTGGCTGATGCCCTCAGTCGGAAAGACACTCTACCTAAGCGCGTGCGAGCGCTACAGCTTACTATTCAGTTCAGACTTCCTGCACAGATACGAGCTGCTCAGTTAGAAGCACTGAAACCCGAAAACGTCAAGGCTGAAGCCCTACGCGGCTCACGACAACGATTAGGACAGAAGGCAGACGGCGCCTACTATGTGATGGGGCGTATTTGGGTCCCACTTTACGACGGTCTACGCGAACTTGTGAGGGATGAAGCTCACAAGTCTCGCTACTCGGTACATCCAGGGTCGGATAGAAGGTACCACGACATCAGCACTACTTCTTGGTGGCCTAGTATGAAGGCCCACATCGCTACGCACGTTGGAAAATGCTTAACCTGTGTGAGAGTCAAGGTTGAAAAATCAGAAACCAGCTGGCCTACTTCAGCAGCCCAGGATACCACAGTGGAAATGGGAAGAAATTTCCATGGACTTCGTTACAGGCTTACCTAGATCCCAGCGGGGAAACGACACCATATGGGTCATAGTTGATCGACCCACCAAGTCTGCACACTTCCTACCGATTAAGGAAACGGATAAGTTCTCCACTCTCGCAGACGTTTACCTCAAGGAAATTGTTTCGAGGCACGGAGTGCCCACATCCATTATTTTGGATCGCGACGCACGATTCACGTCAGAACTATGGCAAGCGATGCATAAATCTTTCGGCTCAAGGTTAGACATGAGCACAGCATATCATCCTCAGACGGATGGACAGTCTAAGCGTACGATTCAAACACTTGAAGACATGCTTAGAGCATGCGTTATCGATTTCGGCAACGGCTGGGAAAAGCATCTCCCTTTGGTGGGGTTCTCGTATAATGATAGTTATCACACCAGCATTCAAGCCACTCCATTCGAGGCATTGTACGGGCGTAAATGCCGGTCACCTCTCTGTTGGGCAGAGGTGGGGGACAGTCAGATTACGGGTCCAGAGTTTGTAGTGGACGCCACAGAAAAGATTGCACAAATACGACAACGCATGGCGGCAGCACGCGACCGTCAGTAAGCCTACGCGGACAAGCGTAGAAAGCCTTTGGAATTTCAGGTCGGGGACCGAGTATTGTTGAAAGTTTCACCCTGGAAGGGTGTGGTACGTTTTGGGAAACGGGGCAAACTAAATCCGCGGTACGTCGGACCATTCGAAATCTTAGAAAAGATTGGCAAAGTAGCCTACAGACTGAACCTACCAGCTGAACTCGGTGCAGTTCACAATGTATTTCACGTGTCGAATCTGAAGAAATGCCTATCAGATGAGACCCTCATCATTCCTTTTAAGGAGCTCACTATCGACGAGCGGTTGCAGTTCGTCGAGGAACCAGTTGAAATCACGGACCGGGATGTTAAGGTCCTCAAACACAAGAGAATCCCTCTTGTCCGAGTTCGTTGGAACTCCAAACGTGGCCCAGAGTACACCTGGGAACGCGAAGACCAGATGACAGAAAAGTATCCCCAGTTATTCGAAACCAATGCATCCACTTCTGAGGCTGAAGCTACTACTACTGAATTTCGGGACGAAATTCCAAATCAACGGGGGGATGATGTGACACCCCAGGAAAACCAGTGAACGATGTAACTCACCTAGCTTCCTCAGTGAGTGCGTACCAAATTTCGGGACGAAATTTCTTTCAAGTTGGGGATAATGTGACAACTCGAGTTTCTGACTTTCACTTTCGCATTAAATGCGCGTTGACTTTGACTGTTTAGTAGTTGACTTGTTGGACTTGAAATTGTACGCGTTGTATCTTAATGAAACGTATTGTCATGTTGCCTGTATGTGATTACTTGCTGTAATAGAAAATAATATTATAAATATTATTAGAAACACTTAGTCTAGATCACGAAACGTGACATACAGTTCGAAGGATTCGAAGGAACACGAAAGATAACTTTCGATTCGAAGGATCAACCTTCGGTTTAAAGGTTCTCGAAACATATCCTTCGAGCTCGAAACGTATCCTTCGACCAAGGATTTTATCCTTCGATATCTTTCGGCCCAGTCCTTCTAGTGGGCTTGGCCCACTTCGGTGATATGATTTAAATACGTGAATACATGTAAACAGGGGGTTATTTTTCTGAAAAACCCTAGTTCCCTTGCGTGTGTGCGTGACGGCATAGCAAACCTATTCTCTGTTCGAAGGATCTCCGTTCCGTAATCCAGATTTCCGGTTAGTATGTGATGTTATTATGTTAATAGATGATGCTTTGAGTATACATAACTTCATGATTTATCGATTGTCTTGCAATATATTGTTTGTATATTAACCGAATATGTATGTTAATCGGACATGAATGCTAATCGAATATGTATGCTAATCAATATGGTTGTTGATCGGATGTGTATGTTAATCGGATCTGTGTGATGATGTTTAATGATAATGTTTGATGGATCGGCTGTGATAATATGCGATTCGGGGTTATTATTGTTCATGGAACCGGATAATATGATTAAGTGCTAGTATTGTTCATGTGGTTAGATTAGGGTTCATTAGGCTTAATATGAAACTCCCTGTTTGATCGATTCTGAAGTAATTGAATGCTGAAATTGGTGTTAATTGATAATTGGATAAAACTTGGAAACTTGTAACGTAACTGATATCTATCGAAAGATATCAGTTACTCGAAACATAGTTGTAACCGAAAGATGCTAGTTGTTCGAAACATAGCTTGGACCGAAGGATAACATTGACCGAAAGATAGTAGTTAGTCGAAACATAGTGACAACCGAAAGATAGGTTGACTGAAGGATAACATTGGTTCGAAACATAACTTTGGTCCGAAAGATAACTGTGTATCGAAAGACGTGTCGAAACATAATTGTGACAATTGTGATAACTGTTAGACCGAAGGATGAGCAATGAATCGAAGGATGGGTGGTGTGAATCGAATGATAGCTTATGATTTAATGTGAAATACTACGTGTTGTGCCGTTATGCAAACTGACTGTTCTGTGAACATTTAACTTGCATGCGTATCGTTGTGAACATGAACTGATTTGTTATACGTGCATACAATAGGACGTGATTAATTACTTGTGAGTGCATAACCTAGCATACCGAGCAAACCAAGGTGAGTTCACACTCCTACTAAGGCATGGGATTCCCGGGTCGTGGGAATGGGTTAAAGGTTTCAATTGACATAAACGTACAAACGCTTTTCCTAGACTATCACCTATCATAGTCCTCGGATGTCAGGACGGTTCCGTAGGTTGGGATAACACCTACGTGGTCATATACTAATTCCGTAGGTTGGGATAACACCTACGTGGTTCCGTAGGTTGGATAACACCTACGTGGTCATATGCCATTACTGCCTCGGATGTCAGGCACGCACGTAAAACCTACGTGTACGCATTACTTACTTCTTCCGTAGGTTGGGATAACACCTACGTGGTCATATACTAATTACTATCCTCGATGCAAAGGATACGTGCTACGCACACCTCATACGCGCTACTGTTCTCGGACGAAGAACAGGGATAATACGAATAGTCTAGTGGTCACATAACATGGGAAGCCCCCACCTATATAACTTACTATCGGCCCAGTAGAGCCAACCTGTACTTACTGTTACGTACTTATTTACTGTGAACTCGCTCAACCATTTTGTTGATCCTTTCTTTTACATGCCTTGCAGATCGTTAGGTACTGGGAGCTTGCACTGGAGGCGCGGACGTTGTGGACTTGGATCGTGAACGTCATATGAAACCCATATGATACTTGATACACATTTACATTGGATATTTTTATATATACGCTTCCGCTAAACATTGATAACTGACTTATGTTTTGGAAACACCTTTCATATGGATTTGTTTTGAATTATATTGCAATTACTTCTACTTTATACATTGTTCTATATGATTGGTGGCTTGATCCTGGTCAGTCACGCTCCCAAGCGGTGATACTCCGCGTGTGGATTTTTGGGGGTGTGACAAATAGCCCGCTAACCTGAGAAAAGAACGGACTTCAGACGGGTTCTTAGGCGTAAAACAACTCTTAACAGCTTCAATCTTTGTTGGATTGACACGAATACCTTGACTATTGACAATATGACCGAGGAATTGAACCTCCTCCAGCCAGAATTTGCACTTGGAGAACTTGGCATAGAGTCGATTCCCCTGGAGTAGCTTGAGAACCAAAAATAGATGTTACGCGTGTTTAGTTTTCGACTTGGAATAGATCAGGATATCATCGATGAACACGATGACGAAGCGGTCAAGAAACGGTTTACACACGCGATTCATCAGATCCATGAAAACCGCGGGTGGGTTGGTTAAACCAAAAGGCATAACAACGAACTCATAGTGGCCGTATCGAGCGCGAAAAGCAGTTTTGGGTATATCCTCCTCTTGAATGCGTAGCTGGTGATCGCCTGAGCGTAGATCGATCTTGGAAAAAACGTAGCACCTTGTAGCTGGTCAAACAAATCATCGATACAAGGCAGGGGATAGCGATTCTTGATCGTCAGCTTATTCAATTCCCGATAGTCGATGCACATCCGGAACGACCCATCCTTCTTTTTGATGAAAAGGACTGGTGCGCCCCAAGGAGAGGTGCTCGGGCGAATGAAGCCTTTATCAAGCAATTCCTGGAGCTGACTCGAGAGTTCACGCATTTCGGATGGAGCGAGCCGATAAGGAGCTTTAGCAGCAGGGTTGGCTCCAGGAACGAGGTCGATACGAAAGTCGATATCACGACTTGGTGGGAGTCCTGGGAGTTCATCAGGAAATACCTGAGGAAATTCACAAACAACAGGTACCTGGCCTACCTCCTTAATTCCTTTCTTTTCCTTCTCCGCTACTACAATGTTAGCCAAGAAAGCTCTGTATTCCTTGCGGAGATACTTGCTAACTTAGACACATGACATGAGCTTGAGACCTTTTGAAGGAGTTTCGCCATACACACACAATTGATCACCATTCGTGAGCGAAAATCGAATTATCTTATCAAAGCACACAACTTCAGCATGATTTTTACGAAGAAAGTCCATGTCTACTATGATGTCAAAACTACCGAGCTGCATCGGAATAAGGTCGTTGGAAAGATGTGATTGTTGAGTTCGAGAGTACAATCACGAAGAACATAATTGACGGCGACAGTTCTTTCGGTGGCAACTTCAACATCGAACGTCGAGGGGAGATGGGAACGCTTACGATTAAGGAGCTTTTCGAACTCAAACGATAAAAACAGTTATCGGCTCCAGTATCAAACAAACACGAAGCATAAATACCATTCACAAGGAACGTATCATTGACCATGTTGTTGTCAGCCTGAGCCTGGCGCACATTAATGTTGAAAGTTCTGGCACGGGCGGCTTGTTGTTGTTGCTGCTGAGGCTGTTGCTGCTGCTGTTGCTAGGGCTGCTGCTGTTGAGGCTCTTGCTTCACATCCCTGTTCGGGCACATGTTTGCGAAGTGGTTGGGATTACCACATGCAAAGCAGACTCTGGCGTTGATCGCGGGTGCCTGAACCGCTTGTTGACCTTGAGGAGCAAGAAGTAGAGCTTGATGAGCAGTAGCTGGAACTGTAGCTTGTCGAGGACCTGTACGGCAGTTGGCGGTGAAGTGGCCGTACATGTTGCAATGCACACAAAATCTATAGGCGATACCCACCGGGTGATGATAAGTACATGTCGGGTAGGCAGGGTGATGACCAGTATAAGCACGCTTTGCAGGCGGTGCTTGGGTAACTGGTGCTGCAGCTGATCGGTGTTGAGGTTGTTGCTGAGCTGGTACAGCTTGGAGCGGAGCAGCGGTAGTGACAACACAGTTCTTGTTGCTGGAGTTGCTGTTCTTCCTCTTGCGACGAGAGGACTTTGAAGACTGAGGAACGGTGGTGGTTTCAGCAGATGCGGCGGTGGTAGCTTGATGCAAGTTCTTTGAGGCTTTGTCCCAGACACCAGCCTTGACTCGCTTGTCGTTTATCTCAGCGGCGAGCAGATAAGTTTCCTCAATTGTTGCTGGTTTTGCAGCGTGAACAAAATCTGCAACACAATCCGGCAGAGCTCGGATATACTTCTTGATCGTCATATCAGCAGTCTTGACTTGATCATGACAGATTATACTAAGATGCTTGAAGCGAGCAGTTAAAGCAGCATTGTCACCATCCTTCTGCTGTATATGCCAGAATTCATCCTCCAACTTTTGGCGCTCATGGGGAGGGCAGAACTCTTCCAACATGACGTTCTTCAACTCATACCATGACAGACCATAAGCTGCATCATTTCCGCGTTTGTTCCTCTCGGCCGTCCACCAGTCTAAGCATGAGACTGGAAGACGCCGATAGCATTCATAGTGCGGAGATTGTCAGGACAGCCACTCTGGCGCAGGGTGACCTCGATCGAATCAAACCATTGAAACAAAGCCGTAGGGCCATCTTCGCCAGTAAATTCTTTTGGTCCGCAAGCTTTAAACTGCTTGAAGCTGAAAGAAGCTTTAGGGGTTTCAGTCCTGGACTCTTCAGACGATTTGCTCACATTCTCGTATAGTTCACTCACGATCTGAGGAACAACCTTCGCCATTTGCTTAGCGACGAGAGCAGCAAGGCGTTTGTCTTTCTGGTTTTGGCGAGCAGCGCGCGAGTGACGGGATCCAGATGACGACATTGTCTGCAACAGACATCGTCATAAGACTCAGACACAATATAATCAAATCTCACCTCACACGCCTAATATTACTAAAGCTCAGGAACACGATCACGTAAACACATAGGCACATAATCACAGATTCACATAAGCACAGAAGCACATAGGCACGTAAAGCACAGAAGCACAGAAGGCAGTCAGAATACAAAAACCTATCATTCAAAGTCCGCGAGCGTTCGAGAATAGCGATTGCGATTAGTGAGTACACGGCGAGCAACATAGCGTTAAGTGATTCCTCAAGTAGCAGCGATTTGTTAGCGTATTGGGATTGATGTGCAGTGCGAGTCGTGTGTGTTGATTAAAGCAAAAAGCAAAAAGCGAATAAATCACCAAAAATCGGAAACATATAATAGATAAAACCATACAAACACATAAAATCCACATAAAAGCGGCAAATACCAGAGTCGGCAGTAGCGAGCTTAGAATCGAAACACATAAAAATTGGCAATTGCGAGCTTGAAATCAAAAATAGGTTGTCTAAGGCTAGATAGACGTCGACTACCCAAAGTGATTCGACTATTCACAAGGACCTTTAGTACACACTTTTAGCCTTCGGGACTGTGCTTTTGCCTCGATTTTGGGTGAATGGCATGCATCCTTCCAGTTATAGTGTGACTTCAAGTCGTTGGAGTCCGTCGAGACTTTGGTGAGAGTTTTGTAAAACCAAAATAGAGATCGGAACAATTCGTCAAGGTTTGGGTTTCACCCCTGACTTAACAACTTCGTTCCTGTTTTGATAAAATAAGGGAGAATTATGCGTCAAAGTATGGATTTCACTCCTGATTCAACGCAAATTCTACTGTTTATAGATAAAATGCGGGTCGAACAAGCAACTTAGTCGAGAGTTTGCGGTTTTCACACCTAATCTCGACCAAATTGCTTGTTCATTTTCGAAAATTAGTGTGCAGTGATTGTGTAGCGTAAGCGAGAAATAGCGAGAGATAGCAAATAAGCTCATACAAAACCCCTAGGGGTATGCACAATTCGGTATGTTGGTACCTAACTATAGACTAGGTCATTTCTAAGACATCGACTCGGACTAGGTCGAGTCTTGCCTAATTCCCTATAGTTATGGCTCTAATACCAATCTATCACACCCCAACCGATGGCGGAAATATCGGGGCGTGGCACTGAGCGAAACAGATTGTCCATGAGTATCCATAACAACTATTAATTACCAGATATTGAAAACGTCATGTCCCATACCATAACATATCAAATAAAACAGTTGTTACAAATAATTATCTCATAAACAAATACTAATCCGACTACTCAGATTTCAAAATAGACAAATTGTTTATTCGTTTCTAGACCTTTCCTAGCCTCGATTTCACTGCAAGCCAAGCATTTTAACATCTTAAGCACATGCCACATACGTTAAAGTAAAAGTCAACACACATAGTGTAAAGGTGAGCATACAAGTTTAATAGATATAATAGAGTTCGAAATCGTTTACGCATAACCAGCACGTACACAGTGTGAAATGAAGCACGTAAGTTATCGACGTGATCCGATCAATACCAATGACTGCGGGTTGACTGCGCAAGGCAGTTCGTAATACATATTCACCAGTGTGAACCATGTGATTAATTGTCCTTAACAACCCCTGAGTGAATAGGTGCTGAGTCCAAACTATAGTACTATCGTTGCTAAGGCAGGTAGACAGCAATCCATGTGTAAACATAACAAACAAGCATTCATTAAGTCACGTATAACATGCAGTAGCTGTTAGCGTTAAAGTATTGCGTAGTGTGTTCGACGTTATTTAGAATAAGTAATGTATTTAACACCCAAAAGTGCGTAAAGCAAAATGGGTTCGAGTATACTCACAGTGATGATGGATTGAAGGGAGCGCTAGAGTGAGTTTAGCCTGACCAGAATGATAGCATAAACGATAAGCGGTTCGTAAAACGATTAAACAAAAGACACCTTGCACCGTATGTCAGATGGTAATCCGATCGGATGGCTAGTCGATCGGATGACAATCCGTTCGGATGGTCACCCGATCGGATGGCCATTCGATTGGATTGTCATCTCGTTTGGTGAGGATGTGTTTGTGTTTGTGTAGGATGTTTTGTGCTTTGAAGTTTTCGTTGTAGCATTTTGAAAACAAAGAAGTATCTCTACCTTTTAGGTCGGTCGATCGAACGGCGGTTCGATCGGACGGCGATCCGTTCGGCGAGGAAATTCTCAAAGAACAAGTTCACAACAGTGTTGTCACTCGATCGGGTAGTCTACCGATCAGATGGCAATCCGTTGGAATTAGTAATGCATTGAACATGTTGAAAATTGTTTAAGTGTTGAAGTCCAAACATCACATGGTCAGGTGGTAATCCGATCGGATGGCAATCCAATCGGACGACAATCCGTTCGATGTTCATGACCTCAAAGTTGAAAAATAAAAGTTAAGTGTGGGGCCAAGGTGCAAGCCGATCAGGTGGCTGTCCGATCGGGTGGCAATCCGATCGGATGGCAATCTGATCGGACGACAATCCGTCCTCGTAGCCTGATTGTCTTGATACTTGGTCGTTTTGATAGTTTTGCGGTTTTCTCGAGATAATACGACAACGTGACAAACAACAGAAACCTCGTCCAGACTTAGTGACCCGATCGGACAGGAATCACCCTAGTCTGACCAGCTAACTGTTCGAGACGGTGTTTCATGTTTAACCCGAAATCAGTAATCTCTTGGATAGAATCCAGATCTTGAACCAACACATCACTAAGAAGGAGTAGAAGATCAGAACAAGGTCCGATTCTATCGGTTTGAGTGCATTGAGTGTAAAAGAGTTGAAAGAAAGTTAGAAACCCATCTTTCAATTCTTTTCACCATGAATATGTTCAGATCTATGCAAGATCCTTGTTTATTCATGTGGAAATCGTTCAGATCTAAGTTGTTCTTGGTGGATTCAAGCCAAAACATGAAGTTCATAAGAACACCATGATGACATCATCCTAGAACACCTCAAATCTAGTGATTGCATGGTTAAAAGTAAGATTCAAAAGATAGAAAGGTGGAGGAGTGCGTGTAGATCAAGAAAGTACAAGATTTAGGTTGAAAACTTACAAGAATCGCGAGAAATCGGAAGAAAAGTGGGCTGGAGCGAGCTAGGACGAGTGAGAGCTGTCACATCAAGTGATGTGACATATGAGGGGTATTTATAGGGTTTCCCAAAAAGGAAAGTGGGGGAAAGTGGCTGGTCGATCGGATGGCAGCCAGATCGGGTGGCAGCTCGATCCGGTGGCAGCTCAATCGGGTGGCAGCTCGATCGGGTGGCAACTCGATCGGGTGGAAACTCGATCGGTTGGCCACTCGATCGGCCGGCCACTCAATTCGAGTGTTCGGCGTGACGAGTTTTGTTGTTTCGATTCGCGTGTTGAGCGTTGCGATGCGATAGAGTTTCCCCTTTAAATTACTTTTAATCCCAACTACTATATCTAACATACAATCATCATAATAACCCGCGTTTAGCGTTTGCGATTCGATTGCGATTGACTTGCGGTTGCATTTCGATTAATCACCACAACATAAACATACATAAACATGCACAAGTAACACATTAGTAGCACACACACGTAAAGCAATAACCAGAACACATAATTCGAGCTGCGAATGCGATTGCGATGTGATAAGCAATAAGCGATAAACATCGATTAAACCTCGATTATTAACAAGTACTCCACATAATACAACTAACGTAATAAAACAAAAAGACTATCTACAAGTCAAAGAAGTCAAAATAGTAATTGAGCAAGGTGTGATAGATCGCAATTAGCAATCCTTTCTTCCTTTGACTTCAATGTTGACTTTGACTTTGACTTTGACTTTCGAAGCATGGGGTGTTACATGACATAATGTAAAGTCTAAAACATAATAAGTTTGAAAACAAAGTTCAAAACATAGTTAATTTAAAGAAGTGTCTCAAAGGTTTAACGGAAGCAGGAAGTTCAGAAATAGTTTAGACGATAAGTTCTGAAGTAGGAATCCGACATCGGATCCTAGACGACCACCACAACGCCCCAAGAAAACTCCAGCGTAGCATTTACGGACCTGCAAGCATACAGTAGTATGTCAACATAAAATTGGCGAGTTCACAGTTTTCGAAAAAGGTTTTCTTGTTTTATCCCAAAAATGTCTGTTTTATGAGTTAGGGGCTGTTTGTTTACCTCTTAATGAGGCTCTTAATGGTTCAGACCTCTTACTAGTTCAGCACTTAATGGTTCAGACTGTTTGTTTCACGAGCAGATGTCTGAATGGTTAAGACATTTGCATCTGAATGGTTAAGATTTATACAGAGTCTAAATGATTAAGACCTCTAATTTGAATTGGTCAGGCATTTGCCTCTGAAAGGTTAAGCATTATACAAGCTCTTAATGGTTCAGACCTCTTACTGGTTCAACACTTAATGGTTAAGACCTCTTACTGGTTCAGCACTTAACCATTCAGATGTTGCCAAACAGCCCTGATGAGCGTTAGGTGTAATATATTTTAGGTGTATATTTTGAGCCCTTTTTACACCTTTTAGCCAAGTTTTAAATTTACAAAACACGATATTCACTAACACTAAACACACATATGGACAAGTGCACCCATCGTGGACGTAGTATAGTGTTGGTAAGATACCGAGGTCGTCCAAGGACACAAGAGCTTTTAGTACCGGTTTATCCTCAACGTCTAATCAAATCAAAAAGTTAGAAAAAGGTTTTTAAACTAGAGAAATAAAACTAACTAAAATGCTGAAAAATAAAATAAAAGTAAAAACAGATAGACAAGATGAATCACTTGGATCCGACTCGTGTGTAGTGTAACCTTTGATTATTTCCGCACTTTTGCACATTTTAAGAGATTATCTTAGTTATTGTAGTAGGCGCTTCTTTTGAAGGTGACGTTACCCTCAACCCAGTAGTTTGAGTCAGCAAGGATACAATCCTAAAGGGTCGGATTATTGAAAGATAATTAATTAAGTTATTAATGCATAATGTGGTAGGCCCCTCTTTTAAAGGCGACGTTACCCTCGGCTAAGTAGTCTGAGTCAGCAGGGATACAGTCCTAAATAGCCGGGTTAAAGTTTTAATAGTAGTTTAACTTATGAGGGGATCAAAGAGTTTGGACCTCCGTCATCCGATACCGGTGGGTATTGAAGGATGTCATACTAAATTTGACCCAGGTCCTTTGCAGGATCTATACACTGAACAATGGCAAGACTTTTACCAAACCGTTCCCTTAACCCCCAACAAGGTAGCCAACATATCTCCATATAGACCGTGGAGATATGAATGGTGAAAATCTTTTATTTTATATAGACAGTAAAATAATGCCAAGACACCACGGACAAACGATAAGGAAGAATCACCTTCAACATAAGAAACTAGTTATTAAAGTCATTAATACATAACCAAATAAAAAGTGCGAAAAGATTAAAAATAAAAAGTATTACACTAAACACTTGTCTTCACCAAGTGATGTAAGAGACTTAGGCAAACATGGCCTTTGATTGTCAAGAACTCCTACAATCAATCTTGGATCCCGAGACGACTCACACACTCTATGATGGACAATGGATGATGGTGGTGGATGATGGTGTTGTGATGGTGGTGGGTGGTGGGTGAAGTGTGAGAGAGGTGGTGTGCCAAGGGATGAGTTGCAAGTGATCCAAGCACTCCTATTTATAGGCTGAACAGAAGCTCGGGCACGGCCCCGTGTCCGTTGGGCACGACCCTGTGTCCATCATTCTCTCTTTCTTCATTAATTGCAGTTTGTCTGCATTAGTTAACCACGCCCCCGTGTCCGCTGAGCACGACCCCGTGTGCAGAAGCATATCTGTACTATCAAGATTTGCCTGGATTCTACGAATCTTATAGTTGACCACGGCCCCGTGTCCACTGAGCACGGCCCCGTGGTGGGCGTTGGAAGCTTTTACAACTTTGTCTTTTCTGCTGACACTTGGGCACGCCCCCGTGCTCATTGAGCACGGGGCGTGTTCAGCCTTCTGTTTTCTTTGTTTTGCTTGGGAAGATGCTGTCGGGGGGTCGGGCATGCCACGTTTGTTCCTTTTCTTGCATTTATGTTAGATTTAGATGCCTTTTTGCTTCTTTTGTTCAATTGAGCTCATTTAATCCAGAAAATACAAAAGGAAGACAAAAACACGCTTTTTCCAACATTAGTACTAAAAAAGGTTAGTTTTATGCCACAATTGATGTATTTTATATGTTGCATTTTGTGCACATCAAATACCCCCACACTTGAATCTTTGCTTGTCCTCAAGCAAAACTCTTTATAATGTGGCTTTACACTCCCAAATTGAATGGGTAGAAAAAAAGGTTTTTGGGCTTGTCATAGAGTGTCGGGATTTCCAAGATTCATTATTAAGTTTTATTTTTATTTATTTACAATCCTATTCGTCATGATTTATTAAAAACGTTTCATAAGATAAGCTACTTATTAGGGCATAACATGCCTTTTTAAAATTCCATTTATATACGAGTTCACATACCTCACCGGGGAATCACTCAACACTCGGCCGAAGATGTATTTTTAGTGAATCACTCGAGAGCGGCATGGAACTTACTCCTACCATAAGCTTGCCAAGCAATCAATCCTCCTCCTTTTTAACTATATACCTTCGTAAATATCAAGAGGACTTTTTGGGTGAAGGGTTAGGCTTGGGCTAAAGGTGGGTGGTTGGGTTAGTGGTTAGTAAAAGGGCGAAAAGCGTAAAAACCGTCGGTTTTCATAAGACTTGATATTTTTCAAAACTTTTTATTTTGATGAAGCATTTCAAACAAAGTTATTTTTGATAAACTTGTTTGTTTATTTCTTTTGGCTTCATCTTTTTTTTTGAATCAAGTCATACTAAAAACCGAGCTTTGTTACTAAAATAAAGGGTTTAAAACGAAAAGGGTTTATGTGGGTAAAGGGTGTTTGGTTTGGGTTCTGAAATGAAAAGGTTTAGGCTCAAAGGGGTTGACTAGGGGGATTTTGGGTAGGTGATTAAAAAAAAGAAAATAATGGTGTAGAAATAAAAAGGGTTAGTCCTAATGCCTCCATCATTTACTTAGTCGGGTTTAAGTTGGTAAGGACCGGGAATGCATCGTCGTGGCAAGTTCTAGAGTTGTAAGAACCAAACGGCTATTCACACAAGAAAGAAAAATGAGCATTTAGTTTAAAGATATGTGTTTGTATGCTCAATAAAGGCTCAAAACTCACTTTTGTGGGAATGGGTTTTTATGTGATCAAGTATATATAATCAAATTTTAACTAAGTTTGTCATGCCGTTTCATAATTTTCTTATGTTGGTTCTTTTTTTTTATCACAACGCTATCGGTTGTAAATTTGTAAAAATATAACCTTTTAGAACTTGAAATTCCCAACTTAAACTTAGACAAGTAAAAAAATGAAAATTTTTGTAAAAATTTGGGGTGATTAGCGGTTCCAATAGAGTTTTATGTAAGGCTTGTTAATTAGGACTTGCAAGATTCAAGGTTTTTAGCATTCCCCCACACTTAAATTACTCATTGAGGCATGTGTCCCAAAAATAAGTTTTTAGGTTGGTTGAATGTGTAAAAAGGTGTGAAAAAGCAAAATTTTATGTTACTGGGCGTCTGAACACGGCCCCGTGTCAGATAGACACGACCCCGTGTTCAGGTGCCAGTAACAAAAACTTACAGAAGGTGGACACGGGGGCGTGTTGGCTGGGCATGACCCCGTGTCTGGCAAAAATCTGCAGAATTTAAACAAACAGCAGGTCTGGGTAAGTGGGCACGGGGGCGTGTCGGCCGGACACGACCCCGTGTAGACAATCTGCAAAGTTGAAAAACAGGTTTCTAGCTTCGGTTTTCCTGTCCCGGCTTTAGTAGTACTAATATTTAGCACTCTAAGCCTCGTATGTACCTGTCTTATCAATAAACACCATACCAAACCATCATAAACATCCTAAATTACCAAAGTTTAACATCCATGTCATCAAGTGAAAAAGAAAAACAAATGCAGAAAAATAAAAAGAGTAAAAGGGAAAGTAAATTGTTCAACGCTCGGCACGCAGGCCGGAAATTGTTCGATAGAAAAGGGGGTTAACCTGTGGGATCACCAACCAGCTGCTGCTGCTCCTACTCCTCCCGCCTAGTCCATGTCCTCATCCTCGTCATCGCCTCCTCCTCCATGCCCCGCCATGTACTCCCGGATGTTCCCGATGTCATCTTGGATATCGGAGATGTTTCTTTCAATGGCTCCGACCCGGTTGTATGTGTTCTTGGCGAGGTTGTAGGTGTTCCTAGTGCATATAAGGTTTTCCTGCAACAAATCATGTAAACTTTGGAAGTTAGGAAAACCACCTCCTTGTGAGGAGGATTGGCCCGGATCACCGTGAGGCTGGTACTGGTAATGGGGAGGTTGATGAAACTGTGGAGCGTGAAGGACTAGCGCCTCTTGCAGGTTCCAAGCATGCCCTTGCATCCTCTGGAAGCTAACCGACCCATCTTCCACCTCATAGATTAGGTTCATGGAGCGGCAGATGTGTACATCCACTCTTCCCGACCATGGGCTCCTTTCAAAAGATCTAGCTATGTTCACAAAGTGCTTGAAGAGACGGTATATCCACCCCCCGAAGAAGATAGGGGTTGGTGGAGTAGCAAGCCGGTTCCAATGCATGTTTCGGAGCAGGAGATACGGAACATCGAGGGGTCTTCGGGTATGAATGCAGTGAAGGACTATCAAATCTCTCAACCCAACAACACCACCGCTATCATGCCTTTGGCTAAGAGAGTAACCGAGGACCCTATGGATGTATCTGTAGAATGGGTCCCTCAACTTAGTACTCTTAGTGCTGCTTGGGTTGTAGTGCCCTTCACCGATCTGAGCCCACGCGGCTTGGCGTTCGTTCTCATCCAACTCTCGCACCCATCCGGTGTTCTCTTCATTACCCGAATCTTCCTCCGTATACAGCCCAACTATTGACCCAAATTGTGCCATTGAGATCGAGTACATCGTTCCACCACATCGGAATGCCACACCATCATTATCGAACGGGTCGCACCTTGAATTCAACGTGAAGGTGCTATAGAACTCCATAGTGCACTCGTGGACGGAGCAAAGTCGAGTGGTTAGGGCAATCCTTAGTAGGCCGGTAACGAGGTTGTTAAACCGGTCAAGTTGGTTCACCATGGCTAAAAGGTCCGTGCACACTTGTCTTGGGTATTCTTCCGGTCTTGTTTGAAGTACGTCATATCTTGCTCTAGTATCGAGCTCATTTGCGTTGAACCTAGTGAACTTCTTTGACATCTGAAAGAAAACACCAAAAGTTAGCACGAAACAACGAAGTTTTCGGAGAAAACTGAAAACAGTGGGCTGGACACGGCCCCGTGCTCAACGTGCACGACCCCGTGTCCAGGTGTCTGTTACTCAAAATCTTCATTTTTCGACCCGGTTTCGAAAACTTGAAAATTTTTGGTCAAGTAGGTGCGGTTTCCCCCGAAAATGAAACCCCAAGTGCCGTTTTTCCCAAAACAAACCGTTTACCCCTTCAATTTTATCTTTTTCGGTTCAAAAACAAGGGTTTGGGGTTTTTGTGAGAAATCGGGCAAATCTATGAACAATACAAGTGGATTTACTTCCCATTACACTAATCTAAACTAATGCTAACAGATTTATGCAAAAATTTGAGGTTCAATACGGATGAACTTCAAGAACCCTAGATTTTCCCCAAATTTTTGATGTTTTAACTACATGCAAGTAACTAATCTAACTACTAATGGTGATAGAATCATACCTTGATGCTGTTAGAACGAGAGGGAACGTCGGATATCTGCGGAAAATCGCCTGAGCCTGAGAGTTTTTGGGGAAACGGGGCGTGTGGAATGATGTAACTGTTATGAAAAAGGGGTTTTATCCCGACAGTTGCGCGGACACGGCCCCGTGTCCAGCGGACACGGCCCCGTTCCGAGCAACTTTTTTTTTAGTTATTAAAGTGCTCGTGTGAGTGCCATGGTTTCCCAAAACTTGGTCAGAAGACTTACCGGTTTCGATGTTTATCCGCTTGCTTGTAACTTACCAGGTATGATGTTGATGCTTTTACTCGTCGACCGTTTGAAGTGAGATTTGCTCCTCCTCATCCTCAATGAATCCTTGGTAGAGTTTCAGCCGTTGGCCATTGACTTTGAATGGGATTCCATTCCGAGATTTAATTTCTACTTCACCGTGTGGGAAAATATGGGTGACAGAAAAAGGTCCTGACCACCCAGATTTTAATTTTCCAGGAAATAGTCGAAGTCGTGAATTAAACAAAAGAACTTGATCCCCTACTCGAAATTCATTAGGTTTAATATGTTTATCATGCAAGTTTTTCATTCTTTGCTTATAAATTTCAGAGTTAGAGTATACATAATTCCTTAATTCGTCTAATTCATTTAATTGACAAAATCGATTTTTTCCTGCAAATTCTAAATCTAAGTTTACATTTTTAAATGCCCAGTAGGCCTTGTGAGCTATTTCTACCGGCAAGTGACAACTTTTTCCATAGACGAGCTTATATGGGGTTGTACCTATTGTTGTTTTATAAGCAGTTTGAAAAGCCCATAAAGCGTCATCTAATTTATCTGCCCATTCCTTTTTATTTAACCCTACGGTTTTTTCAAGTATTCGTTTTAAACCTCTATTAGTCATTTCAGCTTGTCCGTTTGTGTGAGGATGATATGCTGTTGAGACCCGGTGATAGACCCCATATCTTGTTAGATTTTTTCAAGTTGATGATTACAAAAATGGGTACCTCTATCACTTATTAATGCTTTGGTTGTTCCAAAACAAGAGAATAATTTTTTTTCAGAAATCTCACCACAACTCTTCCATCATTTGTTGGAAGTGCCTCGGCCTCGGCCCATTTAGACAAGTAATCGACCGCCACAAGTATATATTTGTTTCCTTTTGACGGTGGGAAGGGTCCCATAAAGTCGAGTCCCCACACATCAAAAATTTCACAAACAAGAATGCCATTTTGTGGCATTTCGTTTTTGGAAGAAATATTACCTGATCTTTGGCAGGAGTCACATGTCTTAACAAGACTTTGAGCGTCTTTGTAATGGAAGGCTAATAAAATCCTGAATCAAATACCTTTCGTGCGGTACTAGCGGCACCATGATGTCCTCCGTATGGACCTTCATGACAATGGCGGAGAATACTTCTTGCTTCACTACCATGTACGCACATTCGGATGAGTTGGTCGGCACACATTTTGAAAAGATAAGGATCTTCCCAAAAGTAATGCTTTACATCAGCAAATAATTTCTTTCTTTGGTGATGTGGCCATCCTTTGGCGACTATACCGCTAGCTAAGTAATTAGCATAGTCGGCATACCATGGTTCTTGTCTATATTCCACCATTTCCAGGGACTCTGTTGGAAACTTTTCGTTGATTTGCTCGTCCCTGGTTGCCTCCAAAGTTGGGTCTTCTAGGCGTGAAAGGTGATCTGCTGCGGTGTTTTCTGCTCCTCTTTTGTCTTTGATTTCAGTATCAAATTCTTGGAGGAGTAGAATCCACCGAATCAAACGGGGTTTAGCATCCTGCTTCTTGAAAAGGTATCGAATGGCAGCATGATCTGTATAGACTATTGTTTTAGAAAGAACAAAATAAGAACGAAATTTATCAAAAGCAAATACCACAGCTAATAACTCTTTTTCAGTTGTTGTGTAATTTTCTTGTGCATCGTTAAGTGTTTTACTAGCATAATAAATTGGGTGAAAATGCTTTTCTTTTCTTTGTCCCAAGACAGCTCCAACTGCAAAGTCACTTGCATCACACATGATTTCGAAAGGTAATTTCCAATCAGGCGCTATCATGATAGGTGCATTGACTAGCATTTCCTTGAGGGTTAGAAATGCTTGATTGCAGTCCTTATCAAAGATGAAAGGTGCATCTTTTTCAAGTAATTTTGTTAGAGGTCTTGAATTTTTTGAAAAGTCTTTGATAAACCGTCTATAAAATCCGGCATGCCCTAAGAAACTTCTGATTGCTCTAACGGAGGATGGTGGAGGTAATCGAGAAATAGTGTCTATTTTGGCTCGATCCACTTCCATTCCTTCGCTAGAGATTTTGTGACCGAGTACTATTCCCTCCGTTACCATAAAATGGCATTTTTCCCAATTAAGGGTGAGGTTAGTTTCCTCACATCGGGATAGCATTCGTTCGAGGTTATCGAGGCATTGGTCGTATGAATCTCCAAAGATAGAAAAGTCGTCCATGAAGACTTCCATTATCTTTTCTATCATGTCATGGAAGATGGCCACCATGCAACATTGGAATGTTGCGGGGGCATTACATAGATCGAATGGCATGCGTCGATAAGCAAAAGTTCCATAGGGATATGTGAATGTTGTCTTTTCTTGGTCTTCGGGTGCTATCGGGATTTGAAAGTAACCTGAAAAACCATCCAAGAAACAATAAAATTTATGCTCGGATAATCTTTCTAACATTTGGTCAATAAAGGGCAAAGGAAAGTGATCTTTCCTTGTTGTTTCATTTAACCTTCTATAATTTATACATACTCTCCATCCTGTGACGGTTCTCGTTGGTATTAATTCATTCTTTTCATTAGTTATTACCGTCATACCTCCTTTCTTTGGAACTACTTGAACGGGACTTACCCAAGGACTATCAGAGATAGGATAAATAAGTCCGGCGTCAAGTAATTTGATGACTTCGTTTTTAACCACTTCTTGAACATTTGGATTTACTCTTCATTGTGGTTGTATTACCAATTTGTAGTCATAGTTCATTAAAATTTTGTGCGTGCACATGGAAGGACTTATTCCTTTAATATCTACAAGCTTCCAAGAGATCGCATTTTTATGTTTCTTCAAAAGTTTAATTAATTTTTCTTTTTCTAAACTACTTAACTTAGATGAAATAATTACATGTAATTTACCATCTTTGTCTAGAAAAGCATATTCCAAACCTTTCAGAAGTTCTTTAAGCTCAAGAGGTGGGTCTTTAGGAGACTCCTTATTTGGTTGCTCGTTTCGATCAAGAACTTTAAAAGTTTGTTCTATGGTGACCTCTTCTTCGACAAAGTGGTCCATCTTTTCACTTGTATCGGGTGGCTCATCTTCATCTTCAATTAGGGGGTCATTATTGCCAAAAGGATATTTCATTGAGCGCTCAAGATCTATGCTCCTTTTGAATGCCCCTAATTGAAGAGGTAGGTTGTTGTATTTCCGGTTTTTCAAAGCTTCATGAGTTAAGGTCGTCCCAACACTAGAGGAGCGTCATCAAGGATGACAAAGTCGGTTGGGATTACCAGTTGATTTGTTTGAACCAAGACATCCTCAACTATACCGATTGATTTAATTATTTTTCGATTGGATAGAAAAATGGGTATTTGAAGTGGAGAAAAATCACTAATACTTAATTTTTCGAAAATGTAATTTGGCATTATGTTAAACACCAAGATCTTTATCAATAGTGACATTACTAATAAATGAATTTTGAAAAAAACATGGAACCTATGTGATGTTGATTTCAAAGGGGTCTTCTTTTATTAGTGAAGTTTGATCATTGGTTAACCTAATACTTACCATTTCGTCAATTTTAGTGCTAGTGTTTAACTCTTTTAAAAATTTAGCATGAGTGGGTACTAAACAATGATTTTCAAAAGAAGGTGACAAGAGATTAATTTCTTCAAAATTAGACTCTTCTTGAATTTTCACGTTATCGGCCTCACCTTTTTCGTTGTTTAACTCATGTGTCGGATTTTCACTTATTTGTTCCTCCATTTTTACCTCTTCAACTATCTTTTCTTTATTTAATTCTTCTCTTGCGCGGGACTCCTTATCCCTTGCGCGAGATTCTTTTATGTATCGCTCAATAGTTTTAAGGTGTCCTAATATCTTTTCGATCACTTCGGTGATAGAGAAAGGATCGGGATTCTCATGGCTTGAATCCGGTTGTTCGATCCTTGGTTCCTCATAGTACTCATATGAAGTAGATGGTTCACACATTGTTCTTCACTGTAAGTATATGATGGATAAGGGTCGTACTTTTTTTCTTCATAGTACTCATATGAGGTGGGTTGTTCACGCCATGGTTCCTCATAATAAGCATATGAAGGTGGTGGCTCATATCTTGGTTCCTTAAAGTATGAGTATGAAGGCTCATACCTTGGTTCATCAAAATATGAGTATGAGGGAGAAGGTTCATACCTTTGGTCTTCATAGGATGTGTATGAAGTCGATGGCTCGTACCTGGGCTCCTCATAATAGTTGTATGAAGTGGATGGTTGAGATGAGTTGTAATATTGAACCGAGTGCGGGTTACCATAATTAGTGCTATAGTCTTTCCTATAATCATCCTCCTCATAGGTGTAGTTGTAGCCTCCTGAGTATTGATCCATAAGAATCACTCAGCAGACCACAACAGAGTCTCGGGACCAGAAAACAAAAATAAAAACGGAAACAGAGGCTGGACACGGCCCCGTGTTCTGTGGACACGGCCCCGTGTTCCGTGGACACGGCCCCGTGTTCAGGATCTGTATCTGGGCGTTTGAATAAACGTTACTAGTCTTGTTGAGCACGGGGGCGTGTTCAGACTCTGTATCTGGGTGTTTAATAAAAAAAATGCAGCACGGCCCCGTGTTCAGTGAACACGACCCCGTGTTCAGGCTACTGTAAATGCAAACTAAACTAAAATGCAGAAAAAATGTGCGCGCGTTTTGAAAAAGTTTTGTAAAACTGATTAGGCCGTCTATTTTAAGCTTTCTTAAAATCCTTGTGTCCCCGGCAACGGCGCCAAAAACTTGATGTGCGTTAGGTGTAATATATTTTAGGTGTATATTTTAAGCCCTTTTTACACTTTTTAGCCAAGTTTTAAATTTACAAAACACGATATTCACTAACACTAAACACACATATGGGCAAGTGCACCCATCGTGGGCGTAGTATAGTGTTCGTAAGATACCGAGGTCGTCCAAGGACACAAGAGCTTTTAGTACCGGTTTATCCTCAACGTCTAATCAAATCAAAAAGTTAGAAAAAAGGTTTTTAAACTAGAGAAATAAAACTAACTAAAATGCTGAAAAATAAAATAAAAGTAAAAACAGATAGACAAGATGAATCACTTGGATCCGACTCGTTTGTAGTGTAACCTTTGATTATTTCCGCACTTTTGCACATTTTAAGAGATTATCTTAGTTATTGTAGTAGGCGCTTCTTTTGAAGGTGACGTTACCCTCAACCCAGTAGTTTGAGTCAGCAAGGATACAATCCTAAAGGGTCGGATTATTGAGATAATTAATTAAGTTATTAATGGATAATGTGGTAGGCCCCTCTTTTAAAGGCGACATTACCCTCGGCTAAGTAGTCTGAGTCAGCAGGGATACAATCCTAAATAGCCGGGTTAAAGTTTTAATAGTAGTTTAACTTATGAGGGGATCAAAGAGTTTGGACCCCCGCCATCCAATACCGGTGGCTATTGAAGGAGGTCCTACTAAATTTGACCTAGGTCCTTTGCAGGATCTATACACTGAACAATGGCAAGACTCTTACCAAACCGTTCCCTTAACCCCCGACCAGGTAGCCAACATATCTCCATATAGACCGTGGAGATATGAATGGTGAAAATCTTTTATTTTATATAGACAGTAAAATAATGCCAAGACACCACAGACAAATGATAAGGAAGAATCACCTTCAACATAAGAAACTAGTTATTAAAGTCATTAATACATAACCAAATAAAAAGTGCGAAAAGATTAAAAATAAAAAGTATTACACTAAACACTTGTCTTCACCAAGTGATGTAAGAGACTTAGGCAAACATGGCCTTTGATTGTCAAGAACTCTTACGATCAATCTTGGATCCTGAGACGACTCACACACTCTATGATGGACAATGGATGATGGTGGTGGATGATGGTGTTGTGATGGTGGTGGGTGGTGGGTGAAGTGTGAGAGAGGTGGTGTGCCAAGGGATGAGTTGCAAGTGATCCAAGCACTCCTATTTATAGGCTGAACAGAAGCTTGGGCACGGCCCCGTGTCCATCCTTCTCCCTTTCTTCATTAATTGCAGTTTGTCTGCATTAATTGACCACGCCCCCATGTCCGCTGAGCACGACCCCGTGTGCAGAAGCATATCTGTACTATCAAGATTTGCCTGGATTCTGCAAATCTTATAGGTGACCACGACCCTGTGTCCACTGAGCACGGCCCCGTAGTGGGCGATGGAAGCTTCTACAATTTTGTTTTTCTGCTGACACTTGGGCACGCCCCCGCGCGTACTGAGCACGGGGCGTGTTCAGCCTTCTGTTTTCTTTGTTTTGCTTGTGAAGATGTTGTCGGGGGGTCGGGCATGCCACGTTTGTTCCTTTTCTTGCATTTATGTTAGATTTAGCTACCTTTTTGCTTCTTTTGTTCATTTGAGCTCATTTAATCCTGAAAATACAAAAGGAAGACAAAAACACGCTTTTTCCAACATTAGTACTAAAAAAGGGTTAGTTTTATGCCACAATTGATGTATTTTATATGTTGCATTTTGTGCACATCAGCCCCTTACCATGTTATCTAGAACTTGCTGTGGGAAATCCATCCCATAATGAGCTACTAAACTGTGAAGTACCGAAACCTTCACGTAATTGTTATTTGCCCCAGATCAATGTTCTACCATCATTGATCAGATTCTAGATAATAGTTCACTCATGGCTCCCAGCATGGTGTGAGGTTTGTCAAACCTAATAGCACTATCAACTAATATCCTGTTCGCTCCCAGCGATTAATCGGTTTACACGTAAAGGGACTTTCATGGTAGATTTTTCGTTTAGTATGAGGTTCCCGATCCCGGGAATACATGTTTTGAACTTATGAGTTTCTTTTAATCACTATTTCGTTCTGTCAGAATATTAGGTTCCCATACCACCTGGAATACATGCTTTTAGTGTTAGTGTGAACTCAACCTTGCTTTGCTCGGTAGATAGTATATTTAGCCTAAGCTTGGTAAACCTTGTCACTATTAAGGTTACCAATTGTTAGGACCGTATACAAGTAATTCACATAATTCACGTATTTAGTCAAGTAGTGTACACATATTAATCAAGTAACAGTTTATACCAAGCATAAACGTATTCACAATCGTCAAGGTATCATATCAGTCATAAGTTAGTGCAAGTGTGCGATATTCATAAGGAATTGGGCTCATCTCAGTGTGCGACCTACTAGATCGAGCCCAATGCAAAAGGTTATGCAGCCCACTTGTCAAGTGTGCGGCTCACACGAGAGTGTGCGGCCCCTTAACATGTGTGCGGTCAGGCTTGTGCGACATACGGAGTGTGTAGTGTGCAATTAACCAAGTGTGTGGTTAATCTATGGGTCTGGGCTCAATCAGTGTGCGGCCCACTTAATTAAACCCAACCTATCAATTGTGCGGCCCGCTACCCAGTGTGCGGTCCACACGGAAGTGTGCGGCCGCTGGGTAGTGTGCGGTCATGCAAGATAAGGTGGTACATCGTGCATTTAAGCGTTGTACACTTGGGAGTGTGCGACATAACTTATTTGAATCAGAAAAATATTAATATAACAATCGTCATTCTACTTTAGGTATCGGTCGTTCAAATCATTTTCAACCTCTAAATCGACAAGCAATCAACAAATATACCACCAAGCTTCACAATTAGCACCCATATTCAACTGTTTCATCGAAGTAACCTTTAAATACAATTCAAGTATATAGCAGTTTCATCACCCAAACACTCTATCACTATATACCCTAAACAACATTCATTATTCCAACTCAACAATTTCAACTATCATAGTCATAATTATATGAAAAACCCCAACTCAGTTAAATCCGCCGAACATACAGAACTGTTATGAATCATTTATGCAAACAATTAACGAACATATATATATTTCTATTAAACCCCCTTTATCACCATACAAAACAATTAGCAGTTCAACCAATTAGTTATAAGGTATCCAATTTACCTTGAAATAACGAAGGCCTGTTATGACATTAGCAAATATTGATTCAAGGTTGACATTAGCAAATATTGATTCAAATTTTTGTGCTGGATTTTTTTGTACTACATTTTTTTGCTGAATTTTTTCGTGCTATATTTTTTGTAATAGATTTTTTGTGCTATATTTTTTTGTACTAGATTTTTTTGTGCTATATTTTTTTGTATAACATTTTTTGTGCTATAATTTTTTGTACTAAATTTTTTGTGCTAGATTTTTTTGTACTAGATGTTTTTTGTTGTATTTTTAAAAAACAAAAGGGGTGTCACATGTCATTTTCACTCCTATTTATAAGGACCAAAATGCCCTTCATTCCTACTTATTAGGAGTGCCACATGTCATCATTACAATCCTTCTTAGGCTACTTAGGCAAAATCCACTTTTAGTGGATCCTTCCTCTCTCTCTCTCTCTCTCTCTCTCTCTCTCTATATATATATATATATATATATATATATATATATATATATATATAGGGTAGGGTTATAGAGTGAACAATGAGTTAGTTGTGAATAAAGTGAACAGATCATGACCCTTCATTTATTAGATGATAAGATTTAGAGTTAATGGCAATTTTGTAATTATTTGAAAAAATATAATAAATAAAATTACGAATAGGGATACTTAGGTAAATTTACACTTGGTGTATTTTTGGGAACCAGCAAACGTAATTGATTTTATATGATTCCATTCTCTCTCTAAAAATAAGAACAGAATTGCCATCCTCCCTCTCTTATGGCAACCGAAGATACTCAGTATAATACACCGTGCGGCATTTCGGAGAGGAAGATCAACAAAAGCTTTTCATTGGTAAGTTTATATCTAGTACATCGATTCCGGCTGTGTATAGGTATTACTTCTTTTAATTTTTTGAAATCAAAAAGTTAGGGTTTTGTTCCTTCATTGTTTGTCAGATCATTTTGAGTTTGTAATGGTTGTTTAATCACCAGTTATTAGTACGCTATTGGGTTTCGATTAAATTGAATTCGATTACATTAGTACTTGGTTTGTAGATTAGGGTTATATGATGACGGGTGATGATGTTACTCTGTTTTCTGGAATTTTATTCGCCGCGATGGTATGCAGTTTGTTTTCTTTGTGTTCTGTGATTTAATCTTGATGTGGTACACTTATGTATATCTTCCACTATAATTACAAATTCACTGTGCATACACATATGTATAGCTGTGTTGTGTGTGTATACATAAATGTATAGCAGTTTTGTAAAGCCTGTGTCCCTAGACTTTTACCTAATTGTCTCTTTTAGCCCCTATACTATGAGATATGTGATACTTTTGATACTTGGTGAAACTTATGCTATGAATCTAATTCTTAATACTATGATTCTATGATACTACGATTCTATGAGACTTGATTCTTGATACTTGGAATCTAGATTCTTGACCCTTGATACTTTGGTGCTCGACTCTTGAGGCTCGTGAAACTAGAGACTTGGTTGAACGAGGGACTGGAGTCTTGTCACTGGCGGGAACTATGGAAACTATGGAAACTTCTGTGTTAACGATATAATCTAGTTATGTGATACTATTACCCAATGATACGCAATGCAACGCTTAATCTAACTCGCAAAACGAATCGAAGACGGTTAAACGGAAAAGATGAGATTGACCGAATGGCAATCCGCTCGGATTACCATCCGATCGGATAGCCATCCGATCGGATGACCAACCGATCGGATGGCCATTCGACCGAGGTGTCGTCCGACCCGTGCAAACCGCCTTCATTCACTCTGACACTATAAATAGGCCTGTCACATCATCATTCTCATTGATGTGACAGCCTCACTCGATCCAGACGCACGCACTCCTCTTTTCTTCTATTTCTTGGCAATTTCGGTATATTTTACACTAGATTCTTGTACGTATTTGATCTACACGTCATTCTCCACATGATTCTCCTTTGAAATCTCACTTTTCACCGTGAAATCTCTGAGATTTGAGCCCTTGAGGGTGACGTCACCATGGCGGTTTGTACAAGCTATTGAGTGATGTCATTCCGTTCAAGATCTAGCTCGGATCTAAGAAATTTCATGTGTTTTACACTAAATCTTTACTAAATCTATACTTTTTAACTAAAACTTATGTTTATCTTCATCTTTTCTTAAAACTTTTACCTAAAACGGTGAGATCTGGATCTAAACGGACTGTAAACTTGATGATTAGTCTGGAGTTGGTTTGGAGAAGGATGGTTGCTGGAGAAGATGACCGGAGTATGAATTCTGACATAAGCACCATCACGAACGAACGACTGAACGGACTGGGGTGATTCCCACCTGATCAGATCGGCTGTACACTGACGTGTTTACCGTTGTCTCAATACGTACCATGTCGTCGTTATTTAAACAGAAACTTAGAAAATTTACAAGGTTAGGAAAGGACAAGGACAACTCGATCGAATGGCAACTCGATCGAATAGCTATCCGATCGAACTGCCATCCGATCAGGTGACACTTGCCTCGTGACATTAAACACTTGGAATCTATTGGAAACTTTAGGAACAAGGTCACAACGATCGAATGGCAGCCCGACCGGATAGCCATCCGATCGAACAACCATCCGATTAATGTGACGAGTGCCTTGAAACCTTTCAACACTTAGTGTAACACCCCGTGTTTCGAAAGTCAGAGTCAAAGTCAACATTGAAGTGAAAGGAAGAAAAGATTGCTAATTGCGATCTGCCACTCTTTGCTCAATTACTGTTTTGACTCCTTTGACTTGTAAATAATCTATTTATTTTATCGCATTAGTTGTATTTTGTGGAGTACATATTATTAATCGAGGTTTAATCGCTATTTATCGCATGTTTTATCGCGTTACCGCTTATCGCATTGCAATCGCATTCGCAACTCGAGTTATGCGTTCTGGATATTGTTTTACGTGTGTGTGTGCCTTTATGTGTTACCTATGCATGTTTAATTATGTTAATATTGTGGTGATTAATCGAAACACAATCGTAACGCTCTCGCAATCGAATCGCAGACGCTAAACGCAAGTGAATTAGGATGATTGTATGTTAGATATAGTAGTTGGGATTAATGGATAATTCTATCGCATCGCTCAACGCATCGCAAAACTCAACGCACGAAACGAAACGCCGAAACTCAGTCGTTGGAGCCACTCAATCGAGTGACAACTCGATCGGATGGCCATCCGATCGGATTGCCACCCGATCGGACCGTCATCCGATCGGTGACCCATCCGATCCGTGCACACTTTCCTTTTTTAGGAAACCCTATAAATACCTCACTTGTCACATCATTTGATCTGACAGCTCCTCTCACTCGACCCAACCACTCTCAAGCTTCTTTCTCTCGATTTCTTGCGATTCTTGTAAGTTTTCAACCTAAATCTTGTACTTCTATGATCTACACGTACTCCTCTACCGTTCTATTTTTCGAATCTTAACTTTTAACTGTGAAATCACTAGATTTAAGGTGTTCTAGGATGATGTCATCATAAGGTTCTTATGAACTTCATGTTTCGGCTTCAATCCATCAAGAACAACTTAGATCTGGACGATTTCTGCATGAATAAACAAAGATCTTGCTTAGATCTGAACATATTCATGGTGAAAAGGATTGAAAGATGGTTTCTGACTTTCTTTCAACTCCTTTACACTCAATGCACAAAAAACCGATAGAATCGGAGCTCGTTTTGACCTTCTACTCTTTCTTAGTGTTGTGTCGGTACAAGATCTGAGTTCTATCAACGAGACAACTGACCTCGGGTTAAACATGAATCATCGTCTCGAGCAGCTGACCGACCGGACTAGGGTGATTCCTGTCCGATCGGATCACCTGAGTGTTGACGGGGTTTCTATTCTTTGGCACGATGTCATACCGTCTCGATAAAACCGCAAAACTTTCAAATGAACAAGTGTCAAGACGATCAGGCCGTCGGGACGGATTGCCGTCCGATCTGATTGCCATCCGATCGGATTGCCACCCGATCGGACAGCCGTCCGATCGTGTTGCACCATTGGTTCCACACTTAACTTTTATTCCAACTTTTGAGGCCCTGAACATCGAACGGGTTGCTGTCCGATCGGATTACCATCCGATCGAACGACCATCCGACCATGTGATGTTTGGACTTCAGCATTTAAACAATTTTCAACATGTGCAATGCATTACCAGTTCCAACGGATTGCCACCCGATCGGCAGACAATCCGATCGAGTGACAACACTGCTGTGAACTTGTTCTCTGAGAAATGTCTCGCTGAACGGATCACCGTCCAATCTAACCACTGTTCGATCGACCGACCTGAAAGGTAGAGATACTTCTCTGTTTTCAAAATGCTACAACGAAAACTTCAAAGTACAAACCATCATACACAAACACATCTTCACCAGACGAGGTGGCAATCCAATCGAATGGCAATCCGATTGGATGACAACGGATTGTCATTCGATCGGATTGCCATCCAATCGAATTACCATCTGACACCATCACTCTTTGCACCGTTTTACACGCCGCCTATCGTTTATGCTATCGTTAACTGTTCAGGCTAATCTCTTCCAGCGCTCCCTCAATCCAAGATAGTGTTTTCTTGTTAAGCACGATCTGTGAGTATACTCGATCCCTTTTTGCTTTTTGCACTTTTGGGTGTTACATACGTTATCTATATTCAAATCACAATCGACACACAACGCAAACACTATTTATACGCTAACCGTTATTGCATGCTACGTTTTATTCGATGAATGCTTGTATGTTATGTTAACACAGTGATTGTTGCCTGACACCTTAGCAACAATAGTACTATAGTTTGGACTCAGCACCTGTCGTGGACAGGGGTTGTTAAGGGCTTTACTTCACGTGTCCCAGTGGGGATATGTGTTGCGCATTCTACAACTCTCAGTCACGTCTGTGCATATTTTTCTATCGATAACCTACTAGCTTCACTTTATTCATGTTTCATGCTGGTTATGCATAAACTATTTCGAACTCTATTATGGTATATCAAACTTGTATGCTCAGCTTTACACTATGTGTATTGACCTCTATTTTAACGTATGTGACAGGTGTTTAGGATGCTACCTGCTAGGATGCTTGCTATGTGGAATCAAGTTAGGAAGGGTCTAGAAACAAATGAACAATTTATTCTTTATTTGAAATCTGAGTTGTCGGAACATGTCTTTGTTTGAAGAATATCTATGTCTGTAATAACTAGATTTTCCTATGGGTTATGGTATGAGACATAATATTTAAACTATTTGGTAATTTAGTCGTTATGGAATTTTTTTGAACAATCTGTTTCGCTCAGTGCCGCGCCCCGATGTTTCCGCCATTGGTTGGGGTGTGACAGATTGGTATCAGAGCCATAACTATAGGGAATTAGGCAAGACTCGACCTAGTCCGGGTCGATGTCTTAGAAACGACCTAGTCTATAGTTAGGTACCAACGGACCGACTTGTGCAAACCCTTAGGGGTTTTGTACGAGCTTACTCGTTATATCTCGCTATTCTCGCTTACGCCACACTATCACTGCACTTTAGTTTTCAAAACGGACGAGCGATTAGGTCGAGATTAGGTGTGAAAACCGCAAACTCTCGACTAAATTGCATGTTCGACAAACATTTTTATCTATAAACACGAGAATTTGCGTTGAATCAGTAGTGAAACTAATATTCACTAATTTATACATATTATAGTCCCCCATTTTATCCCCATTTTATGCGTTTTTGGCCGTAAAACCGTCATTCGGATACTTAATCATGTATACTTTTGTTTACAGGCCTAAAACAGCATGCCAGACAAGATGATAGTGAAAACGAGGACTTTCCGGACGAAACGACAAAGCTGCGAACATTTTGTGGAAATTCTGACCTGGGCGATTGGCATGGTCGTGCGTTGAATGGAACGACCGTGCGGTTCCGACATAACAAGCCAGCCCGACAATGAACGATGGTGCGATCCGGCGTGCAAACGTACTCCGGAGATGAACGGGCGTGCGGATGGTTGCACCCCGTGCGTATTCGATGATCAGCCCAAAGCCCGGCAATGCACCACTAGTGCAGCAGACCGTGCAATAAGAACCCGAGAATGCATGATCGTGCGTTCAATAGAACGGTCGTGCGAGATCGAAGACCAGCCAACTCTGCTGATATCACAAAAGTATGGTGCAACGTAATGAAAAAGTGAACGGTCGTGCACTTTATTGGCACGACCGTGCGATCGTAAAATGTTATAAAAAACAGATAGTAGCATTCGGTTCGTAACTCTGGACATTTTTGGAAGCGATTCTTGCGATTTTCAGGGTCCGGAGGCGTTAGCTTTCACCCGGATTCAAGCCACATTGTGCCGATTAGCTTCGTTATCTTCCTGATTCTTAATCTAGTGCTTGTTTATGGTTTGTTTTTCTAATCTTTCCAGAATTTTGTTATTTTTTCAAGCATTTAGATTAATGTTTATGTATTATTGTAGCCTTTGGGTAAAAACACAACAATCCCTTGCTTGATTATAACCATTAGTATGTCAATCTTTCTTTGTAATGACACTTGGAAGTATTTTCTATGTTAATCTTTGATGATTAGTTTGCAACCTTGTTATTGTTGTTGATTTCTTGATTATAAGTAATTGTGTTGGATGATTGGTATATGGTTAGTTGAGATAGTTGAAAAATGAAGCTTAATTAATCATGTATTAGTAAACTTTAAACTTGGTTAACTAGTTTAGCTTGGTTAAAATGTGTGCACCATGATACTAGAAATGGTTAGTGGTTTAATAAAATGTAATTATTGTCAATCAAGAAAGCTTTCCGTCATGTAAGAACCTTAACGGGTCAAATGGTGTTATTATGAATTCTTGCCATGATTTGTTAGCTTAGTTAGTAGTTTAGGCCAAAATTGCTATCTTGGTGAATTTATGTGCAAGATTTGTAAAATGAACTTGGTTGTGATTTAATCTAGTTTATGCTTGTCTCGGTGGTTGCATTGTGTTTATCGCTGTCACTTTCCTTGTTTAAGTGAGGTTAGAAAACTCGTAACGGATGACTAACTTATTTTTAAGAGATTTTCATAGACATTTATCAATTGCACGTTAAAGAACAATTTTAGGTGGTTAAAGTGTGTTTATCATTTTAGCTTTCTACATGATTGTCATGTTAGGATTCCCGAAAGGGAAACTAATTGTCTTGAAAATGAAGAATTGATCGAATGCTTCTAGTGCCAAAACAGACTAAGTTGACATGCTTTGGTTGTGTATTAAGCAAGGCTTCTTATATATTTTCATATTTGAAATCTATTTTGTTTTATATGTATTTGTTTATGCTTACTTTAGTTTAATTAAAATCAAACAACTTATCTTTTTACCGGTAGTTTAATGACAAAGGTCTAGTATTATTCCTCTGCCCATTTCCTTGGATCGATACTTGGTTCTTATCGATACTTTAGTACATATATGACGGGGTACACTTGCCTCTTTCGTGTGTGTTTTAATGTTGAAGTATAAATCACTTTTATAAATTTAAAACCGAATCGTGTGTTAGATTCATTCCAAAAACATGTATATACGCGCACACATCAAGTTTTTAGCGCCGTTGCCGGGGAAGTGGCGAGCCTTAGGAACGACCCGAGTCATTGTTTTATCGGTGTATATACTTGTGAATATTTGTTTATATTTGTGAATATTTCCTTGATTATTTATTTGTTAATATTTCTTGATTTTAATTCATTTTATTCGTTTTCGAGATTATTTTGTACACTTGTAAATATTTGTTCCATTTATTTGTTCGATTCCGGATTTATTTATTCATTTATTCGTTGAGTTTTCGGCTCCGAAAAATCATTTTTACACTAGCCGATTCGATTATTTTCATTGCTTTAATTTTTATAAAATTTCGGGCCCATTTTCGGATTTTTATAAATTTTTCAGCCCATTTAAAATAATATTCTGTTTCTTTTCAGCAAAAAAAAAACAGCATTATTATATTAATAAAATATTCATTGTGTCAAATTTTCGTTTGCAGGTTGATGTCCTCAACTCCCGCGCCCGCTGTTGCTGAGCCGACTGACGAACCAGCGCATAATCTTAGGAGAAGTAGGAGGCTGCGAGAAAGGTCACGTGTCATTGCACAACAAATTGCAATCGCGATTGACGAACTGGTGATACTTTCTAAAGACGAAAGCTCAGGGGACGAAGGAGATAGAGGCCGGGCAGCATCATCATCATCATCATCTCGCGCAGGAGCACACGCGGTGGATGACTACACGGCCATTACTGCACAAATCTCCGCTCTTGCAGCGAAATTCGATAAGTCCCAGATGATCGCACAAGCTGGTTCGGGATGTGACCAGCTGGTTCGCGTAGGAGCACACGCGGTGGATGACTACACGGCCATTACTGCACAAATCTCCGCTCTTGCAGCGAAGTTCGATAAGTCCCAGATGATCGCACAAGCTGGTTCGGGATGTGACCAGTGTGGAGTGTCACATGAGCCTGGTGCGTGCTTTCAGGGAGGCATGTATGAGGGCCACGAAGAAGTAGATTTTGTGAGTAATCAGGTGAGGTCACAGACCGTACAGCAATACCTATAATCCCAGATGGAGAAATCACCCAAATTTTGGGTGGCGAGCGAATACAGGTAATCAAAACCCATTGGGGTTCACTCAGCGCGCTCCAGCGCCACAGCAGGGTCAGGGTCAGCAGTTCCAGCAATACAACCAACCTTACCAGCAGCGTCCATATTCGTATCAGAATCAGGGCACTGGGAGTAGCTCCCAGCAGCAGGCCCCTCAGTCTAGTTCCAAGCTGGAGGATATGAGGAGTCACAAAGCCTCAATTCAGAATATCGAGAATCAGGTTGGTCAGCTGGCGCAGATGAATGTGATCATGACCAGGAGTGGAAAGACTATAGGACCCGTCATATCAGACTCATCACCGATCACTGAAGCGGTCCCGACTGACACACCGGACGAGGTGCAAGCCAGGCTGCGCCTAGTAAGTACAGCACAAGTCCAGGAGTCGGTCAAAGATTACACTCCACCAGTAACTTATCCAGGCAGGCTGAAGAAACAGAAGAACAAAGAACAATACAGTAAGTTCTTTGAGTTGTTTAAGCAACTACACATTAATATACCGTTTGTTGAAGCCTTCGCCCAGATGCCAAAGTGTGCGAAATTCCTAAAGGACATCCTCTCGAATAAACAGAAGCTCGAGGATATATCATGTGTGGTGATGAATGAAACTTGTTTTGCCGTTCTACAAAACCGTCTGCCCACGAAAATGGGAGATCCGGGTAGTTTTACGCTCCCGTTTTTGATTGGAAACATGTCGGTTAGCCATTCATTGGCTGACTTGGGAGCGAGTATCAACCTTATGCCATATAAGGTTTTTACTAAACTGGATCTGGTTGAGCCCTCACCCACTAGAATGAGCATTCGGTTGGCAGACCGTTCAATCAAGTATCCACGTGGATTTGTGGAAAACGTGCTTGTTAAAATCGATAAATTTGTTTTCCCTGTGGACTTTGTTATTCTTGACATAGACGAAGACTCAAGAGTACCTTTGATACTTGGACGCCCGTTCCTCAATACAGCGAGGACGATTGTTGATGTGGCAGCTGGCCAAATCACACCCCGAGTAAATGATGAGCACGTGACATTTGATATCAAAAGATCAATGCAGCATCCGCAAAGTCACGATGACATGCTTTATTATGTCGACATTGTCGATGCATGTGTGTGCTCTCATCTTCAAGGCACTATTGACGAGATTGATTCGGACACACGTCTATCGTGTGGGGACCTGATTGGCATTACGCAGGAGGGCCACGATTTTGAGCAACCAGTCTATCAGATTGGTGACGATGGTTCCCAGAGTCCGGAGAGGTTTCTAGAAATTGGCCATGTAGAAGAAGAGAAAGCAAAACCTTCAGTTGAAGATCCGCCGTCTTTGGAGTTGAAAGAACTCCCACCACATCTCGAGTATGCATTTCTGGACGAGGAGCATCGCTTACCGGTCATAATTTCGGCATCATTGGAAAAGGATGAGAAGAAACAGCTTCTTGAGGTTCTGAGACTTCATACGAGAGCCATTGCGTGGAAAATCATGTATATCAAGGGCATCAATCCTTCTTTCTGTACTCACAAGATTCTGATGGAAGACGAGTACAAACCGTGTGCACATCATCAGAGGCGTTTAAATCCAAATATGCAAGACGTAGTGAAGAAAGAAGTGATTAAGTTGTTGGATGCTGGGATGATTTATCCTATTTCTGACTCTGTGTGGGTGAGTCCAGTGCAGGTTATACCTAAGAAAGGTGGTATGACTGTAGTTTCAAATGATAGGAATGAGCTAATTCCTACCCGTACCGTCACTGGGTGGCGAGTTTGCATTGATTACCGCAAACTCAACGATGCTACTCGTAAGGATCACTTCCCTCTTCCATTCATCGACCATATGTTGGAACGTCTATCGGGGAAGTTGTATTACTGTTTCTTGGACGGGTTCTCTGGGTACTTCCAAATTCTTATTGCTCCTGAGGATCAGGAGAAGACTACCTTTACCTGCCCCTTCGGCACATTCGCCTACCGGCGGATGCCTTTTGGGTTGTGTAATGCACCGGCGACTTTCCAGAGGTGCATGGTTGCAATTTTTCATGATATGATCGAGGATTCTATGGAGGTTTTCATGGATGACTTTTCGGTATTTGGGGATTCCTTCGATCATTGTTTGGAAAATTTGAAAATGATGTTGAAGAGGGGCAAAGAGACGAATCTGGTCCTGAACTGGGAAAAGTGCCACTTCATGGTGAAGGAGGGCATAGTTCTGGGACATAAGATTTCTCATGCTGGTATGGAGGTTGATCCAGCTAAAGTTGACATTATTTCACGACTTCCGCCTCCCACCTCTGTGAGAGCGCTACGGAGCTTTCTTGGTCATGCGGGGTTCTATAGGCGATTCGTCAAGGATTTTTCAAAGATCGCTAGGCCCATGACTCGTTTGTTGGAGAAAGACGCTCCGTTCATATTTGGAGATGATTGCTTGAGAGCCTTTGACCTTCTCAAGCAAAAGTTGATTGAGGCCCCTATTTTAGTTGCACCAGACTGGAGTCTGCCGTTTGAAATTATGTGCGACGCGAGTGATTACGCTATAGGGGTCGTTCTTGGACAAAAGAGAGAAAAGCACTTTCACCCGCTCTATTATGCGAGCAAGACTCTTCACAACGCTCAGGGGCATTACACCACGACTGAAAAAGAGCTCTTGGTGGTTGTTTTCGCATTTGACAAATTTAGATCGTATTTGGTGCTTTCGAAAACCGTTGTGTATACTGATCACGCAGCCGTCAGATATGTCTTCAGCAAACAGGATGCTAAACCGCGTCTAATCAGGTGGATCTTGTTGCTGCAGGAGTTCGATATTGAAATTCAAGATAAAACGGGTGCGTTGAATGTAGCAGCTGACCATCTATCTCGGTTAGAGAATGGAGACATCGAGGACGCGCGTTGGGATTCAATCAATGACAATTTCCCACACGAGTCTTTGATGGGTGTTGAGATATGCGATGAGTCTCCTTGGTTCGCCGACTTTGCGAACTACCTTGCTTGCAGAATTCTGATTAAAGGGTTGACTGATCAACAAAAGAGGAAATTCTTTTCGGATGTCAAGCACTACATTTGGGACGACCCTTTCTTATTCAAGGTGGGTGCTGATCAGGTGATCAGAAGATGTGTTTCAGGGAAAGAGGCGACCGATATTCTGCGCCATTGTCACAAGGGACCTACCGGTGGCCACCATGGAGCCAATTTCACCGCCAAGAAGGTGTTGGATTCCGGGTTTTATTGGCCTACTATTTTTCGTGACGTGCAGAGTTGGGTAAAAGCGTGCGATGCCTGTCAGAGGGTGACAAATATATCGGCACGTGATGAAATGCCTCAGAACTGGATACAAGTTTGTGAAGTCTTCGACATTTGGGAGATAGACTTCATGGGACCATTTCCCCCCTCATGAGATAATAAGTACATTCTGGTCGCAGTTGGCTATCTATCAAAGTGGGCGGAGGCACATGCCTTACCCACTAGTGACGCCAGGGTGGTCGTGAGATTCTTGAAAAGTTTGCTCGCCCGGTTTGGCGCTCCGAAAGCGCTTATCAGTGACAGGGGGACTCATTTCTACAATACCCAGCTTGAAAAAGCTTTATCCCGCTACGGTGTGCATCACCGTCTATCCACGCCTTATCATCCACAGACGAGCGGGCAGGTGGAAGTCACGAACCGAGGGCTAAAACGAATCCTCGAGCGGTCTGTTGGTGCAAACCGCAAGGAGTGGTCGGACAAACTCGACGAAGCATTGTGGGCGTTCCGTACAGCTTACAAGACCCCTATTGGGACTACTCCCTTTAGGCTGGTATATGGAAAAGCGTACCTTTTAACAGTAGAGTTGGAGCATAAAGCTATGTGGGCTTTAAAAACCGCAAATCTGGATTTGAAAACCGGAGGAGAAGCCCGGTTTCTCCAGAGTCATGAATTGGAGGAGCTACGACAACAAGCTTATGAGAGCTCCGTCCTCTACAAAGAGCGCACAAAGAGATTACATGATAAACGCTTGAAGGACCACAAAGAATTCCAAGCGGGTGATCTTGTTCTTCTTTACAAATCACGATTGCGCTTATTTCCAGGGAAGCTTCATTCACGTTGGACAGGACCATCCACAGTTAAAGAGGTATTTCCATATGGTACTGTTGCAATAGAGAACGCAGATGGCGTTATTTTCAAGGTGAATGGTCACCGGTTGAAGTTGTACGTTGCCGGGCCGATAGAGTCGGCGGTGGAGGTCATCGAGCTCCAAACCCCGCACACATCATAAGTGTGGGGAGGAGAGAGTCTACGCTACTGACTCGCGGACTAAAAATGTAGCAACAGAGTCTTTGACTCTTTAGGGGTAATATCGTCTTTTTATGTGTTTTTCTAGTTTTAGCGTAATTTAGGAGTGTTTGGTAGTTTCCGTTAGTTTGTACAATTTTTATACGTGCCGAGCGAAGGTTCTATGTTGGTATATTGATTAAACAGTTTGCGTGTGAAAAAAATGGCGAAAAACGGCCAAAACAGTTGCTGGAAATGGCTTCTGCAGAAAAAAAACTGATCTGCAGCTGTTGCACGACCGTGCCATGCCTCGCACGACCGTGCATTTGCGAGCTTACCGGCACGATGAGTCGCACCCCGGTGCATCTCCGAGAACAGCGTGTAGGGTTGAACAACGTCGGTGATGCACGACAGTGCGATCTGTCGCACGACCGTGCGAGAGGCAGGGGAAGTTTTGTCATTTATACATTATAAAAACCCCCATATGCTGCCATTCCCCTCATTCGCGAACCCTAACTGCAGACAGCCGTTCCAGAGCGATTTCGCCTCAAAACACACGGTTTCTTCGCACGGTTTCACACATCTCTTCGCACGGTATGTTCTTTCTTATAGATTTCCTGTTTTATCTTTCTCTAGATTAGATTCGTCCGATTCTTCAAGGATTCTTTAGGGTTCTCTTCATAAACAAATCGAAACCCTAACTCTTGCAATAATCATATATCTCGTGAACAACCGATTGATTCTCTGCCCCCTGTTTGCATAAAAACTTGTTGATTTTTGTAAAATCTGGCTATTCAGAGTCAGGGTTAGAATCTGCAGAAAAATCAGGTCGCACGGTCGTTCCCCCTGTGGGACGTTTGTGCGTTTGCGGCTGTTCACGATGCTTTGATGTTGGTTCGGTGATGCACGGTGGTGCGATTGACTGCACGCCGTGCAGATGCGACAAATTCCGGCCAGCTTTGCTCGTTCTCGGTGACGCACGACCGTGCGTCTCGTCGCACGTCCGTGCGACAGGCCCAGATCAGCAACACATAATCTTCATAACAGTTTGTTCGGCTGTTTTTGATTGAAATTTTTCCTGCACCTATTATTCTAACGATATTCCTCATACAGATGGATCATCCTTTCTTGCAATTTGACCCCAAGGATGAGAGAGAGGCTCTTTGTATCCCAAAACGCAACGCTTTATGGAATAGGCGAGGGCAATTCGGCATCCCCCGGAGACTAGATTGGGATGTTATGAGAGATCTAAATCAGCGTGAGCGACTTGAACACATGCTTACTATCCCACTTTCACGTTTGGTCGATATCAACCGCCCCATCTATTCCTACAACAAGCCGAGAGCTTATAAAAGGCCAAACTTCCGCTACAAGGAGCGGATAACATTCAGATTGGGTGGACGCTGGCACAGTTGGTCGGTGGGTAGACTGGGTCGGAGACTTAGAATCTACACAAATGAAGACATGGGTTCCGAATTCTTCACGGATCAGTTTACCTTCCCAAGTGACGAAGCACGGGCCGCGTTTTGGGCTGAAAATGCAGTTGGTGACCCTTACGACCCGAGAGTGTCTAAAGCTTCAAGGTTGAGAGACCCGTTGCATCGAGTTATGCATCATATATTCAGCCACACCGTTTGCGGGCGCATGGACAGTTTGGGGAACTGTCCAACACCAGATCTGATATTTCTTTATGCGCTGGTTGAGGGAGTACACATCAACCTAGCTGGAAGGTGTCACACCCCGATTTCCACGTGTCACCGGTGGGCCCGGTGTGGGGTACAGTGACGTAGTTGGCATCGTCATAGACAATCAACACAATATGATAATGCACAGCGGAAGCAGAATAGATACATTTCAACTTTTAAATAATTTGCAATAATAAATATCACAGTAGTTGAAACGGATCCACAGGCGGATCAAATAAAATAAGATAAAAATAGTTCAACAGATAATTGTCGTCCGAGCTTGCGAGACTATAATGGACGCTCTTAGGAAACAACCAGCCTATTTCCGTATAGTACCTGCACTTAACCTTTTGGGAAAAATACGTCAGTTTACACTGGTAAATACAAATCAACCGACTCATTTTGAAAATGATTGAAAATTGATTTAAATGCACAAGGCATAAATATTTTTATTAACTTGGGATAATTATATAATATAAACTTGTGAACGAATTACATGCACTTATATCTCTGGTGGCCCGGGATCTGCTGTCCGGGCTAGAGATTAAATGACACACCACATTAAAGAGTTATACACGTCGGGTGTACGCCTACACCCCGTGCTCTGGTCGTGGCCATCTCGTAAGAAAATGCCAAGGATATCCGGGACACGGTCAATAACCCCCCAAAGCCTTTAAGTAAGACAAAACTGTTTAAACGAAGTCGCACAAGCTATTCAAGACTGTACACCTATAAGGCGCAGGACTTGTGCGCCCGATCAAGCGGTATTTTAAATACCGTACCCCAAGCCCGTATAGGGAAAATAAGTCAAAATGTATTTACCTGAGCAAGTATAAGTCACAAATGATAAGTGTTGGTAGCTTTTACCGGGCCTCCTAATCTGGAACAAAGGTTTATAATTAACCTATTAGATTCCTAACGGCCTTTTATTTAAGCCTAAGCTTTGACCGATTAGTTTTAGGAATGATACGGTTTACGCACGATTAAGCGAAAGACCGGATAGAATGTGATTTAGACCCGACAAGTTTGAATACTTGTATAATATGGGTATACTAAATACATTCTGGATTTTGAAATAACAATGATATCGTTTGACCCGTTTCGGTCAATTTACGCAAACTAGTTACGTAAACCGAACCGAACGCGAGAAGGGCGATACAGGTAGACCAATGATTCAAATGCAAGTTCCCTGAGATAATATGCTTAAAATATGATATTATATCAGTAAGTTATGTTCTATATTGCCCGGAATAATTTTAAACTCAATTTATGCCTTAGAAGGGCATTTTGGTCATTTAAAAGATAATAAAAGAGTAAAATTATAAATCTGGGTTTCGGGTCTGGTTCATACGGTAAATATACTTAATATAACCTATTATATCAGTAGGGTATGACCCATATACCAAATTTATCATTTAAAATCAAACTATGCACCGTAGGGGTATTTTAGTAAATTCACAAGGGCTAAAAACGCCAAAACTGGAAGTCTGAGTTTATATACTTATACTTACTGTTATTATATGAAAATATGCAAGTTACATCAGTAGGTATAGGTCTTATATGTTTAAAACGAGTATAACGCTCACTATGCGCTTAAAACGCTAAATATGCGATTTAAGGGCGTTTTCGGGTTTTCAAATTAAATCTGAGATTTTTATATTTCCAGAATACTTAAAATAATTTATTCATCATATAAAATCAGTAGAAAAAGGTTTCGGGTCAAAAGGATGTGTAAAACTCATTTTATGGCTTAAACGGTCAAAACCGACATAACCCGAAATAACTAGGCGATCTAGGATCCGTTCAGCCAAAAATTAATTAAAAATCATCAAAACTCCCAGAATATTATAATACATCAGTTGGTAAAAAGTTTTGTACCAAAACGTGGCCAGAAACGGGTTCTATGCGAAAAGGACCGTTTATGTAAATTTATAATATAGTTTTTACGCTAATGGCCATAACTCACAATCTGGACCACCAACTGATCCGAAATTTTCGGTGCAAGTTTATATAATAAAAATAAAGATTTCTACTCTTTCACTTTTCCAAAAATCCCGTTTTAAATCGAAAAGGGCAAGATAGTCAACTTTATGCATAAACCGTAAACATGCATTCGAATAGGCTAAACATAGACTCAATCAAAGAAAATTCAAGAAAGTTTAACTAAAATAAAAATAGTCAAAAATACTTTCCAATTCAGATCTCGAACATGCATGTACGATTCCGAATCGATAGTCTACGAAATAATCGTTTTACAAGACTTTCGGTTCCGATTCGTGGCTATACTATAGATTGTCGAGTTGATGATGATTAAAACACATTCTTATATGTAATACAAGTTATTTATGATGATCAATCAGATTGCATGTCATCTATATCATTATTCATGTCATTTTTCACAAAAATCACTTCTGTTGACTTTTTAGAAATAGGTTTGACTCGACATTTAGCATGCATGTAGTGGGAATCAGAGAGTACCCTTTAGAGGGTTTGTTTCCCACATAAATACCAATCTATAACAAGTTTCAATTCGAGAAATGACTGAAAGAAATCCGTTTAATCGGAAAGTCAAAGGTTATGAACACCCAGTTTGACTTTTAGCAAAAATCACAACAAGAACGGATTAAAGAACGAATTGAAAGCTTACAAAGGTCCTATAGGTGTTTAATGAGCACTAGAAATCGGCCTTGTTGCTCAGATTGTCTCCAGGAAGCTTGCCTTGAGAGTTCTTGAGAGCTCTTGTGAGAAATGTGTTCTTGATCAATTGCAAATGTCCAAAAAAAGGGTTGTAATCTGATTTAAACCAGAATTTTCGAGGGTACTGTTGATGTAGGCATGCAAGGCTTCTAATTGGTGCAAAAGGAGGCAAGAACAACTGTAATCAACTCAAATTCGGACTCAATTTGACCCAATTTCGAATTTCTGTCGCTGGGCAACCCACGCGGCCCGCTTGGGCTTTCCCAGGCGGGTCGCCTGACCCCTGGTTCAGCCAAACAAGTTTCAAACATTGACAGCTTTGACCCCTGAACTTGTACGCGATGTTTCGGCTACTTTTCTCGACCCGTAAACCCCCAAACTTGGTTTTTAAGAACCTTAGGACTTTTACCAACATGGTAATGTCCTCGGATAACTTTGCGCTCAACCGAAAAGCCATGAAATTCGACGTTGACGCTTTTAGTTCCTTAAGTACGGTTTTGGCCATAACTTTCTCATACGTTGACGAAACTTCATGAAATTTTTACCACATATTCTAGTGAGTATGTTTTAGCTATACAAAGCTTCGGGTCTGCCAAAAGTTCACTCAGAGGTATAAATTAAACATGTTGACACTTTTGGCCCCTATAGTTTACAATACTTCACTTTTGTGCAATTTCCGCGTCGTATGATCCATGAACCATCCGTTAAAGGTTATAAACATTATGTAGGGTTATCATAGAGTCTATTTATCCTTTGTTGACACTTTGGACCCTTACGTTCCATAGTTTTCACTGTTTGTCACTTTTAGTCCCTCTAAAGTATGTTTTCACATAACGGAACCTTGTGACACGTGTCAAGACATTATTGGACGAAATTTTTCGAGGTGTTACATCCTCACCCCCTTAAAAGAAATCTCGACCCCGAGATTTATTCAAACAAATGGGGATATTTTTCTTTCATCGTGGATTCCACTTCCCACGTGTATTCGGGACCTCTACGGGCATCCCATTTGACCTTAACAATAGGCACGTGCTTCCTTCGAAGCTTCTTTACCTGTCGATCCTCAATCGACAAAGGTTTTTCCACAAATTTTAGACTTTCGTCTATGTGTATATCTGTATGCGGTATAACCAGTGAATCGTCAGCGAAACACTTCTTCAAATTACAGATATGGAACACATTATGAATAGCACTAAGCTCTTCAGGCAAGTTTAACTTGTAAGCGACTGACCCGACACGTTCGATAATCTCGAAAGGTCCTATGTATCTCGGGCTTAGCTTGCCTTTCTTTCCAAATCGCATTACACCTTTCCAAGGTGATACCTTAAGCAATACTTTTTCACCCACATCGAAGTGAAAATCCTTGCGCTTAGGATCCGCATAACTTTTCTGCCTATCCCTGGCAGCTTTCAAACGATCACGGATCTGAACGATCTTGTCTGTCGTCTCAAAGACGATATCTGGTCCAGACAGCTGGACATCTCCAACTTCTGCCCAACAAATGGGCGATCTACACTTTCTACCGTATAGGGCCTCAAAAGGCGCAACCTTTATGCTGGAATGGTAGCTATTGTTGTAGGAGAATTCAATCAGTGGTAGGTTCTTATCCCAACTACCACCTAAGTCGATCGCACATGCTCGAAGCATGTCTTCCAAAGTTTGAATAGTACGCTCACTCTGACCATCAGTCTGAGGATGGTAAGCCGTACTAAAATTCAAACGAGTGCCCAACGATTGTTGGAAACTCTTCCAAAAATGCGACGTATATCTAGTATCTCTATCAGAGATAATAGATATAGGTATACCATGTAGCGCTACAATCTTATCGACGTATAATTGAGCTAACATATCTGAGCTATACGTCTCTTTGATGGGTAGAAAATGAGCTGACTTAGTCAGTCTGTCTACTATGACCCATATGGTATCATTTCCCTTTTTCGTCTTTGGTAACTTGGTGATGAAATCCATTGTCACCATTTCCCATTTCCACTTGGGAATTTCAGGTTGCTGAAGCAAACCTGACGGCTTCTGATGCTCAGCCTTGACTTGCGCACAAGTCAAACATTTGGCCACATACTCGGCCACGGACTTTTTCAACCCAATCCACCAGTAGTTTGATTTCAAATCCTGGTACATCTTATCAGCTCCAGGATGAACGGAATATTTAGAGCTGTGGGCTTCCTGGAGGATAACATCCCGAAGTCCTCCATATACTGGAACCCATATTCGTCCGTTTAGTCGTAACATTCCATCTTTGTCGTAGGATAACTGCTCCTCAGTTACTCCTAACTTTTCTGCAGGATAGTTAGCTTCCAGCACAGCTTCCTTCTGTGCAGCTAACACCCTTTCATTCAACTTATTCCTTATTTCAATGCGTTTGGCATTGATTCTGATCGGTTTAACCCTTTCTTTTCTGCTTAAGGCGTCGGCAACCACATTTGCCTTGCCTGGATGGTATCGTATCTCGCAATCATAGTCATTGAGAGTTTCCATCCATCGCCTTTGACGCATGTTCAATTCCTTCTGATTGAACAGATGCTGAAGACTCTTGTGATCCGAATAAATTATGCACTTGGTGCCATACAAGTAATGTCTCCATAGCTTCAATGCAAATACAACTGCACCCAACTCCAAATCGTGGGTGGTGTAGTTCTTCTCGTGCACCTTTAGCTGGCGAGAAGCGTAGGCAATGACTTTGCCTTTCTGCATGAGTACGCAACCCATGCCCGTGTGTGATGCGTCACAATACACCACAAATTCCTCTATTCCATCAGGCAATGTCAATACTGGCGCATTGCTCAGCTTCTGCTTCAGAATGTCGAAGGATTCCTGCTGCTTAGGGCCCCAATCAAACTTAATCTTCTTACGGGTCAATGAGGTTAGGGGCGCAGCAATCCTTGAGAAGTTCTTGATAAATCGCCTATAGTATCCTGCCAATCCGAGGAAACTGCGAATCTCGGTAGGAGTCTTCGGCTCCTGCCAGTTCATGACTGCTTCTACTTTAGCGGGATCTACTTGGATACCACGCTCGCTTACAACATGTCCAAGGAATTGGACTTCTCGAAGCCAAAATTCACACTTCGAAAATTTGGCATAAAGCTTCTCTTGATGCAAAAGTTTGAGAATACAACGAAGGTGTTTCTCATGGTCAGCTTGGCTCTTCGAGTAGATAAGAATGTCGTCAATAAAGACGATAACGAACTTATCTAAATAAGGTTTGCAGACACGGTTCATGAGATCCATGAACGCGGCTGGTGCGTTAGTGAGCCCAAACGGCATCACTAGGAACTCGTAATGTCCATAACGAGTCCTAAACGCGGTCTTGTGTACGCCTTCATCCTTGACCTTCAACTGATGATAACCTGACCTCAGGTCAATCTTGGAGAAGTAACTTGCTCCTTGCAACTGGTCGAACAGATCGTCGATCCTGGGTAACGGATACCGATTCTTGATAGTGACCTTATTAAGCTCACGGTAATCGATGCACAGACGCATCGATCCATCCTTCTTCTTAACGAACAAGATTGGCGCTCCCCAAGGAGACGAGCTAGGTCTAATAAAACCTTTAGCTAATAGATCATCCAACTGCGTCCTCAACTCCTTCATCTCCGTTGGTGCCAATCTGTATGGTACTCTTGCTACAGGTGCTGCACCTGGTATGATATCTATCCGAAACTCTACTTGCCTATCCGGTGGCAAACCGGGTAGTTCTTCAGGAAACACTTCAGGATATTCCGAGATAACAGGGATATCCTCAATCTTCGGCTTCGGCTCATCAATGGTGACTTGTGCCATATAAATGACACATCCTTTCTGCATGCATCTGGATGCTTTGAGCATGGACACTTGCTCAGGCAATCCATGCTGGGTATCTCCTTGAATAGTAAGTGACTCACCGGACGGAGTCTTAACTATTACTTGCTTTCTGTTGCACAGAATCTGGGCTTGGTTACTCGACAACCAATCCATGCCTATCACTATGTCGAATCCAGCTAACTTAAAGGAAAGCAAGGATAGCGGGAAAGAATGATTCCTAATGGATATAACACATCCATCTAGAACAGTCGAAGCGGTTTCTAAGGTTCCATCGGCTAATTCCACCTCATATTTCACGCTTAAGGTTTTAACAGGAAGGTTCAACAATTTACAAAACTTATCATCTACAAACGACTTATCGGCTCCTGAATCAAACAAGACTCTAGCAAAAACATCATTTACAAGAAACGTACCGGTAATGACGTTATCGTTAAGGACTGCTTCCTTTGCGTCCATTCTGAAGACTCTCGCATTAGTCTTCTTCCCATCATCAGCCTTCTTCGCATTCTTTGGACAGTTGGGCCGAATGTGCCCTTTCTCGTTGCAACCAAAACACGTTGCATCCTTCATCTTCTTGCAATCCACAGCCTTATGGTCTGTGGACTTGCAGATTCCACATCGTTTTTCTGAAGACTGGGATTTCGTTTCTAACCGACACCTCCCAAAGTGGTGTCTCCTACAAACCTTGCATCTGGGTTTCTCACCCGACTGATGATCACTTTTCCTAGACCCCGACCCTTTCCTGTGGTCGTTGTTCCCTCTATGTCGCTTTTCAGACCTTCGTGAGGTGTCATCCTCACGTTTCCGTTTGTTCTCCTCAGAGCTCTTCATGGCTCTCAATCTAACCACGTCTTGAGTGAGGGAGAGGGATAGATCTGCTACGGATCTAAATGTAGTAGGTCTTGAAGCTTTAACACTCGCCTTTATCTCCGGTGCCAGACCCCCAATAAATCGAGCAATCCTACGCGGCTCCGGGGTCACCAGATAAGGCACTAACCGGGATAAGGTGTTGAACGTAGTAAGATACGCTTGACAATCGAGATTCTTCATAACTAGAGACACAAAATCCGATTCAATTCGCTCGACCTCGTGCTGCGGACAGAAGTTCTCTTTAATCAGGGCCACAAACTGTTCCCATGACAAACCGTACAGTGTGGCCTTACCGGCAGCTTGAAGTAGTGACTTCCACCATGCTAACGCGTCTCCCTTGAACGACTGGGATGCGTACTTCACAACATCTCTATCAGCACACCCGCTGATATCAACCACAGTATCCATCTCGTCAATCCACGTCATACAATCGACGGCTCCCTTTTCCCCAGTGAAATCTCTGGGCTTGCAGGATACAAAATACTTGTACGTACAGGACCTGCTGTACGTGTCATGTTTCAGCTCAATCTCCTGTTTTGGGACGCTGCTGTGGTTGGAGGAATGATTATCATCCTCAGCTTTCTTCGGCTCACTCTTTTTAGATGGCGGCTTACTATGAGCCTCAGAATGAGTCTTGGGCTTTGCGTGCGTTTCTGTTCGGGTCCTACTCCGAGTACCACTAGATTCCCTGAATTGCCTATCCATAGCTTTGGCAACAGCGTTATCTATCAGTGCTTGCAACTCTGCACCGGTAACGTGAATCTTTGCATTATCTGAGTGTTCCCCAGAATGACTGTTGGTCTCCTCCGATTTGGCCATTGTAGCTTTAAGCTACAATAAAGGACAAGGTCTAATTTAGAACCTAACAGTATTATCGTTCTAGACGATTTATTAACCATGGTATCAAAAACCTTAGCAGTTAATTTAATAAATTTCATTGAGGCTCTTATTAGCAATCAAGGAATGAAAATATATATATTGGCACCATAGGCCTAGTCACATGGACAATTACTAAATTACAAATTTAGATTTTTATAGGATTATAAATTGTATAATTAAACAAATAATCCTTTACTAGACAGAGAGTCATAAACTACAACTGCCACTATATACCATAGTCATAACCCGTAGGTATCAAGCCATTAATAGACTTGTATACAGATATAATCTGTAGATAATTCATTTCTTGGCAGGGAGTTATAAACCACAACTGCCACTATATGACATAGTCATAACCCGTAGGTATCAAGTCATTAATAGACTTGTATACAGATAGAATCTGTAGATAATTTATTAAAAAGGGTGGCTTGTGTGATTCTACAGATCACGCTTGGCCAGGAATGTTAACATGTTCTCAGACGTTAACAGGGAGTTGAATCTTTTCAACCAGGTTTTACCATCATGGCCAGGCCTGTTAATAAGGCATTCAAGCTAGGTTATACCTTACTAAGATTCTTATAAAATGGCAAATCAAATAAAAATTGATATTTTCCATTATTTTAATATTATATTCATGCATATAAATAAAATGATAAATTCAAACTAACCATTTCAATTTCAAATAAAATACCAGTACATATTTGCCCTAAACGGGACTTTGAAATAACATGAATAACATGAATAACATGAATAACATGCCCGCGCAAGGGCTAAACAAGTAACAACCATAACAAAATAAAATAAAGCAAACCCACGCAGGGGTCAACAGAACAGCATACCCTCGCAGGGGTAGAATAAGATAGATATACCCACGCAGGGGTAGAGTACAAGGATAGATGTCCACGCAGGGACATGAGTACATGAGACAATAATCGAAGGATTCAATGATCCCTCTTGCTCTTACCCTTGAGCAGGTCAAACACCTTCTTGAACATGCCACGGTTGTGACGGCGATCATTTTGCAACTCCCGTCGCATGCTATCAATCCCATGCAGGATCTCCTGAACCTGCGGCGGCGACATCATAGGCGCCGGTGGCGGTGGCTGGAAGTGCTGCGGCTGCGGCGGCTGGTACGGCTGCGGCTGCGGTGGCTGCTGGTAACCCGGAGGGTAACCAAAAGTAGACTGCCCAGCAGCCCAAGTGTCTCCCAATGGACCGCTAGGAGGGAGTGAGCTGTAGTTCACAGCTTGCCAGTAAGGGTCTCCTGTGTAATCATAACCCTGAGGGAAAACATGCTCGAACGGGTTGAACTGAGCGGCACTAGCATAAGCCGGAATCAGCTCTCCATAGTTCTGCGGCGGCAGAGGCGGGATCGGTACAGAAGTAACCTCTGATACGGGATGCTGAGACTCCCCTGTCTCGGACTCCCCGGGTAGAGACGTGTAGCGGCTGCTACCAACATGTGGAGGGGTGCCTATGCGAATCCCTCCGCGCGTAGACATGCGCGCATTCCTCCTTGGCCTCTGAGGCGGTGGAGGTAAAACTGGTGGCGGCGGTGGTGACGGAGTGATCACGTCACGCCATAGGGCCTCAGATAGGTCCTGCGGTAGAGGCGGCTGCTGCTGAAGCTGCTGCGAGTGGTGCTGCGAGTGCACCGGTGAAACCTGGTGAGACTGAAGCATCGGAGAGTTGTGGCTGGGGGTGAAATACCAATCATGCTGCTTAAATCTCTCCTGAAAGCTGTCCCCACCATTGTAGGGTGATCCCCTAAATGGCGACCCATCCGATATCTCAATCGGATGGTTAGGCGTACCTGATGGCGGTAGCGAGGGGTCCGTATCCTCGTCGACGTCCATCTCGTGACCACCAGAAAAGTGGTCCTCCGGTCCAAGTGGGTTATGGCCCACTGGCTCATCCCCAAAAGCATTAGGGTCATATAAACCCTGGTAGACTGGCGCTGGATACTGGTGCGGTGACTGATGCAAAGGTATGTAGGATCCATGCGAACCATGGGGCCCATTCTCCGAGTGGGGCCCAAACGAGTGGGGTAAAGACGGTGAAGTGCTGGCGGATACCGAGTGTCTAGCAGGCTCGGCGAAAGACCTCCAAAGGTCGTTGGCGGCTGTGTTGTGCGTGGCGGATGGTGCTCGCCTGTGTGAGGGCCCTGCCTCATGGTCGTGAGACGTAGCAAATCCTCCTCGACCTCTCATTCGTGGCGGCATAGTGATCCTGTCAAAAGTCAAACAAGTTGCACAACAAAATATATAAGACAATGCAAAATAATAAAAATAAATTAAACGAAATGTTGAACATTTCCTAAGTTCTTTGTCTAGACTCGAAAATCGAGGAATGTGCAATTGTGTAACTGAGATTAAACACAGAAGACTAGTGTTTAATTCACTCAGCGTTGGCTCTGATACCAACCTGTCACACCCCGATTTCCACGTGTCACCGGTGGGCCCGGTGTGGGGTACAGTGACGTAGTTGGCATCGTCATAGACAATCAACACAATATGATAATGCACAGCGGAAGCAGAATAGATACATTTCAACTTTTAAATAATTTGCAATAATAAATATCACAGTAGTTGAAACGGATCCACAGGCGGATCAAATAAAATAAGATAAAAATAGTTCAACAGATAATTGTCGTCCGAGCTTGCGAGACTATAATGGACGCTCTTAGGAAACAACCAGCCTATTTCCGTATAGTACCTGCACTTAACCTTTTGGGAAAAATACGTCAGTTTACACTGGTAAATACAAATCAACCGACTCATTTTGAAAATGATTGAAAATTGATTTAAATGCACAAGGCATAAATATTTTTATTAACTTGGGATAATTATATAATATAAACTTGTGAACGAATTACATGCACTTATATCTCTGGTGGCCCGGGATCTGCTGTCCGGGCTAGAGATTAAATGACACACCACATTAAAGAGTTATACACGTCCGGTGTACGCCTACACCCCGTGCTCTGGTCGTGGCCATCTCGTAAGAAAATGCCAAGGATATCCGGGACACGGTCAATAACCCCCCAAAGCCTTTAAGTAAGACAAAACTGTTTAAACGAAGTCGCACAAGCTATTCAAGACTGTACACCTATAAGGCGCAGGACTTGTGCGCCCGATCAAGCGGTATTTTAAATACCGTACCCCAAGCCCGTATAGGGAAAATAAGTCAAAATGTATTTACCTGAGCAAGTATAAGTCACAAATGATAAGTGTTGGTAGCTTTTACCGGGCCTCCTAATCTGGAACAAAGGTTTATAATTAACCTATTAGATTCCTAACGGCCTTTTATTTAAGCCTAAGCTTTGACCGATTAGTTTTAGGAATGATACGGTTTACGCACGATTAAGCGAAAGACCGGATAGAATGTGATTTAGACCCGACAAGTTTGAATACTTGTATAATATGGGTATACTAAATACATTCTGGATTTTGAAATAACAATGATATCGTTTGACCCGTTTCGGTCAATTTACGCAAACTAGTTACGTAAACCGAACCGAACGCGAGAAGGGCGATACAGGTAGACCAATGATTCAAATGCAAGTTCCCTGAGATAATATGCTTAAAATATGATATTATATCAGTAAGTTATGTTCTATATTGCCCGGAATAATTTTAAACTCAATTTATGCCTTAGAAGGGCATTTTGGTCATTTAAAAGATAATAAAAGAGTAAAATTATAAATCTGGGTTTCGGGTCTGGTTCATACGGTAAATATACTTAATATAACCTATTATATCAGTAGGGTATGACCCATATACCAAATTTATCATTTAAAATCAAACTATGCACCGTAGGGGTATTTTAGTAAATTCACAAGGGCTAAAAACGCCAAAACTGGAAGTCTGAGTTTATATACTTATACTTACTGTTATTATATGAAAATATGCAAGTTACATCAGTAGGTATAGGTCTTATATGTTTAAAACGAGTATAACGCTCACTATGCGCTTAAAACGCTAAATATGCGATTTAAGGGCGTTTTCGGGTTATCAAATTAAATCTGAGATTTTTATATTTCCAGAATACTTAAAATAATTTATTCATCATATAAAATCAGTAGAAAAAGGTTTCGGGTCAAAAGGATGTGTAAAACTCATTTTATGGCTTAAACGGTCAAAACCGACATAACCCGAAATAACTAGGCGATCTAGGATCCGTTCAGCCAAAAATTAATTAAAAATCATCAAAATTCCCAGAATATTATAATACATCAGTTGGTAAAAAGTTTTGTACCAAAACGTGGCCAGAAACGGGTTCTATGCGAAAAGGACCGTTTATGTAAATTTATAATATAGTTTTTACGCTAATGGCCATAACTCACAATCTGGACCACCAACTGATCCGAAATTTTCGGTGCAAGTTTATATAATAAAAATAAAGATTTCTACTCTTTCACTTTTCCAAAAATCCCGTTTTAAATCGAAAAGGGCAAGATAGTCAACTTTATGCATAAACCGTAAACATGCATTCGAATAGGCTAAACATAGACTCAATCAAAGAAAATTCCAGAAAGTTTAACTAAAATAAAAATAGTCAAAAATACTTTCCAATTCAGATCTCGAACATGCATGTACGATTCCGAATCGATAGTCTACGAAATAATCGTTTTACAAGACTTTCGGTTCCGATTCGTGGCTATACTATAGATTGTCGAGTTGATGATGATTAAAACACATTCTTATATGTAATACAAGTTATTTATGATGATCAATCAGATTGCATGTCATCTATATCATTATTCATGTCATTTTTCACAAAAATCGCTTCTGTTGACTTTTTAGAAATAGGTTTGACTCGACATTTAGCATGCATGTAGTGGGAATCAGAGAGTACCCTTTAGAGGGTTTGTTTCCCACATAAATACCAATCTATAACAAGTTTCAATTCGAGAAATGACTGAAAGAAATCCGTTTAATCGGAAAGTCAAAGGTTATGAACACCCAGTTTGACTTTTAGCAAAAATCACAACAAGAACGGATTAAAGAACGAATTGAAAGCTTACAAAGGTCCTATAGGTGTTTAATGAGCACTAGAAATCGGCCTTGTTGCTCAGATTGTCTCCAGGAAGCTTGCCTTGAGAGTTCTTGAGAGCTCTTGTGAGAAATGTGTTCTTGATCAATTGCAAATGTCCAAAAAAAGGGTTGTAATCTGATTTAAACCAGAATTTTCGAGGGTACTGTTGATGTAGGCATGCAAGGCTTCTAATTGGTGCAAAAGGAGGCAAGAACAACTGTAATCAACTCAAATTCGGACTCAATTTGACCCAATTTCGAATTTCTGTCGCTGGGCAACCCACGCGGCCCACTTGGGCTTTCCCAGGCGGGTCGCCTGACCCCTGGTTCAGCCAAACAAGTTTCAAACATTGACAGCTTTGACCCCTGAACTTGTACGCGATGTTTCGGCTACTTTTCTCGACCCGTAAACCCCCAAACTTGGTTTTTAAGAACCTTAGGACTTTTACCAACATGGTAATGTCCTCGGATAACTTTGCGCTCAACCGAAAAGCCATGAAATTCGACGTTGACGCTTTTAGTTCCTTAAGTACGGTTTTGGCCATAACTTTCTCATACGTTGACGAAACTTCATGAAATTTTTACCACATATTCTAGTGAGTATGTTTTAGCTATACAAAGCTTCGGGTCTGCCAAAAGTTCACTCAGAGGTATAAATTAAACATGTTGACACTTTTGGCCCCTATAGTTTACAATACTTCACTTTTGTGCAATTTCCGCGTCGTATGATCCATGAACCATCCGTTAAAGGTTATAAACATTATGTAGGGTTATCATAGAGTCTATTTATCCTTTGTTGACACTTTGGACCCTTACGTTCCATAGTTTTCACTGTTTGTCACTTTTAGTCCCTCTAAAGTATGTTTTCACATAACGGAACCTTGTGACACGTGTCAAGACATTATTGGACGAAATTTTTCGAGGTGTTACAGAAGGATGGTGGAATATTTTGTGAACAACTCAGGGAGAATGCCCAATAGTCAGATTCATGGTGGTCAGTATGTGACCGAAATTGCTTACAATTTGGGCTTGGTGACTGATGAGGTACTTGAGAGTCTCACTATGGTGACCGAGGGTGTATATGTTGATATTCGGTCATTGAAGGCGATGGGGTTGATTACTGAGACGGATCGCAGGGATAGATTGAAGGGTTTAAACAACGAGGTCTGGGACCCGTTGCCTCCGGCTGAGGAGGAAGACGAGGATGAGGAGATGCATGATGAGGAGCAGCACGAGCAGCACGGACCACAGACACCACCACACTCACCGCAGCATCATGCATACCACCAGCACCAGGATTGGCCCGAGGGCATTCCCTCATACCCTGAGTTTTACCAGCAGTTCCAACAAATGCAAGTTAACCAGGAGCAGCATGGGATTCATATAGAGCAGATCAAGGCTAGTCAGGACCAGATTAGGGCATGTCAGGACCAGATCAGGGCGAACCAGGACTATATGCAACAGGGGGTGCAGGCCGGGTTTTCATACCTTTTTAGGGAGCTTCATAATGCCTTCCCGAACTACTTTGGGGAGCCCCCATAGTTCCCATACGGGAACCCACCTGGTTATGGAGGCGCAGGCCCGTCCTACACGAGAGATGATGCTGGTGACGATGACTAGGAGACGGTGGAGTTGATCGTTGGTGGTTTTAGTTATTTCAGTACTTTGTTTTCTTTTTTCGGGTGTTCATTTTGGTTGTTATTTCAAACACCCCCGGTTATGTACTCTTTATTTTCAGGCACTTTAGTTTGTTTGTCCTGTCTTTTGTATGGATTTTAGTACTTCTATTTATGTACATTATGGTTTATTTGTGCTTATTTTGTTTCTGTTCTGTTTTGCTGTACCATGTGACATACTTGCAGATTTTGGCTATCAAGTCTTCGACCGGAGCACATCACAGATACAGCTTGGAAGTCTCGTTGCATCACAATCATCTTGAGGGGAGTATTATTCTCCTTTATCTCTATATTTCGGGTTTCGCATTGGGGACAATGCGAAGTTCAAGTGTGGGGAGGGGTTTAATTTGTTAACTTTGTTTGTCCTCTAAAAAAAATTCAGAAAAATGATTCAAAAATATCTGTATTTTGTACATATTTTAGAAAATAAACCGGTTGGTTGTGTTTTAGAAAGCTTCGGACATGATAAAAACTCGACAAGCAAAATAAATTTTGAAAAAGTAAACCGGAAAGCGTGCCAAACAAAGAAAGACTTGCATGATAGTTTTCACACTTTTACCCATTCCTTCCGTTACGTGAGCATATTTGAGCCTTGAAATTGTTATATATTTGTTCATTTCGGATATAGGAGTGAGCCGGATGTCATGTGTAAATTAGAACTTGTCACTAGTATGCTTGTTAAGACCATGAACGTGCGGAATTGTGTAGAAGTGATAGAGGCACTTAGATTACCCCTTTATTGTTAGCCTTGTTCTTTGTGTTGTGTTTCCCATAAACCTTACATTACCTTTAGGATTAACCATGTCGAGCCTTCCCGTTTACCTTTGTTTACCCGACATAATCACCCACTTAGCCAAACTTAGCCTTTTTATGTTTTAAACCTTTTAGTGTTGAAACTCGGTCAAAATAATAGTTTAATTAGCGCTTTTTATAGTTTATTGTTTATTATGCATTTAGTATGTTAAAAAAACAAAAAATAAAACACCCTAAAATAGGGTGAAGTCGACAAAAATCGAGCAATTTTGAATGCTAAAATGTGAAAATTTCGTTGACGAGCTCGATTTTGCAAAAGTCGCCTTTTTAAGGCGTTTGTATATATAGTTGTATTGTTTGTTGCTAGTTAAACGCTACTACCGAGTTTTAACCATTTCGCCACTTTAAATATCCATTTCCATACCCTTCGCCCAAGCCTAACGTTACACCCTGTAAAGACCTCTTGATTTACACTTTTTCGCATGTTAGTTGGTGGAGACGAGATCTTATGACAAGCTTATGATATTACACATTTCATTGACACGGCATTGAGTGTTTGCACGTACACATTTTATGTATGTTTCACAAATAAAGCCGAGTGTATGTGAACATTGTGAGTTGTGTGAAGATTAGAATGTTAAGTCAGTCGAAAGTGAAGTCACGGCTTTTTGGTTATCTACATATATTTGCATATGCTTGTTTGGTTTGATTCATTTGATGTTGTCTTTCGAAAAACCGGCTAACCGTTTGTAGTTGTTTCAATAAATAGTTTGTAAATTATCGTTCTTGTTTGATTCTATCTTTTATTACATTTTAGTTTAGCTTGCTTGAGGACAAGCAAGGTTCAAGTGTGGTGAGATTTGATATTCACCAATTTATACATATTATAGTCCCCCATTTTATCCCCATTTTATGCGTTTTCGGCCGTAAAATCGTCATTCGGATACTTAATCATGTATACTTTTGTTTACAGGCCTAAAACAGCATGCCAGACAAGATGATAGTGAAAACGAGGACTTTCCGGATGAAACGACAAAGCTGCGAACATTCTGTGGAAATTCTGACCTGGGCGATTGGCACGGTCGTGCGTTGAATGGAACGACCGTGCGGTTCCCACATAACAAGCCAGCCAGGCAATGAATGATGGTGCGATCCGGCGTGCAAGCTTATTCCGAAGATGAACGGGCGTGCGGATGGTTGCACCCCGTGCGTATTCGATGATCAGCCTAAAGCCCGGCAATGCACCACCAGTGCAGTAGACCGTGCAACAAGAACCCGGGAATGCACGATCGTGCGTCCAACAGAACGGTCGTGCGAGATCGAAGACCAGTCAACTCTGCTGATGTCACAAAAGTATGGTGCAACATAATGAAAAAGTGAACGGTCGTGCGATCGTAAAATGTTATAAAAAACAGACAGTAGCATTCTGTTCGTAACTCTAGACATTTTTGGAAGCGATTCTGGCGATTTTCAGGCTCCGGAGGCGTTAGCTTTCACCCGGATTCAAGCCACATTATGCCGATTAGCTTCGTTATCTTCCAGATTCTTAATCTAGTGCTTGTTTATGGTTTGGTTTTCTAATCTTTCCAGAATTTTGTTAATCTTTCAAGCATTTAGATTAATGTTTATGTATTATTGTAGCCTTTGGGCAAAAACACAACAATCCCATGCTTGATTATAACATTAGTATGTCAATCTTTCTTTGTAATGACACTTGGAAGTATTTTCTATGTTAATCTTTGATGATTAGTTTGCAACCTTGTTATTGTTGTTGATTTCTTGATTATAAGTATTGTGTTGGATGATTGGTATATGGTTAGTTGAGATAGTTGAGAAATGAAGCTTAATTAATCATGTATTAGTAAACTTTAAACTTGGTTAACTAGTTTAGCTTGGTTAAAATGTGTGCACCATGATACTAGAAATGGTTAGTGGTTTAATAAAATGTAAGTATTGTTAATCAAGAAAGCTTTCTGCCACGTAAGAACCTTAACGGGTCAAATGGTGTTGTTATGAATTCTTGCCATGATTTGTTAGCTTAGTTAGTAGTTTAGGCCAAAATTGCTATCTTGGTGAATTTATGTGCAAGATTTGTAAAATGAACTTGGTTGTGATTTCATCTAGTTTATGCTTATCTCAGTGGTTGCATTGTGTTTATCGGTGTCACTTTCCTTGTTTAAGTGAGGTTAAAAAACTCCTAACGGATGACTAACTTATTTTTAAGAGATTTTCATAGACATTTATCAATTGCACGTTAAAGAACAATTTTAGGTGGTTAAAGTGTGTTTATCGTTTTAGCTTTCCGAATGATTGTCATGTTAGGATTCCCAAAAGGGATACTAATTGTCTTGAAAATGAAGAATTGATCGAATGCTTCTAGTGCCAAAACCGACTTAGTTGACATGCTTTGGTTGTGTATTAAGCAAGGCTTCTTATCTATTTTCATATTTGAAATCTATTATGTTTTTATATGTATTTGTTTATGCTTACTTTAGTTTAATTAAAATCAAACAACTTATCTTTTTACCGGAAGTTTAATGACAAAGGTCTAGTATTATTCTTCCGCCCATTTCCTTGGATCGATACTTGGTTCTTACCGATACTTTACTACATATATGACGGGGTACACTTGCCTCTTTCGTGTGTGTTTTAATGTTGAAGTATAAATCACTTTTATAAATTTAAAACAGAATTGTGAGTTAGATTCATTGCAAGAACATGTATATACGCGCACACGTCAGAAACCCATACTTCAATGCAGATTTTCTTCTCTATTTTATCAAAACAGGAACAAAGTTGTTAAGTCTGAGGTGAAACCCGAACCTTGATGACCTATTTCGATCTTTATTTTGGTTTTACAAAACTCTCCCCAAAGTCTCGACGGGCTCCAACGACTTGAAGTCACGCTGTAACTAGAGGGATGCGTGCCATTCGCCCAAATTCGAGGCGAGAGCACAGTCCTGAAAGCCAAAGTGTGTACCAAAGGTCCTTGTGAATAGTCGAATCACTTTGGGTAGTCGACGTCAATTAGCCGCAGACAATCTATTCTTGATTTTTGTGTGTTTCGATTCTGAGTTCTCAACTGCTGACTCTGATATTCGTCGCTTTTATGTGGATTTTATGTGCTTTATGTGGTTTTATGCTTATTTGTTAGTGTTTTGAGGTACTACTGGTTTCTATCTAACGCTTTTGCTTTCACTACACACACGCAACACTCACAACACCTCGCTAACAAATCGTTGCTACTTGTGGATAATTGCATGCTATGCTACTCGATGAGTACTCGCTAATCGCAATCGCTATTCTCGAACACGCGCAAACCTTGAATGATAGGTTTCTGTATTCTGACTGCTTCTATGTGCTTTATGTGCTTTATGTGCCTCTATGTGTCCTATGGGCCTTACGTGTTTAGGTGTTCTGTGATTATGTGTTTATGTGCCAATGTGTTTACGTGTTACATGATTGTGTTCCTGAGCTTTAGTAGTGTTAGGCGTGTGAGGTGAGATTCGATTATATTGTGTTTGAGTCTTGTGGTGATGTCTATTGCAGACAATGTCATCATCTGGATCCCTTCACTCTCGAACTGCTCGCCAAAACCAGAAAGACAAACGCCATGCTGCTCTCGTCGCTAAACAGATAGCGAAGGTGTCACAACCCAACCGATGGCGGAAACATCGGGGCGTGGCACTGAGCGAAACAGATTATCTAGAAGTTTCCATAACAATTACATTTACCAAATATTTTAAGTAACACGTCCCATACCATGTCATATAAGATAATATAATTATTACAGTACAAATCTTGGCAAATTGTTCTGTTTCGACAACTCAGGTTTCATTAGTACAGACAACTATTTGTTGGTCTCTAAGACTCTTTCCTAGCCTTGATTTCCAAGCAAATAGACACCTTAAGCACCTGTCACATACGTTTAAATAAAGTCAATACATATAGTGTAAAGGCGAGCATACAAGTTTGATAATAGCATATAGAGTTCGAATAGTTTACGCATAACCAGCACGTACACTGAGTAAAACGAAGCACGTTAGTTATCGACATGAACCTATCGATACCAATGATTGCGGGTTGACTGCCCAAGGCAGTTCGTAATACATGATCACCACTGTAATCCATGCAAATAATTGTCCTTAACAACCCCCGAGTGAACGGGTGCTGAGTCCAAACTATAGTACAATCGTTGCTAAGGCAGGTAGATAGCATTCCATGTGTAAACATAACAAACAAGCATTCATTAAGTCATGTATAACAGGCCGTAACGGTTAGCGTTAAAAGTATTGTGTAGTGTGTTCGATGTGATTTAGAGTAAGTAACGTATGTAACACCCAAAGGTGCAAAAGCAAAAAGGGATCGAGTATACTCACAGCGGTTGATGGATTGAAGGGAGCGCTTGGGAGTAAGGTTAGCCTAAATAGTTTGATTGCATAATGATAAGTGACCCGTAAAACGAAAACAAGTGTTGGTGGGTCGAACAGTTGGTCAATCGGATGGTAGTCCGATCGGACAGCTGATCGTGCGAGTGACAATCCGTTCGGACGACTGTCCGGTCGGATGGCCGTTCGAGTGGATTGTTTCTTTTTTTAGGAAGAATGTGTTTGTGTATGATGGTTTGACTTTTGAAGTTTTTGTTATAGCATTTGAAAACATTGAAGTGTCTCTACCTTTCAGGTCGGTCGATCGGACGGTCGTTCGATCGGCCGGCAACCCATTTGGTTGGGCACCTCAATGAGAACAAGTTCACAGCAGGTTGTCACTCGATCAGACAGTAGTTCAATCGGGTGGCATTCCTAGTGCATTGAACATGTTGAAAATTGTCATGTGTTGAAGTTTAATGGTCACATGTTCGAGCGGTTAACACGATCGGATGGTAGTTCGATCGGACAACAACTCGTTCAACGATCAGATTTCAAATGTTGGTGAATAGTTTAAGTGTGGGATCCAAGGTGCAAGTCGTTCGGTTTGACCAGTCGATCGGATTGGCTGTTCGATCGGACAGCAGTCCGATCGGGCAGCACCCCGTCCTGGTCGACCTGTTCGTCTTACACTTGGTTGTTTTGATTGTTTGTTGTTTTATCGAGGCCTTTTGATAACGAGTCAAGCAACAGGAACTTTGTCAACACTTGGTCCCCCTGATCGGACAGGAATCACCCAAATCCGATTAGTGAACTGTTCGAGACGGTGGTTCACGTTTAACCCGAAATCGGTAAACCTCGTGGATAGAATCCGGATCTCGAGCCACACAACCACTAGAATGAGTAGTAGGTCGGCACAAGCTCCGTTTCTATCGGTTTTGAAGGCATTGAGTGTAAAAGGGTTGAAAGAAAGTTAGGAAAACCATCTTCCAATCCTTTTCATTATGAATAAGTTTAGATCTATGAAAATCTTTGTTTGTTTATGTGGAAATCGGTTAGATCTAAGTTGTTCTTGGTGGATTGAGGCCAAAACATGAAGTTCTTCAAGAACACATGATGACGTCATCCTAGAACACCTTGAATCTTGATGATTTCACGGTTAAAAGTTAAGATTCAAAAGATAGAAAGGTATAGGAGTGCGTGTAGATTAAGGAAGTACAAGATTTAGGACGAGATCTTACCGGATTTGAGAGAAATCTGAAGAAAAGTGAGTAGAATGCGCTGGTCGGACAGAGAGTTGCCAAAAGTGGAAAGTGTGAAAGTGACAGGAGGTATTTATAGAGTCACGCAAAGAGGAAAGGGCTGGTCGATCGGCCAGGCAGCTCGATCTGACAGCCTGTCCGATCGGACGGCAGTCCGAGCGGACGGCTGGTCGATCGGCTGATTGCCTGATCAATCGGTCGCCTGATTCGGGTGTTCGGTGCGACGAGTTTTGCCATTTCGATTTTCGATTGCGAGCGTTGGGATGCGATAGGGTTTCCTAGTTAAATTACTTTTAATCCCAACTACTCATATCTTGCGCTATCTCTTCTCCACCAATTATCATACTATATCAACGTACAATCATCCTTATTTCGTATTCGTTTTGCGTTTGCGATTCGATTGCGATTGAGTTCGATTGCGTTTCGATTGATTATCGCTCATAACATAAATAAACATGCACAAGTAACACATAAGGCACACACACACGTATAACAATCACCAAAATGCGTATTTCGAGTTGCGAGCGCGATGTTGATTAGATTAGTTCGATTAGCGTTTAGTTGACTTTATCGCATTGTTACTTCCTATTGTTCACAGTCGTAAGGCGATTCATAGCGGTAAGTATACATCGATTACTGCGATTCTTAATTATTACTCCACATAATACAACTAAAGCGAAAAGTAAAACATACTAATCTATAAGTCAAAGAAGTCAAAACAGGAATTGAGCAAGGAGAGACAGATTGCTATTAGCAATCTTTTCTTCCTTTGACTTCAATCTTGACTTTGACTTTGACTTTCGAAACATGGGGTGTTACAGAAGGTGATTCCTCAGATCGTTAGCGACCTGCAAGAGAATACCAGCAAGTCTTCTGAAGAGTCCAGGACAGATTCGCCAAAGTCTGTTTTTAGCTTCAAGCAGTTCAAAGCTTGCGGTCCGAAAGAATTTACTGGCGAAGATGGCCCTACGACCTTGTTCCAATGGTTTGATTCGATCGAGGTCACCCTGCGCCAGAGTGGCTGTCCTGATAATCTCCGCACTCTGAACGCCACCGGCGTCTTCCAGTCCCGCGCTTTGGACTGGTGGACGGCCGAGAGAAACAAACGCGGAAATGATGCAGCTTACGGTCTGACATGGGATGAGTTGAAGAACGTCATGTTGGAAGAGTTCTGCCCTCCCCATGAGCACCAAAAGTTGGAGGACGAATTCTAGCATATCAAGCAGAAGGATGGTGACAATGCTGCTTTAACTGCCTGCTTCAAGCAGCTAAGCATAATCTGCCCTGATCAAGTTAAGACTCCTGATGTGACAGTCAAGAAGTATATTCGAGCTCTGCTGGATTGTGTCGCAGACTTTGTTCAAGCTGCAAAACCAGCAACAATCGAGGAAACTTATCTGCTCGCCGCTGAGATAAACGACAAGCGAGTCAAGGCTGGTGTCTCGGACAAAGCCTCGAAGAACCTGCATCAAGCTACAACCGCCACCGCCGCTCCGCAGTCATCATGTAAGTCCTCTCGTTGCAAGAGGAAGAACAACAGCAACTCCCCTAGTTGAGGGAATTTCATCCCGAAATTAGGCCGAAGCCGTAACAAACAACTGCGGGTACTTCGCCCTCATGTCACTTTCGAGTTCCCAAGTGAACTCTGCGCCTCGTTTGCCTTCCCATCGGACTTTCACAATAGGAATGCGTGAGCGTCTGAGCTGCTTGGTTTGGCGATCCATGATTTGGACAGGCTTCTCCACGAAGTGTAGTGTTTCGTTTATTTGGAGGTCATCGAGAGGTACAATTAAATCATGCTCAGCCAGGCACTTTCGGAGGTTTGACACATGGAAAGTCGGGTGGACATTACTGAGTTCTTCCGGTAGTTCGAGTCTGTAGGCGACTTTTCCGATCCTTTCCAGAATCTTAAAAGGTCCAACATATCGAGGCGCTAGTTTCCCTTTCTTGCCGAATCGGACCACACCCTTCCAAGGTGATACCTTTAGGAGTACGTAGTCGCCAACGTCAAATTCAAGGGGCTTGCGTCATCTATCGGCGTAACTTTTCTGTCGACTTCGAGCTTTCAACAAGTTGTCTCGAATTTGGAGGACTTTGTCAGTCGTTTCTTGTAATAGCTCAGGACCGATTAATTGCGAGTGACCGATCTCGTGCCACATAATAGGCGATCGGCATATTCTTCCGTATAACACCTCGAATGGTGCCATTTGAATGTTGGAATGATAACTGTTGTTATACGAGAATTCGAACAACGGCAGGTAAGTGTCCCAATTACCACCGAAATTTATGACACACGAACGGAGCATGTCTTCAATAGTATGGATCGTTCTCTCAGTCTGACCGTCGGTTTGAGGGTGGAATGCGGTACTCAGATTAAGCGTAGTACCAAGAGCAGCTTGAAACGTTTCCCACGGTCGTGAGGTAAACCGAGCGTCACGGTCTGAGATGATGTCGCGAGGCGTCCCATGATAACAAATGATCTCGTTGGTGTTGATTTGGGCTAGTCGTTCTACCTTATAGTCTTCTCGTATTGGCAAAAAGTGAGTAGATTTGGTCAAACGGTCAACAACAACCCAAATGCTGTCATGACCTGATGACGTGTGTGGTAGCTTTGTTATGAAGTCCATAACTATACTCTCCCACTTCCACATGGGGATTGGGGGTTGCTCGAGTAAGGCAGAGGGTCTTTGGTGTTCAGCCTTGACCCTTGCACAAGTCAGGCACTTCCCAACGTAGAGAGCAATATCCCTTTTCATGCCCGGCCACCAGTACTTGTAGCGAAGGTCCTGGTACATTTTATCGGCACCGGGATGAATGGAATACCGGGATTTGTGGGATTCGTCCATTAATATCTGTCGCAAATTGGTCCGTTTAGGGATCCAAATTCGGTCCAGGAAGTGGAATATCCCATTCGATTTATTCACAAGCTGGGCTCCATCGTGATAGATTCGTTCCTTCTTCAAAGTGCGTTCATTAAAACAGGCATGCTAGGCTTTGCGGATGAGGGTTTCGAGATCATATTGGGCTTGGGTATTGCGAATGCTGAGCAAATAACTCCGTCTGCTGAGAGCGTCGGCAACAACATTTGCTTTGCCTGGGTGATGATGAATCTCGCAGTCATAAGCGTTGAGAAGTTCTACCCATCGGCGTTGACGCATATTAAGTTCTTTCTGATCAATGATATGTTGTAGACTCCTATGATCGGTGAAGATCGTACACTTGTTACCATATAGGTAGTGTCACTAAATCTTTAACGCAAAAACAACCGCGCCTAGCTCTAGATCATGGGTTGTATAGTTCTTCTCGTGGATTTTGAGCTGACGAGATGCGTAAGCTATAACCTTGTCCCATTGCATAAGAACACAACCAAGACCAAGGTTTGAAGCATCACAATAGACAATGAAACCATCGTTTCCATCGGGCAATGTGAGAACAGGAACATTGCAGAGCATGTGTTTGAGGGTTTGGAAAGCAGCCTCTTGTTCAGTTCCCCAAACAAAAGGCTTGTCTTTATGCGTGAGAGCGGTAAGCGGCACAGCGATCTTTGAGAATCCTTCGATAAATCGTCGATAATAGCCGCTAATCTGAGAAAAGAACGGACTTCAGACGGGTTCTTAGGTGTAATCCAACTCTAAACTACTTCAATCTTCGCGGGATCGACATGAATACCTTGACTATTTACAATGTGACCCAGAAATTGAACCTCCTCCAGCCAGAATTCGCACTTGGAGAACTTGGCATAGAGTTGATTCCCCTGGAGTAGCTCGAGAACCAAACGTAGATGTTGCGCGTGTTCGACTTTCGACTTGGAATAGATCAAGACATCGTCGATGAATACGATGACAAAACGGTCGAGATAAGGTTTACACACGCGATTCATCAGATCCATGAAAACCGCGGGTGCGTTGGTTAAACCAAAAGGCCTAACAACGAACTCATAGTGGCTGTAACGAGTGCGAAAAGCGGTTTTGGGTATATCTTCCTCTTGAATGCGTAGCTGGTGGTAGCCTGAGCGTAGATCGATCTTTGAGAAACACGTAGCACCTTCTAACTGACCAAATAAATCGTCAATGCGAGGTAGGGGATACCGGTTCTTGATGGTTAGCTTATTCAATTCCCGGTAGTCGATGCACATCCTGAACGACCCATCCTTCTTTTTGACGAAAAGGACTGGCGCCCCCCAAGGAGAGGTGCTCGGGCGAATGAAGCCTTTCCCAAGTAATTCCTGAAGCTGACTCGAGAGTTCACGCATTTCGGACGGTGCGAGTCGGTAAGGAGCTTTGGCAACAGGATTGGCTCCAAGAATGAGGTCGATACGGAAGTCGAAATCATGACTTGGCGGTAGTCCAGGAAGATCATCAGGAAACAACTGAGGAAATTCACGGACCACAGGAACGTCTTTCACTTCTGTCTTCATTTTCTTTTCCTTCTCCGCTACTACAATGTTAGCCATGAAAGCTCTGTATTCCTTGCGGAGATACTTGCTAGCTTGGACACATGACATAAATTTGAGACCTTTTGAAGCAGTCTCGCCATAAACACACAATAAATCACCATTCGCGAGCGAGAATCGAATCATCATGTCGAAGCACACAATTTCAGCATGGTTTTCGTGAAGAAAGTCCATGCCTACTATGATGTCGAAACTTCCGAGTTGCATCGGGATAAGGTCGATTGGGAAAATGTGATTGTTGAGCTCAAGTGTACAATCATGGAGAACAGAATTAACGGCGACAGTTCTTCCGGTGGCGACTTCAACAACGAAAGTCGAGGGGAGATGGGAGCGCTTACGACTAAGGAGCTTCTCCAATTCAAATGACACAAAGCAATTATCGGCTCCAGTATCAAACAAACACGATGCATAAGTACCATTCACAAGGGACGTACCATTGACCACGTTGTCGTCAGCCTGGGCTTGGCGCACATTGATGTTGAATATTCTGGCACGTGTGGCTTGTTGCTATTGCTGCAGGTGTTGCTGCTAGTGAGGTTGCTGCTGCTGGGGCTCTTGTTTCACAACCCTGTTCGGGCACATGTTCGCAAAGTGGTTGGGATCACCACATGCAACGCAGACTCGGGCGTTGATCGCGGGTGCCTGAGCCACGTGCTGGCCTTGCGGGGCTAGGAGCAGAGCTTGATGAGCAGTGGCAGGAGCTGCGGTGTTGCGGGGACCAGTACGGCAGTTGACAGTGAAGTGGCCGTACATGTTGCAGTGGGCACAGAAACGACAGGCAAGACCCACCAGGTGATGATAAGAACATGTTGGGCAAGCCAGGTGGGGGCCTGTATATGCACGCTTTGCTGGTGGTGCATAAGTAATTGGTGCTGGACGGTGGTGGGACTGCTGTTGAGCCGGTACGGCTTGTAGAGGAGCAGCAGTGGTGGTGGCGGTGTAGTTCTTGTTGCTGGAGCTGCTGTTGTTGTTCTTCTTTCTGCGGCGTGAGGACTTCGACGGTTGAGCGGTGGCGGTTTCGGATGCTGATGCGGCGGTGACTTGGTGTAGACTCCTTGTAGCTTTATCCCAAAAACCAGCTTTTACCCGCTTGTCGTTTATCTCGGCAGCAAGCAGGTAAGTTTCTTCGATAGTTGCTGTTTTTGCAACATGCACAAAATCTGCAACTGTAGGTCCCCTTGATGTATCGATCTATCACAGAATTGTCAATCTAATCAAGAGTGCGGAATCCACTTGATCAGAATAAGAAGAAAACGCGTAGGAACAGAAACAACAATTCACTTTCAAACCGGGTTTTCTATTGGTTATCAATCAAACTGAAGTACAATCAATTAAAACCCTAACCAACACTCAATTTCGTCCAAGCACTAGCTCTCACGAAATTCTGTCTCTCAAACTCTGTTCTGGTTGATTAACCTAAACCCTAATGCAAAGCCTTGTTTATATAACACAAGGTTGCACCATTAGGCTAGGGTTTACTACATGGGCTAGGCCCAAATCGTCCCCCATAACCAACTGGGTTTTGTTTAGCCCAAACTCTATTAATTCACTAAACCCACTAATTGTTTATCATTTAACTAATTACAAGATATCCAAAGACCAAATCTAAGCTGTTGTCACAGAATATGCACCAACAAACTCCCCCTTGACAATAGCTTCATGAAATAACTTTGTCTTCAGTCTTCTTGCAATCTTCATGTAATCTTGCACTGTCTTTGGTCTTTGGATAGCTTCAGCTTCAATAGCTTCTGTCAGCAACAGACTCCCCCTAAGCTGATGCATCCAATCACCAAATCTTCAACACGTTAGCACTTGAGTAAACTCCAGTTTAGCATTTGCAAAGCAATCTTCAAACCCTTCAATCTTGTCTGCAATGTAGAAAGGAGGTTCTACCATGCATCCAATCAAACTCTCATCTTCTCAGCAACTTCTCAGCAACATACCGCTTCAATCTGTATACTATAAAACAAATATCTCGAGAAACCATAAGAATTTTTCAACAAAGTTAAATAAATTATTATTTTTCAAGAGATTGTTAAACTGTATCACAGATTAAGCATTTCCAATTTATCACCAACACGCAAAACTTTTGTTCAACACACAAGAACCTGCCTGATTTAAAATTTTGAACTCACTTTCTAACACCATCTCCCCCTATCAGTAACAATTCCTCCAAGAATAACAGTTTTCCGTACATTAAGAATTTTAAACAGAAAAAGACACTATTTTTGGATTTTTATATTTTCTGAAAGCAAGTAAATACAAAAGCAATAATCACTCTATTTTTGTGAGAATCACTGGTAAGAAGATCATATCAGCACAATCAAACTATATCACACAATTAGATAATTCTTTATTTAATGCTTTAGTGAAAAGCAGTCCAAGACGATTACTAGTATGTTTGTCCACTTAAACAAAATGCATGAACATTTCAAGTACCATTACCATATGATACGTTAAGGTAATATTATTACTAAAATATTAGCGTGTCCCACTTCAAGATATACCCCCGCGATCAAGGTATGCACAAAGATTCATCGTAGTAGGTGAGTATACTGAATTCATCTGTTTTATTTTTCAACGATAGATAATTTGTGAACAGGTCAGTACTTCCGTACAGCAAAGAGACCAAAATATCTTATCGAGGGCTAAGACAGATACCATTTTTGGTACGAATTATGCATTTTGCATTTTTGAATGACTCTCTATGAGAGCTTCTTCATTTTCAAGGTTTTGGCATTTTTAGCTCTTTTAAGATATCCTGGGTGTGTCTAGGTCAGCATGTATCTGGATGCAGCAGAAGGACACCCCTGATATCCCCAGATGAAATAACAGTATAAAGACCCAAAACCTCAGATTTTGGCAATCTATCAACGCAAGATTTAAGGTCATTAAACCATACACCACTGATGTGTTCCCCATTCATATTCAGTTCATTTATGTTTATATCACATTGGTAAGTTGATTATTTCATGCTTTTGCCTACTGGTACATCATATAATGAAGCTGTTATCACACTTAAGCAATTTTGGTTCAATTTCAGTGTGACAGTCTAACTTGCCGATGTACTATCATTTCTTCTTTTTCACACAGTGATAACTCATTTTTGATTTTTTATTTTTTTATGTTTTTGATTTTTTAATGTTTTTGTATTTTTGTGGTTTTCTAATTTTTTTATTTTTTTATTTTTAAGAAAATCAGTAAACTATTTACAAAAATTCTTATGGAAAACCAGCTATTCAGGATTCCTCATCCCGTTGAGTTTGACTAAGTGTTCAAAGCGAGCCCTGTCAAATGCTTTAGTATAAAGATCTGCCATGTTATCTTCTGTGTCGACTCGATGTAATTCAATTAGCCTCTTTTCAGCACAATCCCATATAAAATGATGACGTATGTTAATATGTTTTGTGCGACTGTGTTTCATGGGATTATTAGTTATAGAAATTGTGGCATTATTGTCTATCATAATAGGAGTACGAGTGAAATCCAAACCGTAATCACGCATCTGTTGTTGTATCCAGAGAACTCGAGAGCAGCAGCTACCCGCAGCAATATATTCAGCTTCACACGTAGAGGTAGACACACAAGATTGCTTCTTGCATTGCCAAGACACAATCCTGCCTCCTAAGAACTGACAACCACCTGTTGTAGACTTTCTGTTCGACTTGCATCATCCAAAGTCTGAATCAGTGTAAGCAACAAAATTCAGATCACTATCAGCTGGATACCACAACCCAAGTTTAGGTTTCCCCTTCAAGTAACGAAGAATCCGCTTCACTGCTTTCATGCGTGACTCTTTTGGATTAGCCTGATATCTGGCACACAAGCATACGGCAAACATGATGTCGGGTCTTGAAGCAGTCAAGTACATTAGAGAACCAATCATTGCCCTGTATTGAGTTGGATCAACGTCTTAAGTGCTTTCGTGATTTGGGCCAAGATTGTGATTTTCACATATGGGTGTGTTGAAAGTTGAGCAATCATTCATTTTGAACCGACTTAAAATGTCATACATATACTTTGTCTGATGAATAAACATCCCATCCTCCTTCTGTTCAACTTGTAATCCCAGAAAGTATGACAGCTCACCCATAGCACTCATTTCGAACTTGCTCTTCTTCACCTGCTCAAACTCTTTACACATGCTTTCATCAGATGACCCAAAGATGATGTCATCCACGTACACCTGTACCAGCAGAAAATCTTCCTTCTTTCTCTTGATGAAAAGTGTACTGTCAATCTGACCTCTTTCAAAACCATTCTTGATCAGATGTGTAGACAGTGTCTCGTACCACGCCCTGGGAGCTTGATGTAACCCATACAAAGCCTTATCAAGTTTGTATACCCGATCTGGATAATCTGGATCAACGAACCCATCTGGTTGTGAGACATACACCACTTCTTGGACTTTCCCGTAAAGAAACACACTCTTCACATCTAGTTGATAAACTTTGAAGCCCTTGAATGTTGCGAAAGCTAGAAACAAACGAATTGCCTCCAACCTTGCCACTGGTGCAAACACTTCATTGTAATCTATCCCTTCTTGCTGATTGAAACCTTTGACAACCAATCGAGCCTTGTTTCGCGTGACTATCCCTCTTTCATCTTTCTTGCACCTAAATACCCATTTAGTGCCAATCTCTCTTTCACCTTTAGGAAGATCAACCAACTCCCAAACCTTCAATTTTGCAAACTAGGCCAATTCCTCTTGCATAGCCTCAACCCATGAATTGTCTTTAAGAGCCATGTGAATGTTCTTCGGCTCCTCTTGGGAAATAAAGCAACTATACAAGCACTCGTTCACAATCCCAGTCTTTTCAATCGACACAAATAAACCTGTATTCGCTGCTATGCTTCGCCTTGTCTGAACACCTGCAGTAGGATCTCCAAGTATCATGTCAACTGGATGATCTCTATTTGCTCATGTAGTAGCAACTGTATCGACTTCAAGATTATCACCCAGGTTTGATCCAACCTCCCCCTGAATATTCTGATTTGCAAACGGATTAATGAAATCCTCCCCCTGATTGGGTTCAGGTTCACTATCGCTTGAATCAGTATCATCAGCACCTTGGGAAGTTTCCGCAGCATCTGTCATATCAACATTTGATCTAGGCATGAACTCGCCTTCATCATTTCCATTTATCACTGTTTGAATCAGCTGAGAATCATCTGCAACAGAAAACTCAGGAATATTAAATGATTTAAAAGTGCTTTCATAATCATATAATATAGCTGGTCCATTAGTTGATTGTTGAGGTTTGTAGGAAGTAATTTCCACATTAAACACAACCTCAATTTTACCAGTTTTTAGATTAAAAACCCTTTTATTCGGTGCGCCAGGTACGTAACCTAGAAAGTATCCTTCGTCAGCCACCTCACCGAATTTTTGTTTATCTTTATTTCGCACAATGGTGCAGGGTAATCCAAATGGTTCAAAGCCTTCTAAGTTTGGCTTTTTGTTAAACATCAACTCATGACAAGTTTTGTTAAAATGTTTAACAGTCAAAACTTTGTTTAGGACGTAGCAAGCTGTATTCACAGCTTCTCCCCAGAAAAGAACTGGTAGCTTTGAATCTGAAAGCATTGTCCTAGCGGCTTCAATCAACGTCCTGTTTTTCCTCTCAGCGACCCCATTCTGTTGAGGCGTATAAGGAGCAGAATATTGATGTTCAATTCCCTTGCGAAGACAATAGAGATCCAGAATACGATTCTTGAACTCCGTGCCATTATCACTCCTTATCCTCTTGATCTTTGCATCATGAACGTTTTCCAATTTTGTAAAAAGATCTATCAATATCTCTGTTGTCTCATCTTTTGTACCTAAAAAGAAAACCCATGAATAACGTGAGTAATCATCAGTGACAACTAAACAATAGTACTTTCCACCTATGCTCCTCACGTTCGCTGGACCGAATAAATCCATGTGAAGTAATTCGTAAGGGGCATCTATGAAATTTACTGTTTTAGACTTATGAGGTTTCTTGTGTTGTTTTCCCTTTTGACATGGAAGACATTTGTCTTCCACTTGAAACCTCTGCATTGGAACCCCTTTCACTAGCTCATTTTTAACAAGGTAATTCATTTTTCGATAGTGAATATGGGCCATGCGTCTGTGCCACAACATCGATTCAGCTTCAGATGCTTTTGATAGTAAACACGCCACCACAGCAGTCGGATCCTTAGCACCCATGTCCATGACATAAGTGTCATTTCTCCTTGGTGCTCGCATCACTATCCAATCATCCGGAATCTCCAAACCTGGTTTCAATACTAATGCTTCATTCTTGGTAAAATGGACCGAGTGACCCTTGTCGCAGACTTGTGACACGCTCATCAGATTGTGTTAAGCTGCTCAACATAGTTCACTTTGTCCAATGTGATCTTCCCATTGGTCACTTTTCCTCGTCCAGTTATTCTACCACCTTTAGCACCCGCAAAATTCACATGTCCACCATCATAATCTTCAAACTCAGTCAACAATCTCGCATCCCCCGTCATGTGCCTGGAGCAGCCACTATCAACATACCATAAGTTGATAATCCTCCTTAGCAGCTCCTGCACACACCAACCAAAAAATTAGTTAGATTGGGGGACCCAAGCCTTAGTGGTCTTGGGTCGTCTAAATTCACCAACCACTGGAACATCCATCCAATATCCATTACTCCTAACAGGAGTCTTGGATCTCAGACCTATTGATGGAATTTGATTTTGATTTCCACTAGGACTTTGGTCTTGAGGGTTCCTATACGTGTTTGGACTATTTGACCTTTGAAAATTTTGATTTTGATACCTTGAATTTTGATTCCAAGAAGCATTATTGTTGTAATTTCTAAAGCCATTGTTATAAAAAGTTCGACCACCATTATTTTGGTATCGATTTTGATATTAACCTTGACTTCTGAAATTATTTGAATTATTATTATTAATTCTTGGTGAACAGCTTCTAGGTCTCTCAAATCTGCCTGGTGGAGATCTAGGCTGAAATCTTGGTTGATTTCTTTGAAAATGAGGAACTTGAGGAGTTCCTTTTTCAGCCTTATCAACACCAACAGCAACATTCTCTGGTTGCTTGGGAGCAGATTTCTTTGGAGAATTTGCAACTTTCTCCTGATTGTCACCTTTCTTCTCAGGTGACTTCTCTTTCTTCTTTTCACTCACTTGTGCTTCATTCTTTTTATTAGGACGACAGCTAGCTACATGTCCCTTGGTGTGACATTTGAAGCACGATCTCTTTTTCGAAGACCTCTTATCTGAAGCCTTTGAACTAGATTCGGGTTGTGATGATGATGCCTTAGAAGGATTTGGTTCAGATTGCTTAATTTCAGAATTTTCTTTGTTTTTGTGTTTAGCAAACTCTACATTCGATTTATTTTCAATAACAGTTGTTTCGTTTTTCATGTCACTTCCTTGAACAAAATTAATCCTTTTAACAAAAGTTGAATTTTTATTCTTAGGATGTGAAGTTTTCTTTTTCAAAACAGGTTTGCTGTTATTATCCTTCTTAGCATCTTCATTCTCAGACTCATCACCGTGACTTGCTGTGGAACTACTTGGTGCTGTTGACATAAATTTGGTTAGCTCATCTTCATCAGGTAGGAATGAATAATCATGACTAAGAGGAGGTGGGACTTCATTAAATCCCTTGAATCCCAAACTACTCTTGTCATTACTCTTCTTTAACCCACCTATCATGTGTTTCATAACAAAAGTAGAGTCCCTAAATTGACCTAATTTCTTTTCAAGTTCAACAATTTTGAGTTGTGCATCTGACAACTCTTTGCACTTTTCAGAAATCTCTTTTGTTTTCTCAGCCATCATTTCGTGAGCTAAGTCTATGACTTGAAGTTTTTCATTTAATTTGCAAGTTACGGCTTCAATTTCACTTTCATAACCTTTTATTTTCTTCAAGTATGACGTTTCATTTCTTTTAGCAAAAAAGTTTGATTCTTTAATGTTAGACATCTCACTTACCAAACTTTTGTTTTGTGTGGACAACCTGTCAACTTCACCCTGTAGTTCACGACATTTTAAACACACAGAATTAGTTTTTACCTCTCGTGTTTGTTTATCAAGGTCGGCCATTAGAGTCGCAAGCTGAGCTTCCATTCTCTTGTATTTTGCATCCTTTTCTTCAGCTTCCCTTTCATGGTCAGACTTTTGCTTTTCTTCTTCAGCATCTGTTGTCTGATCAACCTTCTTTTCTTCAGCTTTATTCTCCGTCTTCACCTCAGCATCCACTTTCACTTCAGTATCTCCCACAGCAGCTTCAACATCTTCAACTGGCACTATCTCAGCCATGAATGCCTGAGTGGCATTCTCATTGTCTTCTAGATGAACACTCCAATCATAAGAACCTTCTCGTGCTGTAGAGATCAAAGCCTTTGAGCTAGAGTTGTTTGATGCATTCCTGTTGTTTGAACTCTGACTCGAATTCTCTTGCTTTTGTTTTTGACATTCCCTAGAAAAATGCCCATAACTTTGACAGTTAAAGCACCTCACTTTGGTCTTGTCGAAACCAACAGACCTCCCTACAAACTTCCTTCCTGTTCTGTTCATGAATCTCTTCACTCGCCTAGAAATCATGGCCATTTGCCATTGCAAATCCATCTCTTCAAGATCATCAGGGTCAATCTGATCATAATCTTCATCTAAAGTAGCAGGATCAGATATCTTCCCCTGAATATAGTTCTCATAAGAGGCAACAAACGAAGCAAGTAGAGCCAGATGCTCTTCAGCAGACTTGACACTCATAGGCATCGACTTTGCACTACTACTCTGCTTAGAAGCTGATGTTCTCTTGGTTCCTGTTGATCCTCCTAAAGCAGCTACAAAACAAACATCACCATCCTCATTCACTGTAACCTGCTCATTCTCACACGATAGAAACGCAGTAGCAGAGTCGCTAGAAGCGTTGTGAGATGAAGAAGATGTAAGCCCATTGTAAACCCCTGGATCTTGAACCTGATCATATCCAGTGTATTTCTTCTTCATACTGAGCTCATAGGCTCTCAGCTTGCCAATGACTTCTTCAAGCTCTTTTGTCTCATAATCAGCTTCTCCCTTGATCATGAGAGTGTAGATATCCCACTTGGTAGGTAAGGCGTCGAGCAGCTTGTCATTCTTCTCTATGTCAGTATAGCAATCGATCTCATAATTTTCCATTTCTGACATCAGATGGTAGTAACGAGTGATGATGTCCTCAAGTGACTCATGTTTCATGTACTTGAAAACAGCAAACTGCTTCTTCAGTAGATCAATCTTGCTCTTCTTGACATCAGCATTTTCTGCGTATCTCTTCTCTAATGCATCCCACATATCTTTTGAATTTGTGTACTTCTTGAAAGTATGCTTGATGCTATCAGGTAAGGACATTTTGATTGCAGCCAAGGCTTTCTTTTCAGCCTCATACATCTTTTTATCATTATCTTGCATGTTCACATAGGCTGTTCTACGTGGTCTGCCCTCAAAGTCGTGTGTAGGGTTTGTGTACCCATCTTCGATACATATCCAAATGCGAGTATCCTGATATTCAATGAAGGATTGAAAACTATCCTTCCATGTCAGATAATTTTCCACCTTCATCATCTCAGGTGGTTTATTGGTAGCGCCAACCTCATGCTCCATTCTCAACATCTCATTCAAACTAGACATGTTTGACATTTTTAACGTAACAGACTGATAAAACCATACAAAATATTTCCGAAAACAGTGGTTACCAAATTACACCGTTAGAATCGTCTCGAAAATAAGAATCTAATGATATATAATGTCAAAAACCGAATTTGGGATTTTCCAGAGTCAATTTCGCTGAAATTCCACCACTTTTAATTATGCTGCTTATTTCGCTGGATAATCTGTAGGATCGTGTTCTGACCCGATTGAGTCGTTCAAAGGCGTTCAACTACGTTTCAGTTGCGGAATTACAAGAAACGGAAGTAGAAACAGCTGATTCTTCACTAAATCTGCTAATTGTATTGATTAACACTCGATTACATGCAGTTCTTCACACCGGCAGCACTTCGGCATGGAATACAAGACCTATTCATATGGTTTCGCTCATGTGAACACCTATATATAGGCATGGTAGTTTCACTCCAATGGACACATGTCCATATAAGCGAAACTATCAGGTACATATAAGCGAAACTATCAGCTAAAGTCCCTATGAGCGAAACCTCTAACCAAAACACATACATTTCCCAGTTTTCTCATAAAACGCGCCCTAATCTATAGAATACAATTTATGACTCGATCCAAGACGAAGTCAACAGATGTAGTGCACCAACAAACTCCCTCTCAGATGTTGACGGAGTCGTCTATTGAGTCATGACAAAACTGTGTCTTCACATCTTCAGTCTTGATCAGTCTCTGGGCTTTTTCTCTCTGTCTTCATTAACAGTCTCCCTTTAACTCGAATATCTTTCAGACTCCCCCTCTCGATTTGCTGGCATTCCTTTGTTCTTCAGCAACTTCTGCTTCAGGATCATTGTCTGGCTCTTCATGTTCCAAGATCAAAATCTGACTCAAGCTCTATCTGCAGAGTCTTTTATTTCCAGGATCGATCTGCCTGGCTCATCAGGAGTCAAAAACTTGGCTTTCTTCAAACAGAGTCCTCAGGTATCGTAGCCTGGCTCTTTGTCTTTAGATCCAAGATCGAAACCTGGCTATTCCTGCACATTCTAAACCCAGAAATAAAATTCCTAAATTTAACAATTTGAATGTACCAACACTGACTCCCCTCAAAGCTAACTATCTGCATCAATAACTACTCTCTCTCAAATCACAAACACATGATGAGCCACTTGTTGATTTAAAAACATATTTTGACAATTAAGACACACTCCCCCTCACAACAATACCATCATGTTTAGCACTTGGAATTTTGAAAATCAGCTTTCCAACATCAGTTGTCGAAAATATTTTTGACTTTTTCAAAAATTTATATTAAAACACACTCAAAATCTTTTTGGATTTTCTGAAAGAAAGTAAATGACACCACTTGAAAAGACTAAGATTGACACCAATTGAAGAAACAGTACGATGCAAAAAATGAAATATTTACAAACAATATTTTTGTGAGTTCGTGTAAGAGGATCATATCAGTTTATGAGACATGTCACTAACACCATTAAGCTGATTACATTTTAAGCTCTAAACAATTCACCTAGATTGTCAGTATGATTGTCCACTTAAACTTTCACACAAATTTCAACTGCTTCGAGATACGAATTAATGTTTTAAGCACTTAAACTTATTCGAGTGTCCTACTTCTTGAATATACTCCCGTATCCAGATCCCAATATTCAGTCTTACAGGTGAGTATACCACAGATGATATATGTTCAGGGGTTAGATGCGAGGGCCGTGAGAGCTCAGGTCGATACTTCCGTATACGCAAAGAGATGACGGCTTCGACTTTTGGTGTGTCCCCTTTAGAGGATCTTTTAATTACAATAGCGGCGACTATCAATTTTATTGTTTCATCAGCTTGCTGAGGGCGATGCTATGTTTCAAGCATTTGCGTTAAGCATTATCCGGGGACTAGGTCAGTACTTCCATACAGCATAAGTCCCGGGATAATACCCCAGATATCACTGAGCATAAAGACCTAGTATTTCAGAATAAGGGACCTTTCAAACAAGATTTCAGGGGTTGCCTATATATCCAAGAAGTTGTTAACCCACGGAACAAGCAAGTTTGAAATTTTTATGTTTACATCTCGTCACAATTTACTAAGTGTGTAAAAATCTACTGGCATATCCGCAGTGAGATTGTTTATCACATTTTCACATTACAATTCTTTAGCATGTTGTGACAGTCCACTGATGTACTATCATTTCCTTTTTTCACAACAAAACTCGTTTTTAATTTTATCATGTTTTTGTATTTTTCAAATTTTCTAATGTTTTTGGATTTTCTGAAAATTTTCTACTCCCCCTAAAATTCTAACACATTAAAAAATTTGAAAACTCACTAAGCTCTTGACCCACTAGAACCCAAAACAAACTATACAAAAACTTGACAACTGACATCGAATCACATCAATTCGCCATTCACTAGCGCATAAACAATCAGAACTCCCCCTTTCACAAACCATTTTCTCATTTAGATCTCAAAACACTTAAGTTTGTTTTAATCAAAATGATTTTTTCGGAAAATGAGTTTGTTTTTACCACTTGTAAGTTACGGGGATATGGTTCATCATTTTGTCAGTTATTATGTTAGTAAATCAAGTACAACTTAATGTCCCTAATTTACCGTTTTGCATTCAAGCAACTTCTCTACCACTTGTAAATGAATAACCACTTGTAGGTATATCTGAACAATTACCCACTGTAGGAATGTTACGTCTACATTTACCAATCAGGATGCCGATTCCTGCTTCGCATTTACCAACCTGAAACATTTCAAACATTTTCAATAATTTACATACAAATTTATCAAAAACATGAATGATGCCGATTCCTGATCCACGATATAAACTTGGGATCTCCGGCATAGTCGTTTGACTATTGTGGGAAACAGACTTCCATCCAAGTCTTTTCAGACTTGATGGCTTTCAATTCTTGAGCAGTAGGGTTGTAAGTTTCCTTTTTAGTAGCGTAAAAATCCTTAACCCCTTTTGCTTTCCCATTCAACATTTTCCCAAAAAAAATTTTAACACTTCCATTAAACGTTTTCTCGACATCAAACTTAGTTTTCTCAGTGTAAAACTGATTCGAGATATCAACCTTTCCCACTTTCTGTTTAACTTGTTCAAATTTCAGTGATGGAAACTCATCATCATTCACTGAAATTTTCACCTCGACCTGTGGCTCTTCTGCCTTTGTGGAACCAGATTCATCGCCGACATTCACATCAACTTTCTTAACAACCCACATTTGGTTGTCATTCTCTTTCTTTTTTGTAAAAAATCTTTTTCGAGCACTGACCAACCTCATAAGTTGAATTTTCAAAAATTTTAAGTCCATCAGTTGGTGGTTCAACATCAACAAACTTTTCTTTCAATTTCAGAAAAACTCCCTGTTTTGTTTTGGCGTTTTTCTTACAGTTCCATGCAATGTGACCAACTTCATTGCATCTGTAACAGGTACGAGTTTCTTTTGGTTGCCACATTTCAGTTCCATTCTTTCTTTTATCAGCAAGAAACTCTTGATTTGACTGTCTCTAGAACGGTTTCTTCTGTTCATCTTCTGAACTTCCACCTGACACAAATTCAGTTTTTGTTTTAGAATTTTTCATATTTTTATGATTTTCTGGTGGAATAAAGCCTAAACCTTTCTTTTTGTAGCTACGATTTTGGTTTGGTTTCTTTTGAGAACCCGAACCAGAATTGTAACCTTTTTTTCTCATTTAATCGTTGTTGAACTCTTGAAGTGTACTTTTTAGGTTTTTCAGTAAGATTTAAATCTTTTATTTCAGAAATATTAATTTCTGTCATTTTGAAAACCTTTTTGATCTTGTCAAAACTAACACTTCTTATTGGAAACTCTTTGTCAGAGTATAATTTGTCCGAATCATTTAAAGTGTATGCGACTTCAAATGTTTCATCATCCAAATTTGCTTTTGATAACATAAATTCTTTATTGTAAGACGTTTACCGACGACTTTTGACTGTTGAATGACGAATTTGACCATCCAGACTCTGACTTTGACTTATCCTCATCAGTATCTAACACCTGATCGACCACCTTTTTTATTAACTCAGACTCATGATCAGTGTCAGACGAGGTAAACGTGACGTCAATGTTTTCTGGTTAAACGTCAGTTGTTTTGGTTTTTAGCTTTATATTGACTGCTTTTTCAAGTTGCTCCTCGTTTGGTTTTCTAGGAGAATATCCTTCCCAAATTGGAGGCGGACACTTGTTATAGCTAACAGTCGGTTTCTTACCACTATCTTTCTTTTTCTTTGGCTTCTCATCTTGAAAAGCTTCCATTCCTGCAACAGTTGGGTAAATACGATCAATGAGATAATCAGAACTAGAATAACTTTGCAATAAACGTCTAATTCTCTCATTCTCAATCTTTTCAGTCTCCAACTCTTGCTTCCACTTAGCACTTTCTTCGATGTAAAAATTTATTGCTTTTTGTTTTGTCATCATCACAGCATTCATCATCGTTAGTGTTTGTTCTCTTTCTGAATTTGTCTTTTGGAGACCAGTTACTGTTTTGTTCAAGATATCGTAAGATTCTTTCACATAGTTAAGGTTGAACAGTAACTGCTCTTTCTTCTTCTCATACTCAACAATTATTTCATCTTTTGCTACACATCCTTTGCAAGCTTCCAAACATTTCTCGCAAGGCTTTACAACTTCAACAATCTTTTCAATCTCAATTGTCTTCACCACTTCTATCACTTTTTCTATCTCTATCACCTTCTCAGCTTCAAACTTCTTTTCTACATTCACCTGCTCAGTCTTATCATTTTCCTCAGCAACACTTTCAGTCTTCATTTCCATTTGCTCTTTTGTAGCTCTTTTTGCCTTCAGCTTTTCCATGCGATATGCAAAATAGAAATGAAAACTTTCAGGAGAAAGATGATTTTTAGCAATATTGATATGTTTCTCTTCCTCATCATCACTGCTACTATCAACTGGTGACTGATCAAACTGTACATATTTTTCGGATTCAGCATCTGATAAACCAGAATCTGACGGTGTTTGATCAAATACAACTTCTTTTTCTGAAGTAACGTCATTCTGATCACTCTCATTTGAACTTTGTGAACTTTTATCAGAACTTTCTAAACTTTCATCAGACGTAACAGACTGTTCCTCCACACTTTCTACAGTCACACCAATAGACTTCATCCATGTGGTAAACATGTCTGGTTCTCTGACAATCTTGGCAATGAAAGCTTTGAAATCACCCTTCTCATCAACAAACATATCCCGACTGAAGCCTTCAGGTAGTCTTTCATCATCTTGATAAACTAAACAGGCTTTGCTATCAGGAGTTATGTAATTGCTTCATTTGAAATCCACTAAACATGCTCTCTTCGAATCCTCAATTTTCCTACCATGAGCCGTCTGTGAGTCTTGTGATTGACCAACCTGCTGATAAATGTCTTTCCGGTAGTAATCATCTTTTTCGAACGGATTCTGAGCACCACTAGCTTCTCTGTTCTTGCATGCCCGCTTGAAATGGCCTTTCTCCCTGCAACGAAAACAAGTAACTTTAGATTTATCAAAACCTAAAGTAGATACATGAGCATCAAGAAAGTCATTTCTCCTGGTAATTGTCTTGAACTTTTCAGCACGCCTGAGTACACTTGCAAGACACCATTTGATATCCATTAATTCCATCTCTTCATCGTCTATTTGGTCATAATCCTCTTTGGTAAGCATAGGATTTCCGATCCGACCAGCTACAAGACCCTCATATGACAACAACACAGAACCAAGTAGAGCCATGTGGTCTTTCGCAGTTTCCTCAGAAAAACTTTGACCTTCTGGAAGATTTAGAGATATGTTGCACTGAATCACATAACCATTTCCTATCTTTGTGCCTTGAGACTGAAAGCTTGTGTTTGACTCTTTAGGATTGACACTCGGAAATTTTGAGAATCCGCTGCTGCTTTTGCTTGAACCCTGATCAGCTTTTTCTGATGAATCTCCAGCACTGAATGCAGTTTGGATTTTCGGACTTCTCTCAGATTCTGGAACTGGAATACTACCCTTATAGTACATCTTCACGTCCTGTTGACCACTCGGACTGTTCATCCTAGCGATCTTCTGTAGTTCTAGATCCTGACTTTCAATCTTTTCAATGAACTGAGAAATCGCTAGTCCATCATAAACACCGGTATTCTTTAGAATCATCAAATAAGTTCCCCCACTCTTTCTGCAGTAATGCATCGGCTAACTTGTCTACCCACTCTTCACGATCTTTTGTAATACTCAACATCGACATTGATCGTACAAGGTGGCAGTATCGTTCAATCAGCTTCTTCGTGTCTTCTCCCGGTAGACTGCTAAACAGATCAAACTCTTTCTTTAGTAACGCTTTCTTACTCTTGATCATGTTCTCACTACCCTCGAATTTGACTTTAAGTGCATCCTAGATCGACTTTGTTGTTTTGTCGTGCTGTAGCAGAATGAATATGTCTTCTTTGATAGCTTGTTGCAACAGACTGATCATCATTTTCTCTGCTTTGTACAAAACTCGTTCCTGATCCGTGAACTCAGATAACTCCTTTAAAACCTGCAAATCTCTTCGAGGAAACACGTATTTCTTCAGAATACATTCCCATGATCTAAGATGGTTAGCCTGAACCTAGTTCTCGAATCTGTCTTTCCACCCATAGTATTCTTCAATACTCATCAATTTCGGGGAGTTTTGGGTGGTTCCCCTTTCATTTTCTAAGTTCATAGCTTGGGCAATAGCAGCTGGACCAGACGGTGTTGCAAACGCGTTATAGAACTCGGTATCCATGACTTTTCGACACGTATTTCAAAATCTGTGACAAATAAGCGAAACCAGGTGATTGTACACAAGAGCGAAAACCCAGGAGTCCACAAAAGCGAAACTAGAGTTTGTCTGTATAAGCGAAACTATGATGTTCAAAAGAGCGGAACTACTGATGTCCTTTGGAGCGAAACCTTGATGAATCTTTGGAGCGAACCTTGTGTTCACAAAAGCGAAACTACAATGCAATTTGGAGCGAAACCTTTCAATTATGTGACACAAGAGCGAAACTATGTGTTCAAATGAGCGGAACTACACAATGTATGAATAAGCGAAACATATTCGAAAGTTAATTTGAACCATTTTTAGACCGAATTTTAGCATGAAACTTTCCAGGGTTTGATTATGTCCAATTACGCACAGTCTGTGAAATTTTGATCCAATTTTAACCGGTAAAATTTTCTGAATTGAATAAAGAAGGTGTAGAAGCAAAAAATGATGATAAAATCCAGCTAATCTCTGCAGAACTCCTCCTCCTGGGCTCTGATACCACTTGTAGGATCGTGTTCTGACCCGATTGAGTCGTTCAGAGGCGTTCAACTACGTTTCAAGTGTGGAATTACAAGAAACGGAGGTAGAAACAGCTGATTCTTCACTAAAACTGCTAATTGTATTGATTAAACTCGATTACATGCAGTTCTTCACACCGGTAGCACTTCAGCGTGGAATACAAGACCTATTCATATGGTTTCGCTCATGTGAACACCTATATATAGGCATGGTAGTTTCGCTCCAATGGATACATGTCCATATAAGCGAAACTATCAGGTACATATAAGCGAAACTATCAGCTAAAGTCCCTATGAGAGAAACCTCTAACCAAAACACATACATTTCCCAGTTTTCTCGTAAAACGCGCCCTAATCTATACAATACAATGTATGAATCGATCCAAGACGAAGTCAACAGATGTAGTGCACCAACATAATCACTTAATTTCGCTGGTCTGATGTTTGTTCAATTTCGCTGATTAAGTTCACTAGTCAATTTCGCTGATCAAGTTCGCTGGTTATTTTCGCTGGTCAAATTCGCTATTACGACGACCTGTAAAGTCACCGAAAACCGTAATAATTTCGTTGTGAAAATTATACGGTTACCAAAGTCGCCTTTGGATTTAACTTCGCCGGGTCAAACAAACAATTTCGCTGATCAGTCTGCGAATCTGGTAAATTCGCCAATATCCAAATTCGCCGGTCCAGTAAAATCGGAAACTCAATTTGATCAAAATTCAAAAGATTTTTCTGATTCTCCAACACAAATCTGCAAAATCAAACAACCTTATCAGCTTAAATTTTTTTAAAATTATCAAGAACTGATCGAAAAACACGAAGAACAGTCTTCGAATCTTCAAGTCTATCAGCCGAAAACGTTTCCAGAATCAACAAAATCTTTCCAGAAAACCTGCAAAACACCAAACAAACAAACCAGAAGATCAAAACAGCCAACAAAATTTGAAAAATTATATCAAACCAAGAAAAATTTCGAAACCCTAATTTCAGGTTTCAAAATTTTCGAAAATTTCTTCCTGTTTCTGCAACCACAATTCTGAACCGAGCCTTCAAGAGCCTAATGCTCTGATACCAATTGTAGGTCCCCTTGATGTATGGATCTTTCACAGAATTGTCAATCTAATCAAGAATGCGGAATCCTCTTGATCAGAATAAGCAGAAAACGTGTAGGAACAGAAACAACAATTCACTTTCAAACCGGGTTTTCTATTGATTATCAATCAAACTGAATTACAATCAATTAAAACCCTAACCAACACTCAATTTCGTCCAAGCACTACCTCTCACGAAATTCTGTCTCTTAAACTCTGTCCTGGCTGATTAACCTAAACCCTAATGCAAAGCCTTGTCTATATAACACAAGGTTGAAATATTAGGCTAGGGTTTACTACATGGGCTAGGTCCAAATCGTCCCCCATAACCAACTGGGTTTTGTTTAGCCCAAACTCTATTAATTCACGAAACCCACTAACTGTTTATCGTTTAACTAACTACAAGATATCCAAAGACCAAATCTAAGCTGTTGTCACAGAATATGCACCAACAGCAACACAGTCGGGTAGAGCTCAGATGTACTTCTTGATTGCCATATTAGACATCTTCACTTGATCGGGACAGATGATGCTGAGCTGCTTAAAACGAGAAGTCAGGGGAGCGTTGTCTCCATCCTTCTGCTCTATGTTCCAAAACTTGTCCTCCAGCATTTGGCGTTCATGGGGCGGGCAGAATTCGTCCATCATGATGGCCTTTAGCTCTTCCCATGTCAGCTCATAAGCTGCATCATTCCCGCGTTTGTTTCGTTCGTTCGGTCGTCCACCAGTCTAGTGCGCGGGACTGGAAGACGCCAGTTGCGTTTAGGGTACGGAGATTTTCAGGACAACCGCTCTGGCGCAGAGTGACTTTGATGGAATCGAACCATTGAAACATAGTCGTTGGGCCATCTTCTCCAGTGAATTCCTTTGGACTGCAAGCCTTGAACTGCTTGAAGCTGAAAGTAGTCTTGGTAGAAACTTTAGGAGCTTCGGTTCTAGACTCCTCAGACGATTTGCTAACGTTCTCGTAAATTTCACTCACGATCTGGGGCACAACCTTGGCCACTTGTTTAGCGAGGATGGCAGCAAGGCGTTTGTCCCTCTATTCTTGGCGAGTGAGTCGTGGGTGACGAGGTCCAAATGATGGTCCAGTCGACATTGTCTGCAACAGACATCGTCATAGGTCTTAGACACGTCATATTCGAATCTCACCTCACACATCTACTACTAAAGTTCAGGAACACAGTGAAACACGTATCACATAATCACGTAAGCACATAATCACAGATTTACTTAATGGCACGTAAGCACATAAACACATATACACGTAGGGCACAGAAACGCAGAAGCACATACACATGTAGTCACAGAGGCAGTCAGAATACAGAAACATATCATTCAAAGTCCGCGATTGTTCGAATATAGCAATTGCGTTTAACATAGCGAGTAGTATAGTATAAGCGTATAACATGAGGTCGTCCATGATTTAGCGATTTATCAGCGTTTTGAGGTAGAAATGCAGTGCGAGTCGTGCGTGTCGATCGAAGTGAAAGCAAAATCGAATAAGTCTCCAAAATTTTAACACATAAGCAGGTAAATACACATACAAACACATAAAATCGACGAATCATCAGAGTAAGCAGTTGCGGGCTCAGAATCGAAACACATAAAATCAAGAAATAGATTGTCTGCGGCTATTAGACATTGATTATCCAAAGTGGTTCGACTATTCTCAAGGACTTGTTGTACACATTTTGACTTTCAGGACTGTGCTTTCGCCTCGAGTCTTGGGCATTCGGCACGCATCCCTTCGCTCATTTAGTGACTTCAGGTCGTTGGAGTCTGTTGAGACTTTGGTGAGAGTTTGTAAAACCAAGAACAAGTCGTCAAGGTTAGGGTTTCACCCCTGGCTTAACAACTTCTTTCTTATTTTAATAAAAATAGAGACGAAAATTCACGCTAAAGTATGGATTTCACTCCTGGTTCAACGCGAATGCTCGCGTTTTATAGATAAGTACAGATCAAACAAGCAATTTAGTCGATAGTTTGCGGTTTTCACACCTAATCTCGACTCAATTCGCTTATTCATAATTTGAAATTTCGAGTGCAGTGATAATGTAGCGCAGGCGAGAATAATCGAGAAATTGCAGTAAGCTCATGCATAATCCTTACTGGGACATGCACGAGTCGGTCCATTGGGTCCTAACTATAGACTAGGTCTCTAAGACATCGACCCGGACTAGGTCGAGTCTTGCCTAATTCCCTATAGTTATGGCTCTGATACCAATCTGTCACACCCTAACCGATGGTGGAAACATCGGGGCACGACACTGAGCGAAACAAATTGTCTAGAAGTTTCCATAACAGTTACATTTACCAAATATTTTAAGTAACACGTCCCATACCATGTCATATAAGATAATATAATTATTACAGTACAAATCTTGGCAAATTGTTCTGTTCCGACAACTCAGGTTTCATTAGTACAGACAACTATTTGTTGGTCTCTAAGACTCTTTCCTAGCCTTGATTTCCAAGCAAATAGACACCTTAAGCGCCTGTCACATACGTTAAAATAAAGTCAATACACATAGTGTAAAGGCGAGCATACAAGTTTGATAATAGCATATAGAGTTCGAATAGTTTACGCATAACTAGCACGTACACTGAGTAAAACGAAGCATGTTAGTTATCGACATGAACCTATCGATACCAATGACTACGGGTTGACTGCCCAAGGCAGTTCGTAATACATGATCACCACTGTAATCCATGCAAATAATTGTCCTTAACAACCCCCGAGTGAATGGGTGCTGAGTCCAAACTATAGTACTATCGTTGCTAAGGCAGGTAGACAGCATTCCATGTGTAAACATAACAAACAAGCATTCATTAAGTCACGTATAACATGCGGCAACGGTTAGCGTTAAAAGTATTACGTAGTGTGTTCGATGTGGTTTAGAGTAAGTAACGTATGTAACACCCAAAGGTGCGAAAGCAAAAAGGGGTCGAGTATACTCACAGCGGTTGATGGATTGAAGGGAGCGCTTGGGAGTAAGGTTAGCCTGAATAGTTTGATAGCATAATGATAAGTGATGCTAAAACGAAAACAAGTGTTGGTGGGTCGAACAGCTGGTCGATCGGATGGTAGTCTGATCGGATAGCTGATCATGCGACTGACAATCCGTTCGGACGACTGTCCGGTCGGATGGTCGTTCGAGTGGATTGTTTCTTTCTTTAGGAAGGATGTGTTTGTGTATGATGGTTTGACTTTTGAAGTTTTTGTTGTAGCATTTGAAAACATTGAAGTGTCTCTACCTTTCAGGTCAGTCGATCGGACGGTCGTTCGATCGGCCGGCAACCCGTTCGGTTGGGCACCTCAGTGAGAACAAGTTCAAAGCAGGTTGTCACTCGATCGGACAGCAGTTCGATCGGGTGGCATTCCTAGTGCATTGAACATGTTGAAAACTGTTAAGTGTTGAAGTTTAATGGTCACATGTTCGAGCGGTTAACCTGATCGGATGGTAGTTCGATCGGACAACAACTCGTTCAATGATCAGACTTCAAATGTTGGTGAATAGTTTAAGTGTGGGACCCAAGATGCTAGTCGTTCGGTTTGGCCAGTCGATTGGATTGGATGTTCGATCGGACAACAGTCCGATCGGACGACACCCCGTCCTGGTCGACCTGTTCGTCTTACACTTGGTTGTTTTGATTGTTTAACATTTTATCGAGGCCTTTTGATAACGAGTCAAGCAACAGGAACTTTGTCAATACTTGGTCCTCCTGATCGGACAGGAATCACCCAAATCCAATTAGTGAACTGTTCGAGACGGTGGTTCACGTTTAACCCGAAATCGGTAAACCTTGTGGATAGAATCCGGATCTCGAGCCACACAACCACTAGAATGAGTAGTAGGTCGGCACAAGCTCCGTTTCTATCGGTTTTGAAGGCATTAAGTGTAAAAGGGATGAAAGAAAGTTAGGAAAACCATCTTTCAATCCTTTTTATTATGAATATGTTTAGATCAATGAAAGATCTTCGTTTGTTTATGTGGAAATCGGTTAGATCTAAGTTGTTCTTGGTGGATTGAGGCCAAAACATGAAGTTCTTCAAGAACACATGATGACGTCATCCTAGAACACCTTGAATCTTGATGATATCACGGTTAAAAGTTAAGATTAAAAAGATAGAAAGGTGTAGGAGTGCGTGTAGATTAAGGAAGTACAAGATTTAGGACGAGATCTTACCGGATTTGAGAGAAATCTGAAGAAAAGTGAGGAGAATGCGCTGGTCGGACAGAGAGTTGCCAAAAGTGGAAAGTGTGAAAGTGACAGGAGGTATTTATAGAGTTGCCTAAAGAGGAAAGGGCTGGTCGATCGGACGGCAGTCCGAGCGGACGGCTGGTCGATCGGCTGATTGCCTGATCGATCGGTCGCCTGATTTGGGTGTTCGGTGCGATAAGTTTTGCCGTTTCGATTTTTGATTGCGAGCGTTGCGATGCGATAGGGTTTCCTAGTCAAATTACTTCTAATCCCAACTACTTATATCTCGCGCTATCTCTTCTCCACCAATTATCATACTATATCAACATACAATCATCCTTTTTTCGTATTCGTTTTGCGTTTGCGATTCGATTGCGATTAAGTTCGATTGCGTTTCGATTGATTGTCGCTCATAACATAAATAAACATGCACAAGTAACACATAAGGCGCACACACACACGTATAACAATCACCAAAATGTGTATTTCGAGTTGCGAGCGCGATGTTGATTAGATTAGTTCGATTAGCGTTTAGTTGACTTTATCGCATTGTTACTTCCTATTGTTCACAGTCGTAAGGCGATTCATAGCGGTAAGTATACATCGATTACTGCGATTCTTAATTATTACTCCACATAATACAACTAAAGCGAAAAGTAAAACATACTAATCTATAAGTCAAAGAAGTCAAAATAGGAATTGAGCAAGGAGAGACAGATTGCTATTAGCAATCTTTTCTTCCTTTGACTTCAATCTTGACTTTGACTTTCGAAACACGGGGTGTTACAGGGTGATTCCTCAGATCGTTAGCGACCTGCAAGAGAATACCAGGAAGTCTTCTGAAGAGTCCAGGACAGATTCGCCAAAGTCCGTTTTTAGCTTCAAGCAGTTCAAAGCTTGCGGTCCGAAAGAATTTACTGGCGAAGATGGCCCTACGACCTTGTTCCAATGGTTTGATTCGTTCGAGGTCACCCTACGCCAGAGTGGTTGTCCTGATACTCTCTGCACTCTGAACGCCACCGGCGTCTTCCAGTCCTGCGTTTTGGACTGGTGGACAGCCGAGAGAAACAAACACGGAAATGATGCAGCTTACGGTCTGAGATGGGATGAGTTGAAGAACGTCATGTTGGAAGAGTTCTGCCCTCCCTATGAGCACCAAAAGTTGGAGGACGAATTCTGGCATATTAAGCAGAAGGATGGTGACAATGCTGCTTTAACTGCCCGCTTCAAGCAGCTAAGCATAATCTGCCCTGATCAAGTTAAGACTCCTGATGTGACAGTCAAGAAGTATATTCGAGCTCTGCCGGATTGTGTCGCAGACTTTGTTCAAGCTGCAAAACCAGCAACAATCAAGGAAACTTATCTGCTCGCCGCTGAGATAAATGACTAGCGAGTCAAGGCTGGTGTCTGGGACAAAGCCTCGAAGAACCTGCATCAAGCTACAACCGCCGCAACCGCTGAAACCGCCACCGCTGCTCCGCAGTCATCATCTAAGTCCTCGCATCGCAAGAGGAAGAACAACAGCAACTCCAGCAACAAGAACTGTGTAGTCACTACCGCTCTTCCGCTTCAAGCTGTACCAGCTCAACAGCAACCCCAACACCGATCAGCTGCAGCACCAGTCACCTATGCACCGCCTGCAAAGCGTGCATATACTGGTCCTCACCATGCATGCCCAACGTGTACTTATCATCATCCGGTCGGTATAGCCTGCAGATACTGCGTACATTGCAACATGTACGGCCACTTCACCGCTAACTGCCGTACCGGTCCTCGACAAGCTCCAGCTCCAGCTACTGCTCAGCAAGCTCTACTTCCTGCTCCGCAAGGCCAACAAGCGGCTCCTGCACCCGCAATCAATGCAAGAGTTTGCTTCGCGTGTGGTGATCCCAACCATTTCGCAAACATGTGCCTGAACAGGGTTGTGAAGCAAGAGCCACAACAGCAGTAGCCCCAGCAACAGCAGCAGCAGCAACAACAGGTAGCGCGCGCCCGAACCTTCAACATCAATGCGCGCCAGGCCCAGGCTAACAACAATGTGGTTAATGGTACGTTCCTTAATCATAAACTCTCCCATCTCCCCTCGACGTTCGATGTTGAAGTTTCTACCGGAAGAACCGTCGCCGTTAATTCTGCTCTTCGTGATTGTACTCTCGAACTCAACAATCACATCTTTCCTATCGACCTTATTCTGATGCAGCTCGGTAGTTTTGACGTCATAGTAGGCATGGACTTTCTTCATGAAAACCATGCTGAAGTTGTTTGCTTCGATAAGATGATCCGATTCTCGCTCACTAATGGTGATTTACTATGTGTTTGTGGTGAAACTGCTTTAAAGGGTCTCAAGCTCATGTCATGTGTCCAAGCTAGCAAGTATCTCCGCAAGGAATATAGAGCTTTCTTGGCTAACATTGGAGTAGCGGAGAAGGAAAAGAAAGTTAAGGAGGTAGGCCAGGTACCCGTAGTGTGTGAATTTCCAAACGTTTTCCTTGATGAACTTCCGGGATTGCCTCCAAGTTGTGATATTGACTTTCGTATCGACCTCATTCCTGGAGCCAACCCTGTTGCTAAAGCTCCTTATCGACTCGCTCCGTCCGAAATGCGTGAACTCTCAAATCAGCTCTAGGAACTGCTTGATAAAGGCTTCATTTGCCCAAGCACCTCTCCTTGGGGCACACCAGTCCTTTTCATCAAAAAGAAGGATGGGTCGTTCCGGATGTGCATCGATTATCGGGAATTGAATAAGCTGACAATCAAGAATCGCTATCCCCTGCCTCGAATCGATGATTTGTTTGACCAGTTGCAAGGTGCTACGTGTTTCTTCAAGATCGATCTACGTTCAGGCTATCACCAATTGCGCATCCAAGAGGAGGATATACCCAAAACCGCTTTTCGCACTCGATACGATCATTATGAGTTCGTTGTTATGCCTTTCGGTTTCATGGATCTGATGAATTGCGTGTGTAAGCCATTTCTTGACCGCTTCGTCATTGTGTTCATCGATGATATCCTGATCTATTCCAAGTCGAAAGCCGAACACGCGCAACACCTAGGTATGGTTCTCGAGCTATTCCAAGGGAATCAACTCTATGCCAAGTTCTCCAAGTGTAAATTTTGGCTGGAGGAGGTTCAATTCCTTGGTCATATTGTCAATAGTCAAGGTATTCATGTCGATCCCGCAAAGATTTAAGCTGTTAAGAGTTGGATTACGCCGAAGAACCCGTCCGGAGTCCGTTCTTTTCTCGGACTAGCGGGCTATTATCGCCGATTTATCGAAGGATTCTCTAAAATCGCTGTGCCGCTTACTTCTCTCACGCATAAAGACAGATCTTTTGTTTGGGGAACTGAACAAGAGTCTGCCTTTCAAAGTCTCAAGCACATGCTCTGCAATGCTCCTGTCCTTGCCTTACCCGACGGAAACGATGACTTCGTTGTCTACTGCGATGCCTCGAACGTTGTTCTTGGTTGCGTTCTCATGCAATGGGACAAGGTTATCGCTTACGTGTCTTGTCAGCTCAAGATCCACGAGAAGAACTATACAACCCACGACCTCGAGCTAGGCGCAGTTGTTTTAGCGTTGAAGATATGGCAACACTACCTTTATGGTACAAAGTGTACGGTCTTCACTGACCATAAGAGCCTACAACACATCTTCAGCCAGGAGGAACTAAACATGCGTCAACGTCGATAGGTAGAACTTCTCAACGATTACGACTATGAGATTCGTTACCATCCTGGCAAAGTAAATGTCGTTGTCGACGCTCTCAGCAGACGAAGCTATTTGCATAGCGCTTGTAATGTTCAAGCCCAGCATCATCTCGAAACCCTCATCCGCGAAGCCCAACATGCTTCTTTTACCGAGCGAACTTTGAAGAAGGAAAGGATTCTCAACGATGGAGTCTAGCTTGTGAATAAGTCGAATGGGATATTCCATTATCTGGACCGAATTTGGATCCCTAAGCGGACCGATTACCGACAGATTTTGATGGACGAAGCCCATAAGTCTTGATATTCTATTCATCCCGGTGCCGACAAGATGTACCAGGACCTTCGCTACAAGTACTGGTGGCCGGGCATGAAGAAAGATATCGCTCTCTATGTTTCGAAGTGCCTGACTTGCTCGAAGGTCAAGGCCGAGCACCAAAGACCCTCTGGCTTACTCGTCCAACCCGAGATTCCCATGTGGAAATGGGAGAGTATAGCTATGGACTTTATAACGAAACTTCCGCGCATGCCATCAAGTCATGACAACATCTGGGTTGTCATTGACCGTTTGACCAAATCTGCTCATTTTATGCCGATACGGGAAGACTATAAGGTAGAAAAATTAGCCCGAATCTACACCAATGAGATCATTTGTCGACATGGAACGCCTCGCGACATCATCTCTGACCGTGATGCTCGGTTTACCTCGCGTCTATGGGAAACATTTCAAACTGCTCTTGGTACAACGCTTAATCTAAGTAACGCTTTTCATCCCCAAACCAACGATCAGACTGAAAGAACGATTTGTACCCTTGAAGACATGCTCCGTTCGTGTGTCATAGATTTCGGTGGTAATTGGGACGCATACTTACCATTAGTCAAATTCTCGTACAATAACAGTTATCATTCCAGCATTCAAATGGCACCGTTTGAGGCATTGTATGGAAGAAAATGTCGATCGCCTATTGTGTGGCATGAGATCAGAGATTCGCAAATAACCAGTCCTGAGCTACTGCAAGAAACGACTGACAAAATCCTCCAAATTCGAGATAACCTGCTGAAAGCTCGGAGTCGTCAGAAAAGTTATGCCGATAGATGACGCAAGCCCCTTGAATTTGATGTAGGCGACCACGTACTCCTAAAGGTACCCCCTTGGAAGGGTGTGGTCAGATTCGATAAGAAAGGAAAGCCCGCGCCTCGATATGTTGGACCCTTTAAGATTCTGGAAAGGATCGGAAAAGTGGCCTACAGACTCGAGCTACCGGAGGAACTTAGCAACGTCCATCCGACTTTCCATATGTTAAACCTCAGAAAGTGCCTGGCTGAGCATGATTTAATTGTACCTCTCGATGACCTCCAAATAAACGAAACACTACACTTCGTGGAGAAGCCTGTCGAAATCATGGATCGCCAAACCAAGCAGCTCAGACGCTCGCGCATTCCTATTGTGAAAGTTCGATGGGAAGTACCCACAATTGTTTGTTACAGCTAAAGCCTAATTTTGGGGCGAAATTCCCTTAAGTGGGGGAGGCTGTAACACCCAGTGTTTCGAAAGTCAGAGTCAAAGTCAACATTGAACTCAAAGGAAGAAAAGATTTCTAATTGCGATTTGCCACTCTTTGCTCAATTACTGTTTTGACTCCTTTGACTTGTAAATAATCAATTTATTTTATCGCATTAGTTGTATTATGTGGAGTACTTATTATTAATCGAGGTTTAATCGCTATTTATCGCATGTTTTATCGCTTTACCGCTTATCGCATTGCAATCGCATCCGCAACTCGAGTTATGCGTTCTGGATATTGTTTTATGTGTGTGTGTGTGCCTTTATGTGTTACATGTGCATGTTTAATTATGTTAATATTGTGGTGATTAATCGAAACGCAATCGCAACGCTATCGCAATCGAATCGCAGACGCTAAACGCAAGTGAATTAGGATGATTGTATGTTAGATATAGTAGTTGGGATTAATGGTTAATTCTATCGCATCGCTTAACGCATCGCAAAACTCAACGCACGAAACAAAACGCCGAAACTCAGTCGTCGGAGCCACCCGATCGGACCGTCATCCGATCGGTGACCCATCCGATCCGTGCACACTTTCCTTTTTTGGGAAACCCTATAAATACCTCACTTATCACATCATTTGATGTGACAGCTCCTCTCACTCGACCCAGTCACTCTCAAGCTTCTTTCTCTCGATTTCTCGCGATTCTTCTAAGTTTTCAACCCAAATCTTGTACTTCTATGATCTACACGCACTCCTCTACCTTTCTATCTTTCGAATCTTAAATTTAACCGTGAAATCACTAGATTTAAGGTGTTCTAGGATGATGTCATCATAAGGTTCTTATGAACTTCATGTTTTAGCTTCAATCCATCAAGAACAACTTAGATCTGGACGATTTCCACATGAATAAACAAAGATCTTGCTTAGATCTTAACATATTCATGGTGAAAAGGATTGAAAGATGGTTTATGACTTTCTTTCAACTCCTTTACACTCAATGCACACAAAACCGATAGAATCGGAGCTCGTTCTGACCTTCTACTCTTTCTTAGTGTTGTGTCAGTACAAGATCTGAGTTCTATCAACGAGACAACCAACCTCGGGTTAAACATGAACCATCGTCTCGAACAGCTGACCGACCGGACTAGGGTGATTCCTGTCCGATCAGATCACCTGAGTGTTAACGGGGTTTCTATTGTTTGGAACGATGTCATACCGTCTCGATAAAACCGCAAAACTTTTAAACGAACAAGTGTCAAGACGATCAGGCCGTCGGGACGGATTGCCGTCCGATCGGATTACCATCCGATCGGATTGCCACCCGATCGGACAGCCGTCCGATCGGCTTGCACCATTGGTTCCACACTTAACTTTTATTCCAACTTTTGAGGACCTGAACATCGAACGGGTTGCGGTACGATCGGATTGCCATCCGATCGAACGACCATCCGACCATGTGATGTTTGGACTTCAGCACTTAACAATTTTCAACATGTGCAATGCATTACCAGTTCCAACGGATTACCACCCGATCGGCAGACTATCCGATCGAGTGACAACACTACTGTGAATTTGTTCTTTGATAAATGTCTTGCCGAACGGATCGTCGTCCGATCGAACAGCTGTTCGATCGACCGACCTGAAAGGTAGAGATACTTCTCTGTTTTCAAAATGCTACAACGAAAATTGCAAAGTATAAATCATCATACACAAACACATCTTCACCAGACGAGGTGACAATCCAATCGAATGGCCATCCGATTGTATGACCATCCGAACGCATTGTCATCCGATCGGATTACCATCTGTTGGTGCATGCATCTGTCGACTTCGTCTTGTATCGAGTCTTGGGTAGAATAGGTTAATTCAGGGCACGAAATTCGAGAAACTGTTTTAGAATGTGATTTCGCCCCAAATGATATCTTGTCATTTGGAGCGAAACCCTATGTTCTGATTTCGCCCTAGAGTGAATTTAATCTGATTTCGCTCATGATGAAATTGCTGATTTCGCTCCTATTGTTCATGCATGTTCGAGCGAAATCAAGACACCTATAAATAGGTTATGTCTTGGAGCGAAATCAAGGAGTTAGAGTGTGTGTTGTCATTCCGGTTGCCACGAAGTGCTGCCGAAGTGTTGCCAGGATTGTAAACGTCATTCTATCAATAAGATCAATAGTTAAAAGTGTATGCTCGGTGAATTGAACCTAATTTGTTTGTTTCCGCCGCTCAAGTTAGGAAAAGTTCTTCTGACAGACTCAATTGGGTCCGAACACGATCCTACATGTGGTATCAGAGCTAAGGAGGAAGAGCTCTTGCCAATTCAGCCGAAAATTATGTTTTTCTACACCTTCTACACTGTCTTTTGCATTTTGACCGAGAAATAGTTATCAATTTGATCTGAATTTTGGACAATATACTCGGAATTGTATTCTAACAAAGCCTTGAATGTTTCAGAAGCTAATTCGGATTAAATCTTGACAAAATTGTGATTTCGCTTGTAACGAGTTCGGACAATGATGACGCCACTTCTGATTTCGCTTGAAGCTTTATGTTAATTTCGCTCCAAAACGTAATTTCGCTCCTAAGTTTCTGATTTCGCTCCAGGAGTTATAGGGTGATTTCGCTCCAGGAGTTATTGGGTGATTTCGCTCCAAGAGATTTCGCTTCTGATAACATAGTTGATTTCGCTCCTGATTAACTTTGGGATTTCGCTCGAAACTTTAAAAAAATGGACGAAGAATTTTACAATGCATTCGCTACTTCGGGTACCTCAATCAGTTTGGTACAGAACACAATGCTAGAAAACGAAACGGGAACAATGCAAAAACCGCCCAAACTCATGAACATAGAAGAATATAAGGGTTGGGAAGGTCGTTTCGAGAATTGGGTACAAGCTAATTACCTAGATGCATGGGAGTGTGTTGAGACGAAGTATGTGAGACCGTTAAACGACGATGAAGAGGAAGTTGCGATCAAAGATATGAGTGCCGATGACAAGAAGAAATATAAGAATGAGAAAATGATGTTAAGCTTGCTACAACAAGCTGTGAAGGAAGATATTATGGTCTTATTGCAGCACACCGGAAGCTCATATTCAATTTGGAAAGCGTTGCGATCAAAGTTTGTTGGTAGTCAGGAGATGGTCAAGAACAAGAAATCTCTTCTAAAAAAGAGTTTGATTTATTCCGAGGGTTAAAGAATGAGAGCACAAAGAAAATCATCGAAAGATATTGCAATTTGTTAGTGAATATGAAGAGGGTAAGCATCAACAAAGATAATGAAGAACTGATAGAGAAGTTAGCAGATGCTTTGCCACACGAAACATGGGGCACATATTTAATGATGCTCAGAAACAAGAAAGGATTTACCACGTTAACCTTGAGCAAATTTATTGAGAAGTTGGAAGCTCAAGAGATGGAGCAAAGAAAGATTGTTCGAATGAAAGATTTCGACGGTGAACAGGATATTTGGTTGTACTACAAAACAAGGGTGAATGAGAAGTCTACAAATTTATCTCCAAAAATAGAAACTGCGTACAATGCCAAAAATTCAACTGGAAGTTCATCAAAAGGATCAAGCAGCAACACAAGTTTCTCATCATTTCCATCTTTCGATCCGAACATTTCAGCAACAAAGAATGGGAGAAAACTTCAATCCAACATTGTTTTAAATCTTGAGAATGATCAAGATTATTCTGAGGAAGTTGCTAAGAATCACATGTCCTTATTGGGAATGGTTTTAGAATCTTACAGTTGTTTTGTTGCAGGTCGTATTGGGAATCCAATGCTTACTAAGGAGGATTACGACCAGATAGATGCTGAAGAAATGGAGCTGATGGATATAAAATGGAGTTTGGCAAGCGTGTTAAGGAGAGCTGAGAAATTCAAGCAGATCACGGGGAGAGATGATCTTCGTGAGGCTAATGTTTCTACTTTAGGTTTTGACAAATCTAAAGTCACTTGTTTTCGTTGCAGGGAGAAAGGTCACTTCAAGAGGGAGTGCACCAATCGCGAAGCAAGTGGAGCTCGGAATCCTTTCAACAACAACAATGATTACTACCGAAAAGCTATCTACCATCAAGTCGCTCAACAACCTTCTCAACAACATCAACATCAGCATCAAGCTCAAACTGCACATGGAAGAAATCTGATTGAAGATTCTGGAAAGAGGGCTTGTGTGGTTAATCAAAATGAAAAGAAACCATTCAACTTGGATAATTACATTTCAGCTGATGGAAAAGCTTGTGTGATTGATCAAGATGATGAGAAATTACCTGAGGGTTTTAGCTGGGAGAATTTCACTTGGGATAATTATATTCCTGATCAAGCCACAGCTCATACAGCTCACAAAGCTTTTGTTGCAAGAATTGAAGAAGACAGTGATGATGATGGAACTGAGTATTATGCTAGACAAATGGCAAAACATCTGAAGATGATGGCAGAAAGCGACAGTGAAAATGAGAAGGTAAAGAAGAAAAAGAAGAAGGTAACGACACCGGTGAGTAGTGATGATGAGACAGTACCGGTAGTGAGAAGAAAAGTGAAAGAAGTTCCAAAGTTCGAGATCAATGAAGAAACCATTGCTAAAAAGAGTCCAGTAACTTGTGAAAATTGTGAAGCTGTAAAGAAACAGAACAGTTCATTGATCCACAACATGAACAGATTGAAAGAATCATATGATGTGTTGAACAAGGCAATGAATATGTACAACGACACAAGTGAAGAGCAGGCTAAAGCAATGAAAACACTTCAGGGAGTGTTCATGGTTAAGCAAAACGTTGTGAACAATTATATCGAGAAGTGTGCTGCTCTTGAACAGAAACTAGAACTTCAGAGGATTGAAACTGAAAGAGTTAATCGTTTGTTGAAAAGTTACTCATGTTCGTCTTATGTCATTGAAAGAATTTATCCGACAGCTGAAAGCTTAAAGGCATTTGAGGACAATGAAGTAACCGAAGAAATGAAAGTTTTCGAAGAAAAGATTGAAGAAAAGACTCCAGTGAAAAAGACGAAAAGAAGAAAGACACTGAAAAGACGACATCTGGTAAGAAACAAGGTGTTCGTTACAACAAGTGTCCACCTCCGCTGGAAAACGGATATTTGGCCAGAAATCCAAATGATGAAAGAGTCAAAAAGGCAACAAATTTACAGTGGGAGTCGGAGTCGTCAGTAAACTTGCCAGATAGTATTGATGTCGTGTTTACATCGTCTGACACTGATCAACAATCTCAATTGATGAAAAAAATCGTGGATCATGTGTTAGAGAACGATGAGATAGAAGAGTCAAAATCGGAGTCTGTGACAGAGTCAAAGTCTGAGTCAAGTACTCCGGATCAAACAGAAAAACAGGACAAAATAGTTTATAATAGAAAATTCATGTTATCAAAATCTAATTTGGATGATGAACCGTTTAAAGTTGCTTACACTTTGAATGATTCTGACAAATTATATTCTGATGAGGAATTTCCAATAAGAGGTGCCAAAATTGAACTGATAAAAAAGGTTTTCAAACTCACAGAAATTAATATTTCTGAAATAAAAGACTTATGTCTTAATGAAAAACCTAAAAAATACACCTCAAGAGTACAACAAAGATTAAACAAGAAAAAAGGTTACAGTTCTGGTTCAGGTTTTCACAAGAAACCAAACCCTAACCGTAATTTCAAAAAGAAAGGATTGGGATTTATTCCAACAGAAAAATGAAAAATATGTTCGAGATTTTAAATCAAAGATGACATTTGTTTCAGGTACATCAGCTGAAGAAGAAGAAAAGAAAGAATTCTGGAGGCAGTCAAACAGTGAATTCCTTGCAAAGAAGCAAGAGGAAATGAAGAAGATGACTGAGCAGAAGAGAGATACAAGAACCTGTTTCCAATGCAACAAAGTTGGACATATTGCCAGGGAGTGTTGTAAGGCAATACAATCAAAACAGGGAGTATCTCGTAAACTGAAAGAGAAAGTGGTTGAATTTGAACCACCAGTTGATAGAACTAAACTGTTTAAAAATTCTACTTTTGAAATTGGTGAATGTTCAAACAAGTTTTACCAGAAGAAAGCTAAATCTGACAACCAGAAATGGGTTGTTAAGAAAGCTGTTGAAAGCTCTAGCGATGATTCTGATAGGTCAAAATCAGAGGAGCTATCTTCTGGCGATGAATCTGATTCCACAAAATCAGAGGAGCCACAGGTTGAGGTTAATGGTGATAAATCAGTTCCGATTGTGGATGATGAGAATTTTCCATCACTTCGGGCTGAAAATTATAAGAAGAAAATTGGTAAAGTTGAAATTTCTAATCAATTTTATTCTGATAAACAGGTGTTTGATGTGGAGAAGGCCTTTAACCCCAAGGTAAAGCATATCTTTGGTAAGATGATTGATCGAAAAGTCAAAGGGGTTAAAGAGTTTTATGAGAAGAAGAGAGGAGGTAAGAAACCGAATAATGGTGACTCAGTAACACCCAAGGCTGGTCAGGCTTGGGTGGATATTTTCTTCGACTAAAAACCTGACTTGCCGGAGATCCCAAGTTTGTAATCGTGGATCAGGTATCGGCATCTTTCTTAATATGTGTTTGAAAAGGTTAAGCAGGAATTGTCGGAGCTCCCAGGTTGGTAAGCGTGGAGCATGAATCGGCATCTTTCTTGAGAAATTTATTCGGTAATGTCATCGTACAAACGGTAAAAGGTTTGTTTGTGTTACTTACAAGTGGTAAGAATATTTGATTATGCATTTCTGCAAATGGTAAATCAAGGACATTAATTTGTACTTGCATTTTCCTACAAGTGGTTGAAAGACAAGATGATGAACCACATCCCCGAACTTATTTTTGATATACCTACAAGTGGTAAAATCAACCAAACTTATTTTCCGGAAAAACCATTTTGATTAAAACAAACTTAAGTGTTTTGAAAACTAAATGGGAAAATAGTTTGTTGATAGGGGGAGTTCTGATTGTTTATGCCAAGTGAATGGCGAATTGATGCGTTTTGATATCGGTTGTCAAGTTCTGTACAGTTTGTTTTCAGTTTTCTTTAATGTGTTTGCATTTTAGGGGGAGTCGAAAATTTCAGAAAATCCAAAAACATTAGAAAATTTGAAAAAGCCAAAAACATAATAAAATCAAAAATGAGTTTTGTTGTGAAAAAGAGGAAATGATAGTACATTAGTGGACTGTCACAACATGCTAAAGAAATGGAAAGTTAAAATGTCATAAACAATCTTACTGTTGATGTGGGGGGGTGGTAATTGCACGGACCTCTCATCCGCCGGAGTGTTCTCACTCCGCAAGCTAGTACCGTCCCAATACTGCCTGGCGGTGAATACCCCTACCGGAATCCGAAGAACCTGGCCGTGGGATGCGGGCGCCAGGATTCGAACCCGGGTCTCTACGAAAGAGAGGGGTGGGACTGGCCAACTGGGACACCCCAGAAGGTTAATCTTACTTACTTACTTACTGTGGATGTGTCAGTAGGTTTTTACACATTTAGTAGATTGTGACGAGATATAAACCTAAAAATTCAAACTTGCTTAGTTCGTGGGTAACAACTTCTTGGATATATGGGTAACCCCCGAAATCTTGTTTGAAAGGTCCCTTATTCTGAGATACTAGGTCTTTATGCTCAGGGATATCTGGGGTATTATCCCGGGACTTCTGCTGTATGGAAATACCGACCTAGTCCCGGATAATACTTTTTGCAAATGCTTGAAACACAGCAACGCCCTCAGAAAGTTGATGAAACAATAAAATTGATAGTCACTGTTGTTGTAATAAAAGATCCTCTAAAGGGGACCCACCAAAAGTTGAAGCCGTCATCTCTCTGCGTATACGGAAGTATCGACCTGAGCTCTCACGGCCCTCGCAAATTAACCCCTTTGCAGATATCATCTATGGTATACTCACCTGTAAGACTGAATATTGGGATCTGGATACGGGAGTATATTCAAGTGGTGGGACACACGGATAAGTTTAAGTTCTTAAGACACTAATTGCGTATCTCGGATCAGTTGAACTTTGTGTGAAAATTTAAATAGACCAGTATACTGACAATCTAGGTGAATTGTTTAGAGCTTAAAATGAAATGAAGCTTAACGGTGTTGGTGATATGTCTCAAAAACTGATATGATTCTCTTACACAAACTCACAAAAATATTGTCTGTAAATATTTCTTTACTGCATTTCATTTATTTCCTTTCAGAAAATCCAAAACGATTTTAGTGTGTTTTTGCATAATTTTTGAAAATACAAAAAGATTTTCAACAACTGGTATTAAAAAGCTGAGTTTCAAAATTCCAAGTGCTAAACTAGATGAACTGGTTTGGGAGTGATGAGTGTGAAAGATTTAAAGTTAAAATCTGCAAGTGGTTCATCAGAAACAAATTGATAGATCAGTTTGTGACAGGATCTTCAATTGATGTTTGAATGCTTAAATGTTTATCATAAAAACTTATGTTTGTGGTAGAGTTTTTGCAGGATAAGAGCTAGGAAAAGATTCTGAATTTGTGAATTCCAGACTACGATCTCAGCAGATTGAGAGGGGGAGTCTGAAGTCAGAGTTGAGAAAGCAGTTAGAGCCAGTACTGATCCTGGAACTGCAATTGCAATAGAGATTGAAAAGAGAAGATAGAGATTGAAAAGAGAAGATAGAGATTGAGGATGCTTGCAATGTCAAACATTTCAAAGAGAAGCCCAGAGACTGATCAAGATTGAAGATGCGAAGTCATGACAATGTCAAAGACTCGACACATGCGACTCGTCAACATCTGAGGGGGAGCCTGTTGGTGCATGCATCTGTCGACTTCGTCTTGTATCGAGTCTTGGGTAGAATAGGTTAATTCAGGGCACGAAATTCGAGAAACTGTTTTAGAATGTGATTTCGCCCCAAATGATATGTTGTCATTTGGAGCGAAACCCTATGTTCTGATTTCGCCCTAGAGTGAATTTAATCTGATTTCGCTCATGATGAAATTGCTGATTTCGCTCCTATTGTTCATGCATGTTCGAGCGAAATCAAGACACCTATAAATAGGTTATGTCTTGGAGCGAAATCAAGGAGTTAGAGTGTGTGTTGTCATTCCGGTTGCCACAAAGTGCTGCCGAAGTGTTTCCAGGATTGTAAACGCCATTCTATCAATAAGATCAACAGTTAAAAGTGTATGCTCGGTGAATTGAACCTAATTTGTTTGTTTCCGCCGCTCAAGTTAGGAAAAGTTCTTCTGACAGACTCAATTGGGTCCGAACACGATCCTACACCATCCGACACCATCACTCTTTGCACCATTTTACGTGTCGCTTATCATTTATGCTATCGTTAACTGTTCAGGCTAATCTCTTCCAGCGCTCCCTTCAATCCAAGATAGTGTTTACTTGTTAAGCACGATCTGTGAGTATACTCGATCCCTTTTTGCTTTATGCACTTTTGGGTGTTACATACGTAATCTATATTCAAATCACAATCGACACACAACGCGAACACTATTTATACGCTAACCGTTATTGCATGCTATGTGTTATTCGATGAATGCTTGTATGTTATGTTAACACAGTGATTGTTGCCTGACACCTTAGCAACGATAGTACTATAGTTTGGACTCAGCACCTGTCGTGGACAGGGGTTGTTAAGGGCTTTACTTCACGTGTCCCAATGGGGATATGTGTTGCGCATTCTACAACCCGCAGTCACATCTGTGCATATTTCTCTGTCGATAACCTACTAGCTTCACTTTATTCATGTTTCATGCTGGTTATGCGTAAACTATTTCGAACTCTATTATGCTATATCAAACTTGTATGCTCACCTTTACACTATGTGTATTGACCTCTATTTTAACGTATGTGACAAATGTTTAGGATGCTACCTGCTAGGATGCTTGCTATGTGGAATCAAGTTAGGAAGGGTCTCGAAACAAACGAACAAATTATTCTTTATTTGAAATCTGAGTTGTCGGAACATGTCTTTCTTTGAAGAATATCTATGTCTGTAATAACTAGATTATCCTATGGCTTATGGTATGGGACATAATATTTAAACTATTTGGTAATTTAGTCGTTATGGAATTACTTTGAACAATCTGTTTCGCTCAGTGTCGCACCTCGATTTTTCCGTCATAGGTTGGGGTGTGAGACTTAGAATCTTATTGAGACTTCGAATCTTTGAAAACTTGGAACTTTGGATCGAATAGCAATCCGATCGAATAGCCATCCGATTAAGGTAACCTGAGTTAACACTTGACTTGACATTTTGAGAATCTCAACACTTGAATCGAATGACCATTCGATCGAATGGCCATCCGTACGGATGACCATCCAATCGGATGGCAATCCGTCCCACACACTATGTCACCTCGGTCGAGTGGCAATCTGATCGGATAGCCATACGATCGAACAGCCATCCGATCAAGATGACTGATCTGTCACACCCTGGCTTTGCGGAAGCGTGGTTTATTTGGTGTGACTTCTTAATACCATAGCTTAATCATAACAAAGCTATATGAATTAAAAACATGCAAGATCATCCATTAAAATAAAAATACCATAACATTGTCTTAACGGGATAACACCCTAGCAACCATAAACTTGTTCACCAAACATTACAAATTCAATCTTAACATAAACACGATTCAAGGACTGTGACTTGTCCAGGAAAGAGTCACATTTCCCAGAACCCTGGATGACCTCGGTGACTAATGCAGCGGGAAAAACATGCCATACCGTGCCAGATCTTTAATTCCCTGAAATACATGTAAGTTGAAAAATCAACAATAATGTTGAGCGAGTTCATGTGTAAGTGAGTAAATAAACCTTTGTCTTTATCAAAAATCCTGGTATGTAGCAAATAAGGAAAAAGAGATCACCAATGGTTTGCAAGGCCATTGATATGTGTGAAGTGCAAGTAGGAAGACTCAAACCTAGCGGATTTATGCGTCGGGCACTAAGTCACCCCGAGGTCCGTTATGCTGGACCTGGGGCTGGGCTCGCTACACCCAGATAGATCTACCGCTCCTGTCCCTCGGTCCTACCATGAGGATTAATGGCCTCAAGTTTCCGCCTACCCACTCACATGATCTAAGAAGTAACCCTCCTTACGCTAACCATACCATGTATAAAGTAATCATAAACATTGTAACATGTATTTCACCCCCGCAGTTTAGAAAACTGAAAACAGTTAAGAGAAAAGGGGGACATGAACTCACAGTCAGTGCGTCGCTATACCAAGTACTCCGAATGTCAGGCAGCTGTGCAACGACCTACATGTGCTAATTCTATTAGACGGATGGCCGTGCCTTAGCTTTATTGTTTAAGTTTTTGGGAAATAGTTAGACAACTATTTCGTGTTTATATTTTGCATGTACTTTGGTAATTAATCTCCTTCCCAAGGATGGGGGATTTAATACATGTGTATTTGTATTATATCATTAAGTCCCACTTACTATATTTTTACTTCTACTTCCAAAATATAAATATTTTTCTCAAAAATATTCTATTTTCACTTCACATAATACTTCCAAAATAATGCGTTGACAAAATACGCGTTCATGAATATTTCCGTATAATGCGTAAGTTACGTTTTAACGATTAAGTGGTAATAATAATTACCGGCGTAACTTATATGTTTGTCGTGTAAGCGTTTGTATTATTTTGGAGCTGTTATCGTCCGAAATATTATTTTTACTCTAAAAATAATATTTATGTATTTTCACAAAATAATCATAAACAGTGTGGTGAAAAATATATTTACTAAGTATATATTTATCACGTTTAGTTTTGTGAAAATCCCACCTCCGAATATTTGTAAATAAAGTCGTGGCGAAATATATTTTGAAAACATATCAAAAATAGTTCCAACACTTGTAAATAATTCTAAGTGTTAGGTTTTAGAAAAATTTCGCCAGAGTTTCCCCTGTAACTGGAGGTGGCCACGCTTTCAAGCGTATCATTTTCTTTTACAAAATCATTTCAACAACTTCTTGATTCAATCAACAATTTCCGACACATCAAACTAGTCGACAAGTATGTAAATCGCATGTTCACATGAACTTGTAGTTTTTCTGAAAACTATAGAGTAGATCCCGTTATATTTGGTGGATCTTTGTATAAAATAGTTTAATCCCGTAAAAACCTCGTTTTTTTTTTAGAATAAATCATCCTTTACAACTTCCCGTCATCTTTCTCAAAGATTGTTATTTTGTCGAAACTTTTCATTTCACAAGTGTTTATACACTTGTGGTTTGTAAAATCATATTTGTTAGTGTGTCATCCGACTTTTATAAAACATGATTTTCTCGACACTTGGTTCTACGAAAATACCACTTGTACTTACGTAGATCCGCTAGTTTTAAACACTATTTTACAAGTAAAAATACTTTTACACAAGTTCATGTTTCTCGTGTGGTAGAGTTTCACCTTTTAACCCTTGTACCGATAGAAACAAGCTTATGTCAAGATCTATGATCTTAACAAAGTCGGGTTAAACGATGATCCGAGCTACCACAACGTAGATCGGGCCTAAATAATCACATCTTTCAAGTACTACGACTTTTACACAAGTATTAAGCTTTTAACCATCGATCTTCATGTTTTAGTAGACTTTAAAGATTCAAAATGCAAGTTTCCGACTTTTAACCGTTACAAATCTTATTAACCACCTTAGATATGTTCGAGAATGAGTTTTAAGTGTTATACCTCTAGCTCGGGGCTAGGGAAGAATCTATGCGAAAAATGTGGTGGATAAAAGCAAGATAACGAGGTCCTTCCACTTCCGTTAGCTCCAAGACTCCTTATGCGTGACCCGAAAGGCTTGTATGATGTTGGAATGGATGGATCAAAACTCGAAAATGGATGGATGGCAAGAGGGGTGTTCGGCCGAGAGTGAAAGGGAGAGGAGAGGAGAGAGTTTGAGTGGTTTGTGGAATGTATAATCTAATGTGTTAAGTGTTGGTATTTATAGACAAAATCAAGATCTTAATCCATTGGTTTATATGTCTTCTTGATACTAGACACAAACAATTAAATAATCAAGATGTGTACTCTTGTGTTCCCCTCTAGTTGGCCGATCTCAATGGGGGGGGGGGGTCTTGGTTTGATTTCAAGTGGATAGTTAGAGTTTAGTTACTTTAAACCAAGTTAGATTTAGGGTTAACTCGGTTAGTGGTGTGATGCGTTCTAATGCGGTTGTTAGGGTAATCAGGGACCCTAACTGGCTCAGAAAAAGACCAATAATATTTTTGGCAATATTTTCATGTTCCGGGTATAGTCCGGTTGTTCGTTTGGATAGAAATCCGTTAAAGAGCTTAAGTAAGCTTTTAAGCGTCGTTAATAATATTTTTAGTGACACATCTTATTTCCCAAAGTGTCAGGAATATTTCCTCATGTTTTGACACTTTATTAGTTAGCCAGAAGCTGGTATGTTAAATAAAGTGCTGTGTTTTGTGCTTAGAGTACGTTTTAGGCACATCCAATCATTATATCTTATTTCTAGAGACGCAGTTCTACAACCCTTGTATCCCTACACTCACTATGGGTGTAGTAAAATATTTCTGGCTCATACAGGCCCTTAGAGGCAGTGTCTGCCTGATGCTGGCTTTATCAGCATGTTCAATAGGTTATCCGTTCTAATGCTACTGTGCTTTAGTGCATCATGTTTGTCACTAAGGTTCAACGTGTAAATAATGTAGTGACGGCAATCAAAGTATGATGCAGGAATATACAAGTACTAGAAATCAAGTAGCAGTTTGTCAGCAATTTCAGTTAAGCACAGTAATTAAGCAGCAATTAATTATTAATTAAATCGTACGGATACCTGGTTTAGTGAGGGTTGTCACATTCTCCCCCCGTTAAAGAAATTTCGTCCCGAAATTTTAAGTTCTGCTTGTAGAAGCAGGGTTCTCAGGAAATAAGTGGGGGTATTTCTCTTTCATTCGGTCCTCACGCTCCCAGGTGAATTCAGGACCATGTCTAGCATTCCAACGAACTTTGACGAGCTTGACACTGCTCCGGCGGGTCTTGTTAACTTTCCAATCCGTGACCTCAACAGGTTCTTCAACGAAATGGAGCGTGTCTTCAACATGGATTTCGTCGGTAGGAATGACAACGGTATCTTGTGTTGGACTTCTCTTCAGATTAGATACATGAAATGTATCGTGAACACCATTCAGTTCGGCAGGTAAATCCAACTTGTAAGCTACTAACCCGATTCTCTCCAAGATCTTGAACGGTCCAATATACCTCGGGTTCAACTTTCCACGTTTCCCAAAGCGTGCCACACCCTTCCAGGGCGGTACCTTCAACAAAACCATCTCACCAACCTCAAACTCTAGAGGTTTCCTGCTTCGATCCGCGTAGGCTTTCTGCCTGTCACGAGCCGCACTGATGCGGTCTTGTATCTGTGCGATCTTATCTGTGGTTTCCTGTACCACTTCAGGACCAACCAATTGTCTATCACCTGCGTCAGCCCAACAAAGCGGTGACCTGCACTTGCGCCCATATAAAGCTTCGAATGGCGCGGCACCAATACTGGTGTGGTAGCTGTTGTTGTATGAGAACTCAACCAAAGGCAAATGCTTATAGCAGCTACCGCCCAAATCCATCACACATGCTCTTAGCATATCTTCTAGTGTCTGTATCGTCCGCTCGCTTTGGCCGTCGGTCTACGGGTGAAAAGCAGTGCTCAGATTCAACTTTGAGCCAAAAGCTTCCTGCAAGGATTGCCATATCCTTGATACGAACCTTCCGTCTCTATCAGAGATAATCGAGAGAGGTACTCCATGGCGCGTAACAATCTCTCTCATGTAAATTTCGGCCAGTTTGCTCGTATTATCCTTCTCTCGGATAGGTAGGAAGTGTGCTGACTTCGTTAAGCGATCCACTATTACCCAAATTTCGGCCTCTTGGCGTTCTTGGCAACTTCGTAATAAAATCCATAGAGATTTGTTCCCACTTCCACTTGGGAATCTCCGGTTGCTGCAGAAGTCCCTAAGGCTTCTGGTATTCCGCTTTTACCTTAGCGCAAGTTAAACATTTGCTCACATAAACAGCCACATCGCCTTTCATCCTAGGCCACCAATAATAATCTTTAAGATCCTGGTACATCTTATCCACTCCAGGATGGATAGAGTACCGCGATTTGTGAGCTTCATCGAAAATAACCCTTCTTAAACCACCAAACAGAGGAACCCAAATCCTTTTCTCAAAACATAACGTTCCTTCCCTGTTTGGTACCAATAGCTTCTCCATCCCACGGAGATATTCTTCTTCAAGGTTTCTTTCCTTGAGAGCTTCTTTCTGCGCGGCACGAATGCGCAGAGGAAAGTCGGTTCGAATAACCATCTCCAAAGCCCTAACCCTTATGGGCTTGATTCTCTCTTTTCGACTTAGGGCATCGGCGACCACATCCGCCTTCCATGGATGATACTTAATCTCGCAGTCGTAATCATTCAACAGTTCTACCCATCGTCTTTGCCTCATATTCAACTCCTTCTGGTTGAATATATGTTGGAGGCTCTTGTGATCTGTGAAGATTGTGCACTTCGTACCATAAAGGTAGTGTCTCCAGATCTTTAAAGCAAAAACTACTGCACCTAGCTCCAAATCATGTGTGGTATAGTTCTTTTCGTGTACCTTCAGTTGGCGTGACGCGTAGGCAATAACCTTTTGGCGTTGCATCAACACACAACCCAATCCTTGACGCGATGCGTCGCAGTATACCACAAAATCATCTGTACCTTCCGGTAGAGCTAAGATTGGCGCGTTGCAAAGCTTATCCTTCAATATCTGAAATGCTTCCTCCTGTTTGATTCCCCAATCAAACTTCTTGTCCTTCTGCGTGAGGAGCGTTAATGGTTGGGCGATCTTTGAAAAGTTCTCAATGAACCTTCGATAATAGCCAGCCAAACCCAGGAATTGCCGAATCTCGGTTGGCGTTTTTGGCGTTTCCCAATCCTTGATCGCCTCGATCTTGGTGGGATCCACGTGGACTCCATTTCCGTTTACCACTTGCCCAAGGAATTGCACTTCTCTTAGCCAAAACTCGCACTTAGAGAACTTGGCGTACAACTGTTCCTTCTTTAGCAGCTCCAGAATAGCTCTTAAGTGCTGCTCGTGCTCAGCCTTCGTCTTTGAATAAATCAAAATATCATCGATGAACACAATCACGAACTTATCCAAGTACGGCTTACATACTCGATTCATCAAATCCATGAACACTGCAGGTGCGTTTGTCAAACCAAATGGCATAACGAGAAACTCGTAGTGTCTATATCGAGTTCTGAAGGTTGTCTTTGGGATACTCTCTTCCTGTATCCGTAGCTGATGGTATCCAGATCGAAGATCGATCTTTGAATAAAAGCTTGAACCTTGTAGTTGGTCAAACAGATCATCGATTCTTGGCAGGGGATACCTATTCTTGATCGTCAGCTTGTTCAACTCTCTGTAATCAATACACATGCGGAAACTACCGTCCTTCTTCTTGACAAACAAAACTGGAGCTCCCCAAGGCGAGAAGCTCGGTCGGATAAATCCCTTGTCTAATAACTCTTGAAGTTGTGTCGACAGTTCCTGCATCTCAGACGGAGCAAGTCTGTATGGTGCCTTAGCCACAGGCGCGGCGCCTGGAACTAAGTCAATGCGGAACTCCACTTGCCTTTGAGGCGGCAAGCCAGGCAAATCTTCTGGGAAGACTTCTGGGTACTCCCTCAGGACAGGGATGTCTTCGATCTTTGGCTCAGCAGCCTTCTTATCTACAATGTGTGCCAGAAAGGCAGCACATCCCTTCTGCAAACACTTTCTTGCCTTCAGGCAGCTAATAATCCTCAACGGCGTCTCACGCTTCTCTCCGTGAACAATAATGGTCTCACCATCATCGGTCGGGATACGAACGACCTTCTCATGACAAACTATCTCGGCTTTGTTACTCGATAACCAATCTATCCCTACTACCACGTCGAAGCTTCCCAACTGGACTGGTAGTAGATCTAGAGCGAACTCACGCTCTCCCAATTCGATTACGCACCCTCGAATCACTTCATTAGCTTCTACTAACTTCCCATTCGCCAATTCGATCGAGTACGGAACATCTAACTTACTAGCGGCTAATCCAAGCATGTTCTTAAATTCTAACGACACGAAGCTATAATCGGCGCCAGTATCGAATAAAACGGATGCATAGCGTTGGTTTACAGGGAACGTACCAGTGACAACATTGGGATCCTGGCGCGCTTCCCTTGCTTCTATGTTGAAAACCCTTCCGCGGGCTTGGTTCAATTCCGGGCAATTCCTCTTGTAATGCCCAATGTCGCCGCAGTTAAAGCATCCGGGTCTCTACCCATTTCCACCAACGTTTCCAGCTTGATTGTTTCCCTGATTTCGATTCATGGCGCTCGCTTGGTTTGCATGATTGACCTGATTTCCATCACCTCCATGGTTTCCTTGGGGGCGGTCCCATTACCACCACGATTATTCCTATTCCCAGATCCTCCTTGGCCTCCCCGACCAGCACTAGCCCAACAAAAATCCTTCGTATGACCAGTCTTCCCACATGATTCACAAACTCTTAGCCCGCAACGACCAAAGTGATGTCGTTGGCATGAGTTGCACTTGGGTTGAGCACCCATATATCCCTTTCCTTTCTTCTTACCACCAGCTGTATCCTGAGCTGGCGTGTTCTGCTCTCCTTTCTTAACCACCACCCCGGTGCCCTGCTTGAAGTTCGAAAACTTTCGTTTGTTACCACCTGACGACTCCACATGAGTCTCTTTCTTCTTGGGCTCAGCTTCATCAAACTTGTTCAAACGAATTGCCTCCTCGGTGAGAGCCACACTCAAATCAATGGCTTCAGTGATAGTTGCAGGTTTGGAGGAGGTCACCATGCTAATGATTTGAGGAGCTAATCCCCAAATGAAGCGTTCAATTCTCTTGAACTCAGGTGTGACCATGTAGGGTACCACATGCGACAAGTCGTGGAATCTTTGGACGTACTCAGCTATCTTTGAACCTTCCATTTTTAGATGCCAGAACTCAGTCTCCAATCTCTGAATTTCAGCGCGGGAACAGTACTTCTTGCGCATGAGTTCCTTCAGTTCAGCCCAAGTCAGCGCGTAAGCAGCAGCTTCGCCAAGTGTCTGTACTTTTAGATTCCACCATGATAGGGCTCCATCCAGAAATAGCCCAGAGATGTAAGTGACTTGCTGATCCAATGCGCATTTGCTCATGCGAAGAACGGATTCTGTTTTCTCAGCCCAGCGGACAAAAGCGACAGCACCTCCTGTGCCATCAAAGTTCACGGGCTTGCAGTCCAAGAACTGTTTGTAAGTGCACCCATGAGGTGGATTGTTGTTGTTGCCAGTGTTGCCAGAGTTGCTTCCACTCATTCCTCCTTGAGAGGCAGCATATTGAGCAATAGCTGCAGCAATGACTTGCCGTAGTTCGTCCTGAGTAGTGGGCATTTGCTGTGGTTGACGTCTTGGCGGCATCTTCTAAAGATGTGTACGTCGGTCAGGCCATAGTAAAGCGTACGTATATAGTAATAGTAATAGCACATAACATCTCATGTTATCGATACTTCACAAATACTAATCACACAACATCCCATGTCATAAAAATATACACACAACATCCCATGTCATAAAAATATACACACAACATCCCATGTCATAATAATGTAAATAAGCAATCAAGCGAATCAAATATGATGAGAATACTGCGATTGCCATATATATCGAGACCACAACGTAAGTGTATCAGTACATCATTGTGTCAAACAATCATCAATCAACTAGGGGCTACATCACCCCTGTCCAAAAGCTATATCAAATCAGTGTCAAATACATCAAATACATCAAGTATGTGTCAAAAGTCAGTATCATCATGTAGTCTCCAAAATGCTATGCAACCAAAAGCAATCGCGGTCCTCTCACCAACGTCTACACAAGCAGTACTGATGAGCTCTATACAGATGGCGGCGGAGGAGGGGGAAAGTAAGTGTAAAGCAAGCGACGTAACTAGAGCCAGTCCTCCTCCATAGCTTGCTGAGTACGGATGACAGAAGCAACCTGCTGCTCTAGTGTAAAGAGACGAGCAGCATAATCTAGGGGTAATGATCGACATGGCTGAAGAGGAGAGTGTATCTGACCATGGCATGAACATGGTGGCAGCTGAGCTCTCTCGAGCTCCTGGAGACGCTGCGTGTGTGACTCGTGCTGATGAACGAAGGACATCAAAACATCCTCTATAGTGTGTCCCACATGAAATGGATGGTAAGGATCAGTAGGTGGCATGACTGGTGGTGTCGACCAGAGCAAAGGCTCACTGGTGGGGTCAAATGGTGCCACATGAATCGGTGTAATAGAGGGTGGAACAGATGACATCTGGGGCATGAAGGGGCTAGACATCGGTACGTGCCCAAAAGGATAGGCTGAAGAGCCCTCTCCAGGCCTCGCTGGAGGTACAATCGGAGGAACCTGAAAAGAAAAATCAACATGTCGTGTAACAGGGATCTGAGGGGGCAAAGGTGGAACATCCTCATCAGCAGGTATCCAACCGTGCTGTGCATGCTTATCTGGTGGATCCATGTGGTCTGCAAACAGTGCGTGCTCAGGCTCGAGTGGAATGGGATCAAATGGGGGAGCAACAATAGGATCAACCGATGCAACGTGATCAACAGGATGGTCAACATGTATATCAGCAACAAAAGGTGGAGGAACAACAGGATCGACAGCAACAACATGATCACCCTCCAGATGATCATCAACGGGCGGGTCAGCTAGAACAGGCTCAACTGGGATGCCAGCATGTACGGGGTCATGCTCGGGCATAGGATCTAAAGCAGCTGCCTGCTCAGGAGCCAAGGCAGGCTCATGGTCATCAAAAGCCATCTCGAAATCAAAATCGGGATCAATAGGATCAACTGGATCAGCGGGATCCTCCATGGGCTGGTCCATCGGGATAAACTCAATATCATGATCCGGGTCGAATCCCGGAGGAAAAATGGGATCAGAATCCTCTATGTCGTCATGCTCGAATGCAAAACTTGGGATAGGTGCAGCAGAGGATGCCTGGTCAGGGTCCGAGTCGTGTGCAAAGTGTTGTGCGCTCACCTCGTGAGAAGGTGCGGAATCCACAGACTCAAAGGAGTCTGGGACCGGTGAATGTGCGGGTGAGTCCTCGGCAGGGGCATCAGCGATCATCAGAAGATCGCCAGCAGGAAGTAGGGCTGCGTCCGGGATCTCATCCTCTATAGGCTCATCCTCAAACAGATCGATATCGCCGTCAGCCTCGGCGTCAAGTAGTAAGTCATATGCGGGATAAACGGCTAAAGGTATAGGAGCCGGAATCACTACTAGGGGTAAGTACTCAGCAGGGGGGCCATCCGCAGGCTCATCAGCACCCTCGGGTAGTGCCAAGGGCTGGAAATCGTCGTCGTCCATGCTGGTGGAATCAGATGTATGCACCTCATGCTCCGAAGATGGGAGGTCATCAGATACGATAGGTAGGGGTCCGTTGGTGTCCGAGTCACCTGTACCTGGTGAGTCCATGTGTCTGTAACACAAACACAAATATGCACAAATAATCAGTCATACAATCAAGTAATCACATAAGTTACCAAGTAAGATATCACATAATTCTCCTAGTCCCACTAGTCTCCCAGCCTCCCAGACTGCTCTTCCTAGTCCCACTAGCCTCCCAGTCTCTCAGACTGACGTTCCTAGTCCCACTAGCCAATTCTCCCAGCCTCCCAGACTGACTCCCTAGTCCCACTAGACAATTCTCCCAGCCTCCCAGACTGACTCCCTAGTCCCACTAGTCAATTCTCCCAGCCTCCCAGACTGACTCCCTAGTCCCACTAGACAACTACCTCGATCCATTAGATCGAGCCTCGGCCTCCCAGACCGAGCCTCAGTCTCCCAGACCGAGCCTCAGCCTCCCAGACTGAGCCTAAAAATAATAAATAAAAGGTGCTCAACATTTGTTTGTAAAAAAAAAGTTTTGGATCTGGACTTAAGTGGTATGCAGTAAAAATGTTTTCGTGAGAGCCCTAGTGATCATAGTCTAGACTCGTGAAGGAATCCAAGTTCGCTATGATCAGAGCTCTGATACCAAGCTGTCACACCCTGGCTTTGCGGAAGCGTGGTTTATTTGGTGTGACTTCTTAATACCATAGCTTAATCATAACAAAGCTATATGAATTAAAAACATGCAAGATCATCCATTAAAATAAAAATACCATAGCATTGTCTTAACGGGATAACACCCTAACAACCATAAACTTGTTCACCAAACATTACAAATTCAATCTTAACATAAACACGATTCAAGGACTGTGACTTGTCCAGGAAAGAGTCACATTTCCCAGAACCCTGGATGACCTCGGTGACTAATGCAGCGGGAAAAACATGCCATACCGTGCCAGATCTTTAATTCCCTGAAATACATGTAAGTTGAAAAATCAACAATAATGTTGAGCGAGTTCATGTGTAAGTGAGTAAATAAACCTTTGTCTTTATCAAAAATCCTGGTATGTAGCAAATAAGGAAAAAGAGATCACCAATGGTTTGCAAGGCCATTGATATGTGTGAAGTGCAAGTAGGAAGACTCAAACCTAGCGGATTTATGCGTCGGGCACTAAGTCACCCCGAGGTCCGTTATGCTGGACCTGGGGCTGGGCTCGCTACACCCAGATAGATCTACCGCTCCTGTCCCTCGGTCCTACCATGAGGATTAATGGCCTCAAGTTTCCGCCTACCCACTCACATGATCTAAGAAGTAACCCTCCTTACGCTAATCATACCATGTATAAAGTAATCATAAACATTGTAACATGTATTTCACCCCCGCAGTTTAGAAAACTGAAAACAGTTAAGAGAAAAGGGGGACATGAACTCACAGTCAGTGCGTCGCTATACCAAGTACTCCGAATGTCAGGCAGCTGTGCAACGACCTACATGTGCTAATTCTATTAGACGGATGGCCGTGCCTTAGCTTTATAGTTTAAGTTTTTGGGAAATAGTTAGACAACTATTTCATGTTTATATTTTGCATGTACTTTGGTAATTAATCTCCTTCCCAAGGATGGGGGATTTAATACATGTGTATTTGTATTATATCATTAAGTCCCACTTACTATATTTTTACTTCTACTTCCAAAATATAAATATTTTTCTCAAAAATATTCTATTTTCACTTCACATAATACTTCCAAAATAATGCGTTGACAAAATACGCGTTCATGAATATTTCCGTATAATGCGTAAGTTACGTTTTAACGATTAAGTGGTAATAATAATTACCGGCGTAACTTATATGTTTGTCGTGTAAGCGTTTGTATTATTTTGGAGCTGTTATCGTCCGAAATATTATTTTTACTCTAAAAATAATATTTATGTATTTTCACAAAATAATCATAAACAGTGTGGTGAAAAATATATTTACTAAGTATATATTTATCACGTTTAGTTTTGTGAAAATCCCACCTCCGAATATTTGTAAATAAAGTCGTGGCGAAATATATTTTGAAAACATATCAAAAATAGTTCCAACACATCTAAATAATTCTAAGTGTTAGGTTTTTAGAAAAATTTCGCCAGAGTTTCCCCTGTAACTGGAGGTGGCCACGCTTTCAAGCGTATCATTTTCTTTTACAAAATCATTTCAACAACTTCTTGATTCAATCAACAATTTCCGACACATCAAACTAGTCGACAAGTATGTAAATCGCATGTTCACATGAACTTCTAGTTTTTCTGAAAACTATAGAGTAGATCCCGTTATATTTGGTGGATCTTTGTATAAAATAGTTTAATCCCGTAAAAACCTCGTTTTTTAGAATAAATCATCCTTTACAACTTCCCGTCATCTTTCTCAAAGATTGTTATTTTGTCGAAACTTTTCATTTCACAAGTGTTTATACACTTGTGGTTTGTAAAATCATATTTGTTAGTGTGTCATCCGACTTTTATAAAACATGATTTTCTCGACACTTGGTTCTACGAAAATACCACTTGTACTTACGTAGATCCGCTAGTTTTAAACACTATTTTACAAGTAAAAATACTTTTACACAAGTTCATGTTTCTTGTGTGGTAGAGTTTCACCTTTTAACCCTTGTACCGATAGAAACAAGCTTATGTCAAGATCTATGATCTTAACAAAGTCGGGTTAAACGATGATCCGAGCTACCACAACGTAGATCGGGCCTAAATAATCACATCTTTCAAGTACTACGACTTTTACACAAGTATTAAGCTTTTAACCATCGATCTTCATGTTTTAGTAGACTTTAAAGATTCAAAATGCAAGTTTCCGACTTTTAACCGTTACAAATCTTATTAACCACCTTAGATATGTTCGAGAATGAGTTTTAAGTGTTATACCTCTAGCTCGGGGCTAGGGAAGAATCTATGCGAAAATGTGGTGGATAAAAGCAAGATAACGAGGTCCTTCCACTTCCGTTAGCTCCAAGACTCCTTATGCGTGACCCGAAAGGCTTGTATGATGTTGGAATGGATGGACCAAAACTCGAAAATGGATGGATGGCAAGAGGGGTGTTCGGCCGAGAGTGAAAGGGAGAGGAGAGGAGAGGAGAGAGTTTGAGTGGTTTGTGGAATGTATAATCTAATGTGTTAAGTGTTGGTATTTATAGACAAAATCAAGATCTTAATCCATTGGTTTATATGTCTTCTTGATACTAGACACAAACAATTAAATAATCAAGATGTGTACTCTTGTGTTCCCCTCTAGTTGGCCGATCTCAATGGGGGGGGGGGTCTTGGTTCGATTTCAAGTGGATAGTTAGAGTTTAGTTACTTTAAACCAAGTTAGATTTAGGGTTAACTCGGTTAGTGGTGTGATGCATTCTAATGCGGTTGTTAGGGTAATCAGGGACCCTAACTGGCTCAGAAAAAGACCAATAATATTTTTGGCAATATTTTCATGTTCCGGGTATAGTCCGGTTGTTCGTTTGGATAGAAATCCGTTAAAGAGCTTAAGTAAGCTTTTAAGCGTCGTTAATAATATTTTTAGTGACACATCTTATTTCCCAAAGTGTCAGGAATATTTCCTCATGTTTTGACACTTTATTAGTTAGCCAGAAGCTGGTATGTTAAATAAAGTGCTGTGTTTTGTGCTTAGAGTACGTTTTAGGCACATCCAATCATTATATCTTATTTCTAGAGACGCAGTTCTACAACCCTTGTATCCCTACACTCACTATGGGTGTAGTAAAATATTTCTGGCTCATACAGGCCCTTAGAGGCAGTGTCTACCTGATGCTGGCTTTATCAGCATGTTCAATAGGTTATCCGTTCTAATGCTACTGTGCTTTAGTGCATCATGTTTGTCACTAAGGTTCAACGTGTAAATAATGTAGTGACGGCAATCAAAGTATGATGCAGGAATATACAAGTACTAGAAATCAAGTAGCAGTTTGTCAGCAATTTCAGTTAAGCACAGTAATTAAGCAGCAATTAATTATTAATTAAATCGTACGGATACCTGGTTTAGTGAGGGTTGTCACATTCTCCCCCCGTTAAAGAAATTTCGTCCCGAAATTTTAAGTTCTGCTTGTAGAAGCAGGGTTCTCAGGAAATAAGTGGGGGTATTTCTCTTTCATTCGGTCCTCACGCTCCCAGGTGAATTCAGGACCATGTCTAGCATTCCAACGAACTTTGATATATTATTATTTGTGTGAGGTTTTGTAAAAACAATTTGCAAAAAGGAGATTACTCACATTGCTGTCTTAGGTTTTCTTTAAGGGTTTCCTGGTGATTATCTATAAATTACAAAAATGCACACACGTTAGTATAATAACCCAATATTTACATTAGTAATACCCTTCCCGAGACGGCATTCCAACGACTACGTCGGGCAGAACCACGACAGCCGTTACGGAACCCTGGATCAATCGGGTAGCATATCTAATACGTAACCGGGGTTATGATACTTACAACGGAGCAGAACTTCGTTATTTAGGGGGTATTATGCCGCTATTATAATTGCTATTCAGAATATTGAGAGAGAGAGAGAGAGAGATTTGGAACGAATTCAACTAAACAGTCAATTGCATCTATTTATAGGGTTGTTCAGGGGGTCTGTCGCGCCCCGCGTAGACCATACCCAAAGCTTACGTGGCCCGCGACATAGGTCTGTAGGGCCTAGCTATGACTAGTCAGCACTTGTAGCCTCGACACTTTGCACGACACGTGGCACAACCGGGTACAACCCTAATGACTGGCTGTCGCGACTCGCGTAAGAAGTAGCCAAAGGCTATGCGGCCCGCGAGTGACTGCATTTTCTGATATTTATTTAATTTTTAATTATATATTGTACTTTGGGCTCGGTTTTTGCATACGGGGTATGTTTTAGGTCATATAGGGACATTTAAAATATATTAGGGTGTCGAAAATAATTAGGAGGGTTGTTATATATGTGCTATGTGGACGTTTAATCCAGGTTGTGTAGTTCCGCCTTAACAATAGTAGTGCTATAGGAGATGCACCTCCCCATTATTCTCGGGGGTATTGTTAGGAGGATTCTAGTTTTCCTTGAGACTAGGGAAAACACTAAAGCATCGGGATACTTGGGCTATCACTTGTTTGACTACGAACACTAGCATGGCTGAAACTATTTTATCATTTACACGATGGATATGAGCTGTTTTAAACTATTATTCTATTACTCAAACTTGTATACTCGCCGGTATATTTTGTACTGACTCTATTTTAATACATGTTGCAGGCTGATAGGATGCTGAATCATGGAAATCAAGCTAGGGCTGATGCTTAGAAACCCACCTAGTTTAAATATAGACTTTTGAACAATGTTTGATGGTTGTGTTTTGAATCTTTGTCGATGATGCTGTTTTAGACAAATTTATGTATGAATCTTGATTAATCTATATTGAAACTTTTATTGTTATGGAATCTCATGAACAATCTAAACGCTTAGTGCTCGCACCCGGATGTTTCCGCCTTTGGTTGGGGTGTGACAGATTGGTATCAGAGCCATAACTATAGGGAATTAGGATAAGTAGGAATACTTGCCCTAGTCTATAGTTCTAGGAATCTTGACTCTTATTTGTTGTTTAAGACTTATGCACTCTACCGTATCTGCTTCCTAGAAGCACAATTTCTGTTAAACTTACATGCCTTTCCTAAGGCTGACACAATATAAACTTGATACTTTGAAAACACTGATAACCAGTGTTTGAGTTTTGCACGAGATTTGCCCTCAAGTCAGGAGTGACATCCGAACCTTGATGGGAAACCTCCATATTATTCTAGTAGGTCTTGTCTGGGGATAAGTACCAACGCTATTAGGGTACGATGTTGTCAAGTTAAAGGTGAAACTCAGATCTTGATAACTAGTCCCACTCTTGGATATTTTATGTCTCACCAAAGTCTCGAAACTTCCATTCAATTAGGAACGTGAAATGATCAAAAGGACGAATATCGTAGGCCTAACATCGATGACGTATTTGTCTAAGTAAGTCAAGACACGTTACCTCAATTCGAAAGGGGGTTCGAATCACTTTGGTTAGTCACCATTCATCTACCCGGAACACTCTATGTTTTACGAGCCTATCATATATGTTATCTCGATTTTACATGTGGTTTTAAACTTGATTCTTCTTTTATCTTGATCCTTCGTTTATTTTGAGGCTTTTGAACACACAAATTTTGCATGTATGTCCGCAATCTAAAAACGTTAACTCTAATCTTAGGATCAAACTAAATTTATGAAGCTTCATTCTATCATGTTAATCTATGTGGGAATCTTGATCGACTATGGTACTATGTGAATCTATCCGATGAATCTATGTATTTTTGTGGTTGTAAGGCACTAAATGTAACATGGCATAGAATACGAGGGAAAAGTGATGTGTCTGAAACATGGTGGATACGCCGTTGGTACTTCCTATATATAAGTGTTTCCGACATGTTACCAACTTTCGTACCAAGTGCCATGCGAAACTTAGTGTTTTGTAGACCGGTGATGAGATGGTTGAAATCTAAGCGATGGGAAACTACTTGTGTAATCTGTGTGAAGTCTATGTGTAATCTATGTCTACTCTAGCATAATCTAAGTATGTGTTGTTTTGATAAACAAAATGCGGAACGCAACCTAGCGCCGAAGACGAGGAGGACGTGGCATGTCCGAAACATGGTGGATACGCTGCTGGTACTTCTTATATATAAGTGTTTCCGGCATGTTACCGAATCTTCGTACCACGCGCTAAGTGAAGTTCGTAGTTTTATAGGCTTGGGTTGATGTTGTTTGAATCTATTTGGTTAATCTATGTTGTGAGAAGTGGTGAAATCTAATGTTGTGGTTAACGAAGCATGACACCGATGACGAGATAGACGTGGCATAATTGAAGCATGGTGGATACACCGTTGGTACTTCCGTCATGTTGCCAAACTTTCGTAGCACGTGCCATGCGGGATTTCGTTGTATGAGGGTTGTTAACACTAATCTATGTGGATCTATTGGAATCTATTGGAATCTATTGAAACTATTGGAATCTATTGAATCTATTGGAATCTATTGAATCTGTTGGAATCTATGTGAAACTATTGGAATCTGTTGGAATCTGTGCGAATCTATGATGATGATGAGTGTGTTTTGCGACACGTAACATGACACCGAGTACGAGGCGAAAGCGATGTGCCCGAAGCGTGGTGGATACGCCGCTGGTACTTCCTATATATAAGCGTTTCTGACGTGTTACCGAACTTCGTACAACGTGCCATGCGAAGGTCGTGGGTTTGCGGTGTTGAGTCTATTGGAACCTATGTGAAACTTGAATCTTAATCTATGTGAATCTTGTTGAATCTTGAGTCTTAATCTATCGTGTGTGATTCTATACTGTGAGACTTTAGACTTATACGATCCTCTTGTTGGATCTTTAGATGTCTTCTCCTAAGCTATCCGACACTCTCAAGAGATCCAGGGAGAAGTCTCAGAAAAAGATAATGTCATTTATGGCCGACCAGATCGCTCGAGTCGTGCCAAAGATCATCTCTGAGATCCAAGGATCAAACACTTCTCCATCCTCTGTGGACTCAAAGGCCGAGAAGCTAAAGCCTACTAAGTTCAATTACAAACATTTCATCTCCTACAACCCTAAGCCTTTCACGGGCAGTGATGGGGTGACCGCTATGCTCGAGTGGTTTGACAGCATCGAGGTTACCTTCATTAACAGTGAATGCCCAGATCATCTAAGGACTAGGAGTGCAACGGGAATGTTTCAAGGCAAAGCGTTGGAGTGGTGGTCTAATGAGAGAAAAATCCGTTCGAACGAAGAAGCCTATGCTCTTCCATGGGCCGAGGTGCGTGAACTGATGATGCTTGAGTTCTGCCTTCCCCATGAACAGTTGAAGCTTGAAGAAGAGTTTGACACTTGAAGCAGATTGGTGACGATAATTTGGCTTATACTACCCGTTTCAAACAGCTTAGTTTGATCGTTCCTCACTTGGTTTCTACTCCTAAGCGCATGATAACCAAGTACATCAATGGTCTACCTCCCGCTATGCGTGATTCTATTGAAGCAGCTCAACTCGAAACTATTGAGGAAGTCTACCGTCTTCCAGCTAGTCTCAACAACAACCGTGTTCGTGATAAGCAGTTTGCTAACTCTGTGCCTTCTAAGTCTGCTGATCAAGTTACCCAGCATCCAAGTGGCAACAAGAACAAAAGGAGAAAGTCTCAGGGTTCAGGATGCAATGCTATTGTTCATGCTGCTAAACCTGCTCCTGCTGCTACTATTCAGAACCCTGCTGCCCCTGAAGTCAAATAGAAGTACTCTGGGTCTTACGCCAAGTGTACAACTTGCAAATTTCATCATCCTGCTAATTCTGTATGTCGCTTGTGTACCAACTGCAATCGCTATGGTCACACGACTCCTTATTGTCGTCAAGCTAACCCTGCTCAACCAGCTCAGCAAGCCCCAGCTCAGGCAGCCCTACCAGCTCTTCCAGCCCCTCAGCAGAATCCAAGGCCTGTCATTGCTGTTCGTGCGTGATACAAATGTGGAGATACTACTCACCTTTGTAACCACTGTCCTCAGCTAAACCAGGACCACCAGCCAGCCGCTCGTGAACGAGCGTTCAATCTTAATGCTAATCAGGCTCGTAACGACAATGACGCCGTTAATGGTACGTTTCTTGTGAATAACCATTACGCTTCGATTCTTTTTGATACTGGTGCCGATAGAAGTTTTGTGTCCATGGAATTTGAATCTTTGTTAAATTGTGCACGCTCTAAGTTACCTAAGTCATTCTCGTTGGAGATTGCAGTAGGATCGTGTTTTGACCCGAACGAGTCGTTCAGAGGCGTTCTCCTATGTTTCAGGTGCGGAATAACAAGAAACTTAGGTAGAAATAGCTTACACTTCACTTTAATCCACTGTTTTATTGATTTGTCAACTTTTACAGTTCAATCGTCACACCGGCAGCACCTCGGTATGGAATTCGTCAAAGTTCTACTGATTTCGCTTATGAGGCAGCTATATATAGGTGTGAGGATTCCGCTTGAACATACATGTTCACACAAGCGGAACCACTTGAGCACATATAAGCGGAACCATCATGTCTGTTCAAGCGAAACCTATATACCATGACCTTATAAGCGAAACCTGTTCACTCAACATGTAAATTCTCCTATTTTCTCGTAAAACACGCCCTAATCTATACAATGCAATGTTTGACTCGATCCAAGACGAAATCAACAGATGTAGTGCACCAACAGACTCCCCCTCAGATGTTGATGGAGTCGCTCATTAATACACACCATGTTGTGTCTTCACATCTTCAGTCTTGATCAGTCTCTGGGCTTTTCTTTCTCTCTTCATCAATTCTCTTGATCAGATCTCTTGATTCCTTTAGTTTATCAGTTCCAGGATTGACATCTGGCTCTCAATTTACTAAGGTATCTTCAGACTCCTCCTCTCGATTTGCTGGTATTCCTTTGTTCTTCAGCAACATCTTCAGGATCGTTGTCTGACCTTCATAGATTCTCAAGATCGATCAACCTGGCTCAAACAGAGGCCTTCAGAAATCGAAACCTGGCACTCTATCTTCAGATCCAAGATCAAACCTGACTAAACCTGCACATTCTTAACCCAGCAGTAAGATTTCTAGTTTTTTAACAAATTGAGTGCACCAATACTAACTCTCTCTCAAATCCATGTGCACCAACATAAACTCCCTCTCAAAATAACTCTTCCACAGATTATGATGAACCACTTGAAGATTTGACATATATATTTTGATATTTTGAAGCACTCCCCCTCACAATAATGACATCATGTCTAGCACTCGGAATTTTGAAAATCAGCTTTCCAATATCAGTTGTCGAAAATCTTTTTGAATTTTCTTAAAACTTTATGCTAAAACACACACAAAATCTTTTTGTATTTTGTAATAACGAAACATGTAATGCAGTAAAGAAATATTTATAGACAATATTTTTGTAAGTTCGTGTAAGAGGATCATATCAGTTTATGAGACATGTCACTAACACCGTTAAGCTTGATTACATTTTCAGTTCAAAACAATTCACCTAGATTGTCAGTATATCAGTCCACTGAAATTCTCACACAAAGTTCAATTGATCCGAGATACGATGTTAATGTCTTAGATACTGACTTATTTGCGTGTCTCACTACTTGAATATACTCCCGTATCCAGATCCCAATATTCAGTCTTGCAGGTGAGTATACCACAGCTGATATCTGTATAGGGGTTAGATGCGAGGGCCGTGAGAGCTCAGGTCGATACTTCCGTATACGCAGAGAGATGACGGCTTCGACTTTTGGTGTGTCCCCTTTAGAGGATCTTTTTATTTCAACAGCGGCGACTATCAATTTTATTGTTTCATCAGCATGCTGAGGGCGAAGCTATGTTTCAAGCTTTTGCGGAAAGCATTATCCGGGGACTAGGTCAGTACTTTCATACAGCAGAAGTCCCGGGATAATACCCCAGATATCACTGAGCATAAAGACCTAGTATCTCAAAATAAGGGACCTTTCAAACAAGATTTCAGGGGTTACCTATATATCCAAGTTTGTGTTAACCCACAGAACAAGCAAGTTTGAAATTTAGTTTATATCCCGTCACAATCTACTAAATGTGCGAAAACCTACTGGCATATCCGCAGTGAGATTGTTTATCACATTGTATCTTTACATTTCTTTAGCATGTTGTGACAGCCTACTAATATACTATCATTTCCTATTTTCACAACGAAACTCATTTTTGAATTTTATCATGTTTTTGTCTTTTTCAAATTTTCAAATATTTTGGATTTTCTGAAATTTTCCCTACTCCCCCTAAAATGCAAACACATTTCAAAGGAAATTTGAAAACTACTAGACTCTTGACCCACTTGAAAACATAGAAAACAACACAAGCTATACAAAAACTTGACAACTGACATCGAATCGCATCAAATCTCCATTCACTCGGCATAAACAATCTGAACTCCCCCTATCAACAAACCATTTTCTCATTTAGATTGCAAAACACTTAAGTTTGTTTTAATCGAAATGATTTTTCCGGAAAATGAGTTTGTTTTTACCAATTTTTAAGTTTACCACTTGTGAAGCATGGGGATATGGTTCATCATCTTGTTTATCAATCTCATATGTATAGTAAATCAAGTACAACTTAATGTCCCTGATTTACTATTTGCAGTTCAGAAACCTCTGTATCTCTTGTAAACATAACCACTTGTAGATATAACCAATTGTAGGAATGAAACATCTACATTTTACCCATCAAAATGCCGATTCCTGCTTTGCACTTACCAACCTGGAAGCTCCGGCGTAGTCCTTTCATCTGCAAACATTCAAACATTACTCAAAATCTTTCAAACAGACTTTTCAAACACTAGAATGATGCCGATTCCTGATCCACAAAATAAACTTGGGATCTCTGGCATAGTCCTAAGACTATTATGGGAAGCAAACTTCCATCCAAGTCTTCTCAGACTTGATGGCTTTCAACTCTTGTGCAGTGGGGTTGTATGTTGCCTTTTTAGTCGCATAAAAATCTTTAACCCCCTTAGCTTTCTCATTCAACATTTTCCCAAAAATTTTCTTTACGCTTCCATTAAAAGTTTTCTCGAAATCAAATTCATTTTTCTCTGTGTAAAACTGTTTCGAGATATCAACTTTTCCAATTTTCTTTTTAACTTCTTCAAATTTCAATGATGGAAATTCTTCATCATTCATTGAAATTTTCTTCTCAACCTGTGGCTCTTCTGGCTTTGTGGAACCAGATTCATCGCCAACATTCACATCAACTTTTTTAGCAACCCACACTTGGTTATCTTTTCCTTTCTTTTCATACCTATTTTTCTTTGAACACTCACCAACCTCATAAGTTGAATTCTCAAAAACTTTAAGTTTTTCAGTTGGTGGTTCATATCAACAACCTTTTCTTTTAATTTCTGAGAAACTCCCTGTTTTGTTTTTGCATTCTTTGAACAATTCCATGCAATGTGACCAGCTTCATTGCATTTGTAACAGGTTCTAGTCTCTCTTCTATACACCACTTCATCTCCATTCTTTCTCTTCTCAGCCAGAAACTCTTGGTTTGATTGTCTCCAAAATGGTTTCTTTTGTTCCTCATCTGAGCTTCCACCTGACACAAATTCTGTTTTTGTTTTAGAATTTTTATCATTTTTCTGATTTTCTGGTGGAACAAAACCTAAACCTTTCTTTTTGTAGCTACGATTTTGGTTAGATTTCTTTTGAAAACCAGGACCAGAATTGTAACCCTTTTTCTTGTTTAGACGTTGTTGAACTCTTGAAGTATATTTTTTAGATTTTTCAAAACTTTTCAAAACTTTCAATTCAGGAATATTAATTTCTATTAGTTTGAAAGTTTTGTTAATCAATTCTATTTTAATACTCATTATCGGAAACTCTTTATTGTAATATAATTTGTCAGAACCATTCAAAGTATAGACAACTTCGAATGTTTCATCATTCAAATTTGCTTTTGATAACAAAAATTCTTTACTGTAAGACTGTTTAACCGACGAATTTTCCCTATCGACTGACGAATTTGACTTTCCAGACTCAGACTTTGACTCAGATTCCTCATCAGTTTCCAACACCTGATCGACTACCTTTTTGATTAACTCAGACTCATGATCAGTATCGGACGAGGTAAACGTGACATCAATGTTATCTGGTAGAACGTCAGTTGTGTCGGTTTTAAGCTTTATATTGACTGCTTTTTCAAGTTGCTCCTCGTTTGGTTTTCTAGGAGAATACCCTTCCCAAATTGGAGGCGGACACTTGTTATAGCTAACAGTCGGTTTCTTACCACAATCTTTCTTCTTCTTCGGCTTCTCGTCTTGAAAAGCTTCCATTCCTGCAACAGTTAGGTAAATTCGATCAATGAGATAATCAGAACTAGAATAACTTTGAAGTAAACGTCTAATTCTCTCATTTTCGATCTTCTCGGTCTCCAACTCTTGCTTCCATTTGGCACTCTCTTCGATGAAGAAGTTGACTGCTTTCTGCTTTGACATCATGACTGCATTCATCATTGTCAGCGCTTGTTCTCTCTCTGAGTTCGTCTTTTGGAGGCCAGTTACTGTTTTGTTCAAGACATCATATGATTCTTTCACGTAGTTGAGGTTAAACAATAACTGCTCTTTCTTCTTCTCGTACTCAGCTATTATGTCATCTTTGCTGCACATTCCTTGCAAGCTTCCAAACACTTTGTGCAAGGCTTGACAACTTCAACAATCTTCTCAACCTCGATTGTTTTCACAACTTCAATCACCTTTTCTTCTTCTTTCACTTTCTCAGCCTCAGACATTTTCTCTTCACTTACCAGCTCAGTCTTATCATTCTCCTCAGCAACACTTTCAGTCTTCATTTCTATGTCTTCTTTTGCAGCTCTTTTTGCCTTCAATTTTCCAAGCGATCTGCAAAATAGAAATGAAAACTTTCAGGAGAAAGATGAGATTTTGCAACATTTATATGTTTCTCTTCCTCATCATCACTGCTATTATCAACTGGTGACTGATCAAGCTGTACAAACTTTTTAGAATCATCATCTGATAAGCTAGAATCAGATGGTGTTTGATCAAACACAACTTCCTTTTCAAAACTAGCAACGTTTTCAACACTCTCATCTGAACTTTCTGAAATTTCCTCAACATTTTCTGAAAGTTCATCAACACTTTCTGAATTTTCATCAGATGTAACAGACTTTTCATCCTCACTCGTCACATTCACTCCAATAGATTTCATCCATGTAGCAAACATGTCTGGCTCTCTGACAATCTTGGCAATGAATGCTTTGAACTCTCCTTTTTCATCAACGAACATATCCCAGCTGAAACCTTCAGGTAGTCTCTCATCATCTTGATCAACTATACAGGCTTTGCTGTCAGGAGATATGTATTTGTTCCAGCGAAGTCCACTAAACATGCTCTCTTAGAATCTTCAATCTTCCTACCATGAGCCGTCTGTGAATCTTGTGATTGAACGACTTGCTGATAAATGGCTTTCCGGTAGTAATCATCTTTTCCGAACGGATTCTGAGCACCGCTAGCTTCTCTGTTCTTGCATTCCCGTTTGAAATGGCCTTTCTCCCTGCATCGAAAACAAGTAACTTTAGATTTATCAAAACCTAAAGTAGATACATGAGCATCAAGAAAGTCATTTCTCCCGGTGATTGTTTTGAATTTTTCAGCACGTCGAAGAACACTTGCAAGACACCATTTGATATCCATTAATTCCATCTTTTCGGGGTCTATCTGATCGTAATCCTCCTTTGTGAGCATAGGATTTCCGATCCGACCAGCTACTAGACCCTCATAAGATAACAATACAGAACCAAGTAGAGCCATGTGGTCTTTAGCAGTGTCTTCTGAGAAGCTTTGCCCTTCTGGAAGATTTAAAGCTATGTTGCATTGAATCACATAACCATTTCCAGTTTTTGTACTCTTAGACTGAAAGCTTGTGTTTGATTCTTTAGGATTGACACTTGGAAACGATGAGAATCCACTGCTGCTTTTTTTTGAACTCTGATCAGCTTTTTCAGTTGAATCCCCAGCACTAAAAGCAGTTTGGATTTTCGGACTTCTCTCAGCTTCTTGAACCGGAACACTCCCTTTGTAATACATCTTTACATCCTGTTGACCACTGGGACTGTTCATCCTAGCAATCTTTTGTTGTTCCAGATCCTGACTTTCGATCTTTTCTATGAACTGAGAAATCGTTAACCCATCATAAACACCCATGTTTTTCAGAATCATCAGATATGTTCCCCACTCTTTCTGTGGTAACGCATCAGCTAGCTTGTCTACCCACTCTTCACGATCTTTTTCAACACCCAACATCGACAATGATCGCACTAAGTGACAGTATCTCTCAATCAGCTTCTTTGTATCTTCTCCCGGTAAGCTGCTGAACAAATCAAACTCTTTCTTTAGCATAGCTTTCTTGCTCTTTATCATGTTCTCGCTTCCCTCAAATTTAACTTTAAGAGCATCCCAGATCGACTTCGCAGTTTTGTCGTGCTGTAGCAGAATGAATATATCTTCTTTGATCGCTTGCTGCAATAAACTGATCATCATCTTCTCGGCTTTGTACATCACCCGTTCCTGATCCGTGAATTCGGATAACTGTTTGATAACCTGCAATTCTGTTCGAGGCAACACATACTTCTTCAATATACACTCCCATGATCTAAGATGATTTGCCTGTACCCAGTTCTCGAATCGATCTTTCCACCCATAATATTCTTCGATACTCATCAATTTTGGGGGCTTTTGGGTGGTTCCTGTCTCGTTCTCTAAGTTCATGGCCTGAGCAATCGCAGCTGGACCAGACGGAGTAGCAAACGCGTTGTAAAACTCGGTATCCATGATGACTTGGCACGTTTTTCAATAACAGTGACAAATAAGCGAAACCCTTGAAGCGGATGTACAGATAAGCGGATCTCAAGATGACCGAATAAGCGAAATTGTTATGTTCACAGAAGCGAAACCACTAAACTGCACTTGAAGCGAAACTACGATGTATCAATAAGCGAAACTGTTAAAGCGAAAACTCTGATATGTCCCTTGAAGCGGAACCCTAGTGTACTCAGAAGCGAAACCCCACTTATTTTGACAACAAGCGGAACTACCACGTAATTTGAAGCGGAACCTTTGATATTAGTGACACACAAGCGAAACCTTATGTAGTTTAAAGCGGAACTTCACAAGCGAAAACCCAAATTGTCGGTTGAAGCGAGACCTTTCAAGCGAAACAATCAGATGTTCAAACAAGCGGAACCTAGTTCGAAGAAAGTTTGACCCATTTTTAGTCCGAATTTTGGCATGAAACTTTCCAGGGTTTATCAATGTCCAATAACACACATTCTGTGCAATTTTGACCCAAATCTAACCGGTACAACTTTCTGAAATGATAAAAGAAGGTGTAGAAATAAGAAATGATAATGAAATCCAGCTAATCTCTGTAGAAAACCTCCTCCCAAGCTCTGATACCACTTGTAGGATCGTGTTCTGACCCGAACGAGTCGTTCAGAGGCGTTCTCCCATGTTTCAGGTGCGGAATAACAAGAAACTTAGGTAGAAATAGCTTGCACTTCACTTTAATCCACTGTTTTATTGATTTGTCAACTTTTACAGTTCAATCATCACACCGGCAGCACCTCGGTATGGAATTCGTCAAAGTTCTACTGATTTCGCTTATGAGGCAGCTATATATAGGTGTGAGGATTCCGCTTGAACATACATGTTCACACAAGCGGAACCACTTGAGCACATATAAGCGGAACCATCATGTCTGTTCAAGCGAAACCTATATACCATGACCTTATAAGCGAAACTTGTTCACTCAACATGTAAATTCTCCTATTTTCTCGTAAAACACGCCCTAATCTATACAATGCAATGTTTGACTCGATCCAAGACGAAATCAACAGATGTAGTGCACCAACAATTGCCGATGGGAAGTCTATTCTAGTCGATTCTATCCTATGTGGTTGTTCCTTGATTCTTAACGACCACGTATTTACCATTGATCTAATACCCCTGAAATTGGGTAGTTTTGATGTCATTATCGGTATGGATTGGTTACGTAAGAATCATTCCGAGATTGCTTGTCACGAGAAGTTTGTTCATCTATCTCTACCGTCCGGTGATATTTTGCATGTCTATGGAGACCGACCTTTGAAAGGACTGAAGTTGATGTCATGCACACAAGCGAACAGATGCTTACGTAAACAGAACTTTGCCTTCTTGGCCCACGTGGTGGAACAAAAGGGCAAAGGGAAGAACATAAGTGACGTTCCAGTAGTGTGTGATTTCCCTGATGTCTTTCCTGAAGATCTTCCTGGTCCACCTCCTCCTAGATCCGTCGACTTTCGTATTGATCTCATACCTGGTGCGACTCCTGTGACCAAGGCTCCTTATCGACTTGCACCTTCCGAGATGCAAGAATTATCCAGCCAACTGCAAGAATTGCTCGACAAGCGATTCATTCGTCCAAGTACCTCTCCGTGGGGTGCTCCTGTGCTATTCGTCAAGAAAAAAGATGGTTCGTTTCGTATGTGTATCGACTACCGTAAAATTAATAAGCTTACCGTTAAGAACCGTTATCCTCTTCCCCGTATTGATGACCTATTCGACCAATTACAAGGCGCGGCCTGTTTCTCGAAGATTTACCTTCGTTCTGGTTATCATCAGCTTCGTGTACTCGAGGATGATGTACCCAAAACTGCCTTTCATACTCGTTATGGACATTACGAGTTCGTGGTCATGCCTTTTGGATTGACCAACGCACCCGCTGTGTTCATAGACCTCATGAATCGCGTTTGTAAACCCTATTTGGATCGTTTTGTGATAGTCTTTATCGATGATATTCTCATTTATTCTAAGTCTAAAGCTGATCATGCCCGTCTGTAACACCCCGTGTTTCGAAAGTCAAAGTCAAAGTCAAGATTGAAGTCAAAGGAAGAAAAGATTGCTAATTGTGATTTGTCTCTCCTTGCTCAATTCCTGTTTTGACTTCTTTGACTTGTAGATAGTCTTTTTATGCTTTTACATTAGTTGTATTATGTGGAGTACTTATTAATAATCGAAGTTTTATCGCTATTTATCGATGTTTATCGCTTATCGCTTATCACAATCGCGCTCGAAACTCGAATTACGCGTTCTGGTTATTGTCCTTATGTGTGTGTGCCCTTTATGTGTTACTTGTGCATGTTTATTTGTGTTTATGTTGTGGTGATTAATCGAAACGCAATCGAAACTCAATCGCAATCGAATCACAAACGCTAAATGCAAGTTAATTATGATGGTTGTATATTAGATATAGTAGTTGGGATTAAAAGTAATTTGACTAGGAAACTCTATCGCATCACAACGCTCAACACGCGAATCGAAATTGCAAAACTCGACGCGCCGAACACTCGAATCGAGTTGCCAGCCGACCGAGCTGCCACCCGATCGGGCTGCCACCCGATCGAGTTGCCACTCGATCGAGCTGCCACCCGACCAGGCTGCCACTCGTTCGACCAGCCACCTTACCCCCTTTCCATTTATGGAAAACCTATAAATACCCCTCATATGTCAACATCTCTTGATGTTGACAGCTCTCACTCGACCAGCTCGCTCCAGCCTCTATTTCTTCCGATTTCTCGCGAATCTTGTAAGTTTTCAACCTAAATATTGTACTTCTTGATCTACACGCACTCCTACACCTTTCTATCTTTTAAATCTTCACTTTTAACCGTGAAATCACTAGATTTGAGGTGTTCTAGGATGATGTCATCATGGTGTTCTTGAGAACTTCATGTTTTGGCTTCAATTCACCAAGAACAACTTAGATTTGAACGATTTCCACACAAATAAACAAAGATCTTGCATAGATCTGAACATATTCATGGTGAGAAAGGATTGAAAGATGGTTTCTAACTTTCTTCAACTCTTTTACACTCAATGCACTCAAAACCTATAGATTCGGAGCTTGTTCTGACCTCCTACTCATCCTTAGTATTGTGTTGGTTCAAGATCTAGATTCTATTCACGAGATTTCTGATTTCGGGTTGAACATGAAACACCGTCTCGAACAGTTAACTGGTCGGACTAGGGTGATCCCTGTCCGATCGGGTCACTAAGTCTTGATGGGGTTTCTGTTGTATAGCACGTTATCAAATCGTCTCGAGAGAACTACAAACTATCAACTAACCAAGTGAGGAAGACAATCAAGTCGTCTGGGACGGATTGTCTCCGATCGGATTGCCACCCGGACGGACAGTCACCCGATCGGCTTGCACCTTAGGTCCCACACTTAACTTTATTTTCAACTTTGAAGGTTTGAACATCGAACGGATTGCCGTCCAATCGGATTGCCACCCGATCGGATTACCACCCGACCATGTGATGCTTTGACTTTAACACTTAAACAATTTTCAACATGTTCAATGCATACGGATTGCCACCCGATCGGATTGCAATCCGATCGAGTGACCGTCCTGCGGTGAACTTGTTCTCAGCCTGAGAAGCCTCGCCAATCGGATCACCGTCCGATCGAACAGCCGTTCGATTGACCGACCTGAAAGGTAGAGATACTTCTCTATTTTCAAAATACTACAATGAAAACTTCAAACTTCAAGCCATCATACACAAACACATCCATCCCAAACGAGATGACAACCCGAACGAGTGGTCACCCGATCGGGCGACCACCCGAACGGATTGTCATCCGATCGACCGGCCACCCGATCAGATTGCCACCCGATCGGATTACCATCCGATCCATTGACACCTTACATCGTTTTACGCGCCGTTTATCTTTTATGCTATTGTTCTGATCAGGCTAATCTTGCTCTCTAGCGCTCCCTTCAATCCATCATTGCTGTGAGTATACTCGAACCCTTTTTGCTTTACACACTTTTGGGTGTTACATACATTACTTGTTCTAAATCACATCGAACACACTACACAATACGTGACTTACACATGAATGCTTGTTTGTTATGTTTACACATGGATTGTTGTCTACCTGCCTTAGCAACGATAGTACTATAGTTTGGACTCAGCACCTGTTCACTCAGGGGTTGTTAAGGACAATTTGTTACATGGATCACATTGGTGAGTGTGTATTACGAACTGCCTTAGGCAGTCAATCCGCAGTCATTGGTATCAATAGGTTCATGTCGATAACTAACGTGCTTCATTTCACACTGTGTACGTGCTGGTTATGTGTAAACGATTTCGAACTCTATTATATCTATTAAACTTGTATGCTCACCTTTACACTATGTGTATTGACTTTTACTTTAACGTATGTGACAGGTGCTTAGGATGTTTAGATGCTTGGTTTGTAGTGAAATCGAGGCTAGGAAAGGTCTAGAAACAAATAAACGAATTGTCTGTATTTGAAATCTGAGTTGTCTGAACAGAATAATTTGACTAGATTTTTGTCTGTAATAATTGAATTACTTTTTATGTCATGGTATGGGACGTGATGCTTTAAATAATTGGTAATTATAGTTGTTATGGAAACTTCTGGATAATCTGTTTCGCTCAGTGCCACGTCCCGATGTTTCCGCCATCGGTTGGGGTGTGAAACTGTCATTTACACTTGATGCTTGAACTTTTACGTGGTGAACGTTTGAATGCTAAATTTTCTAAGTGTGAGTTTTGGATTGATGAAGTGCACTTTCTTGGTCATGTCGTTAGCAAGCAAGGTATTCATGTTGACTCGTCTAAAATCGAAGCTGTGAAGAATTGGAGTACGCCTAAGTCTGTATCTGAGATTCGTTCATTTCTAGGATTGGCAGGTTATTACTGCCGATTCATCTCGGATTTTTCTAATATTGTTGTACCTCTCACTTCGTTGATTCAAAAAGAGAAACCTTTTGCTTGGGGTCCTGAGCAAGAGGAATCTTTTCAGACTCTCAAGACCTTTTTGTGTAACGCTCCTGTTCTAACTCTACCCGATGGGAATGACGATTTCGTGGTATATTGTGATGCCTCGAACCGTGGATTGGGCTGTGTGCTCATGCAGCGGGACAAGGTTATTGCTTATGCCTCTCGTCAACTCAAGGTACATGAGAAAAACTACACTACTCATGATCTGGAGCTTGGTGCAGTTGTGTTTGCGTTAAAGATCTAGTGACACTACATGTATGGTACAAAGTGTGTGGTTTTCACCGACCATAAGAGCCTTCAACATATCTTTGACCAAAAGGAATTGAACATGCGACAGAGGCGTTGGGTGGAATTACTTAACGACTACGACTGCGAAAGTCGCTACCATCCTGGCAAGGCGAATGTAGTGGCTGACGCTCTTAGTCGTAAAACTCATTTTAAGGCTTTTCGTATCTCTAGTGATCTGCATGCTTGTATTCGTGAAGCTCAGTATTCGTCAGCTAATGAAGGTAGTCTATCTGTTGAAGTTCTTGGTGCTAACGTGAATCAACTCGAAACTAAATCTGATGGTCTTCAATACTATCTCAATCGCATCTGGGTGCCGGATCGCGATAATCTTCGTGAGCTCATCATGAATAAGGCTCACAAATCTCGTTACTCTATTCATCCAGGTGCCGATAAGATGTACCATGGTCTGTGTATGACTTATTGGTGGCCTGGTATGAAGAAGGACATTGCTGTATATGTTTCTAAATGCCTTACTTACTTGAAGGCTAAGGCCGAACATTAGCATCCTTCTGGACTCTTAGAACAACCCGAAATCCCAGTTTGGAAATGGGATAGCATTGCTATGGACTTTATTACTAAACTACCCCGAAATCCCAGTTTGGAAATGGGATAGCATTGTTGATCGTTTGGCCAAATCAGCTCACTTTCTTCCCATTCGTGAAGATTATAAAGTGGAGAAACTTGCTCGAACCTATACTGATGAGATTATATGTCGTCATGGCATACCTCTTGACATAATCTCTGATCGTGATGGCCGTTTCACTTCACGTCTTTGGCAAACTTTTCAATCCGCTATGGGTTCTCATTTGAATCTTAGCACGGCCTTTCATCCCCAAACGGATGGACAGACCGAGCGTACTATTCAGACCCTAGAGGATATGCTCTGTTCCTGTGTCATCAACTTTGGTGGTAACTGGGATGTACATTTACCATTGATTGAGTTCCCTTACAATAACAGCTATCATTCCAGTATTCAGATGGCTCCTTTCGAAGCTTTGTATGGCCGCAATTGCCGATCTCCTCTCAACTGGCATGAGATTGGTGACAAGCAGTTTACTGGCCCTGAAATCATTCAAGAGACAACGGATAAGATTCTTCAGATCCATGATAACTTGAACAAGGCTAGGAGCAGACAAAAGAGCTATGTTGATAATAGGCGCAAGCCTCTGGAATTTGATGTTGGTGAGCGAGTTCTTCTCAAGGTATCTCCTGGAAGGGAGTAGTTCGTTTTGGCAAGAATGGAAAGCTCGTTCCTCACTATGTGGGTCCTTTCAAGATACTCGAAAGGATTAACAAGGTGGCGTACAAACTCGACTTGCCACAAGAACTAAACAACGTGCATCCAGTGTTCCACGTATCTAACCTACGTAAATGCCTAGCGGACAAGGAACTGCATGTTCCCCTTGAAGACTTGCAAATAAATGAAGTTGTACACTTTGTGGAGAAACTGTCACACCCCAACCGATGGCGGAAACATCGGGATGAGACGAACAAATTGCTCAAAACATCATAACACTACATGTGACAATAATATTAAATTTCATTTATTATAATTGCAAAGTTTCATACATTGTCATAAAAGGAAGTAACAAACATTAAACATAGTTTATTTCAAAAGTGGGTTTCTAGGCCATCCTAGTCATTTCTTCAAATCTTGACTTCCTCATCCTGCAGTATGCATTTAAAATAAAGTCAACAAAACATGTTGGTGAGTACACAAGTTTGAATATAGTATAATATGTTTGAAATAGTTTAACATGCTCAAATCCACGTGACTATATGAGTTCATATTAACAGTTATACTCGTAACGATGAAATCTATGTGTTCAAACCAAAGTTTAACGCAATTAACATAGCCTAACCCTAGAAGGGTGGTAAATGAGTAACATAGAATAAACCTAACAATACCCATAATATTATGGGAGGGGCGTTTCTCAACCTACAGCGCTGCCATTGTTAGGGGAGGCTTGCAAAGTTAATGAACACACAGTCATAAATGTTTAACAGTAGCATAACGTGATTAACATGAGTCAAATAGATTCACATGAAATGTGGATTGAGGGTGCAAAAATGTTTAACATAGTGTGTTTGATATAGAAATGCATACAACACCCAAAATGTGATAAAATAGAAAATGGGTCATGTATACTCACCTTAGGTTGCGTTGCGTTTTTCTTGGAAAAGATTAAGAACAAGAGATTGCCCAAGAGAATGTGCACAAGAGATTCACCCTATTAATTTTGAGGATTGTTAAATATTGGGAATTTAGAGATTATTTAAATAACAAGGCATTTATAAAAATAATATTAACATTTCTAAAATAACAATCATATGTCTCATTTTTATATTTTGTATTTAATGAAATACATGTCAATTTATTTATAAATAAGTGAGTAAAAATAAATACTGATTTTTATATACTATTAAAATAATATTTCTGATTTTACCAAAGTATTATAAATATTATTACTAAAATTCTGGATTATATAAATAATAATTCCTGATTATTATGTACTTAAAATAATAATTCTGATATATAGTAAGTAATAATTCTGATTATTATTAATATTAATAATATAGATTAATAATTCTGATTTAAAATAATAAATCTGATTATTATATATAAAATAATGATTCTAATCTAAATAAAATAGTAAATCTGTTTATTATATAATAATTCTGATTTAGATAAAATAATAAATCTGATTATATAAAATAATAAGTCTGAATAAATAAAGAATAATAATTCGGATTTAAATAATAATTTAAATAATAATTCTGTTAATTAATTCTGATTTTATATGAAAATTCTGAAAATCTAAAAATAATCTGATTATTAAAAAGAAATAGGAAATAAATTTCTGTTATAAAAATTCTGATTCAAAAATATTTATAAATCTGATTATTATATAACATAATAATTCTGATTAAATAAAATAGTAAATAATTCTGAATTAAGTAAAATAATAAATCTGATTAATTATAAGATCAAAATTCTGATATTTATATAAACAATTCTGATAATAATTCTGATTATTTATAATAATAATAATAATATCGATATATCTGATTAATAATAATATTTCTGATTAATTAAAGTAAAAATTCTGATTTTTATATAAATAAATCTGATTAATATAATTAATACTTATTCGGAATTATTTTATATATTTGATTAATATTATTAAATAATTTGATTATCAATAATTCCGATTAATAATTAAATCTGATAAAATAATATAGTAATAATAATAATAAACATGACATTAATAATAATAATAATAATAATAATAATAAACATAATAATAATAATAATCATAATAATATTAATATTACAAAAACTGCAAATATATAACAGAAATAGGAAATCGGAAACGAATTCGGTACCGGACAGGGTCACCGGGCCGGTTGCAGACGGCGGCAGACGGCGGTGGTCGGTGGTTCCCGGGGGCGAGGTGGTGGTCGAACTCCGGCGATGTTCTAAAGTCCCGGCTCTTACGTTTCTTCGGTGATCGAGAGTGAAGGGAACGAATGAATTGAGGTTTGGTCGCGATTTTAAAGGGGATGAAGGTTTCGGTTACGAATCATGAAAGGTCACACGATTTCCGGCTATTAATTCAAATCGGAGAAGATGATCGGTTTGGGCGGTTTATATTTAAATCAGCGCAGTTAATTAGCGGTTAAATATCTTTTAATTCGGATATATAACGGATGTGGCATGCCCGGCCGAGTGGTTAGTCGTTTGTTTGTTAAGCGCATGGTCCCGAGTTCGATCCTTGTTCCGCGCGATTCAACCCCCTTTTTTTACTAACAGTTAGTCTGACTAACTGGGTTAGTCACTAACTGAGTTTTCTAACTCAGTTAGTGCTGTCCTTTGATAAAATTAACCCAGTTAGCTGATTTAACTGGGTTTTCACTAACTGAGTTAGTTTAACTAACCAAAACTAACAAAATCCTTAAAAATTCAGTTTAAAACATTTATTTATTTAATTTTAATTATTAGTTTACTTATTTAAAATATTAATAAAATAATATAAAAAATTATTTTAACCCAATTTTGATATTTTTACCGAATTAACGTATAAATTCCCGGTTTTTGTACGGTTTAGGGTAATCTCTTGATACGAACATGATTTGAGAGTTTAAATTAGGATCTCTTCCCACTGATTATACGTGATTAAACTTGTTTAACTTGTTTTCAAATGAGATTGATAATAAGTGCATTACATAGTACAAGAATATGATAAAATAATGCATTTCCATTATGATTTCAAGTCTCGGATTACAATTTGGAAATGAAATTGAATACAACGAAAGTACAAATTTCAAAAATAGAAAGTAAAGTAGACTTGCCAAAAATGGAAAGATCGAAAATACGAGGTGTCACAGTCTCCCCTACTTTAGGAGATTTCGTCCTCGAAATCTTAAGAAGAAGACTGATCGAAGAGATGTGGATGCTTGGCCATCATGTCACTTTTGAGTTCCCAAGTAAACTCAGCACCACGCTTGCCTTCCCATCGTACTTTTACAATGCGAATTTTGCTGCGTCTGAGCTGCTTGGTACCTTGATCCACGATTTCAACTGGTCTTTCCACGAAATGAAGCGTTTCGTTGATTTGCAAGTCGTCGACTGGGACATGAAGTCCTTCATCAGCTAGACATTTCTTGAGATTTGAAACGTGAAATGTCGGATGAACGTTACTCAGTTCCTGCGGTAGATCCAGCAAATACGCTACCTTGCCAACTCGTTCGAGGATTTTGAAAGGTCCAACGTAACGAGGGGCAAGTTTACCCTTTTTACCGAATCGAACAACCCCTTTCCATGGAGATACTTTAAGTAATACTTGATCCCCAACATTGAATTCCATGGGTTTGCGTCCTTTATCTGCGTAACTCTTTTGTCGATTCCTGGCCTTGAGTAAATTGTCACGGATTTGAAGAATCTTGTCCTTGGTTTCTTGAATAAGCTCAGGACCAGTAAATTGCTTATCACCAATTTCGTGCCAACTGATTGGTGATCGACATTTTCGCCCATATAGCGCTTCGAATGGGGCCATTTGAATGCTGGAGTGATAGCTGTTATTGTATGAGAATTCGACCAGAGGCAAATGCACATCCCAACTACCACCAAAGTCAATGACACAGGATCGAGGCATATCTTCGAGAGTTTGAATGGTACGCTCAGTCTGTCCATCTGTTTGAGGATGGAAGGCTGTACTAAGATTTAGATGAGTACCCATAGCTGATTGAAAAGTTTGCCATAGGCGAGACGTGAAACGACCATCACGGTCTGAAATGATGTCACGAGGTATGCCATGACGACAAATGATTTCATCAGTATAGACTCGAGCAAGTTTTTCAACTTTGAAGTCTTCCCGAATAGGTAAGAAATGGGCTGACTTGGTCAAACGATCAACGATGACCCAAATACTATCATTACCAGATGATGTTCGAGGAAGTTTAGTTATAAAATCCATTGCAATACTATCCCACTTCCAAACAGGAATTTCTGGTTGTTCAAGCAAACCAGAGGGACGCTGATGCTCTGCTTTAACCTTCGAGCAGGTAAGACATTTTAAGACATACAAGGCTATATCATTCTTCATACCAGGCCACCAATAAGATGTTCGAAGATCATGATACATCTTATCAGCACCAGGATGTATTGAGTATTTAGACTTATGAGCCTCGTTCATGATAAATTCACGAAGATTGTCGCGATTTGGTACCCAAATGCGATTAAGATAATATTGAAGTCCGTCTGATTTCGTCACAAGTTGATCCATAGAGGCACCACGGATTTCGACGAGCAGACTTCCTTCGTTAGCTGACACAAACTGTGCCTCACGAATACAATTTTGAAGGTCACTTGACACTTGAAAACAACGCATACGATAGGAATGAGTCTTACGACTCAGGGCATCAGCTACGACATTCGCCTTTCCAGGATGGTAGCGAATTTCGCAGTCATAGTCGTTAAGTAACTCCACCCAACGACGTTGACGCATATTTAGTCCTTTTTGATTGAATATATGTTGTAGACTTTTGTGATCAGTGTATACAACAAATTTCGTACCATAGAGGTAGTGACGCCATATTTTTAATGCGAAAATGACTGCACCAAGTTCAAGATCATGAGTAGTGTAATTTTTCTCATGAATCTTTAATTGGCGAGAAGCGTACGCAATGACCTTGCCTCGTTGCATAAGGACGCAACCAAGACCACGATTTGATGCATCGCAATATACTACGAAGTCATCATTTCCGTCAGGTAGGGTTAAGATAGGAGCATTGCAAAGCATGTCCTTGAGGGTTTGAAAAGCTTATTCCTGCTCGTGACTCTTAACGAAAGGTTTTTCCTTTTGGGTCAACATAGTGAGGGGAACAGCTATCTTAGAAAAATTCGAGATGAATCGACGGTAGTAACCCGCCAATCCTAGGAATGAACGAATTTCTGATGGGTTTTTAGGTGCGATCCAACTTTTGACTGCTTCAATTTTAGCAGGGTCGACATGAATACCTTTTTCGCTGACGACATGTCCAAGGAATTGGACTTCCTTGATCCATAATTCACACTTTGAGAACTTTGCATATAAACGTTCACTTCGCTAAAGTTCGAGTATGAGACGTAAATGACGCTCGTGATCGACTCGAGATTTAGAATAAATTAGAATGTCATCAATGAAGACAATTACGAATCGATCTAGATAAGGTTTGCAAACACGATTCATCAAATCCATGAACACGGCAGGCGCGTTAGTCAGACCAAAAGGCATGACCACGAACTCGTAGTGTCCATAGCGCGTTCGAAAAGCGGTTTTTGGGATATCCTCTTCGAGGACACTAAGTTGATGATAGCCAGATCGAAGATCGATCTTGGAGAAATAACTTGCACCTTGGAGTTGATCAAAGAGGTCGTCGATGCGAGGTAGTGGATATCGATTTTTGATAGTGAGCTTGTTGAGCTCTTGATAATCGATACACATTCGAAATGAACCATCTTTCTTTTTAACGAATAGAACAGGAGCACCCCAAGGAGAGGTACTGGGTCGAATGAAACCCTTGTCAAGAAGCTCCTGGAGTTGGCTGGAAAGCTCTTGCATCTCAGATGGTGCAAGGTGATAGGGAGCTCGTGCAACAGGAGTTGCACCAGGCACAAGGTCGATACGAAAGTCAACTGACCGAGGAGGAGGAGGACCAGGTAAATCCTCAGGAAAAACTTCTGGGAAATCACACACCACTGGAACATCGCTTACGCATTTTCCCTTGCCCTTTTCTTCCACTACGTGGGCTAAAAAGGCAAAGTACTTTTTACGTAAGTATCTGTTCGCTTGGGTGCATGACATTAGCTTTAGACCATTGGAAGGTCGATCCCCATAAACATGTAGGGTATCGCCTGATGGAAGAGGCAAACGAACGTATTTTTCGAAACAGGCAATTTCAGCATGGTTCTTTCGAAGCCAATCCATGCCTACTATGATATCCAAACTACCCAACTCCATGGGTATGAGGTCAATTGAGAAGTCATGATCATTCAAAGTGAGAGTACAATTACGAAGAACAGAATCGACACGAATAGACTTGCCATTGGCAACTTCGACTGGGAATGACTTAGGTAGTTTTAAGCGTGTGCATTTTAACAATGGTTCAAATTCTACAGATACAAAACATTTATCTGCACCAGTATCAAATAAAATAGAAGCATACAAATTATTAACGAGGAACGTATCGTTCACGACCTCATTGTCGTTGCGCGCTTGCTGAGCATTGATAACAAATGCACGGCCTTGTGGTGCCTTATGCTGTAAATCTTGCCTCAATTGAGGACACTGAGGTCGTAGGTGAGTTTGATCCCCACATTTGAAACATGCCCTGACCACATTTGCTGGCTTTGAGTTTTGGACTGTCGTTGGGTTATTGCGACAGTATGCTGCCAAATGCCCATAACGATTGCAGGAGGTACAGTGTCTACATGGGCTCGTAGTTGGGTGATGAAAGTGGCAAGTGGTGCACTTAGGGTTTGTTCCTGTGTATTGCTTCTTTTCTGGGTTTGCTGGGTTGGGTTTTGGATTTTCAACTGGTGTAACAGCGTTGCAAACTGAGGATTGGTGAGCACGCTTCTTTCCCCTATTGTTGTGGGTGATTTGATGAGCGGGTTTTGAGGAGGATGTAGGTTTAGATGCTGCTGCGACTTATTTATCACGAACTCGATTATTATTCAAACTTGCCGCGAGGCGATACACATCCTCAATATTATCCAACCTAGCCGCCTCGATGGTATCACGCATCGTAGGAGGCAACCCATTAATATATTTCCGAATGGTGCGTTCTGTGGTCAACACCAAATGAGGCACGATAAAACACAACTGCTTGAACCGGGTAGTGTATGCAAGGTTTTCATCCCCAACTTGTTTGAGGGTCCAGAACTCTTCTTCTAACTTCTGCTGCTCATGAGGAGGGCAGAATTCCTCCATCATAAGCTGTCTGAGCTCATCCCAAGACAACGCGTAAGCTAGCTCATTGGATCGAATGTTTCTCTCGTTAGTCCACCAGTCTAGTGCCCTGGCTTGGAAAACACCAGTGGCACTTCGAACCTTGAGCTCCTCTGGGCATTCACTATTTATGAATGTGACTTCCATGCTGTCAAACCATTCCAACATGGCAGTCACACCATCCTTCCCAGTGAAAGTTTTGGGGTTACAGGCAGTGAAGTGTTTGTAGTTGAACGAGACTGGTTTAGGCTGTACTACGTGAGAATCGCTAGAATGATTGGGAGTGCTGGAGGCTTGAATCTCAGACACTATCTTTGGCACGATTCTGGCAATCTGATTTGCCATGAACGTCAGCATTTTCTTTTTGGAGTTAGCCTTGGATTTTCTGGGGGAGTGAGAGAACTGACGAGATGACGACATCTAGAAATTCAAAACAAGAAATGGATGAGACTTTAATCATAATGTTTTTGTTTAGGAAAATTGATTTCATGTATGCATCACATAGCACATTGTTTTTTTTTCACATGAATTGTCAAATAGTTTCACATAGAATAACATAGCATTGCACATAGAATAACATGATGTTACACATAGAATATCATGTATGATGAAAGCAAGATAAATTTAGTTTGTTCACGATGGAGTAATTATTAATTGTTTTAGATTGCGATAATAACGTGATTCGTGTTCCCAAACTTGAAATGAAGATAACGCTCAAATGTAAATCACATGATAATTGAGATAACATAAAAAGAGACTTATCATAAAAATATGGATTGTCACGGAACGTAACATAAGACTATTCCAAAGTGAATCGAAATCCTTTTCGAATTAAGGAAACGTGCTTTGGCCTAATAGACAAATACTCTCATCGAGAAGCGACTAACGATATTTGTCCTTCCAGTTACTACACGTCCTTAATCGATTGGGAAAATCGAAACTTTGGCGAGAATGAAAGTCGAGGAGTGGGACTAGTTAGCAAGATGCGAGTATCACCTCTAACTTGGTAACATCGTACCCTAATGTGGTTGGTACTTATCCTAAGATAAGGGTCCACTAGAATATGAAATGGAAAACTCCCAACAAGGTTTGGATATCACTCCTAACTTGAGGGTAGATTTCGTGCAAAAATCAAAGTATAGCTGAGTGAAAATCATCACCAAGTGTGGGAATCACCCCTATCTTGATGAATCATTTCGATTGTGTTGTAAGAGTGCCTTCAAAGCTTTCATGTGTGTATTGTGTTAGCCTTAGGAAAGGCTTGTATATTAGAAGTCCAAAAGAATAGAGGGAAGCAAGGAAGAGAGAAGGGAATATTGTCTTAAACAGCAAATAAATGAGAAAACTCCTAAACTATAGACTAGGCAAAGCAAGGCATTCCTAATTCCCTATAGTTATGGCTCTGATACCAATCTGTCACACCCCAACCGATGGCGGAAACATCGGGATGAGACGAACAAATTGCTCAAAACATCATAACACTACATGTGACAATAATATTAAATTTCATTTATTATAATTGCAAAGTTTCATACATTGTCATAAAAGGAAGTAACAAACATTAAACATAGTTTATTTCAAAAGTGGGTTTCTAGGCCATCCTAGTCATTTCTTCAAATCTTGACTTCCTCATCCTGCAGTATGCATTTAAAATAAAGTCAACAAAACATGTTGGCGAGTACACAAGTTTGAATATAGTATAATATGTTTGAAATAGTTTAACATGCTCAAATCCACGTGACTATATGAGTTCATATTAACAGTTATACTCGTAACGATGAAATCTGTGTGTTCAAACCAAAGTTTAACGCAATTAACATAGCCTAACCCTAGAAGGGTGGTAAATGAGTAACATAGAATAAACCTAACAATACCCATAATATTATGGGAGGGGCGTTTCTCAACCTACAGCGCTACCATTGTTAGGGGAGGCTTGCAAAGTTAATGAACACACAGTCATAAATGTTTAACAGTAGCATAACGTGATTAACATGAGTCAAATAGATTCACATGAAATGTGGATTGAGGGTGCAAAAATGTTTAACATAGTGTGTTTGATATAGAAATGCATACAGCACCCAAAATGTGATAAAATAGAAAATGGGTCATGTATACTCACCTTAAGTTGCGTTGCGTTTTTCTTGGAAAAGATTAAGAACAAGAGATTGCCCAAGAGAATGTGCACAAGAGATTCACCCTATTAATTTTGAGGATTGTTAAATATTGGGAATTTAGAGATTATTTAAATAACAAGGCATTTATAAAAATAATATTAACATTTCTAAAATAACAATCATATGTCTCATTTTTATATTTTGTATTTAATGAAATACATGTCAATTTATTTATAAATAAGTGAGTAAAAATAAATACTGATTTTTATATACTATTAAAATAATATTTCTGATTTTACCAAAGTATTATAAATATTATTACTAAAATTCTGGATTATATAAATAATAATTCCTGATTATTATGTACTTAAAATAATAATTCTGATATATAGTAAGTAATAATTCTGATTATTATTAATATTAATAATATAGATTAATAATTCTGATTTAAAATAATAAATCTGATTATTATATATAAAATAATAATTCTAATCTAAATAAAATAGTAAATTTGTTTATTATATAATAATTCTGATTTAGATAAAATAATAAATCTGATTATATAAAATAATAAGTCTGAATAAATAAAGAATAATAATTCGGATTTAAATAATAATTTAAATAATAATTCTGTTAATTAATTCTGATTTTATATGAAAATTCTGAAAATCTAAAAATAATCTGATTATTAAAAAGAAATAGGAAATAAATTTCTGTTATAAAAATTCTGATTCAAAAATATTTATAAATCTGATTATTATATAACATAATAATTCTGATTAAATAAAATAGTAAATAATTTTGAATTTAGTAAAATAATAAATCTGATTAATTATAAGATCAAAATTCTGATATTTATATAAACAATTCTGATAATAATTCTGATTATTTATAATAATAATAATAATAATATCGATATATCTGATTAATAATAATATTTCTGATTAATTAAAGTAAAAATTCTGATTTTTATATAAATAAATCTGATTAATATAATTAATACTTATTCGGAATTATTTTATATATTTGATTAATATTATTAAATAATTTGATTATCAATAATTCCGATTAATAATTAAATCTGATAAAATAATATAGTATTAATAATAATAAACATGACATTAATAATAATAATAATAATAATAATAATAATAAACATAATAATCATAATAATATTAATATTACAGAAACTGCAAATATATAACAGAAAGAGGAAATCGGAAACGAATTCGGTACCGGACAGGGTCACCGGGCCGGTTGCAGACGGCGGTGGTCGGTGGTTCCCGGCGGCGAGGTGGTGGTCGAACTCCGGCGATGTTCCAAAGTCCCGGCGGTTACGTTTCTTCGGTGATCGAGAGTGAAGGGAACGAATGAATTGAGGTTTGGTCGCGATTTTAAAGGGGATGAAGGTTTCGGTTACGAATCATGAAAGGTCACACGATTTCCGGCTATTAATTCCAATCGGAGAAGATGATCGGTTTGGGCGGTTTATATTTAAATCAGCGCAGTTAATTAGCGGTTAAATATCATTTAATTCGGATATATAACGGATGTGGCATGCCCGGCCGAGTGGTTAGTCGTTTGTTTGTTAAACGCATGGTCCCGAGTTCGATCCTTGTTCCGCGCGGTTCAACCCCCTTTTTTACTAACAGTTAGACTGACTAACTGGGTTAGTCACTAACTGAGTTTTCTAACTCAGTTAGTGCTGTCCTTTGATAAAATTAACCCAGTTAGCTGATTTAACTGGGTTTTCACTAACTGAGTTAGTTTAACTAACCAAAACTAACAAAATCCTTAAAAATTCAGTTTAAAACATTTATTTATTTAATTTTAATTATTAGTTTACTTATTTAAAATATTAATAAAATAATATAAAAAATTATTTTAACCCAATTTTGATATTTTTTTACCGAATTAACGTATAAATTCCCGGTTTTTGTACGGTTTAGGGTAATCTCTTGATACGAACATGATTTGAGAGTTTAAATTAGGATCTCTTCCCACTGATTATACGTGATTAAACTTGTTTAACTTGTTTTCAAATGAGATTGATAATAAGTGCATAACATAGTACAAGAATATGATAAAATAATGCATTTCCATTATGATTTCAAGTCTCGGATTACAATTTGGAAATGAAATTGAATACAACGAAAGTACAAATTTCAAAAATAGAAAGTACAAGTAGACTTGCCAAAATGGAAAGATCGAAAATACGAGGTGTCACAGAAACCGGTCGAAATCATGGATCAGGGCGTCAAGCGACTGAGGCGCAGCAAAATTCCCAAAGTCAAGGTTCGATGGGAAGGAAAGCGTGGCGCCGAATTCACTTGGGAGCTAAAAAGTGAAATGAAGACCAAGTATTCGCAGCTCTTCGAGCAGTCTTCTTCCTAGATTTCGGGGACGAAATCTCCTAAAGGGGGAGAAACTGTAACGCCTGTGTCCCTAGACTTTTACCTAATTGTCACTTTTAGCCCCTATACTATGAGATATGTGATACTTTTGATACTTGGTGAAACTTATACTATGAATTTATTTCTTAATACTATGATTCTGTGATACTACGATTCTATGAGACATGATTCTATGATTCTTGATACTTGGAATCTAGATTCTTGACCCTTGATACTTTGGTGCTCGACTCTTGAGGCTCGTGAAACTTGAGACTTGGTTGAACGAGGGACTGGAGTCTTGTCACTGGCGGAAACTATGGAAATTTTTGTGTTAACGATATAATCTAGTTATGTGATACTATTACCCAATGATACGCAACGCAACGCATAATCTAACTCGCAAAACGAATCGAAGACGGTTAAATGGAAAAGATGGGATTGACCGAGGTGTCGTCCGACCTGTGCACATTGCCTTCACTCACTCTGACACTATAAATAGGCCTGTCACATCATCATTCTCACTGATGTGACAGCCTCACTCGATCCAGACGCACGCACTACTCTTTTCTTCCATTTCTCGGTGATTTCGGTACGTTTTACACTAGATTCTTGTACGTCTTTGATCTACACGTCATTCTCCACATGATTCTCCTTTGAAATCTCACTTTTCACCGTGAAATCTCTGAGAGTTGAGCCCTTAAGGGTGACGTCACCATGGCGGTTTGTACAAGCTGTTGAGTGATGTCATTCCGTTCAAGATCTAGCTCGGATCTAAGGAATTTCATGTGTTTTACACTAAATCTTTACTAAATCTATACTTTTCAACTAAAACTTATGTTTATCTTCATCTTTTCTTAAAACTTTTACCTAAAACGGTGAGATCTCGATCTAAACGAACTGTAAACTTGATGATTAGTCTGGAGTTGGTTTGGAGAAGGATGGTTGCCGGAGAAGATGACCGGAGTATGAATTCTGACATAAGCACCGTCACGAACGGACGACTGAACGGACTGGGGTGATTCCCACTCGATCAGATCGGCTGTACACTGATGTGTTTACCATTGTCTCAATACGTACCATGTCGTCGTCGTTTAAACAGAAACTTAGAAACTTTACAAGGTTGGGAACGGGACAAGGACAACTCGATCGAATGGCGACTCGATCGAATAGCCATCCGATCGAACTGCCATCCGATCAGGTGACACTTGCCTCGTGACCTTAAACACTTGGAATCTATTAGAAACTTTAGGAACAAGGTCACAACGATCGAATGGCAACCCGATCAGATAGCCTTCCGATCGAACAACCATCCGATCGACGTGACGAGTGCCTTGAAACCTTTCAACACTTAGAATCTTTTTGAGACTTAGAATCTTTGAAAACTTGGAACTTTGGATCGAATGGCAATCCGATCGGATAGCCATCCGATCAAATAGCCATCCGATTAAGGTAACCTGAGTTGACACTTGACTTGACATTTTTAGAATCTCAACACTTGAATCGAATGACCATTCGATCGAATGGCCATCCGTATGGATGACCATCCGATCGGATGGCAATCCGTCCTACACACTATGTCACCTCGGTCGAGTGGCAATCCGATCAGATAGCCATCCGATCGAACAACCATCTGATCAAGATGACTGATCCGACACTTGGTTTAAATCTCGTTGTTTTGTCTGACACTTATCTGTTGCAATCTAATCAGGCTAACCCTAAAGAGCTCCCTTTGATCCAATAACAGTTAATCTGTTAAGCAATCACTGTGAGTATACTCGATCCCTTTTTGTTTTAAACTTTGGGATGCAACATGTATTCTATTAAACTATGATGCTTGAGACTTTTAGGAAACTAAACTCCATCCTATGTGTATGTGAAACTTGTGATTCTTGTATTCTATGTGCTATGTGGACGTTTAATCCAGGCATTTTGACGTGACCGTGTCGTCCCGATCAGTCAAAAACCCAATTAACCTAGGTAGCTAGGGTAAGTCGGGTGTCGTATCCACGAAGAGCATGAGGTCAGTATTGCACAACCTGTTTGATTAGTTATACTATTTACAAAAATGTACAAAGTAATTATGAAGTTTGCTAATTTTTATAAGTGTGTTTGATTTTGAAAAGAAATCGGAGTGAACCGACAAATTGATATTACTACTTATTAACTAAAATTGCAAAACTTAATTGATTAGTTAAAAATACTATATGAGAAAACGAATCACGCCCGGGTTCGGATTAATAAGTATCTAGAGTTATTTAACATGAATGGTTTGATTTTTTTATGAACACCAATGACTTCTTTAGTTTGTTAATTTGAGTCCTAATCTTAGACATCAACAATCGTCTATCATACACAACCGGTGCAAGATAACCATCACAATATGAGACAATAGTATGCTTTATTAATCAAGAACAAAAACCAAACCCTAGCATAAATCACAACTTAATGGTAGCAATCATCTCTCAACGTCAATGTTGCAAGAAAACTTAACAATTTCGAGTTCAAAGCAATACCAACAAATGATTCACACAATTTCAATCAAAGATTAACAAATGTTTGTATCAAACCAAAACATGAAAAACAAACCCTAGAAACTCACAACCTTTCACCCGGGGATGATCTTGAAGAAATTAGGTACTCATGGTTGATGACTAATTTTCAAAACTTGATGGAATATGATAGTGGATCAAATGGAACCTTCAAAAATGTCTCCAAATCGCCTCTGGAAGTCCAGAATGGAGTTCCCCTAGCTAGGTATTCGAAATTGGGTTTTAACTAAAGTTTTCCCCAAATTCACGCTGGGGACCAGCGTCTGGGACGCTGGTCTGGGCGTCTGGGACGCCGGTATCAGAAGTCTTTGTCCAGTTTTCGCCGTTTAGCTCCGTTTTTCGCTCCCGTTCTTCCTAACTTCATTCCCAAGCTCCATTAAGCTTCTAAAATACACCTTAAACATGTCAAGGCCTGCAAAATACAAACCATCTCAAAGTAGTGTATTCTAAAACTCAATTTCACATAAATCGGTAAAATTAAACACGTTAAGCTTTGGAAATTTACCAACCCATCAGGTGTGTAGTTCCTCCTTAACAATAGTAGCGCTATAGGAGATGCACCTCCCCATTATTCTCGGGGGTATTGTTAGGAGGATTCTAGTTTTCCTTGAGACTTGGGAAAACACTAAAGCATCGGGATACTTGAGCTATCACTTGTTGGACCGCGAACACTAGCATGGCTGAAACTATTTTATCATTTACACGATGGATATGAGTTGTTTTAAATTATTATGCTATTACTCAAACTTGTATACTCGCCGGTACATTTTGTATTGACTCTATTTTAATACATGTTGCAGGCTGATAGGATGCTGAATCATGGAAATCAAGCTAGTTAGAAACCCACCTAGTTTAAATCTAGACTTTTGGACAATGTTTGATGGTTGTGTTTTGAATCTTTGTCGGTGATGCTGTTTTAGACAAATTTATGTATGAATCTTGATTAATCTATATTGAAACTTTTATTGTTATGGGATCTCATGAGCAATCTGAACGCTTAGTGCTCGCACCCCAATGTTTCCGCCATCGGTTGGGGTGTGACAAGTTTGCCTAACAACATCATCTTTCCTGGAATTGGTAGTAGAATTTAGCCATACAAATTGCAAATTGTGACCTTTCCAGGATTTGCCACCCACAAACGCCTTCTCAGCTGCATGACGTGTTCTGAAATATATCTGAGCTGTAACATTGGATGTTTTGGGGTCGTCTTCTACTTGCACTATTGAAAGATCACCATATGGTGAAAAGTGGTTTTCATCAACACGGGAACCTCAAAACCATAGCCATAAAATTTCAACATTATTAAAATCGCATGTTCGATAGAGCATATAAATGAGGGAGAAGTATACTTGTCATATAGGTGATATAGGTGTTCCACTTGACCTAAGTTAAGATGCATTCTTAAAGTGTTTGTAAAAGAAAAATGGAGAAACTGAGAATGGAAGCTTACATCAGCAAGACCATCGGGTAGAGGTGAAACAAGCTTAAACGCAGTTGGCCGATTGTCCAGTTTGAACCGATTGCTGGCAATAGGTGATCCAAGATTAGACGATGAAAGTGGAGATAATTTCAAGCTTCAAGATTCTGGAAGTGCTAATGATAATTTTGTTTTGGAACATTGCTTCCTGGAGGGATCCACAGATTTGCTACTACTAGTACATGCCACTTCATCTTGTGCTGATGGTACAACAGCATCATGATCCCCGTCACTCAGGGTTGCAGCCGTTACAGAATCAGCTAAAACCCCCCAACTTCTACTTTTTAGCAACCTGTTCAGGTGCTACTTCACCTTCTGGACCAGTAGACTGCAGAAAAGAGTACTTCCATGTAAAGTGACAAGTTATAGAATGGTTAATAAAGTCTGGTACTCAGAGAAAACGGTCTACAAACTTAAATTTATACACTCTTAATCACTCTAGAATGCTACCCTATATAGGATGAGGTTCATGAGTGAATACATAAATGTATAGCAGTATTGTATATGGTTATTTAAACAAAAAATATTGTATGTAATGTTTATGTCAATGAATAATGTTTATATGTAATCTTGATTCTGTACACTTGTGTATATCGTTCACAATAGTTATAAATACACTGTGTATACACATAAGTGTATTAGGATACACATAAGTATATTAGGGTTGTATGTGTATACACATATGTTTAGTGGTATTGTAAATGAATAATGTTTGTTTTCTATAGCTGTTAAGATTGTTACACAAAAATCTGATGCATGTCATTTATACTTTTGTTGTCGTATTTTAATTGATATACCAATCCTCCAAATGAGAACCAGTAAGTATTTAAAACATGTTGTGTGGTTAATGTTGTTTGTAGGGTGTTCGCCATGCGTCACTTGGAGACTTGGTTTGGAGAAACAGAATTAAAATGGGATAGTGGGTTTCCGATTGTGCACACGCCAAAAAGGCGTGTCTGAACAAGTTAAGGAAAAAGCATGCTGCAAAGATTGTGTGTTCACAGGCTAACACGCTACGCGATGAAGTAATGGCTGAAGCGGTTGCATACAACGTGGCGAATAGGTTTCCTGGTTAAAATATTCAATGTAGACAATTGTAGTAATGACTTTGTCGTTTTGATTTTCCGATATGTGCATAGGTGATGTGGTCGGGTTTTTTTCTTGAAACTGGATGTTAAGCTGGTTTGTGTTAATGTTAATGTGGTTATGGCTGCGTTTTTGGGACATAATGTACAATGCTTTAGAAGATCACACTGTATGGTTTAATTTATGTGCTTAAACAAAATTTAAAACGTAGATTGTGTTGACAAAGGTTATTTTATGAATATACACATGTGTACATGCGTGAAGTGCAAAGATGTATTAACGATAAATACACAGGTGTGTATATGGAGATTTGTCAATGTGTAGCTACTGAAATACAGGGGTACGTTGGTTAAAGCTTCAATGTTAATTTTTTCAAATGATTTGAATAAAAACAAATAGTTGTTTTATACTATGGGGATTTAAAGCTTCTATTCGTTTTAAATTTTGTTAAAGCATATAAATTAACGTTATGAATATATTAAATGAATGTAATAAAACAAAGTAGCAAAGCTTTTAAAAACAGCCACCAATGTAAGTTAAACAAAAAAAAATTAGAGGATGATACATGATAATTTCGAAAAAAATGGATAGAGATATAATCGAATCTTTGATATAATCAAAGGAGATCTCCTAACGTCCTAAAATAAAGGTCATGTAACTGCTAGTAAATTATTAAAAAAGAACTAAAAAAAGGGATTAAATGTATAATTACAATCCTAACCTTTTCAACAACTAATCAAATGAATGGTTGGGATTAGTTCACTCTGTTCACAAACAAGGATGTTATTCACTCATGAACCTCATCCTCTATATATATATATATATATATATATATATATATATTGAACTTGTCTCATCTTCACAAACAGGACAAGCTTCGGTGTCCCATGTATACTGTTTTTCTGCAATGATTCAACCATATTGAAGTTGTCTCATCTTCACAAACAGGACAAGCTTTCTTACCTTTCGTGCTATATCCAGATAAATTAGCATATGCCGGGAAATCACTTATGGTGCAAAAAATCATGGCACGCAAGTCAAAATATTCCTTCTTATAAGCATCATACACATTTACACCAGATTCCCATAGAGTTTTTAGGTCATCAATCAACGGGGACATATAAACATCGATGTTATTACCGGGTTGTTTCGGACCTTGAATCAACAACGACATCATTATATATTTTCGTTTCATGCAAAACCATGGTGGAAGATTGTAGATGCAAAGAAGAACCGGCCACGTACTATGACCACTACTAGCGTTTCCAAAAGGATTGAATCCATCGGAGCTAAGCCCAAACCTTATATTCCTAACCTCATTACCAAATTCTGGATATTTTCTATTAATATTTCTCCATTGTGGAGAATCCGCCACATGTCTTAATTTCCCATCCTTTATACGCTCATCTGAATGCCAGCATAATAATTTTGCTTCTTTCTCGTTTGAAAATAATCGTTTTAGTCTCGGTATAATAGGAAGATACCACATTACTTTAGCCGGTGGTCCATTTTTCTTCACATCATTATCATATTCACCGGTTTTTCTTTTTCTCGCGTACCTTGATTCACCACAATTGACACATTCATGACTATTCACATACTAATTTCTATACAAGATGCAATCATTCGGACATGCATGGATTCTTTCAACTTCCAATCCCATGGGATTCATCATTTTTTTTTGCTTGGTAAAACGAAATTGGTAACACATTACTATTCGGAAGCATGTCATGCAAAACTACTAATACATCTGTGAAACTTGTATCACTCCATCTGTTTTTTGCTTTCAAGGTAAACAACATCAAAACAGCTTCAAGTTTAGAAATCTCACAACCATTATATAATGGTTTTTGTGCATCTTCAAATAGATGTTGTAATTTTACTCTATCATCATCGTCAATATCATCATTCTCCAAATCATTAAACATGTCATCTAAATTGTTATCATTTAGACTGTCATTATTTAAATTGTCATCATATAAATTTTCCTTGTTTAAATTGTCACCGTATAAGAAATCATCATGTTCCACATTCTCTAAATTAACCGATGTCGTGGCACCATCAATTCGTGATTCGCCATGCTTTGTCCAATAAGTGTAACTAGGCATAAAACCATTTGCAATCAAATGATACTCTATATCTCTAATATTTTCATATTTTTGAAAGGTTTTACAAATCCTACAAGGACACCAAATATCTTTAGAGCCAACATTCCTCCAATTAACTTCAGCAACCTTAAGAAAAGTAGAAACGCCTTTTATATATATTTCAGAAGTAGGCAGACTATGGTACATCCAATATTCTCTGTCTTCCAATCTGAAAATTAAAATAATCTAATAAGTAATATGCAATTAAACATGTACATGTTGTTAATATAGTACTCTAGGGTGGTGGATCCTAACCCACTTTTTAAATATTCTATCTCAAATATATGTATTTTAACGTGTTAACTATTTAAGAAAAAAATGACAGCATTTCCCCTTAACTCCCCAAGTATGTAGATGAACCACAAACCCGAAGGAGTGGGGAAAACGCTGCCGAATTTTTCTTAATAGTTAACAGGCTAAAATATATACACATCCTAATGAGATAGAATATTTAAAAAGCAGTCCCAAACGGGGACAATCTAAAATTTATCTCTATTAGATAAATTTTAGACGGGTAAGCTCTAAAAGGTTATTATCAATGCATGTATATTCATATATATATATATATATGACACACATGCGCATGCATATTATATACATCTATATTGACGGCATATATATAAATATCATATATACATGTATACATACATATTATGCATAAAAAAATTAAATACATCAACAACAAAGATAATAAGAAACAAAACTTCATACCTTTAACCTCTTGATTTGATATAATGAAGAATAAAAGCTAGAGTAATTCAATTATCTACAATCAAATAACAACAAATGATTAATTAATACATATTGATCAAACAATTAATATGTGTATATATATATATAGAGAAGAATACATATGATATATACCTGTTAGTAAAGTAATGTTTGAATAGAATGAAGAATGAATTGAATTGAAGAAACAGGGGCTAGCTAGGGTTTGCAGAGAGAAAAAAATAATTAAAGAGATGGGAAGAAAATCTAATAATTATTAATAGTAATCGTAGAGTTTTTTTATTATGAAATATGATAAAACCCTTTATTTGAGCTAGGTTGTTATGATCGCGCAAAAAAACATATTTTTTGAGCTATCATTTAGCCGAGCTAAAAAAATCATTTGTTTATTTCAGCTAGGTTGTTATGCTAGCACAAAAAAAACATATTTTTTTGAGCTATAGTTTAAACCAGTTCAAAAAAATCATTTTTTTTAGCTTATATAGCTCAAAATAACGTGCGTGTAAGTTTATTCAGATGATTTTTGGGCGGTTTATCTCTCAAACCGCCTAATTAATATTTTGTAAGCTCAGAAAAATCATAATTTGTACTAGTGCAAGGTTGGTTATAAGTAATTGATAAATTGGTTGACATTTATATGGTATTTTTAAAATCGCAAGTGTTTACAATATTCCGTTTTTGGTTCGCGAGTGGTGGATGTGATAAAAGAAGATATGTTCTCATGCTTAAGAATAGAGCGGCTTTTGGTGAATTAGCTTGGGAGAGATGGTGCAACTTTAATATTCGATATATTGTTATGTAATGTTGTCGTTTTCTTTTTTGGGACTCCCAGTTCCTTACTGGTCCCGTTGTTCTATTTTATTATCTAATAAAATAGCCGTTAAAAAAAATGGTCCATAGAAATGTTTGATTTATGGTCGTTATGCAACAAATGTTTTTATAAATGAGTTAATCCTTTTCTATTTTGGTAAAACTAACGGGAGAAATTTGTTTAATTAATTCACCAGACATGATAACACCGAGCCCAACATAGGAGCCCCCGTTATTCTTGCTATATTGGTTGTCATGGTAATAAAGTATTCTGTGTATTGTTGGTATATTTGAATTTACATGAAGTGTTACACATTTTGTTACCTTTGATTTCCACAAATTATTGCAACTTCATTTTCGGAGTTGAAAATATTTTCACCTTTAGTTTTTATACCGATGGATTTCCAGGGGCCCATACTTCTTATCTATCAGCATTAAGAGTTACAGATCTATTGTAAAGTTTGTCCACACATGATTTGCCTATAAATTACCAACGGCTTTTGTTTTCACCTAGAGATAAGGGACAACGGCTTTAAGAGATAAGGGGCAACTTATACATAGCTCTTAAAGTTACCATATTTGCGTTGATTTGATCTAATTTGAATTGTTAGTATTATAGTAATATTTGATAAATAAATTTAGATAATGACATTCACTAGGAAATGCCATTTTCTTTTTCATATAATAAATGTCGATTCGTTTACATGTTGGATCATGTTGGATATATAATGGTTGTTTTTGAAGGGTCCCATATTTAAATGCTTAAATTTACTTGATAATAAATATTTTATAGATTTCATCAATATTATAAAAGTTAAATTGAAAGTAAACGCATGGTAGTCGCCCAATTGAGGTCTTAAATAGTAATATTTCTCCTAGCTGTATTGAAACAATTTGAAAGTTTTTTTTTATTACAGAAAATACATACTAGACTTTTCCATACAGCTACCCTCTAACGACTATACTCTATGTATTATACCTATAAATATCCGCTATTTTACTCCCCAAAACATCACCTCCCACCATCACCTCTCCCACCTCCACCACCACCTTTACCGGTGAATCATGAGAGCTCCCGTGGGTGGCGGCGGCCCTTTCAGGGTACGCTTATGGCCTATAGTCATCGCATTTACAATATTTGGTGTTGCTAACCTTGTAGCTGTTTCCGCTGATAAACCTTACTTATATTCATCACCACCCCCACCTTACGAGTACAAGTCTCCACCACCTCCTGTGCATTCACCACCACCGCCTTACGAGTACAAGTCCCCACCACCACCCGTGCATTCACCACCACCTCCTTATGTGTACAAGTCTCCACCACCACCAGTCCATTCACCACCACCTCCTTATGTGTACAAGTCGCCACCACCACCTGTCCATTCACCACCACCTCCTTATGTGTACAAGTCGCCACCACCACCAGTCCATTCACCACCACCGCCTTACGAGTACAAGTCTCCACCTCCACCAGTGCATTCACCACCACCGCCTTATGTGTACAAGTCGCCACCACCACCGGTGTATTCACCGCCACCACCTTACGTGTACAAGTCTCCCCCACCACCTGTCCATTCACCACCACCTCCTTATGTGTACAAGTCGCCACCACCACCAGTCCATTCACCACCACCGCCTTACGAGTACAAGTCTCCACCTCCACCTGTGCATTCACCACCACCGCCTTACGTGTACAAGTCGCCACCACCACCCGTGCATTCACCGCCACCACCTTACGTGTACAAGTCACCCCCACCACCTGTCCATTCACCACCACCGCCTTACGTGTACAAGTCTCCACCCCCACCAGTGCATTCACCACCACCTCCTTACGTATATAAGTCTCCACCACCACCGGTGCATTCACCACCACCTCCTTACGTGTACAAGTCTCCACCACCACCAGTCCATTCACCACCTCCTCCATACTACTACAAGTCCCCACCACCACCAGTCAAGTCACCACCACCACCAGTATACTACTACAAATCCCCACCACCACCAGCTAAATCACCTCCCCACTACTACTACTACACTTCTCCACCACCACCAACTCCCTACCACCCCCACCCCTACCCTCACCCTCACCACCGCGAACTGATCGTGAAGGTCATCGGAAAAGTTTACTGTTACAGCTGCTATGATTGGAAACACCCAATCAAATCCCATGCAAAGCACCATCTCAAAGGTACAAACTTTAGTTTTAACATAATAACCAATTTCTAGCACTTATTTGTTTACAATAACCACATGCATTCATGGTTGACACATAATAACCATATGCATTCATGGTTGATTCTGTTCCCCACGTTCATGAGACGCATGAACACAGAGTAAGTTGATGACAACGATTTATAACAATAAATATATATATTTATGGTTATGAGAAAATAATTGAATAAGTAAATCTTGTATAGTATGTTATAATTGATTTCATAGTAGTCGTATTACAGGATATCAACCATTGATGAGTTATAAAAGTTGACCATAGATGTTAACTTGTTTAATATGTGATAAAGGTGCTGTTGTGGAGGTTACATGTAAGGCTGCTGGAGAAAAAGATATTGTTACATATGGAAAGACTAAGATCAATGGCAAATTTGCAATTACTGTTGATGGTTTGGATTATTCAAAATATGGAGGTGCTAAAGCTTGTGTTGCTAAGCTTCATATGGCACCAAATGGTACCAAATGTAACATTCCAACAAATCTCCATGGGGGTTTGAAGGGTGCCGCGCTTAAGGTCAAGTCCAAGAACGAATATGAGATCGTACTTTATGCTGAACCTTTTGCATATGCCCCCAAGACTCCTTTTAAGATTTGTGAGAAGCCAAAGCCAACTCCCACTCCTTACTACTACAAATCTCCACCACCACCTACACCGACTTACTTGTATAAGTCTCCACCACCACCAACACCGACTTACGTGTACAAGTCTCCACCACCCCCATACCACTACACCTCACCTCCACCACCAAAAAAGTCATCTCCACCACCGTATCATTACACCTCACCCCCACCACCAGTGAAATCACCACCTCCACCGTACCACTACACATCACCTCCACCACCTAAGAAGTCATCACCCCCACCATACCACTACACTTCACCTCCTCCACCAGTAAAATCTCCACCACCGCCATATCACTACACATCACCTCCACCACCCAAGAAGTCACCACCCCCACCATACCACTACACTTCACCTCCTCCACCCAAGAAGTCACCACCCCCACCATACCACTACACTTCACCTCCTCCACCAGTAAAGTCTCCACCACCGCCATACCACTACACATCACCTCCACCACCCAAGAAGTTACCACCTCCACCATACCACTACACTTCACCTCCTCCACCAGTAAAGTCTCCACCACCACCATACCACTACACATCACCTCCACCACCGAAGAAGTCACCACCCCCACCATACCACTACATGTCACCTCCTCCACCAGTAAAGTCTCCACCACCACCATACCACTACACATCACCTCCACCACCTAAGAAGTCACCACCCCCACCATACCACTACACTTCACCCCCTCCACCAGTAAAGTCTCCACCACCACCATACCACTACACATCACCTCCACCACCAAAGAAGTCACCCCCACCACCTTATCATTACACTTCGCCACCGCCACCCTTGAAATCACCACCCCCACCATACCATTACATTTCACCTCCTCCACCTGTGAAATCTCCACCACCACCATACCATTATACATCTCCACCCCCACCAGTAAAGTCCCCTCCACCACCTTACCATTACAATTCACCTCCCCCGCCTGTTAAATTCCCGCCACCACCATATCACTACACATCTCCACCCCCACCAGTTAAGTCCCCTCCACCACCTTACCATTACACATCACCCCCTCCACCAGTTAAGTCCCCTCCACCACCTTACCATTACACATCACCTCCGCCGCCTGTTAAATCTCCACCACCTCCATACCACTACACATCACCTCCTCCACCGGTAAAATCTCCACCACCTCCATACCATTACACCTCTCCTCCCCCACCAGTCAAATCCCCACCGCCACCCTACCATTACACATCACCTCCAGCACCGGTCAAATCTCCTCCTCCACCATACCATTACACATCACCTCCACCACCAGTTAAATCTCCTCCCCCACCCTACCACTACACCTCACCTCCACCACCTGTGAAATCTCCTCCCCCACCCTACCACTACACCTCACCCCCTCCGCCTGTTAAATCTCCTCCTCCACCATACCACTACACATCACCTCCTCCACCAGTAAAATCACCTCCACCACCAGTCTACCTCTACGCTTCTCCTCCACCCCCAGTTCATTACTAGTTTCTCATAAATTCATCGTTCACAAGCTAGAATCTCGTAAGTACCATTATCTGTTATGCAGTCGTTATTAATTAGCTATGTGATTGTAAACATAATAAAAAGTTATACCATGCTAATCATAATTTCAAACTTATTTTTCAGGTTTTCTTTAATTACCGGTTTAATAAAGAAGGCTCTATAAAGAAAAGTTTGAGAACTAGTTCAATGAAACCCTATATCTCTATTCTAATAAGGTCTTCAGTATTGCACTTCAGGGCACCAATCTTTTGCTTATGGCCATTTCCCTTCATTTTATTTCATTGTTATGCGGCGAACTCTCTCACCAAAGAACTCAAGGGTTATTTATAAAATTAAAAAAAAGGATATAATCGGTTTGTTGGAAGAGAATGATAAGTGTGTTGTGACTTTGAACATTATTTTTTCTTTCCTTTTATGTAATTCATATATAAATCGGTGGAACGTAATTTTTTATAAATTACAAATGATTGATTTCATCTGTTCTTCTCATTGTTGTCTTTGTATAGTTTGAAGCTTATTTTTCATATAACTAGTATTATCAACCCGGCGCGTTGCGCCTATGATTAGCGGGGCTTGATTCGGTTCATTTGTGATTCGTGGCGGTATAGACACTTTTAAAATATACAAATCTATTAAATTTAACTGTTACAAATACATAACTTCTAAATAGTTACAAATACAATAACTTAGAAGAAAAACTAAAACGTCACCTTTACCTACAACACATGCCAACCAAAATCAGAATCGAGAGACTCATAAGAAATCATAAATATTGTATTACTTAGAAGAAAAACTGTATTTATGTTTTCTAACATGTGGCAGCAATAAAATGATCAGAACCCTCCAAAGGCCTCGTAATAGAAACACCATTAAAAAATCCACTTTAATTGTAATGGAATCACCTTTGAACTCTCCCTCTCTCTCCTTCTCTTGGAACTTTTCCTTCACCCCCCCCCCCTTCCCTCCTCATCTCTCTCTCAATTTTATTCTTCCCTATTTGACCTGAGCATCTTGACATAGATATACGTGGGTGATAAAGTTGGATACGTGTTGTACAAAGCACATAACACCATTACTGGTCGTCGATCTAAAAAGAAATAGAGAAAAAACACCTAAACCTGTTACGAAGTAAAGCGTTGTGGCAGTTTCTTTTACATGTACAGTGGCCTGTACTTCACTTTATATAGACTCGAGAAAAAGCAACTAAATAACAAAGAAACAATGTGATTACCTTCAAAGATAGTGATGAATGTTGAGGGAGTACCAAATTTCATCCTGAAGTAAATTCAATCAAACATCAACAAAATCACAATCAGAATTAACACAACTTCTCATATAGTTAAAAGCATCAGTTCTCCAATCTCAAACAATCAAACAAACTCAACATGCAACAGAAGATTAGTTGATTCACCTGCTATGTCATTCATCCTTGGGATTCAAACCCGGTTGGAGTCGTTTCGGGAGACCTCCCAACAACATTCCTCCTTAATCGCTCTGAATATCAACTGCTCCACAATCGTCGATTGTAAATCAAAATACACCAAATAAATCAAATAAATCAAATTACCTCGAATCAGTTGTTGATCGGGGTTTCAGAGCTTTTCAGCGGTGGTACAGACCTTCGTCGGGGTTGCTGGAACCCTTGCCAGACAACCAACCCTTCCAGAAACCCTAGATCAGGTGGCCGGTGTTCATCTCGCTTGTAAACCCTCACTGTTGCCTCGAATCCACCATCATCGTCCTCAACAGCGCCGACCAGATATTGTCCGTTCATGGTCTCTCTCCCGTGTCGTATGCTCGGTCTCTCTCCCCGGTGCGGTGGGTTTTTTAACAATGGGGAAGGGGCGGTGGGTTTTAAGCGGGTTGTTGGATGTCTGGCAACAGCTGGTTACAAAAGGAAATTACAAAAATATCCTCATTTACTGTTCATTTAGTTTGATTTTTAATATGTATATAACTATATTGAAAAAATAAGATTATTCAATGATGCTTTGTCTCTCCAAAAATATTATAAACGCTCTACATCATTTATACTATCTATACTTTTTTTGAACGACAAATTATAAAAGATTTAAGAAGGATACAGTTATAAAAGATTTAAGAAGGATACCGTTGTAATTTATTCTTCACTAGTATTAAGCCCCTACGTTGCAGCGGTTGTCCTAAAACTGTGTTAAGTACTAGCAATATTATACCATTGCCAGCGACCACCAACACCGTAAAAGCTCGTAAAAACAAAATAAATAAAAACGGGAAAAAAATAACGTCCAGCGAAAAGCAACGTAAAATCTTTGAATCACGCACACTCGTTGCTGAGAAGTTAAACCGAAACGTAAAACATAGAAAAAATAACTAAGTCCATCCAGGACCCGTGTGTTGGACGAACTTGTCAAACATAGAAAAATAGATGTGATGCGACGGGTCAGTCAAACGGGAAAAAAATATACGAAAAAATGTTGAACCCCACACACACGTTGCAATGCATTAACTCACAAAATTTAGAATGAAACGAAAAACTTGGGAAAGATGAAAAGTATGGTGGACCAAAATTAAAATAAAAAAGAGTTGAGATTAAATTGCAAAAGATGAAAAACTTTGGCTTAAAAGTAAAAAAACAAAGGGTCTAAATTGCAAAATTGAAGTTATTTATTAATTTTAGATAAAGATAAGGATAAAAATAAGTGATATCTATATATTGGTTATTAATTAATATTAATATTAAAAGAAATTTATTAAACAAATATAAACAAAATTTATGAGGTTGAATGAGAGAATGTCATGTGGCATTATTTGGAGTCTTTTATTATAAGTTAGATTTTAAGACATGTAGTATTTGTTTTGATGCATATGGTACAAATGATTTATGCTATAGTTTCTAATTTGTCTCCACTTCTCCTAATTAATTAAGACCTCATTTAATAAACTTCTCCTAATTAAGATGTCAATTAATAATAAAATTCTGTTTTAACGGCTAATGTTACTACTTTACACCAATTATTGCCTCTTTGCCCAGGTTCGAACATTAGACCTCCCTTTTAAAAGACATGTGTCTCTACCAAGTAGAGTACCTTACATTGGCTAATAACAAAAATCTTTTCATTTTCTTTCTTCACAAGTTCAAAAGTAATATTTAATAGATTTTTTTATATTTATAATCATTTTTAACACATTCCTTAGCTATAAAAATCAAAAAGTTAAAACATTTTGATCTACTTGGCATACATGTTTTACGGTTTTTTTTTTATGTTTATGGAAATTATTTATACCACCCGATACTCAACCCAACCTGATCCTTGTGTGTTAATCTACTCTGAACTATGAATAGTATTTGATCTTTGTGAGCTGATCTTTGTGTGTTAAACTGATTATGGAATCAAGTTTAACGTGACCAAACTTTAATACCAATTGTTAGGATCTGAGTTTGATACTTGTAAACAAATACTGATAAAAACAATATAATTCATAAGTAGAGAGATATTATCAATAACTGTTTTTTATTGATTCAAATTCAAATGTTTTATAGAACGATTCTACAATATCCCCCTCAGCCTGATCACTCACTAGAACTGTTCGTACAAAAGAGAATGTGTGAAATTATAAAATAGATCTCTAACAGGTGAGATCTATTTATACTAAGTACTAAAATTCTGTTCGTGATAGGCTGACATCATACTGATAGTGACATCTAACATTTCTAACAGAAAAGATTCAACAGATGTTATAAACATCTGTGCAAATCTAACATTTGTTCTAACTAAGCTAAACACTGATAAAACAAGTATTGTTACATTAGGAAACATCTGTTTGGACTATCCTCTATTAGGGCTGTAGACGAACCGAACGTTCAGCGAACAGTTCGTGAACTGTTCGGTGGGAAGTTCGTTTATGTTCGTTCGTTTAATAAACGGACAAACATGAACAAAAAATTTCGTTCGATTAGTTAAATGAACGAACATGAACAAAGGTCTCGTTCGTTCGATTGTGTTCATGAACGTTCGGTAAGGTGTTCGTAAACGTGTTCATGAACATTCGTTGATTTGCATTCTTTTATGTTTGGATGCTTGTGCTTTAATTGAAGATCTTTGTACTTACATATATTTTATGTGTGCTTTTTATATTATTAAACTTTTATTTATTTTATTACCCTAACAATTAAACTAGGAAACCCTCTTTCACCTTGTTTATGCACTATTTCTCTTTCATTTCTCATTATTTACATCGGCTAATACGATCAACCCCCGTTCCATAATAAGGGGTTCAAGTTCGAGTGCTACCCTCTGGGTCATCTATCTTTATTCTTCGTTGCGTTCTCCAAATTTATTTGTGTTTGTTTGTGTTCATGAACCGTTCGCGAACACGCTCATTTCCTTAATGAACGAACACGAACACAAAATCTCGTACGGTAAGTGTTCATGAACCGTTCGTGAACACATTTATTTTCTTAACGAACGAACACGAACAAGGCCTCTATTGCTCTGATCCAAACATTTTTTGACCAGACAGATGTTTGTTCTTCTTTATCAGAACTTTGGCTTCAACAGAATTTAGCCTTCAACAGACCATGTTTCTTCTTGAATAGCGGTTCCAAGGCTTTGATCAGATGTTTGCTTATCTTCAACAAATGCTCTGATTTAGGTGTTCAAGATTCACAATCTTCAAGGAGAGAATTGTTTCATCAACTGTTTATTTCTAGATCCTTGAGTCATATTTTGGCTTTTGGATATCATCTGTTCTTTTGCAGGTCCAACATGCTCATTAAAATATTATAAATAAAGAAGAAGAATGATAATAATTGTTTTTATGAGTGATTTATAAAGAAAAATCAGATGTTTAATGTGGTTGGATGTTTGAATGATAAAAATACTTCAAAGGAAAAAACTAAAAGATGAAATACCAAAACAAATAAAAGTAGAGGGAATAAACATGTATATTACCAAAGTTAAAATAAAGAGATAAAACATGTATAAGAAAAGTTAACTAATAAGTAGAAAGGGTAGGGTTTTAGAGTGAATGTTAGTGCAGTTGTCTGTCGACTACATCTTTGTTCGAGTCTTAGAGAGAGAGAAAGACAAGTTGTTACGAGTTTCACTACGAGATTGACTACGGCAATATCCAAGGGGGAGATTGTTGGTGCATATTTTGTCTATCGCCTTCGTCAATCCGAGTCGTAGTGAAAAGCCGGAAGGAATCAAGCGCATAATGTCATATTTAGTTAGAAATGGCAAGGTGGCAAACTTGTAATTAATGAGAACTTTCATTAAGTTGCCTTGACCATATAAATAGGGGATTATGTCACTAGTTTAGTTAGACTTTTGGAGATTTTGATAGAAGATTTGGAGAAGACTTGGAGAAGACTTTCTAGAGAGAGAAAGTAGAGAGAGAAAGTTGTATATTGTGATTCTTGTACCGTTCTTGTCAAATTTAGCAATGGAATCACATTAGTAGTACGTTATCGTGTGTTCGGTCACGTTCGTTCACGGATTCCGCACGTGAAACGTTTGTTTCTCAATCGAACGATGTCAAAACCGGTCCTACAAGTGGTATCAGAGCTAGGAGCTCGATTGCTTGATCAAACACATCATTCGTACCAGATTTCAGAGCCAAATCAGATCAGAATTCATTGATTTCATCTTTTTCTACTCATTTCTTACGGTTTTTACGGAAATTCGACAAATTGAACGTGTTTTCACGGTCCGATTCGTCTGAAATTCAAGTATATTGTGCGAATATCATTGAATCAAAACCCTACCAAGTTTCACATCAAAACTCCAAGCCGTTTTGGAGAAATTGCAGATTTTCGGTCCGAATTCGCGTCAAAGTTCAGCTGTGGATCGCTTTTGTGAACAGTTCAGGACCGCTCATTTGGTTTTATCATGGTTCGCTCGTAATCAATTGGTGTGAACCGCTTTTTAGTCAATGATTTGGATCGCTCTTAAGGGATTTGGTATGAACCGCTCATGTGATAAGAATCTGGATCGCTTTTAAGTCAGACTTTGAACCGCTTTTAAAACAAATTCAGAACCGCTTATGTGATCAGGTTGTGGTCCGCTCAAACGTTCCAATTGTGGACCGCTCAAAAGATTTGAGGGTCGCTCTTTTGTCACCTTCTTCACGTGAGGTCTGAAAAAGAAACGTTTTTGACACCGTTCGATTGCGAAACAAACGTTTCACGTGCGAAATCCGTGAACGAACGTGACCGAACACACGATAACGTACTACTAATGTGATTCCATTGCTAAATTTGACAAGAACGGTACAAGAATCACAAATATACAACTTTCTCTCTCTACTTTCTCTCTCTAGAAAGTCTTCTCCAAGTCTTCTCCAAATCTTCTATCAAAATCTCCAAAAGTCTAACTAAACTAGTGACATAATCCCCTATTTATATGGTCAAGGCAACTTAATGAAAGTTCTCATTAATTACAAGTTTGCCACATTGCCATTTCTAACTAAATATGACATTATGCGCTTGATTCCTTCCGGCTTTTCACTACGACTCGGATTGACGAAGGCGATAGACAAAATATGCACCAACAGTGAACATTAGGTTGAGAGTGAACCGTGTAAACTAATCTGAGCCATTGGATTGCATCATCTAGAGATTTTTAAATAATTGCAAGATTGTAATTCCAAAGTTGTAACTTCCCTTTAAAATATTTAACAGAAGGGTATTTTCATCTTTAATAAATTTCATTTATTAAACAATATAATCAAAATCCCTAAAATCTCTAGTTTTTGTATATACAAGACACAAGGGTATAATTGTATTTTTCTTTCTTCATTTAATTAATTGATTTTTTTCTCTCTCCTGATTTCTCTTTCCAATTAAAAGAATATTTAATTATCTTCTCTATATTTTTTCTCTCACAAATTACCTAACTTAATATTTGATAATTTAAAAAAAAATACAAACATTATCAAATATTGTTCCATCTAGAACACGATTAAAAATAGGAAAATTTACAAGTTTTGTCCTTTATTTATATACCCATTTTCAGGCGGTGTCACTTTCAACGAATTTTGACAGGTTTTACCCTTTATAGGGAATTTTGTTGCAAGTTACATTCTTTGAGCCTAACTCAGTTAAATTTTTCTGTTAAATCTTATTACACATGGGTAATTTAGTCTTTTTACTTATTTAAAGGACAAAACTTGTAATTTATCCTCCACAATCAACATTTTGGTGTTTAATGGTTTCATCTTATTAACATTTTGGCGTTTATTCAAATGGTATGCCATTTGTAACACAGGGGTCAGGGAATCTATTTGAATGGCGTTTTTCAAGGCGTTTTTCGAGGCGTTTTTAACAAGTTGGCCTATTGTTCTATTATTTTTTATAAACATTTTAGCGTTTGGGTTATCTAGGCGTTTTACAATTGTTGGATTATATTTCAGCCACAGTAGAAAAAAATACAAGCGAAGAAAAATAAATAAAAAATCCTAATCTGATCTCTCTTCACAATATTCACTGTCATCAGTCTCTTTGTTCTTTAATAGTACAAGAACTGACACCAAAATATGGCATTTTATGTAAAACTTAACAAACCCATCGGTTTGATTTTTTTGCCTACTCGTCTGTTGAAGTTGCTTTTTTGTGGATGTTTGGCGACATAGATCTATGACGTGTGGGTGGATTTTTCGTTTTCTTCATGTTGATCTTCATCTTTATATTCATCCCACTCTTCAGTGTCTTTGATCTCTTCTCCTCATCCAAGCCTTCTTCAAGAACAAAAAATACAAAATGCCATATGACTGGCATTAGTATCTTTTTCTTGAATTTTTGTCCATCTCATGCAGCAAAATCTTACTGAGTTACTCGCCTCCGCTAAACAATTCATTCAGTGAAACTTGACGAATAACAATACTGAATATCCAAGAAAGCATATTAGCCATCTTTGTTTTTTTTGGCGTTTTTCAGTGAGTGGTATTTAATAGTATTGGCGGGTTTTTTTTATCAAATGGAAGTTGCTGAGATGTATCATTTTATAGGATCTCTTTTTGGCGCCTAAGTTAGGCTGTGTGTTATTATAATAAAGTATTCGTCTTTTCAATTACTGTTTGTAATTATTGTTTTTGACCAGCTTTATTATCTCTGAAGTCTGTAACACGTCCCATCTTTCAAGTTTGGCGTTTTAGATTCTAATATAATAAATTTTTCATATCTTTAGTTTTTCTGATTTGAAGTTACTGTTTCTGTCACACCCCGATTTCCACGTGTATCACCGGTGGGCCCGGTGGGGGATTACCGTGACGTAGTTGGCAACAATATAGTCAAACCACACAATTATATGAATGCACAGCGGAAGCAAAAAGATAAATATAATTCAACCTTTTGAATGTAATATCAAGTGTATTACAGAAGTCGAATTGTATCCACAAGGGATCAAAATAATAATAAAGTATTGTTCAGTCAGATACAGCATCAAGCTTGCGAGACTTATCACGATGCTAGGAAGCTACTACCAGCCAATTTTGTGTAGTACCTGCACTTAATCTTTTTGGGAAAATACGTCAGTTTACACTGGTAAATACGTTCAACTGACACATTTGAAAATGTTATTAAAATTGATTTGAATGCACGAGGCACAAACTTTTTTATAACTTGGGAAAATTATTAAAATCTTGTGAACGAATTACATGTCCTTTTATGCGTTCAGTAGCCCGGATCCTGTCCGGGTTAAAGATTAATAGACACACCACATTGCGTAAAACCGTAGTGTAAAAACCAACGGCTACGTCTTTTAATAATAATGTCGACATAATATACCGAGTGTACGCCTACACCGGGATGTCGAGGTCGTGGCCATTTCGTAAAATGATGCCAAGGATATCCGGGACAACGGTCATTAACCCCCCAAAGGCTTTTAAGTAACAAGACTGTTTAAATGAGCCGATCACATTATTCAATTAACCACCTAAGCGATGGAAGATATGATGCTCAATCAAGCGGTATTAATATACCGTATCCCAAGCCCGTATAAGGGAAAATAAGTTAAAGTATTTACCTTTGCAAGTATTATCCTTAATTTGATTAAGTCACCGATAGCTTTTACTGGGGCTCCTATTCTGGAACGAAGGTTTTAATTAACCTATTAGAATCCTAACGAGTCTTTATATTGGTCGTAGCCTAGACCGGTTGGTTCCGATATGTGAATACGGTTTAATCGCGCGAAAAGGCGAAAACCAAGAAGGGAGTGTGATTCTGACCCAACAAGTTCAGAGACTTGTTTTAGATGGGTTTAAGGTTCACACTCTGGATTTTGGGGTCCAAATAATATAATTTGACCCGTATCGGCTATTTTATGAAAACTAGTTTCATAAGCCGAACCGTGCGCGCAATAGGCGAAACGGTTAACCATGAGAGTCTTACGCTTATTTCCTAAGTCAATATGCCTTAAAGAGGTTGTGGTATCAGTAGGTTACCTTCCGTGATGCCCGTAACGAGTTTTAGTTAATATATCGCCCCGTAGGGGTTTTTCGGTCATTTTAAAGACTTTTAAAGAGCTTTTCGAGTTCTACAGGAAATCTGAGTTTCCCGAACAGTTTATAAAGTTTAAAATACTTTATTTATTATTTAAAATCAGTAGCAACTGGAATCGGGTCAAAAGATCTTGTAGAACTCAAGTTTTTGGCCGAAAAGGGCATATTCGGTATTTACCGAATCGTAGCCATAACCGCAGGTTATGAGCGAGGTAAAAATTATTAAAAATCCTTAAAATTCCAAAAATATTATTTGTTAACAGTGGGTAAAAGTTTTGGTGACGAAATCTTGGTTTAGATAGGCGTTATGCTAATTGCGTCGTTTATTACATAAGTTTACTTTAATTGCGCTTTTTAGCATAACTCTCTTTCTAAACCTCGGATTGACGTGAAACTTTAAGGACATGCTTATAATTTAGTAAGCAAGGTTATGGTCCATTCACGTCTCCGAAATACTCGTTTTATTTTAAAAAGGGCGTTACGGTCAACTTTTAGGCGATTAACGGAAATGCGTAAAAGACTCGGACAAACAATGAACCGGTCACAGAGGGTTATACCATCATGTAACCTGGTCCTAAGAGAGTCCTAAGGCATATCTATACCTCACTAAAACGGGTCAGAACTGAAGTCAAAGCAAAAGTCAAACTTTTGCGACATTCGGCTCCGAACCGGGTCAATATAGCAAATGGTCGATTCAAATGAGCGCAAATAAGTTTATATACTTAATATCATGTTTTATGAGTGTCTAAACAGGTTCCATAGCATATACATTACAGATTATGCACAATTCGCAAAAATAACTTTCTGTTGACTTTTTAAGCATTCGTTTGACTCGACATTTGAGCTAGTTAGAGTGGTGATCAGAGGGAACCCTTTTAGAGGTTTATTACCCACATAAATACCAACTCATAACTACTTTTGATCCGTCATAAGCCTGAGCCATTACGGATTTATTTTGAAGTCAAACCGTATTTACGATGGTTTGGTTTTTAGCTATTTACTAAGTATAATTCAAACTACAAAGGATCTAATGGACTTACAGCAGTTGAGACTTGCTTAGAGAACAAAGAAGAATGCTTGAGAGCTTTTGGAATGACCAGTGAAGTGTGTTTGAGTTGTGATGAAAGTTATGAACACAAGAGGTCTATTTATAGTCAAAGACAAGCCCTTAGATCATTACAACACATCCTATAAATGAATGTGGATCAGTGGCATGTGTCCTAGAGAGTTATGGGTCGAGTAGGGGGCGCCCATGACCCTGAGAAACCCATAAATTCATGTTTTGCCGCTTAAAACAGCCAACAGCCAACAATCTGTCGTTGGGCGTTGCTTACGGACCGTATGGCTTCGGCCTTGCGGTCCGTAAGCCACAGGCGGATCTGGTGCAATCATTCCCCCTCCTTACGGTCCGTAAGGCATACCCTTTACGGTCCGTAAGGGGTTAAAATAAATCTTTTTAAATCTTTTAGTAATGATTATAAAATCTTGGTAATTAATTACCTGACCTTTCGGGTTTGAAGTGGTAACTTTGCGATATGGCCCTTGATTAATTACAGTTAAGGACCTCGCGTTATTTACCCGCATTGTTAAGCCCTCGGTTAAATTTATTTATTATCCGGAAGGCCTTAAATTATATTATTGACGCTTTTAACCCTTCTCCTACGAATTTGATCATAACTTTCTCGTTTTAAAACGGAACTTCGCGAAATTTATATATTGTATTCTAGTGAGTGTATTATACTGTTACAAAGCCTCGGGAACGTTAAAGGGTCACTCAGAGGTATAATTAAACATGTTGACACAGTTAACCCCTGTAGCTTGTAATCTCTCACTTTCTTCCGCGTTTCGCTTCCGTACGATCCATGATTTATTCGTTTGAAGGTACGAGCATCATTTAGGGTTACTATACAGTATATTCACCCTTGGTTGTCATTTATAACCCTCGAATTTACATACTTTCAAGGTTTGTCAAAATTAGTCCTTTATTTAATATCAATGCCACGTGTAAACAAATGACACGTGTTAACACATCATTGGACACAAAAATTTGAGGTGTTACATCCTCACCCCCTTAAAATAAATCTCGGCCCGAGATTTACTCAAATAAATAGGGGTACTTTTCTTTCATTGTGGCTTCGACTTCCCACGTGTATTCGGGACCTCTACGAGCATCCCATTTGACCTTTACAATCGGTACGTGTTTTCTTCGAAGCTTCTTCACCTGTCGATCTTCAATCGACAAAGGCTTCTCTACAAACTTTAAGCTCTCATCTATATGCACATCTGTGTGTGGGATCACCAATGATTCATCGGCGAAGCACTTCTTGAGATTGCAGATGTGGAACACATTGTGAATTCCATTGAGCTCTTCAGGCAAGTTCAACTTATAGGCGACTGATCCGACACGTTCAATGACCTCAAAAGGTCCTATGTATCTCGGACTCAGTTTGCCTTTCTTGCCGAAACGCATCACTCCCTTCCAGGGTGACACTTTAAGCAACACCTTTTCACCTACTTCGAAGTGAAAGTCCTTACGCTTCGGATCAGCGTAACTTTTCTGCCTATCTCTGGCAGCCTTGAGGCGTTCCCGAATCTGGACAATCTTGTCCGTTGTCTGGAAAACTATCTCTGGTCCTGATAATTGGACCTCTCCTACTTCCGCCCAACAAACAGGTGATCTACATTTCCTACCGTATAATGCCTCGAAAGGCGCAGCCTTTATGCTGGTATGGTAGCTATTATTGTAGGAGAATTCGATTAGGGGTAGGTTCTTATCCCAGTTACCACCTAAATCTATAGCACACGCGCGTAGCATGTCCTCTAACGTTTGAATGGTACGCTCGCTCTGACCGTCCGTCTGTGGATGGTAAGCCGTACTGAAGTTCAAACGCGTGCCCAAAGATTGCTGGAAACTCTTCCAGAAATGAGACGTGTATCTAGTATCCCTGTCGGAGATAATAGACACAGGTATGCCGTGTAAGGCTACAATCTTATCAACATAAAGTTGGGCTAACATGTCGGAGCTATACGTCTCCTTGATGAGTATAGGAAATGAGCTGATTTAGTCAGCCTATCGACTATGACCCATATTGTATCGTTCCCTTTCCTGGTTTTGGGTAACTTGGTTATGAAGTCCATAGTTACGCATTCCCACTTCCACTCGGGAAGTTCAGGCTGTTGTAGCAAACCAGACGGCTTTTGGTGCTCGGCTTTGACTTGAGCACAAGTCAAGCACTTTGCTACATGGGCGGCTACAGACTTTTTCAAGCCTATCCACCAATAGTGTGCCTTTAAGTCTTGATACATTTTATCTGCTCCCGGATGGACCGAATATTTGGAACTATGGGCTTCCTGGAGGATAACATCTCGTAGTCCTCCATAGATTGGAACCCATATTCGTCCGTTTAATCTAAGGATTCCATCCTTGCTAAGAGTCAACTGCTCTTCAGTTACTCCTAACTTTTCCTTAGGATAATTAGCTTCCAACACAGCCTCTCGCTGTGCAGCTAATATCCTCTCAATCAAATTGTTCTTGACTTCAATGCTCTTGGCATTGATTCGAATAGGTTTCACCCTTTCTTTCCTGCTCAAGGCATCAGCGACTACATTCGCTTTGCCGGGATGGTACATGATCTCACAATCATAATCATTCAATGTTTCCATCCAACGGCGTTGCCTCATGTTCAACTCTTTCTGGTTGAACAGATGTTGAAGGCTTTTGTGATCAGAATAAATCACAAATTTAATACCATAGAGGTAATGCCTCCACAATTTCATTGCAAATACAACGGCACCCAACTCCAAGTCATGGGTGGTGTAATTCTTTTCGTGCACCTTTAATTGTCGTGAAGCGTAGGCAATAACCTTGCCCTTCTGCATAAGCACACACCCCATGCCCGTGTGTGATGCATCGCAGTAAACTACGAATTCTTCTGTACCCTCAGGTAAGGTCAACACAGGTGCGTTGCTCAGCTTTTGCTTCAGGATTTCGAAGGATTCTTGCTGCTTTGGGCCCCAAATGAACTTTTCTTTCTTCTTGGTTAGGGAAGTCAAGGGCGCAGCAATCCTTGAAAAATTCTCAATGAATCTCCGGTAGTATCCTGCCAATCCCAGGAAACTACGGATCTCTGTGGGCGTCTTTGGCTCTTGCCAATTCATGACCGCCTCTACCTTAGCGGGATCCACCTGGATACCACGCTCGCTTACAACGTGACCCAAAAATTGAACCTCTCGTAGCCAAAATTCGCATTTAGAGAATTTGGCGTAGAGTTTCTCACGCTGTAGCAATTCGAGAATACAACGGAGGTGTTTCTCGTGGTCAGCTTGGTTCTTTGAATATATGAGGATATCGTCGATGAAGTCTATGACAAATTTGTCCAAGTACGGCTTGCAGACGCGATTCATGAGATCCATGAACGCAGCCGGTGCATTCGTGAGCCCAAAAGGCATCACTAGGAACTCATAATGACCGTAGCGAGTCCTAAATGCTGTCTTATGCACATCTTCATCTCTGACCTTTAGCTGATGATAGCCAGATGTTAAGTCGATCTTCGAGAAGTAGCTCGCTCCTTGCAGCTGATCGAACAGATCGTCGATTCTTGGTAAAGGATATCTATTCTTGATGGTAACTTTGTTCAGCTCACGGTAATCGATGCACAACCGCATCGATCCGTCCTTTTTCTTTACAAATAGGACAGGTGCTCCCCAGGGAGACGAACTAGGTCTGATAAAACCTTTTGCCAACAGTTCATCCAACTGGGTCCTCAGTTCCTTCATTTCCGTCGGAGCTAGCCTGAAGGGCGCTCTAGCTATAGGAGCTGCTCCAGGAATGATATCTATTCTGAACTCCACTTGTCTATCTGGTGGTAAACCAGGTAGTTCTTCGGGGAAAACCTTGGGATATTCAGAAATAACAGGAAGGTCCTCTATCTTCGGCTTAGGCTCTTCAATTATCACCTGAGCCATGTAAATGACACAGCCTCTGTTCAAACACCTAGAAGCTTTGAGCATAGATACATCTTCGGGCAACCCATACTGCGTGTCTCCTCGAATGGTAAGCGATTCACCACTCGGAGTCTTTAGCAGTATATGCCTTTTGCCGCAAATGATTTGGGCCTGATTACGGGATAACCAGTCCATGCCTAGAACTATATCGAAACCCGCTAGTTTGAAGGGAAGTAGAGATAGAGGAAAGGAGTGGTTCTTAATGGACATTTCACATCCCTCTAGAACAGTGGAGACGGTTTCTATCGTGCCGTCTGCTAACTCTACCTCGTATTTCATATCTAGGGTTTTGATAGGCATATTCAGTAGTTTGCAAAATTTTTGGTCCACAAAGGATTTATCAGGGCCTGAATCGAAAAGTACTCTTGCAAATATATTATTTACGAGAAAAGTACCTGTAAGTACATTGTCGTTCAGCACAGCCTCCTTTGCATCCATACGGAAGACTCTCGCATTTGTCTTCTTGTTCTCTTCTGGTTTCCTGGCATTCTTGGGACAGTTACTCTTGATATGCCCCTTTTCGTTGCAACCATAGCATGTTGCATCCTTGATTTTCTTGCAGTCCACCGTCTTATGGTCCTTGGACTTGCATAGTCCACGGGCAAAAGACTTTGGCTGGGACTGTGAATTTGACCCAAGCCTACATTTTTGGGGTTTCTGGCAGATTTTGCATTTGGGCCTTTCTCCAGCTTGCCCATCTTTCTTTGCTTCAGTTCCTCTCTTGCCTTCACCGTTTCCACGGTGTTTCTTTCCTGACCTCCGTGAGGTGTCCTCCTCACGTTTCCTCTTTTCCGCCTCCTTGCTCCTCAGCGTCCTCAGACGGACAGCATCTAAAGTGAGAGACAAGGAGAGGTCAGTTACTGACCTGAAGGTCGTCGGTCGAGAGGCCTTCACACTAGCCTTTATCGCAGGCTCTAAGCCCCCAATGAAACGGGCGATTCTCCTGGACTCTGGTGTCACAAGGTACGGGACCAGGCGAGACATCGTATTGAAGCTCGTCAAATAGGCCTGGCAGTCCAGGTTTGTCATCACCAGTGACACAAAATCAGACTCGATCTTCTCTACCTCATGCTGGGGACAGTAGTTTTCCTTAATGAGAGCAATAAATTCCTCCCATGTCATCTTGTACAGAGCAGACTTACTGGATGCCTGTACCAACGCTCTCCACCACGCTAGGGCCTCGCCCTTAAATGATTGTGACACAAATTTCACCACATCCTTCTCCGCACACCCACTGATGTCCACAATAGTGTCCATCTCATCCAGCCAGGTGATACAATCCACAGCACCCTTCTCCCCTGTGAATTCCCGGGGCTTACAAGACACGAAGTACTTGTAGGTGCAACCCTTGGCACCGGACGCATCAGTATATTCTCGTTCTCGACGAATACTATTCTCAGCGGACGAGTGATTATCGTCATCTTTCTTGGGTTTGGAGAGTGGTTTGGATTGTGATTTTGGTTTGGAGGGTGGTTTTGATACGGTTCTGCCTTGGGACTCAGTATATTGACGATCCAGAGCTGCCTGAACAGCGTTGTCAATCAGAGCCTTTAACTGTGCGCCTGTCAGATGCACTTGCGCATTGTCGTAGTCATCTTCATTTGTATGGCTATTCTCTCCATTGGGATCCGCCATTGTAACTTGAATCTGTTACAGAAGATAACAAAATTTTATTCAGGAGCTTATTATAGAATTATCTTTTATGACAATTCGTTAACCATGATATCAGAGACCATATTTGGTTAACTTATTACTCACTTAATCTTAGGATTTGAATGTATCCTATTTTAGCTATAATAATAATATTGGCGGCGTAAAGCCTAATCACGAGGATGTTTTATAATATTAGCCGAGATTTCAGAGAATCAAAGGCATAGAGATTTGAACCGTAGTTCTTTTTATCTCTTTCTGACAGGGAGTCATAGACCACCGCTGTCTTTTGTCGTTATAAGACGATTATTACGGCCCATAGGCATTACATCACTAGTGGATGTTTTAATATGGTTGGCCCGTAGGCACTACATCACAAATGGATGTTTTAATAAGGTTGGCCCGTAGGCACTACATCACAAATGGATGTTTTAATAAGGTTGGCCTGTAGGCACTACATCACAAATGGATGTTTTAATAAGGTTGGCCCGTAGGCACTACATCACAAATGGATGTTTTAATAATTTGATCACCTTTATTGGTGATTTAACCCATGATTTATAATTCATTCAGTTGGGTCTTTGAAATCCTTTAAAGGATTATTGTATAAGAATGACGTGTGTGATTTTAACGAATCACATCTGCCATGATTGTCAACATGCTTGCAGAGGTTAACAGGGAATCTGAATCTTTTAATTAGGTCATACCATCTTGGCCGGATCTTAAAAGACACCAGGCTAGGTTTCACTCTTAAGATTCTTTATTTAGGCAGATCAATTTAAAAGGAATGGTTTTGATTTATTTCATATATAGTGATAACAAAAATGAAATTCATAATATAACATTCCAAAATATTAATACGATTACACACCGCCCTAAACGGGACTTTTAAATAGTACATACCTCCATAGAGGTTTCAAATAAGTGACAAGTCCACGCAGGGACTAGTATAAGATAGGTGTCCATGCAAGGACTAAAAGATAAGTCCACGTAGGGACTGAAATACGATAAGTGTCCACGCAGGGACTTATTTCAAAGTAGAAATTACATTAGTACAACTATTAAGGGCTAGTGGTCACGTTTCTTCTTTTTGCCCTTTAGTAGGTTCGCCAAGCCTTTGAGAAATCCTCGGTGGCTCTTTTTCTCTTCCTCGAACTCTCTCTCCACACGATCCAATCGTTGGAGTATCTCTTCCTGCTCAGGAGGAGAGAAACGTGGTTGTGGCGCTTGTTGCGGAACTGGAGGTCTGGGAGGTATTGGATACCCATGAGCTGAGTAGTCCGGTGCTCCCATGTTCCCATGAGCTCCGTCAGGATAGCGTGCATTATATCTAGCTGACACCACATATGGGTCGCGCTCATAATTGTAGTTGTAATGCGCTTGCGACGGTTCGAACGGGTTGTAAGCCGTTGGACCCGTGTAAGCAGGTATGGGTTGGTCATACCCAAATGGTGGCAAATTTGGTGCAGCTGGTGCGGAGTTCGCCTCCTGTATAGGACTTGAAGGTCCTTCTTCTTGTAGTGGCGGATAGTGGCTACTACTAGAGTGTCGAGGGGTGCTGAAGTGGAAATCCCCTCCTCCTCGTGTGGACATACGAGCATTTGTCCTCCTACGCCTAGGCGGATCAGGCATTACTGGCTGTACCGGCGGCGGAGGTGGTGGCGTAACTGCCACGAAGCGTGAATCCTCAGAGGGATCCTATGGATGTCGCGGTTGTTGTGATGTCTGTTGAGGTGGTGTGTAGTACCACTCATGTCGGTCAAACAACGCTTGAAAGCTATCTGGTCCCTGATAGGGTGTGCCATGGAAGGATGACCCATCAGAGACTTCTATCGGATGCGTGGGCGTACCACGAGCAGGTTCTGTCGGATCCGTATCTTCGTCCATATGATCTTCGGAGAAGTGATCTTGTGGCCCTAGTGGAACAAAACCTGAAGGTTCCTGGATGTAGTCAGCTGGATTGAACTGACCTCTGAAGTATGGAGTAGGGTCGTCAAAATTTCGGTGCGATACCGAACGCTGTAGAGGTATGAAGGAGGGTTGCGGGTTGTTGGGGTCATTCTCTGAATTAGGCCAGAATGAGTGCCGGTATGATGGCGTCGAGCTGTGCGATACCGTATCCCAAGCCCGTATAAGGGAAAATAAGTTAAAGTATTTACCTTTGCAAGTATTATCCTTAATTTGATTAAGTCACCCATAGCTTTTACTGGGGCTCCTATTCTGGAATGAAGGTTTTAATTAACCTATTAGAATCCTAACGAGTCTTTATATTGGCCGTAGCCTAGACCGGTTGGTTCCGATATGTGAATACGGTTTAATCGCGCGAAAAGGCAAAAACCGAGAAGGGAGTGTGATTCTGACCCAACAAGTTCAGAGACTTGTTTTAGATGGGTTTAAGGTTCACACTCTGGATTTTGGGGTCCAAATAATATAATTTGACCCGTATCGGCTATTTTATGAAAACTAGTTTCATAAGCCGAACCGTGCGCGCAATAGGCGAAACGGTTAACCATGAGAGTCTTACGCTTATTTCCTAAGTCAATATGCCTTAAAGAGGTTGTGGTATCAGTAGGTTACCTTCCGTGATGCCCGTAACGAGTTTTAGTTAATATATCGCCCCGTAGGGGTTTTTCGGTCATTTTAAAGACTTTTAAAGAGCTTTTCGAGTTCTACAGGAAATCTGAGTTTCCCGAACAGTTTATAAAGTTTAAAATACTTTATTTATTATTTAAAATCAGTAGCAACTGGAATCGGGTCAAAAGATCTTGTAGAACTCAAGTTTTTGGCCGAAAAGGGCATATTCGGTATTTACCGAACCGTAGCCATAACCGCAGGTTATGAGCGAGGTAAAAATTATTAAAAATCCTTAAAATTCCAAAAATATTATTTGTTAACAGTGGGTAAAAGTTTTGGTGACGAAATCTTGGTTTAGATAGGCGTTATGCTAATTGCGTCGTTTATTACATAAGTTTACTTTAATTGCGCTTTTTAGCATAACTCTCTTTCTAAACCTCGGATTGACGTGAAACTTTAAGGACATGCTTATAATTTAGTAAGCAAGGTTATGGTCCATTCACGTCTCCGAAATACTCGTTTTATTTTAAAAAGGGCGTTACGGTCAACTTTTAGGCGATTAACGGAAATGCGTAAAAGACTCGGACAAACAATGAACCGGTCACAGAGGGTTATACCATCATGTAACCTGGTCCTAAGAGAGTCCTAAGGCATATCTATACCTCACTAAAACGGGTCAGAACTGAAGTCAAAGCAAAAGTCAAACTTTTGCGACATTCGGCTCCGAACCGGGTCAATATAGCAAATGGTCGATTCAAATGAGCGCAAATAAGTTTATATACTTAATATCATGTTTTATGAGTGTCTAAACAGGTTCCATAGCATATACATTACAGATTATGCACAATTCGCAAAAATAACTTTCTGTTGACTTTTTAAGCATTCGTTTGACTCGACATTTGAGCTAGTTAGAGTGGTGATCAGAGGGAACCCTTTTAGAGGTTTATTACCCACATAAATACCAACTCATAACTACTTTTGATCCGTCATAAGCCTGAGCCATTACGGATTTATTTTGAAGTCAAACCGTATTTACGATGGTTTGGTTTTTAGCTATTTACTAAGTATAATTCAAACTACAAAGGATCTAATGGACTTACAGCAGTTGAGACTTGCTTAGAGAACAAAGAAGAATGCTTGAGAGCTTTTGGAATGACCAGTGAAGTGTGTTTGAGTTGTGATGAAAGTTATGAACACAAGAGGTCTATTTATAGTCAAAGACAAGCCCTTAGATCATTACAACACATCCTATAAATGAATGTGGATCAGTGGCATGTGTCCTAGAGAGTTATGGGTCGAGTAGGGGGCGCCCATGACCCTGAGAAACCCATAAATTCATGTTTTGCCGCTTAAAACAGCCAACAGCCAACAATCTGTCGTTGGGCGTTGCTTACGGACCGTATGGCTTCGGCCTTGCGGTCCGTAAGCCACAGGCGGATCTGGTGCAATCATTCCCCCTCCTTACGGTCCGTAAGGCATACCCTTTACGGTCCGTAAGGGGTTAAAATAAATCTTTTTAAATCTTTTAGTAATGATTATAAAATCTTGGTAATTAATTACCTGACCTTTCGGGTTTGAAGTGGTAACTTTGCGATATGGCCCTTGATTAATTACAGTTAAGGACCTCGCGTTATTTACCCGCATTGTTAAGCCCTCGGTTAAATTTATTTATTATCCGGAAGGCCTTAAATTATATTATTGACGCTTTTAACCCTTCTCCTACGAATTTGATCATAACTTTCTCGTTTTAAAACGGAACTTCGCGAAATTTATATATTGTATTCTAGTGAGTGTATTATACTGTTACAAAGCCTCGGGAACGTTAAAGGGTCACTCAGAGGTATAATTAAACATGTTGACACAGTTAACCCCTGTAGCTTGTAATCTCTCACTTTCTTCCGCGTTTCGCTTCCGTACGATCCATGATTTATTCGTTTGAAGGTACGAGCATCATTTAGGGTTACTATACAGTATATTCACCCTTGGTTGTCATTTATAACCCTCGAATTTACATACTTTCAAGGTTTGTCAAAATTAGTCCTTTATTTAATATCAATGCCACGTGTAAACAAATGACACGTGTTAACGCATCATTGGACACAAAAATTCGAGGTGTTACAGTTTCTACTTACATTTTAAAGTTTGTTTTTTATTTTTTGTTTTTTATTTTTTGGGTTTTTTATAATACTTTTTCAAACTAATTTTATTATAGTTTTGCCTGTTTTGGCGTTTTTATTATACAACAACCAACTGAAAAGTAAAATAAAAAAAGAATAAAAAAAAGTTTTTTTATAATACTTGTCCAAAGTAATTTTATGATGATTTGATAAACGCCAAAGGTGTAAGATATTTGCCTTTTTGGCGTTTTTATTAGATATGGCGTTGTTTATTAAATAACAATCAACTGAAAAAGAAAATTAAACAAAATAAATATTGATCTTCAAATCTTCACTGTCACCAGTCTCTTTCTTCTTTTGAAGCATCTTCACCGTCTGTTTCGACTTTCTTATGAAATCAGTCTCTTTTTCTATAATTTTTGTCCATCTCATGCAGCAAAATGTTATTGAGTTTACACCCTTTCAGCCAAAATGTTATGTTTTTGGCGTTTTACCGAGAAAAAGAACGCCCCAAAATAAACCATCTTAAAACTGTTAATTTGATCATGCAAAAATCAATAAATTGTTGCTGTATGGTGTTGGATAACATTGTTAATCCTCAGTTAAGAAAGATAACTGACAATGTTGTCCACACCATACAGCTACACTTTATTGACAGCAATATATTTGATGTTTGGGTTTTCTGGCATTTATCAGTCGAATGGAATATATTAAATATGGCGTTTGGGATTTTTGTTTGTGTTTTTTAATTGAAGGTTTGAGTTGTTGTATATATAGGATTTTTTGGCGGGATTTTACTATAATTAAGTTTGTCGTTTTATATCTAATGGCGTTTTTAGAAGAATGTTGTGTGATTTTGTTTTGGCGTTTTATTTTCATGAGATGGCGTTTTGTTTGGAGTAGTCAAAAGACGCTTTTACCCTTATTGAAGCGCGTTCACGTAATAAAATTGATGTTATTTACGAAAATGCCACTGCGCCAATCTAGTCCATAGATTGTTTTGATCGGAGATTGATAAGCGTTCTCACACTTTCTACCGTTTTCTCTAAATCTCGACCCTATATATATATATATATATATATAGAGAGAGAGTAGGGTTCGCACGGAAAGTGTGTTTTTCCTAGAAAGTCTAGGAAGCGATCTTGTCCATCCGATTGGTGTGCTTAAGGGTTGAGATTAAATCAATGGCAATCTTGTAATATTTGAGTTTAATTAATTGACTGTTTTAAATGAATATGGGCAATTTTGTCATATGGCCGTTTTTTAAAATCAATTAGATAACTGCAATCCCTACTTACATGGGATTTTCCCTCTCTCTCTCCATTATTGATTTGATTTTCTCTCTTTCTCTCTCCAATCCAACCCTAAACATAATAAAACCTGCGATCTCTACTCCCCCTTGCTGTTGGCGACGCAAAACAGGACCCCAAAAGCATTCAGATTTCGGTTCCAAGGCTTGTTGATACCTCTTTTCTTCACTAGGTATTCATATCTTGTGTTGTGATTAAAGTTCTTGAAGTGCATATACGTTTTCGGTCTTAATCTGCTTGTAACTTGGCTGTGTTTTTTCTGTTTTAATTGATGATTGTAGAGAGGCATGTAAAACACAGCGTCAAGAATCTGCTTGCTGTTAAAACACAGCGTCAAGAATCTGCTTGCTGTTAAAACACAGCGTCAAGAATCTGCTTGCTGTTAAAACACAATGGCCTGCTTGCTGTTAAAACACAATGTCAAGAATCTGCTTGCTGTTAAAACACAATATCAAGAATCCTCCAGCAAATCTGCTGACTTAAAACACAATCAGATTTGTTAAACTCCAGTATAAAAACAAACTGTTGTAAAACACATTATGATGTAATGTAATCATCAAAAAACACAATGTGATGTAATGTGACATAGACAACAACATAAAACACATTCAGAGTGTTAAAATACAAAATAACTGTTAAAACACAACCTGATTATATATTGACTTCAGATTGTTAAAACACACTGACTTCAACCTCTCTGACTGGTAAAACACATCACCATGAAAGAACCGCGAGAACCAATGTGAACACAACAAATTAAACCCACTACACACTACACCACCCAAAACGTAAAAGAACCTAAAACAGAACTAACCCCCACCCCACAAAAACCTAAACCCCCCCCCCTCAAGCTAAATGCCAAAAACTAAACCATGAAGTTAAACCCCCCCAAAACCTAAAAAAAAACTAACCCCCCCCCCACCCAAGCTAAATGCTAAAAACTAAACCATAAAGCTAAACCCCCAAAAAACCTAAAAAAATATAAAAAACACACAATTTCTTTATAATATTTTTTAATAAAAATCGCTAGTTTTAGTCTCCAAAAAACAATTTATTTTTTTTATTTTTATTGACGAAAAGTAGCGATTTTTGTTAAAAAAATTTTTTTAAAAATTGTGTGTTTTTTAGATTTTTTTAGGTATTTTTGGTTGTGTTCAAATTGGTTCTCGCAGTTCTCACAATAAAGGGTGGTTCCTAATGGATACTTCTCCTATATATATATATATATATATATATATATATATATATATATATATATATATATATATATATATATATATATATATATAGAGAGAGAGAGAGAGAGAGAGAGTAGGAATTCTGCGGAAAGTGTGTTTTTCCTAGAAAGTCTAGGAAGTGATCTGGGCCCTCCGATTGGTGTTTTTAATGGCTTAGATCAAATGGATGGCATTTTCGTAATATCTGAGTTATATAATTAGAGACTTTTAATATAGTGAGGGTATTTTGGTAATTGGAAGTGTTTTAAATCAATCAAGAAACTGCCATAACAATAACCAATCCCTAAAATCATGGGATTTCCCCTCTTTCTCTCTCTCTCTCTCTCTCTCTCTCTCTCTCTCTCTCTCTCTCTCCCTAACCGCAACCAAAGAAGAACCAGCCATATTTCCTGCAAATATTCTTCTCCGATTGGTCATATATTGGTTCCTTCGAGGTATAAGCCGATCAAACAGTAGTCGGAATCGTTGGTCGGCCGGTGATGTTTCCCTAACGGTTGTTGTTTTTCATACTTGTTTCAATTTTTTTTATCTATCATTGAATCGGGTTCTTATTTTTAGTGAATGGACCTCAATGCTTGACATCTTAGAGTGGGCTCTAGATGTAATTGTGTTTTAAAATGACATCTGAATATGTTGATGATCGCAGTGTGTTTTAAGGTTTATGTGTTTTACCATTTTAATGTTGATGATGACAGCGTGTTGAAGACGAAGACACTGGGTTGTGTTGAAGACGAAGACACTGACAGTGTGTCCAGCAATCTGCTTGCTGTTAAAACACAATGTCAAGAAATATGCTTGTTGTTAAAACACAGTGTCAAGAATCCTCCAGCAATCTGCTTGCTGTTAAAACACAGTGTCAAGAATCCTCCAGCAATCTGCTTGCTGTTAAAACACAACGTCAAGAAATCTGCTTGCTGTTAAAACACAGTGTCAAGGAAATCTGCTTGCTGTTAAAACACAATGTCAAGAAATTAGCTTGCTGTTAAAACACAATGTCAAGAATCCTCCAGCAATCTGCTTGCTGTTAAAACACAACGTCAAGAAATCTGCTTACTGTTAAAACACAGTGTCAAGGAAATCTGTTTGCTGTTAAAACACAATGTCAAGAAATCAGTTTGCTGTTAAAACACAGTGTCAAGAAATCCTCCAGCAATCTGCTTGCTGTTAAAACACAGTGTCAAGAATCCTCCAGCAATCTGCTTGCTGTTAAAACACAGCGTCAAGATATCTGCTTGCTGTTAAAACACAGCGTCAATAAATATGTGTGCTGTTAAAACACATTGTTAAGAAACACAGCGTCTTGTGTGATTTAAACTAAAACTGTCAATTTGATTTAAATGGAATATTTAGTTTCCATAATTTTATGGTTAGTTAGTTATCCTAATAAAATAATCCATAATTAAAATAATATTCAAATTACACAATTGCCCTTTTAGTTAAAATCCTTCAATGCCACATGTCGCGCTCTTATTGCTTCCTAGACTTTCTAGGAAAAACACACTTTCCGCAGGAACCCTACTCTCTCTCTCTCTCTCTCTCTCTCTCTCTATATATATATATATATATATATATATATATATATATATATATATTGGGAGGGGCTCATGCGAGAACCACCCTTATTGTGAGAACCTTGAGAACCAATGTGAACACAACCTAAAATAGCTAAAAAAAACTTAAAAAAAACCTAACCCCCACCCCCCCCCCCCAAAAAAAAAAAAAAACCCTAAACCACCCACCCCCCAAAAAAAAACCTAACCCCCTCCCCCAAGCTAAATGCTAAAAACTAAAACCCCCAAAAAACCTAAACCCCCCCCCAAAAAAAAAAAAAAAAAACCTAAACCCCCCTCCCCCACTCCCCAAAAACCTAACCCCCCCCCCCCCCCCACAAGCTAAAATGCTAAAAACTAAACCCCCAAAAAACCTAAAAAAATCAAAAAAAAAATTAATATTTTTTATGCTCAAATCGCTACTTTTAGTGGTCAAAAAAATTTTTTTTTTTTTTTTGGTTCGAAAAGTAGCGATTTTTATATAAAAAATATTTAAAAAAAATTGTGTGATTTTTAGCTATTTTTAGGCATTTTTGGTGTGTTCACATTGGTTCTCGCGGTTCTCACAATAAGAGGTGGTTCTCGCATGATCTTCTCCCTATATATATATATATATATATATATATATATATATATAAATTTAAGGACTAAATTTTGATTTTTTGATACGATCTATTTTTTTATTTGACATATTTTTACCATTCATACAATCTACCCATGTTAAATATTTGAGTTTTTTTAGAATCACTCACAAAAATAATTATTATCATTATTCTTCCTTTTTATAATCTTTTAACGAGCATAATTTTAAATTTGATGATATTTGAAGACTTAAATTTAAGCTTTTAACTAAAAAATAAGTTTATTTAGAATATTCATAATTAAAATCCCTTATAGTGAATATAATAAATATGTATAATTAATGAGAAGAAAGAAACGGAAAACCAAAAAATAAATGGTCTAGAATGATGAGAAGCATCACCGTTTGCTTTCTTTTATTATATAGTAAATATAGTTAGCTATAGATATTGATATAAATATAATTTTGAGTAAACTGCCATTTTGGTCCCTGAGGTTTGGTTACTTTTACCACTTTAGTCCAAAACTCAAACCTTTTGCATCTGGATCCCTGTGGTTTCAGTTTTATTGCCATTTTGGTCCAAAAATAAAATCAGGTCATACTTGTCTTATAAAATCCTGCAATTTTGTCATTTTCCTCATGGGCAAATCAGATCATATTTGTCTTATAAAATATAGTATTTATTTATTAAAAAAAATGATCATTTTGCCCCTGCGGAAAATGACAAAATAACAGGATTTTATAAGACAAATATGATATGTTTTCATTTGGACCAAAATGGCAATAAAACTAAAACCACAGGGACCCAGATGCAAAAAGTTTGAGTGTTGGACTAAAGTGGCAAAATTGACCAAACCACAGGGGCCAAAATGACAGTTTACTTTATAATTTTTTTTTTTAAAATGCCATTTTATTTTATTTTATTTTTAAATAACTTAATTATGATATATAAACTGCTTCCATGTTTTAAAACATATAAACAACTCTATAGTTCTTCCAACTTGATGTAATTCAGGGGCGGAACCATAATATAATGAGCCGTAGCACGTGCTACGACTTAACCCCATATTCGTAGTGGTTTTTTTTATACAAAGAATACCCCATAAAAAATAAGAGGATACCCTTAACCAAAAAAATATGATACTTGATATTATTAAAATCCCATTTTTTATAAGCCCAAAAATTTTACAACTCTAAAACTTATAGAATAATTAAGCCCGAATGATAAAATAAGCCCAAATTAATAATCATAGAATTAAAAGAAGGCTCTAAATATAATTGATAAAGTTAGCCCAAGACCCAAAACAATATTATAATTGAATAAGTGATATTGCACGTCATATGGTGGAAACTAGAACACATAGTTCTTGTCCTTTGGTTTATAGGGTAGTGAAGCTAGTTTTGATTTTACCGGTGGTAACCGCAACCGTTGAAAGATGTTTTTCTAAATTGAATGGGCCAAGAATATTTGAACAATGCTATGGTTTGTGAGGCTGAAAAAGAAACTTTTGATAAAGTAAAAGACGACGATGTGATGGAACGATTTCAAGCTATGAAAAAAGAAGAGGATAAATCTATTAGATATTTGTTTTACTTTATTTATTATCGTTTTTTATTATTGTATGATTGCACGGTAAAAAAAGAGTAAATTACAAGTTTTGTCCTTTACGTTTACCTCAAATTGCAGGCGTTGTCCTTTAGCGCAAAAGTTGACAAGTTTTTGTACTTAATGTTCTAAAATCTTGCATGTTATGTCCTTTAGGCCAAACCCAGTTAGATTTTTTGGTTAAATCAGATTACACAAGGGTATTTTAGTCTTTTTAGCCATTTATTTAATATTATTTAAAAAACTAAAACAAAATATTTTAAAAAATTATCACCATCACCATTAACCCACCACCACCATCGATTCTCTGTCTCCAACATCTCCATCAACACACCACCACCACAATGAGGTGATCTCAAATTGAGGTAACAGTGATAATCAGAAGATGTGATTCTATTGATTGTGATTCTATTGATTTACTGGAAAGGTTACACTAAGAAATCAAATCAAACAACATAGAAAAGAGGATGGAAATTCAGATTACAGATTAAGGATGGGAGAAAGATGATCACACACACATACATCATATTCCTTGTTCCCTACATCTCTCATCCGATTCATAACACACAACCACCACCACAACCGCCTTCACCCACCACTGCCACAACTACTTTCTCTCTACCAGACTACCACCACCGTATCCACCGTCACCAGTCACCACCCCCACTAGAACCCTAACCCCATCCACCCCATCCACCAACACAACCCCCCACCGGAACCCTAACCCCAACCACCACCATTAAAACCCACCACCCCATCCACCATCACAACCCCCCCCCCCCACCGTCTCCATTATCACCACCTTCACCGAAACCCTAATCCCAAATAACCTAAATCACCAACCACCACCGTGACAACCCACCACCGTCACCATCCACAACCGCTCAACTTGATAGAAAGAGAGAACAGATAGGATCAAAAGTTGATAGATCAAAAAGATTAGAGTGATTTTACCGTCGAATTGAGGAAATCTTCGGTGAAGACGGAGGAGCAGAGCGACGATTTATGGTTTAGTCGGTGTTGATTTGAAGATTCTTGCTGATATTGACTTTGAGTTTGGTGCAGAAGTAGAGCTGGAAGAAGAAGATGCATACCCTTCTTCAAGGGTGGCTATTGATGATCAGGGCCGGCCCGTTAGTGTAATCGGGCTAGGCGACGGCCTAGGGCCTCCGAAAAAATAGGGCCTCCAAAATTAAAAAAAAAATAAATCTATATTTATAAAAAAAAAAGAATATTATATTTACGGTGATATAACATTAATACAAGTGTAGTCTGGTTGTAAGAACAAGATTTGGTTTTTGTAGAGGGCTGGGTTCGAATCCCACATGCTACCCATTTTCAAAATTATTAATCATCTCACTCACTCTTTTAATAAAGGGTTATAAATGCATCTTTTTTAATCACCTCTCTTAATTTAATAAGCTAAAATATTTTGTCCACAAAATTTTTAACATGATACGTCCATGTAAAATTTTATAGATAAAAAATCGTTTCTAAATAATAAGAATAGTATACTTAAAATAAGTAGCATGTTTTAATTCCTTTTACACATAATGTAAGTTGTTATTTGTTAGGTTAAACCCTTTTGACCAACTTAGATTTGATTTATGCATTAGATCCCGACATTATATGATTAGGGAAATCATCTAGTTTATATAGTGGTTAAGTGCTTTATAAGTTTCTCCCTAATATATTTAATGTCAGATACAAACCGAAATTACAAGCCTAAAAAATTAAAAAGGGCCTCGAATTTTTAATTCGCTTTGGGCTCCCAAAATTCTAGGACCGGCCCTGTTGATGATCATTATTTTTTTTATGAATCTGTTGAGTGGTTTTTATGATTGTAATGTTGATGTTAATGGTGATTGTGAAGTTTTCTACAATAAGAGAGAGAGAAGAGTAAGGTGTGTTAGAGAGAGAGGCAAGATTTTTTTCTATTTATAAATCTTTTTATTTTTTATAAACTACTACCTACACGTAATTTATTTTACAAAATAGCCTCTGAAGAGATAAAATGACAAGAATACCCTCATGTGTAAGGCACATGACCAAATTTAACCAAAAAATCTAACTGGGTTTGGCCTAAAGGACATAACGTGTAACATTTTAGAACATTAAGTACAAAAGTTGTCAACTTTTGCGCTAAAGGATAGCGCCTGCAATTTGATTTAACGTAAAGAACAAAACTTGTAATTTACTCGTAAAAAAAAATTCAGGATAACTCTAAATTAATGGGTTAGCTTCGCCATTGATGTAATTAACTAACTTGGATCATCAGCTTTTTGAATATATAAACAGGAGTATGGTACCATCCAGATTTTTGTAATAACAATTCCACGTGGAAGATTAATAGCTCCAGAAAGTGATCGAAGGAAATTTGTTTTGAAGAAGCAGGTGATAACTAATCAATCGTCCAACTGCTCCATCATGCGTTATTCACTTATTTTTTATATTGTTGTTTATTTAGTTTTTATTTGAGGCATGTCAGGAAAATAGATCTGAAAGAATAACAACTTTGTTTTATGTATATTTATACATTTTAATTTTTAATTGTCTACGTATCTGACCCTAAAGTAACTTGTCAAACATTTTTAAAAAAGTGACACTAGTAAAAAATATATTTGAGCCGTCTTTGCTAAGGGCATTAATATCCAACCCCTCAAATTATGTGAAAGGGTTTTTTATTTTATGAAAATTGGTTGTAAGTGGTTGTGAATAGAGGAGAGAGAAAATATTACTGTTTATCTGTAAATTTGAGAGAACATTGTTCAATCTTTTTAAAATTTTTAATATATTTTGAAAATGGTTGTGAGTGGAAGAGAGAGTAAATGTAATGATAAAAGTATTAAAAATAATTATTTAGTTGAAAATGAGAGAAAAATATAGCAATTATATAGGGTAAAAAATGGAGGGTTGGATGTGAATGCTTTTAACACGCATCGTAACAAGGGGTCACGGATCGACTTTTTGTTTATATCATTTTACAAAGTATTGTAAGTGATAAATAAAGCCTCAAAAAGTCAAGAATATCCAAATGATGAAGCTTAGCGACACATGGCTGTCACAAAAGGACCACTTCTGATGTCGTGCAGAGGACATTATGGTTTAAAGACGGCATGAGCTTGTTAGACTAGAGGGTATGGAGAGCCTCAACCTTAAGAGGATGGGCCGCCATGTCGGCGCTACGTAGGAGTGGCTTGAAGGGGATGGACCTAGGGGGGTAGGGGATGAACCCCTTTATGTATATATATGTATGTATGTATAGGTATATGTGAGAGGCAAGAGAAGAAAGGAGGTCCGGCTACCCCGGCTGTGGGTGGCTGGTTGTGCCGAGCCGAGCCCCAGAGGGGCGGAGTAGGGGACCGGCGCCGGTCCTAGCCGGGCCTCAGCCAGCCCCCATACCTTCTAGTCTTAAATGTTTGTTTAAATGTTGAATGGTTCGAAGCTTTGATTGGGTCTAAGTACTTTGTTTGGGCCTGGTATGTATGGAGACATGCCTTTATTCCATAATTAGCAAATAGCAATTGTGCTAACAGGGAGTTCAAAAAAAGTGAATTATTTTATTTTTTTAATTTAATAAATATTTTATCTTTTGTATTAATTCATTTTATTTTATTTATTATTTATGTACTTTGTTATCTCTATATCTAATAAAAGAACAAGGTTCTGCCACTTGTCAACACCACAAGCCACCATTTTACTCTCTTTCCTACATGGCAATCCCTGGCTTCTCCTATTCCACATGTCATTTTACTGTGATTTCTTTTTTTTTTTTAAGTTTTTTTAAAGCTGTGAGAAGATAACAACAGGCTTGAGACAAAAGTCTGAATTTTGACCAGCTCTGTAACTCATCACGTGAGCGCTTTTCAAATTTCAAACTACGAGCCTTTTTCATTTTCTTTCTCTCTCTCCCTCAAAGATGTGGATTTGGATCTGTGGATTCAAAAGGAAAAAGAATCAGAGATGAGAGATGTGTTGTTGATCTACAATATTAGAGTGGAATCAAAATCCTCATCTTCATCTTCCGACTTGATACAGAGCGGGTGTAGGATCTGAGTTTGTTCTTCATCTAGGGTTTTGATGACGAGTGCAATTCTGTGACGGGCTTGCCTTTCATCTTTTCACTCCAAACCCTAAACAACTCTCCATCATCTCTCAGGCTCCTTCAACAACGCCAATTTTCTTCGAAGGTGAGTTTCTACTTCCAACAATCTTCACCACAACATTTGATTTTGTAATATGCATCTTCTCCGTTCCTTTGTTACACTGTTCCTTTTTAAACTTTAATATTCCTTTCAGTTCTTAAGAATCTTTGGTACGATTTAATGTTTTCAACTTCATCGGCTGTGATGAACATATCCGGTTATTATGCTTCTGTGCCGTCCGCCGATATGAAGTAAACCTTATCCAAACGCAGATAATAGATATTACAGAGAATGATGTACAGTCGCAGATCTGTTCATAGAAGATTCCATGGTTCGTCTCGTGACCGATCCAAACGCAGATCTGTTAATCGACGGTCAAATTTGGGGTAAGTGCTTACACTCATGTTAATTGTATCCTTGCTAGAGGGAATTTAGGGATTGACCTTCCACCAGAGAGGGAATTTAGGGATTGACACTCATGTTAATTGTCGGTATGTTCTTGCCCCTGTTAATGTTGTTAAGTTTATCGGCGATTGGTTGCCTGTGCTTTTCGATTTTTGATAAACAAATATCGGATTCAGTTCAAATCATGTTACTTTCAGTTCAAATTATGCTATTTTTAGTTCAGATTATGTTACTTTTAGTTCAAATTATGTTACTTTAGTTCAAAGTATGGTACATTTAGTTTAAAACTTTAAATTTTGCTATTTTTGTTAATTTCTTTGGTAAATTTCATGCTTTTTGTTGAATATAAACCACTTTATCTTCCAAAAATGAATGATGTTTAAAGGCTTTAAGTGAAGAATGAGATTATTTTAAATGATTTGTAATATATCATAAGTTTAAAGCATTTCTCCCCGAACAGTAAGATCAATTTCTGTAATTTCAGCAACTGATGTGTTTGTTGTGATATAGAATGTGGATCGAGCCCGAAGCTAAAGGCATATTTAAACCAACTGGAATCGAAGCCGAAAGGCTCAAGTTATTAGCAGATGGATGTGACACATCAGTGAGTCATTAACTAATTATGCATATAAGCATAGCCTATTCTTTATGCACAAAAGTTATATTATTTTAGTAATAATCTCTTTTTAATACACTAATTTAGGAGGATTTATTCTTTAAAAATTTAATATTCTAATCTTTAACTTGTAATATTATTTCAATTGAAATCCCTAAATTCTTTTTGTATCATGTTTAGGTGATAAACTAAAAAAGCTTGAGGAAGAAAAGGGTATTGTGATGCGATTTGTGATAGGTCACAGGTAAGCGACAAGGATATAACCTCATATCAATATATTTATGTTTTATATATAAACTTTTATACTATATTGAGGGTTACCTTGAATTATCAGCAAAAACAAAAACATATTTTACTACCGCAGTTTCTCTGTGGGATGCTGATTTCTATGTCAAAGTTGATGACGATGTACATGTAAATATAGGTAATTAAATTGTATTGTATAGCTATGAGACCGTTACGTATATGCATGGTTTAAAAAGGCTTTCCGAGGCCCGCCTCGAGGCTTACGCCTCGGCTGAGGCTATGAAAAAACGCCTTAGAGGCTTAGCCTCATAGGGGTCAACTGAAACCTAGGCCTCAGTCATCCGAGGCTTTCTGAGGCTGTCTGAGGCGCTGAGGCAGTGAGGCGAGGCGGTAAGGCTTAAGCCTCACTAGACCTTGTGAAAATTGATAAAAGTTAGGTTTTCTGGACTTTATTTTAGCCCATTTAATGTTTATTGGGCTTAATTGGTGGGCCAACCCAATAGTTCACTTAAAAAACATCTATAAGGTTAAAAACCCTAACCACTTACACAGTACGTAGAATAGAATCATGTCTGATGTAAAATAGGAGATTAAAACAAAATTTTATAAAGAAGACGAATCTAAAAGATGATGAAGACCCGATTGTTGCCAATGATGTTTTGTCGGATGACGACTGGATAGCTAACGCAAGTGGGGATGAAGATGGCATTGGTGGAGTTGGCCGGTCAAATGAGGAAGAAGCGGTGAGAGTTCATCATCTAGGAGGAAAAGGAAAAGAGTTACTAATTTGGTTGATGAAGATGACAATGACAATGACAATCTAAATACGCCAGATGAAAACTTTGAGGATGATGATGCGGAGGAAAACGAGTACTATGATACTTAGATGTCATAACATTACTAATTTAATTTGTTCGAACTATTTTATGATGTTTGTTTTACGTTAAACCTTGCTTGTTGAACTATTTTCTATTTATGATGTTTGTTTTATGTTAATTTCTGATATTTATGAGATATATATATTTTCTTATTCTTTTTTAATAATGTTTCGAGGCTTACGCCTCGACCTGCCTCAAAGCTTACGCCTCGTGAGGCTAAGGGAAAACGCCTCAATACCCGTTTCAGCCTTTTTAAACCTTGCGTATATGTAAACCATTCGTCATTTTCGTTAACTTATATTGATAAATGCAGGTATACTTGGAGCCACATTAAGTAGATATCAGTCAAAACCTCGTGTGTATGTCGGATGCATGAAATCAGGTCCTGTTCTTGACCACAAGTAAGCCAAATCCCTTCCATGAAACTAATTTACAGCTCGAATTATGGTTTCGTAGTTGTTTTTGTAATCGGAAATGATGTTTATATATATATAAACATATATATGGAAAGACGGTGTTTATGTATGCATACATCATGCAAAACTTATAGGTGGAAATGTTGAGTCAGTTGGAATTATTACGAGTCAAAAACAAGTAAATTTTAGAGCAAGTCAACACACCTCACCTTTTACTTTACACATTGGACCCATGATCAATAACATATGAACACAAACTGACCCATAGCCGGGTTGAATTGCCACCTCCGGTTTCTAACTTTTCCCTTTGGCAAGCAGAGGAGTGCGATATCATGAACCCGGGCATTGGAAATTCGGTGAGGAAGGAAACAAATATTTCCGTCATGCCACAGGACAATTATACGCCATTTTAAAAGATCTAGCTACTTATATCTCAATAAACCAGTAAGTACCATTTTTCACTATTTATATCAATTCATGTGTTTCCCATCTCATTTTTGGAGCATTTTAGACACGTGCTTCATAAATACGCCAATGAGGCCGTTTCACTGGGATTATTGAGCTTCAAAACTAAGAATGACAATTTTACATAAGCTCAAAATGCTCCGGAGGTCGCCCCACAGTCGAGGAATAAGAGGTTGAAGAAAAATACACTTACATATAGATAGCACTTGTGAAGAATCTTTTAATCCGCAAAAGTGTTACTGTATCCTTTTAAACCGTTCTTTACTTATTTTCCTAATAAGAAGAAGATGATAATTGAAAAAATCTAGAGTAGTTTTAGTGTGCCTTAATGATGATAGATGGAATGGAGTGAACCATTTATTCAAACATTCATAAAATTTTTGTTGGTTTTACGTCTTATGTTATGTCTTTCATAATACATAATTCAATAAAACATTTGTAAAAACATATTTTTATGTTTTAGGACATAAATCTATTAATTAAAATTAAATTTTCCTACCCGCGAAGCTCGCGGGCTCTAACCTAGTTAAATATGTTTACTTAACCGGGTTGCTTGCTTATTTTTACGGTCGTTTTGATTAAAGCCTACATGATCTATTTTAACCCATCAATATACTAGGTAACAAATTTAATTATTGTTATTATTTTTTACCTTATTACACTTAAAGCTAACTTTTAACTTTAGACATTTTTACTTAACCGTATTGTTTGTTTGTTTTTTACCATCATTTAGATTATAATGTGTAATAACCCTTTGATGTATCAGGTAATAAATACATCATCGTCAACACCCCGCAGCAAAGCGCGAGATCTGATACTAGTTCGACTCGTTAATACCAAGATATTTGTATAGAAAACAATATCATTTTATTAGTTTCTTTACTTGGCTTTAACATATGGTTCATAATTTTCTAGCAAGATACAATCTGTATTTGTGTATGCATGATTAAATGTTGGTTTCGAAGAGAGTTCATCTTTTGAAGATGACTTATCATATCATCATATAATAGATTGTTAGGTAATGGGCTGGCTGTTTGTTTCAGCTCTTAATAGGCTTTTAATGGTTCAAACCTTTTAATGGTTTAGACTTTTTGTTTGCAAGCAAATGTCTGAATAGTTCAGACATTTGCCTCTGAATGGTTAAAACAACTTATCTGAATTGGTCAGACATTTGACTCTAAATGGTTAAACATTATACTGGTTCTTAATGGTTCAGACCTCTTACTGATTCAATACTTAATAGTTCAGACCTCTTATCGATTCAGTACTTACTCATTCAGAAATTGTCAAACAAACCCTTAAGTCTTTTTTCTACAAAACAGGCACAACATCTGTTCATTGTGCAAATCCAACTTCAAAAGCTTAAAAAATCATCTTTAAATTTTTCTAGACTTTGTCATCCAACTAAGATCACCTCCACAAATCTTATGTGAGTTTTCAGTAAACTCACTTTGTGATGCAAACTAATGTTTTAAAAATTGGATCAGTAAATAAACTAGTCCAGTAGTCCTACTTATTCCCTATTTGGACCGATCGATCGGATACTTATAAATCATTAAAAGTTATTATGAAGTAAATTGAAGCTAATAGATACACACAAAAAGAAACAATTAGTGAAAATATTAGGGAGAAAAGGGCATTCAAGGGTAAGTACCAGGGCCGGCCCTGGAGGTGGGCGGGGAGGACCACCGTTTAGGGTCCGTGATCTCATAGGGCACATAATTTTTTAAAAAATTCGATATTATATATGTAAGAAAAATTTAATAGGGTTTAGCCAAAAAATACTAACATAACATAGGCTCATTTACAAAAAAAAAAAAAAAAAAAAAAAAAAAAAAAAAAAATCATATGGTTTAGATTAGTTAGCCCATTGGGATTACGTTAGTGAACCCAATACCCAAATGATTTTAAAAACTAATGAAAAACAATTCGTCCATGTTGGGCGGCAACTAGTGCCCTGTGGAAATTGAAACGTCGTATAGTAGGAGAGTAGGAGACAGACCTAGTTCGAGGAAGAACTCACAGAGTCTACACACACAGAAGCCACAGAGTTTGCACTCTTTTGTTCTTCGATTTCAGTCTTGCATGCAACCACAGGCAACCACACATAGAGTCTGTTCGACAAACTCAGTCTCACGATCACGGATCACGTATTCAGGTAAACATCAAATCATCAATCGGCAATCTGCCCTTGTTCAGTACATCAGTTGATATGTTTTGTTTTTCGTCGAATTCACTCATTCAGACCCTTATTAGTTATTAATTATTATGTTTCTTTTTTTCGAATTCAGACCCTTGTTTAGGCGATTAGTTATTGTCGAATTCATGTCCTTTCTCTGTTGTGTTGAAGACTAAATTGTTGGCAATTTATACAAAAACGATTGTCAAATTCAGGCCCATACTCTTTTTTTTTTTTTTTTTTTTTTTTTTTGTCGAATCATTGGTTATCTATTAGCTTATTAGTTTTTACAATATGTCACTCATTCAAATACTATATTTTGTATTTTGTTAATTGCATTATTTATCGAATCTATATTTTTGTCAACGGTTCACGATTGTATGGAAAACTAGTGTAAATTATTTAATTCGTTAAGGCCCGAGGGCACGTTTTTTCGAGCTCGAACAAGGTACATGAATTCTTAGGGCCGGCTCTGGTAAGTACCTTAGCCCGACCAACCATATCATTCGTCACGTCAAATTTTGTTCAAAGTACCTATTAGCTAGTAAGTACTACAGAGGCTATAAACTTTATTTGTTTTATTTTTTTAATTTAAATAACATCTCAAAATTAAATTTTATTAATAAAACTTAAAACTTAACATTACATAAAAATAAAAACTAAAACTTAAAACCTTACGTTAAAATAAAACATAATACTTATAACATTACATAACATAAAACTTAAAGCATTACATAAAATCAGGGGAGGCTTAGATGGTGTGCGAGAAGGACTTACGCATAGGGCCCGTGATTTTGAGGAGCATTTGTTTTTAAAAGAAATCCTATATATACATGTTATTTTTTAAAATAGTAAACCCATACCAATATCAAGTAAGATTTGTTTACAAATCACCTTTTTATGGTTTTGACTTTAGAATTTAGCCCACCGGGTTAATTGAGCCCATTACTAATTGAAAACGAAGTCTTAGAAAATATAAATTGTAAAGAGTTGATCCAACAATTTGCTATGAAGAATGCAAGGAGGGTTGCACGAATCATTGGTTAGCTATTAGCTTATTAGTTATTACGTTATGTAACTCATTCAAATACTATAATTTTCTCAATTTTCGTAATTGCATTTTTATCGAATACTACGATTTTTTTCATTTTCGTAATTGCATTGTCTATCGTTAAGGCATAAGGGCACATTTTTTGAGCTCGAACAGGGTACATGAGTTCTCAAAGACGCCACTGCAGAAAATTAAAACATAAAACTTAACCATAGGTCTTAATAATTTTTCACGTCGAAACGTGCTCAACGTCCTCGTCGTAGGTGTGTTTGTAGTCACATGGGCACTTGAATAATTTCCACCTCTGAGAGCTCGTTGTGGGGATTTTCCACATTCAAGAACCTTCTATGGAATTTTGAACACTTGAAGCAGACAAACAAGAAACATGAGTATACTTGATCAACGGTTCAGGTGGTCTCACCAACGTGGATACAAAATTGGTAGAACATCCGGTTCCAAAAAGTAGCCCTTCAACTAGGGGATGAGCGTTCAAGATGGATTGCGACATAAGACATCTCCAACGCAATGTCTTCCTTTTCGGTCCATGGGATCTTTGCCATTATTAGATGAGATTTCTGAAGATGGGAATATAAAATTAGAGAGGTTTTGGTATGTGGAAATATAAAATTGAGAGAGTGTTGTGGATGGGGTAGACAAATAATGAAATAGGTTGGTTAAATAGAGAAAGGTAATAAATTATTTGAATTCTTATAAATAGTTGTAAACGGTCAAATACGGGTCCAACGGTCAAAAAAGCATCGAACCACAAATATGGGTCCAACGGTCAGTGATGTGTGCGTGGTGCCATATATTTTAGGTGTATATTTTAAGCCCTTTTACACTTTTTAGCCAAGTTTTAAATTTATAAAACACGATATTTACTAACACTAAACAAACATATGGGCAAGTGCACCCATCATGGACGTAGTATAGTGTTGGTAAGATACCGAGGTCGTCCAAGGACACAAGAGCTTTTAGTACCGGTTTATCCTCAACGTCTAATCAAATCAAAAATTAGAAAAAGGGGTTTTTAAACTAGAAAAATAAAACTGACTAAAATGCTGAAAAATAAAATAAAAGTAAAAATAGATAGACAAGATGAATCACTTAGATCCGACTCGTGTGTAGTGTAACCTTTGATTATTACCGCACTTTTGCACTGCTTAAGAGATTATCTTAGTTATTGTAGTAGGCCCCTCTTTTGAAGGTGACGTTACCCTCAACCCAGCAGTTTGAGTCAGCAAGGATACAATCCTAAAGGGTCGGATTATTGAAAGATAATTAATTAAGTTATTAATGCATAATGTGGTAGGCCCCTCTTTTGAAGGTGACGTTACTCTCGGCTAAGTAGTCTGAGTCAGCAGGGATACAGTCCTAAATAGCCGGGTTATAGTATTAATAGTAGTTTAACTTATGAGGGGGTCAAAGAGTTTGGACCCCCGCCATCCAATACCGGTGGGTATTGAAGAAGGTCCTACTAAATTTGACTCAGGTCCTTTGCAGGATATACACACTGAACAATGGCAAGACTCTTACCAAACCGTTCCCTTAACCCCCGACCAGGTAGCCAACATATCTCCATATAGACCGTGGAGATATGAATGGTGAAAATCTTTTATTTTATATAGACAGTAAAATAATGCCAAGACACCACGGACAAACGATAAAGAAGAATCACCTTCAACATAAGAAACTAGTGATTAAAGTCATTAATACATAACCAAATAAAAAGTGCAAAAAGATTAAAAATAAAAAGTATTACACTAAACACTTGTCTTCACCAAGTGATGTAAGAGACTTAGGAAAACATGGCCTTTGATTGTCAAGAACTCTTACGATCAATCTTTGATCCCGAGACGACTCACACACTCTATGATGGACAATGGATGATGGTGGTGGATGATGGTGTTGTGATGGTGGTGGGTGGTGGGTGGTGGGTGAAGTGTGAGAGAGGTGGTGTGCCAAGGGATGAATTGCAAGTGATCCAAGAACTCCTATTTATAGGCTGAACAGAAGCTCGGGCACGGCCCCGTGTCCATCCTATTCTCTTTCTTCATTAAATGCAGTTTGTCTGCATTAGTTGACCACGCCCCCGTGTCCGCTGGGCACGACCGCGTGTGCAGAAGGTATCTGTACTATTAAGATTTCCCTAGATCCTGTGAATCTTAGAGTTGACCACGGCCCCGTGCCCGCTGAGCACGACCCCGTGGTGGGCGATAGAAGCTTCTACAGCTTTGTCTTTTCTGCTGACACTTGGGCACGCCCCCGTGCTCACTGAGCACGGGACGTGTTCAGCCTTCTGTTCTCTTGTTTTTCTTAGGAAGATGCTATCGGGGAGGCCGAGCATGCCATGTTTGTTCCTTTTCTTGTATTTATGTTAGATTTAGCTGCATTTTTGCTTCTTTTGTTTATTTGAGCTCATTTAATCCTGAAAATACAAAAGGAAGACAAAAGCACACTTTTTCCAACATTAGTACTAAAAAAGGGTTGGTTTTATGCTACAATTGATGTAATTTATATGTTGCATTTTGTGCATATCAAATACCCCCACACTTGAATCTTTGCTTGTCCTCAAGCAAAACTCTTTATAATGTGGCTTTACACTCTCAAATGGAATGGGTAGAAGAGAAGGTTTTTGGTCTTGTCATAGAGTGTCAGGATTTCCAAGATTCTTTATTAAGTTTTATTTTTATTTATTTACAATCCTATTCGTCATGATTTATTAAAAACGTTTCATAAGATAAATTACTTATTAGGGCATAACATGCCTTTTTTTAAATTTCATTTATAAACAAGTTCACATACCTCACGGGGGAATCACTCAACACTCGGCCGAAGATGTATTTTAGTGAATCACTCGAGAGCGGCATGGAACTTACTCCTACCATAAGCTTGCCAAGCAATCAATCCTCCTCCTTTTTAACTATACACCTTTGTAAATATCAAGAGGACTTTTGGGTGAAGGGTTAGGCTTGGGCTAAAGGTGGATGGTTGGGTTAGTGGTCAGTAAAAGAGCGAAAAGCGTAAAAAGCGTCGGTTTTCATAAGACTCGTTATTTTTCAAAACTGTTTATTTTGATGAAGCATTTCTTTCAAACAAAGTTGTTTTTGATAAACTTGTTTGTTTATTTCTTTGGCTTCATCATCACTATTATCATTTTTTTCCAGAGTCATAAGAATAACCGAGCTTTGTTGTAACACCTCGAAAATTCCTGTCCATTAGAATAAAGACACGTGTCACGTGTGACAGATGTGTCAGAGAAACCGGATTTTAATAAAGAAATATGTGGTAGGATTTCTAATAAAAAGGGGCGTCATGTATTTAAAATACCTTTGAACGACCCAAGGGCGACACGTTATTAAATCACCTCTGAGCAACCCGACATTTTATAAATCCCAAGATCCTTAAATCAATTGATGATCATCTCATACGATAACCGGTTGCTCCTGAATAAATAAAGTTTCATCTTTATTGAGGGCTATGGAATTATAGGTTGTTACTACTCCTAAATCTAAATAAAAATCCTTGTAAATAAGAATTGTTATAGCTTGGCCAAGTAATTGAGAGTCCAAGACTCAATTTTGAAATCTCCGTCATGTAACAAGTCCCTTTTTGAGTAAAGATTAAATGGGGGACATGTAAGGGCAAATGAGCCATGCAATGGCTGGTCAAGATGGTCCCACAAACTGAAAAGTGAAGGCATGTTTCGGGCATTGATGGCTGCATGGTCAAGACTTAAAAGTTTTCAAACTTTTGTCTTCTGGCCATCGCTTACGGACCGCAAGGCCCCAGGCTTACGGTCCGTAAGCAGGGTACCTAGGAATGTCCCACAAGGATCGGTTAAGGACCGCAAAGCCTTAGGTTTACGGTCCGTAAGAAAGGCACCTGAACCATCTTTCAGTAAGGCCGGTTACGGACCGTAACCCCTATAGCTTACGGTCCGCAAGAGGTCCTTACGGACCGTAAGGCCTCAAGCTTACGGTCCGTAAGACCGTCGCTGGCAGTGAGTTTTGGACAGCTGCCTGTCCAATGTATTTAACCGACTTAAAACGTAACATTTCGATTCTATGGGCTTTCTAGGCAGTATATAGACCCTTAGGGACATCTGGGATGATCTTGTAACTATCCTAGAGTTGCTTGGCAAGATCCTAAGGCATCTAGTTCACTATATAAAGAGTTCAAGTGTGTTCTTTGAAACTTGCTCATTTGGAACATTTGGCTAAAGACTTTCTGGAGCTCCTCTGGTCACCAACTCTTTTCTTAGGCTCTCTAATCCATCTTAGGACTCTTGTAAGTGTCCTTAACCATCTTTAATCCTTTCTAGCTTAGTTAATTAAGTAAAAGTCAAACCGTCGTAATTAAGGTTTGACTTCGTGATTAAGCATAATGTGCTTTGTCTAATCACGAATTAAAGATACCTTTAGGAAGGTAATTAAGTGGGTAACAAACCCTTAAAAGGGTATTTCCAGATTCCCACTCTAAGCATGCTAATTGTCGAGTCAAAGCTAATTATAAAAAGTCAACAGAATGCTTAATTTCGAATTAACGCATAATTAGCAATGTAGGTTGTATGTAACCTGTTTGAACATTAATATAACTTGGTAATAAGTATGAGAACATGTTCCAGCATGTTCAACTCGACAATTTTCTGTTTAGACCCGGTTCGGAACCGAAAGTCGCATAGTTTGACTTTCGCTTTGACTTTCAGTTCTGACCCGTTTTAGTCAAGATTAAAAATACCTTAGAGCTTCTTTTGAACCTATTAACATGTTAGTATATCCTCCTGTGATTATACAATGTGGTTCATTAGATATCTTGTTCATATGCATGTTTCCGTTAAATGCCCATATGTTGACCATTATGCGCGAATGTCCAAAAATTATAATTTTTGAAAATGTAAAAGGGTAGACACCTTAGTTACTGAAATATAAAGTTGTCCCCAAAGTTTGACATCAGTTTGAGGTCTAGATTAAGAGTTATGCTCGTTAGCGTAATTAGAAGCTTTCTTAATAAATAATTAGCGTATTTAACGCATAACCTATCTAAACCCGAATTTTATACCAAAACTTTATACCCACTGTTATATAATAATATTTTGGGAATTTTAAAGATTTTTATTCATTTTTAGGATGAGCATAACTAGAGGTTCTAAGCTTATTTCGGCTTATGCCGGTTTTACCCTTTACGGTCATAAAATGAGTTTTACATAACCTTTTGACCCCAAACCTTTTCCTACTGATTTGTTATATTAAATATGATATTTTGAGCCTTCTGGAAATATAAAAATATCAGCTTTCCTTTTAAAACCCGGAAATGGCTCCAAATCGCCTTTTTAGGCATTTTTACGACATAGTATATGTCAGAACGAGTTTATATATAAAAGGTCTAATACCCACTGATATATTTTATAAAAATATATATTATAACAGTAGACTAAAGTTGGAAACTCAGATTTTCCGTTTTTACCCTTTTAGCCTATGTAAAATTACCAAAATGCCCTTATGAGGCGTAATTGGCGTATAAAAACATTTGGGGCATATTTGGACATACCTTACTGATATTACAATATATTTGGTGCATATAATCTCGGGAAAACTTGCATATGACTTATATGGTTACTTGTTACGCACTTTCGCGTTCGGATCGGTTTATGTGACTAGTTCACGCATATTAGCCGAAACGGGTCAAACCATATCATCTAAGTCTCAAAATTCAGAATGTGTTTAGTTTACCCATATTATACAAGTATCCAAGCTTGTAGGGTCTAAATCACATTCCTCCCCGGTTTTCGCATTCCTCGCGATTAAACCATATTTATTCTTCGAAACTAACCGGTCTAAGCTTAGGCTATGTTAAAAGACCCGTTAGGATTCTAATAGGTTATTATAACCTTCGTTCCAGAATAGGAGCCCAGTAAAAGACACGTGCATTTTTGAAATTGTGGTTATACTTGCTCAGGTAAATACTTTTAACTTATTTTCCCTTATACGGGCTTGGGGGTACGGTATGTAAAATACCGCTTGGTCGGGCGATTGACCCCATCTCATTAGTAATTGGGTATTATCACTGGGACCCGTTTAAAAACTTGGTGTTGTTTGTTTTTATGCCTTTGGGAGCTTAATGACCATGTCCCGGATATCCTTGGCATCATTTTTTGGCCACGACCTTGACACCCGGGTGTAGGCGTACACCCGGTATTATGTCCATTATTTTTAAGGTATTAACGTTGGCTTCCCGCCGCGGACTTATACCATGTGGTGTGTCATTTAACCTTAAACCCGATACGACTCGGGCGACTGAACGGTTAACAAACATGTAAATCTTTTACAAGTTTAACTCTGATTAATTATTCCAAAGTTATAAAATGTTTTGTGCCTTGTGCATTTAAAACCAATTTTTAAATATTTTCAAAATGAGTCAGTTAAATTGTATTTACCAGTGCAAACTGACGTATTTTCCCCAAAAAGATTAAGTGCAGGTGCTATACGCAATAGGCTGGTTTCTCCTTAGCATCGTAGAGTCTCGCAAGCTTTTGGGATGCATATATCTGTTGAACAATTTCCTTCTTTTTATTTTCGATCCGCCTGTGGATCTATTTTGACTGGTTGTGATACTTGATATTACAATTAATAGTTGAAATAAATCTATTTTCATTTGCTTCCGCTGTGCATTATAATTTGTGTTGTTTGACATATAATGATATCAACTACGTCACGTAATCCCCCACCGGGTCCACCGGTGACACGTGGAAATTAGGGGTGTGACAGGTTGGTATCAGAGCCAACACTGAGTGAATTAAACACTAGCCTTTTGTGTTTAATCTCAGTGCACAAATTGCACATTCTTCGAGTTCCAAGTCTAGACATTGAACATAGGACAAACTCTGAATTGTTATATTTTTGAGTCTTTTATTATATTGTTGTTGTTGTCTGATTATCGTATGCAGGTCATCATGCCACCCAGATTCCTTCGCGGAAGAGGCAAAGGACCCGTGTAAGGACATGATCACGAGGTCGGGCCGTCGCATCGACGTACTCCTTCCATCACCATGAGCACCAGCCCGCAAGAGCCATGGAGGCTCTATGTCGAACCCGGAAGGCGATCAGTATCCCTTAGCTCCTCTCCTTCGTACCAACAATCTTTTGGGCCCCATTCTGAAAACGAGCCCAACAACCAGCCGCCAGCTTTCATACCTCTTCAGAGATCCAACTCGCATCACTCTTTTGGCGACCCAACACCCGTTTTCCAAAGCCGATTTAACCCGGCTAACCTTCTGCCAGAACCCGTGGGTTTCAACCCACTTGGACCAGAAGACCACTTTTCAGGGGAAAACGACATGGATGAGGATACTGACCCCGTGGAGCCTGCATCAGGAACGCCGAATCATCCCATTGAGATCTCAGATGGGTCATCATTCCATGGATCGCCATACCGCGGACCGGACAGTTTTATGGAGAAATTCAACCAGTATGATTGGTATTTCACCCCGTCTGAGCACTCGCATCACGAGCAGCCACAGGATCCTTCGGTGGGTCATCAATTTGTGGCAGTCACGCCGCCGCCACCACCGCCAGTGGAGCAGCAGCCGCCTCCGGAGCCACCAAGGCGGAGAAGGTCAAATGCACGGATGTCCGTGCGAGGTGGAGTTCGGATTAGTACTCCCCAGCCATCAAGTGGCAGCCATTATCCGCCACTTCAGGAGGAAGAGGACCCATATAATGGTGGTCCGTCAAGCCCTATACCAGATGTCAACTCAGTACCTGTGGTACCACCTTTGGGTTTCGATAACCCGATTCCTGCGTATGCTGGGTCAGCGGCATACAACCCATTCGAGCAGCCAACGCACACCCACTACAACTACCACTATGGTTATGCGGAGGTAGATCCGTATCAAGTAGCTCGGGACTACAATGCCCTTCATCCTGAAGGACCATATGGAGGGCCATGGACTACTGGTTACCCGACTTATGGGTACCAGCATCAGCCACCTCCTCCACCGGTGTATCAGCCGCCACAGCCACAGATTCAGCAGGAAGTCCTTGAGAGGCTAAACCAAGTTGAACAAGAAGTTCGTGAAGACCACAGAGAGCGGCAAGGTTTCTTCAAAGGGCTGTCAGACTTGCTTAAGGGGAAGTCGAAGAGGAGAGGTCATTGAAAACCCTGATTATTTTATTTGTGTTGTCATTCGGCTCCTGCGTGAGCTTGTTGTTTGTATTCCGCTCCTGCGTGAGCAAGTTTGGTTAGTTAACCCCTGCGTGGGTTTGTTCTTGTTTCCCGCCCCTGCGTGGGCATTTTTATTTATTTTTAGTAGAAGTCCCGTTTGGGAAATTATTGTACTGTTTTAAAACAATTGGTGAGATGTTATAATTAAGTTTTCATTTTATTAATTGCATGCATAAAATATGAAAATAAATGAAATATTTAAAAGGATCTGCCATTATAATTAATTGGTAAAATCTAAAGTGAACCAAGACCTAGCTTTATAAAATAAGGCCAAGATGGTAATTCCATAATTAGGTTAAGATCCATAATTAACATCTCAATTTAGGACTATTCTGCGTTAATTACTAAAAGAATCTTAGAGGTAAAACCTAGCCTTTGTGTTATTCAAACCTGGCCAAGATGGTATAACCCACATAATAGATTCCAATTATTAACATCTAGTATGTTAATGCTCTTGGCAAACTGTGAATCAGTAAAGTCACACAGGCCATGTACATTTGGGTTAATTTCTAAATTCCCTTAAAATTATTGAACCACTTCTTTGAAAGTGAAGTGCCTGTGGGCAATAATTGAATGTCCTCCGTGACTAAAGACAGTGGCAGCTTATGACTCCCTGTTAATTAATGGTAGAGAATTATGATTCGACCTAAAACACCTAGATACTGTAAAATCTTGGTTATTAAATATCTTAACTGTCTTTGTGACTAGGCCTTATGTGCTAATAATAAAGTATTATAGGATAATAACAACATCCTAATGTTTTAATGAATTAACCTAAAATGGCAATTTAAAACCTTGGTTAATAAAACATAAAATACTATAAAGAGCCTTTAAGTGAAAATCTTGTCTATTAATTATATGTAGCGTTGAAGCTACATGACCAGATCAGAGGAAGCCAATAGCCATCCGGTTGAGAACCGTGATGATGCAAAGTTCCTAGTGACTAGTGCCGAGTTGAAAGCGATTGTGAATGAAGCGGTTGAGAAAGCCTTAGCGCGACAGTACAGTGAGTACAGTGAAACCCGCAGTAGAACCCTGTCTGCACCACATGCGAAACCAAAGAATCATTCTGAGATTCGCAACAAGCCGCCACCTACTCCTCCCAAACCTAAGAAAGATGAGCATCGTCATTCCTCAAATGAAAACAGTGTTCACCCCAAGAAGCTTGTGGTTGATGAAGCCCCACGTGCTAAGGGTTGCACGTATAAGTATTTTGTGTCATGTAAACCTCGAGAGTTTACAGGAGAGAAAGGGGCAGTTGACTGTATGACATGGCTTGATGAGATTGAGACAGTGGTAGACATCAGTGGATGTGCTGAGAGGGATATGGTTAAGTTTGCATCCCAGTCTTTCAAAGGTGAGGCTCTAGCCTGGTGGGGAGCATTGATCCAGGCTTCTGGAAAAGCTACCCTGTACAGTATGTCTTGGGAGCAGTTTGTTGCTCTTATCAAGGAAAACTACTGCCCTCAGCATGAGGTTGAGCGTATTGAATCCGATTTCCTATCCTTGGTTATGAAGAACCTTGATTGCCAAGCATACCTCACCAGTTTCAACACCCTATCCAGATTGGTTCCTTATCTGGTAACCCCTGAACCAAAAAGGATCGCGCGTTTTATTGGGGGTTTGGCCCCAGAGATCAAGGCCAGTGTGAAGGCCTCGCGACCTGTTACATTCCGATCTGTCACCGACTTATCTCTGTCTCTCACTTAGGATGCAGCGAGACAGAGAGCTCTAAGAAATTCGGAATCTGGCAAGAGAAAACGTGAAGATGATAATTCACGTCGATCAAACAAGAAGCATAGGGGAAACCATGACGGTAAGAAAGGCTCTGAGGCCAGAAGGAACGAGCCTCGGTCGGGCGATAAGCCCAAGTGCAAGACCTGTCAAAAGCACCATTTTGGGAGGTGCAGGTTTGAACAGAAATCCCAGTCTAAGATGTGTGGGATATGCAAGTCTTCTGAACACCGGACTCTTGAATGCAAGAAGTTAAAAGATGCAACTTGTTTCAGTTGCAATGAGAAAGGGCACATCAAGACCAACTGCCCAAAGAATGCCAAGAAGGCGGAAGAAGGAAAGAAAACCAATGCCAGGGTCTTTCAAATGAATGTTCAAGAGGCCATCCAAAACGATAACGTCATAACTGGTACGTTTCTCATTAATGACGTTTTCGCAAGAGTATTGTTTGATTCTGGGGCAGATAAGTCTTTTGTGGATAATAAATTCTGTGAGCTGTTAGGATTGCCTGTTAAAGCCCTTAGTGCTAAGTATGAGGTAGAGTTAGCAGATGGTACCTTAGAAACAGTCTCGACTGTGTTAGATGGATGTGCTATATCCATTAGGAACCACTCTTTTCCTCTAACCCTGCTACCCTTCAAATTAGTCGGTTTCAATGTAGTATTGGGTATGGATTGGTTATCGCATAACCAAGCCCAGATCGTATGCAGTAGAAGGCAAGTAATAATCAAGACTCCATCTGGTGAGTCTCTCACCATCCAGGGAGATACGCGTCATGGGTTGCCTAAGCAGATGTCTATGCTTAAAGCATCCCGATGTTTGAAGAATGGTTGTGTCATCTATATGGCACAGGTAACCATTGATGAGCAAAAGCCCAAGATTGAAGATATCCCCGTTATATCCGAATACCCTGAAGTCTTTCCAGAAGAACTGCCTGGTTTGCCACCAGACAGGCAAGTGGAATTCAAAATTGATATCGTTCCTGGAGCTGCACCTATTGCTAGAGCGCCTTATAGTCTAGCACCAACGGAGATGAAGGAATTGAGAACGCAGCTAGAAGATTTGCTAGCCAAAGGTTTCATTAGACCTAGCTCGTCTCCTTGGGGAGCACTGATTTTATTCGTCAAGAAGAAAGATGGTTCGATGCGTCTATGTATCGATTACCGAGAGCTCAACAAAGTTACCATTAAGAATAGGTATCCTCTACCCAGGATCGACGATCTATTCGATCAACTTCAAGGGGCAAGCTACTTCTCCAAGATCGACCTGAGATCGGGATATCATCAGTTGAAGGTTAAGGAAGAAGACGTGCACAAGACTGCGTTTAGGACTCGTTATGGCCACTACGAGTTCCTCGTAATGCCGTTCGGACTCACAAACGCACCTGCCGCATTCATGGATCTCATGAATCGCGTTTGCAAACCTTACTTGGATAAATTCGTCATCGTCTTCATTGACGACATTCTCATTTATTCCAAGAGTAAAGCTGATCACGAGAAGCACCTCCGTAGTATTCTAAAGCTGCTTCATCAAGAAAAGTTGTATGCAAATTTTCCAAATGTGAGTTTTGGTTGAGAGAAGTCCAATTTCTTGGACATGTGGTTATTGAGCGTGGTATTCAAGTGGATCCCGCTAAAGTTGAAGCTGTCATGAATTGGCAGGAGCCAAAGACGCCTACGGAAATCCGCAGTTTCCTAGGTTTAGCTGGATACTACAGGAGATTCATCGAAAATTTCTCAAGAATTGCAGCACCCCTAACTTTGCTGACTCGCAAGAATAGCAAGTTCAATTGGGGACCTAAGCAGCAAGAGTCATTCGATACTTTGAAGCAGAAATTAAGTAATGCTCCCGTGTTAACGTTACCTATTGGGATTGATGAATTTGTAGTATATTGTGATGCATCACACACCGGGATGGGTTGTGTGTTGATGCAGAAAGGCAAGGTCATTGCCTACGCTTCGCGACAATTGAAAGTGCACGAGAAGAATTACACCACTCATGATTTAGAATTGGGTGCCGTTGTATTTGCACTAAAGTTATGGAGGCATTACTTGTATGGCACTAAATGTGTGATCTATTCTGATCACAAAAGCCTTCAGCACCTGTTCAACCAGAAAGAATTAAACATGAGGCAGCGACGTTGGATGGAAACTCTAAATGACTATGATTGTGAAATAAGATACCATCCCGGCAAGGCCAATGTAGTCGCAGATGCCCTAAGCAGGAAGGAAAGGATAAAGCCAATCAGAATCAATTCCAAAAGCATTGAGGTCAGGAATAGTCTGCATGAAAGGTTGTTAGCTGCACAGAAGGAAGCAGTGCTAGAAGCTAACTACCCTAATGAGAAGCTAGGAGTGACTGAAGAACAGTTATCCAATGGCAAAGACGGAATCCTGAGGTTGAATGGAAGAATATGAGTTCCTATTTTTGGAGGTCTTCGTGACGTCATCCTAAAGGAAGCCCACAGTTCCAAATATTCCGTCCATCCTGGAGCGGACAAGATGTATCAGGATGTAAAGGCAAATTACTGGTGGATAGGCTTGAAAAAGTCTATAGCCACCCGTGTGGCTAAATGTCTGACGTGCGCTCAAGTTAAAGCTGAGCATCAGAAACCGTCAGGTTTGCTGCAACAGCCTGAGATTCCCACCTGGGAAATGGGAAATGGTAACAATGGATTTCATTACCAAGTTGCCTAAAACACCGAAAGGAAATGACACTATTTGGGTGATAGTTGATCGACTGACTAAGTCAGCTCATTTCCTACCCATTAGAGAAACTTTCAGTTCTGACATGCTAGCCCAACTGTATATGGATAAGATAGTATCCCTGCATAGCGTACCAGTATCCATCATCTCTGATAGGGATACCAGATATACATCACACTTCTGGAAAAGTTTCCAAAGGTCTCTGGGTACGCAACTGAATTTTAGTACAGCCTATCATCCTCAGACGGATGGACAAAGCGAGCGTACTATTCAAACCCTGGAGGACATGCTTCGTGCATGTGTGATAGACCTAGGAGGAAGTTGGGATAGACACCTGCCTCTGATCGAGTTCTCATACAATAATAGCTACCACACTAGCATTAGGGCTGCGCCTTTTGAGGCACTATATGGTAGGAAGTGCAGAACACCCATTTGTTGGGCAGAGGTAGGAGACGTTCAAGTATCAGGACCTGAATTAGTCCTGGAGACGACTGACAAAGTTACCCAAATCACTGAGCACCTAAAAGCTGCCCGTGATAGGCAAAGAAGCTATGCCGATGGTAAGCGAAAGTCCCTCAAATTTGAGGTTGGCGATAAAGTTTTGCTCAAGGTATCACCTTGGAAAGGGGTAATGAGATTTGGCAAGAAAGGTAAGTTAAGCCCAAGATACATTGGACCATTCGAGATCATCGAATGTGTAGGATCAGTGGCTTATAAGTTGAACTTACCAGAAGAGCTTAGTGGTATTCACAATGTGTTCCACATCTGCAATTTGAAGAAATGTCTGGCTGATGAATCGCTAGTCATACCGCATACAGATGTGCATATTGATGAAAGCTTGAAGTTTATAGAAAAACCTGCGTCGATTGAGGACCGACAGGTAAAGAAGCTTCGAAGGAAGCACGTACCCATTGTCAAGGTTAAATGGGAGGGCCGCAGAGGTCCTGATTATACGTGGGAGTTAGAATCCACGATGAAGGAGAAATACCCTCAATTGTTTCAGTAAATCTCGAGGTCGAGATTTCTTTTAAGGGGGTGAGGATGTAACACCTCGAAAATTCCTGTCCATTAGAATAAAGACACGTGTCACGTGTGACAGATGTGTCAGAGAAACCGGATTTTAATAAAGAAATATGTGGTAGGATTTCTAATAAAAAGGGGCGTCATGTATTTAAAATACCTCTGAACGACCCAAGGGCGTCACGTTATTAAATCACCTCTGAGCAACCCGACATTTTATAAATCCCAAGATCCTTAAATCAATTGATGATCATCTCATACGATAACCGGTTGCTCCTGAATAAATAAAGTTTCATCTTTATTGAGGGCTATGGAATTATAGGTTGTTACTACTCCTAAATCTAAATAAAAATCCTTGTAAATAAGAATTGTTATAGCTTGGCCAAGTAATTGAGAGTCCAAGACTCAATTTTGAAATCTCCGTCATGTAACAAGTCCCTTTTTGAGTAAAGATTAAATGGGGGACATGTAAGGGCAAATGAGCCATGCAATGGCTGGTCAAGATGGTCCCACAAACTGAAAAGTGAAGGCATGTTTCGGGCATTGATGGCTGCATGGTCAAGACTTAAGAGTTTTCAAACTTTTGTCTTCTGGCCATCGCTTACGGACCGCAAGGCCCCAGGCTTACGGTCCGTAAGCAGGGTACCTAGGAATGTCCCGCAAGGATCGGTTACGGACCGCAAAGCCTTAGGCTTACGGTCCGTAAGAAAGGCACCTGAACCATGTTTCAGTAAGGCCGGTTACGGGCCGTAACCCCTATAGCTTACGGTCCGCAAGAGGTCCTTACGGACCGTAAGGCCTCAAGCTTACGGTCCGTAAGACCGTCGCTGGCAGTGAGTTTTGGACAGCTGCCTGTCCAATGTATTTAACCGACTTAAAACGTAACATTTCGATTCTATGGGCTTTCTAGGCAGTATATAGACCCTTAGGGACATCTGGGATGATCTTGTAACTATCCTAGAGTTGCTTGGCAAGATCCTAAGGCATCTAGTTCACTATATAAAAGAGTTCAAGTGTGTTCTTTGAAACTTGCTCATTTGCAACATTTGGCTAAAGACTTTCTGGAGCTCCTCTGGTCACCAACTCTTTTCTTAGGCTCTCTAATCCATCTTAGGACTCTTGTAAGTGTCCTTAACCATCTTTAATCCTTTCTAGCTTAGTTAATTAAGTAAAAGTCAAACCGTCGTAATTAAGGTTTGACTTCGTGATTAAGCATAATGTGCTTTGTCTAATCACGAATTAAAGATACCTTTAGGAAGGTAATTAAGTGGGCAACAAACCCTTAAAAGGGTATTTCCAAATTCCCACTCTAAGCATGCTAATTGTCGAGTCAAAGCTAATTATAAAAAGTCAACAGAATGCTTAATTTCGAATTAACGCATAATTAGCAATGTAGGTTGTATGTAACCTGTTTGAACATTAATATAACTTGGTAATAAGTATGAGAACATGTTCCAACATGTTCAACTCGACAATTTTCTGTTTAGACCCGGTTCGGAACCGAAAGTCGCATAGTTTGACTTTCGCTTTGACTTTCAGTTCTGACCCATTTTAGTCAAGATTAAAAATACCTTAGAGCTTCTTTTGAACCTATTAACATGTTAGTATATCCTCCTGTGATTATACAATGTGGTTCATTAGATATCTTGTTCATATGCATGTTTCCGTTAAATGCCCATATGTTGACCATTATGCGCGAATGTCCAAAAGTTATAATTTTTGAAAATGTAAAAGGGTAGACACCTTAGTTACTGAAATATAAAGTTGTCCCCAAAGTTTGACATCAGTTTGAGGTCTAGATTAAGAGTTATGCTCGTTAGCGTAATTAGAAGCTTTCTTAATAAATAATTAGCGTATTTAACGCATAACCTATCTAAACCCGAATTTTATACCAAAACTTTATACCCACTGTTATATAATAATATTTTGGGAATTTTAAAGATTTTTATTCATTTTTAGGATGAGCATAACTAGAGGTTCTAAGCTTATTTCGGCTTATGCCGGTTTTACCCTTTACGGTCATAAAATGAGTTTTACATAACCTTTTGACCCCAAACCTTTTCCTACTGATTTGTTATATTAAATATGATATTTTGAGCCTTCTGGAAATATAAAAATATCAGCTTTCCTTTTAAAACCCGGAAATGGCTCCAAATCGCCTTTTTAGGCATTTTTACGACATAGTATATGTCAGAACGAGTTTATATATAAAAGGTCTAATACCTACTGATATATTTTATAAAAATATATATTATAACAGTAGACTAAAGTTGGAAACTTAGATTTTCCGTTTTTACCCTTTTAGCCTATGTAAAATTACCAAAATGCCCTTATGAGGCGTAATTGGCGTATAAAAACATTTGGGGCATATTTGGACATACCTTACTGATATTACAATATATTTGGTGCATATAATCTCGGGAAAACTTGCATATGACTTATATGGTTACTTGTTACGCACTTTCGCGTTCGGATCGGTTTATGTGACTAGTTCACGCATATTAGCCGAAACGGGTCAAACCATATCATCTAAGTCTCAAAATTCAGAATGTGTTTAGTTTACCCATATTATACAAGTATCCAAGCTTGTAGGGTCTAAATCACATTCCTCCCCGGTTTTCGCATTCCTCGCGATTAAACCATATTTATTCTTCGAAACTAACCGGTCTAAGCTTAGGCTATGTTAAAAGACCCGTTAGGATTCTAATAGGTTATTATAACCTTCGTTCCAGAATAGGAGCCCAGTAAAAGACACGTGCATTTTTGAAATTGTGGTTATACTTGCTCAGGTAAATACTTTTAACTTATTTTCCCTTATACGGGCTTGGGGGTACGGTATGTAAAATACCGCTTGGTCGGGCGATTGACCCCATCTCATTAGTAATTGGGTATTATCACTGGGACCCGTTTAAAAACTTGGTGTTGTTTGTTTTTATGCCTTTGGGAGCTTAATGACCATGTCCCGGATATCCTTGGCATCATTTTTTGGCCACGACCTTGACACCCGGGTGTAGGCGTACACCCGGTATTATGTCCATTATTTTTAAGGTATTAACGTTGGCTTCCCGCCGCGGACTTATACCATGTGGTGTGTCATTTAACCTTAAACCCGATACGACTCGGGCGACTGAACGGTTAACAAACATGTAAATCTTTTACAAGTTTAACTCTGATTAATTATTCCAAAGTTATAAAATGTTTTGTGCCTTGTGCATTTAAAACCAATTTTTAAATATTTTCAAAATGAGTCAGTTAAATTGTATTTACCAGTGCAAACTGACGTATTTTCCCCAAAAAGATTAAGTGCAGGTGCTATACGCAATAGGCTGGTTTCTCCTTAGCATCGTAGAGTCTCGCAAGCTTTTGGGATGCATATATCTGTTGAACAATTTCCTTCTTTTTATTTTCGATCCGCCTGTGGATCTATTTTGACTGGTTGTGATACTTGATATTACAATTAATAGTTGAAATAAATCTATTTTCATTTGCTTCCGCTGTGCATTATAATTTGTGTTGTTTGACATATAATGATATCAACTACGTCACGTAATCCCCCACCGGGTCCACCGGTGACACGTGGAAATTAGGGGTGTGACAGGTTGGTATCAGAGCCAACACTGAGTGAATTAAACACTAGCCTTTTGTGTTTAATCTCAGTGCACAAATTGCACATTCTTCGAGTTCCAAGTCTAGACATTGAACATAGGACAAACTCTGAATTGTTATATTTTTGAGTCTTTTATTATATTGTTGTTGTTGTCTGATTATCGTATGCAGGTCATCATGCCACCCAGATTCCTTCGCGGAAGAGGCAAAGGACCCGTGTAAGGACATGATCACGAGGTCGGGCCGTCGCATCGACGTACTCCTTCCATCACCATGAGCACCAGCCCGCAAGAGCCATGGAGGCTCTATGTCGAACCCGGAAGGCGATCAGTATCCCTTAGCTCCTCTCCTTCGTACCAACAATCTTTTGGGCCCCATTCTGAAAACGAGCCCAACAACCAGCCGCCAGCTTTCATACCTCTTCAGAGATCCAACTCTCATCACTCTTTTGGCGACCCAACACCCGTTTTCCAAAGCCGATTTAACCCGGCTAACCTTCTGCCAGAACCCGTGGGTTTCAACCCACTTGGACCAGAAGACCACTTTTCAGGGGAAAACGACATGGATGAGGATACTGACCCCGTGGAGCCTGCATCAGGAACGCCGAATCATCCCATTGAGATCTCAGATGGGTCATCATTCCATGGATCGCCATACCGCGGACCGGACAGTTTTATGGAGAAATTCAACCAGTATGATTGGTATTTCACCCCGTCTGAGCACTCGCATCACGAGCAGCAACAGGATCCTTCGGTGGGTCATCAATTTGTGGCAGTCACGCCGCCGCCACCACCGCCAGTGGAGCAGCAGCCGCCTCCGGAGCCACCAAGGCGGAGAAGGTCAAATGCACGGATGTCCGTGCGAGGTGGAGTTCGGATTAGTACTCCCCAGCCATCAAGTGGCAGCCATTATCCGCCACTTCAGGAGGAAGAGGACCCATATAATGGTGGTCCGTCAAGCCCTATACCAGATGTCAACTCAGTACCTGTGGTACCACCTTTGGGTTTCGATAACCCGATTCCTGCGTATGCTGGGTCAGCGGCATACAACCCATTCGAGCAGCCAACGCACACCCACTACAACTACCACTATGGTTATGCGGAGGTAGATCCGTATCAAGTAGCTCGGGACTACAATGCCCTTCATCCTGAAGGACCATATGGAGGGCCATGGACTACTGGTTACCCGACTTATGGGTACCAGCATCAGGGGCCCACCGGTGACACGTGGAAATTAGGGGTGTGACATTTGTTACTAAAATAAAGGGTTTAAAATGAAAAAGGGTTTTGGTGGGTAAAAAGGGTTTTTGGTTTGGGTTAAGAAATGAAAAGGTTTAGGCTCAAAGGGGTTAACTAGGGGGATTTTGGGTAGGTGGTAAAAAAAAAAGAAAAATAATGGTGTAGAAATAAAAAAGGGTTAGTCCTAATGCCTCCATCATTTACTTACTTGGGTTTAAGTTGGTAAGGACCGAGAATGTATCGTCGTGGCAAGTTCTAGAGTCGTACGAACCAAGCGGCTATTCACACAAGAAACGAAAGATGAGCATTTAGTTTAAAGATATGTATTTGTATGCTCAATAAATGCTCAAAACTCACTTTTGTGGGAATGGGTTTTTATGTGATCAAGTATATATAATCAAATTTTAACTAAACTTGTCATGCCGTTTCATAATTTTCTTATGTTGGTTCTTTTTATCACGACGCTATCGGTTGTAAATTTGTAAAAATATAACCTTTTTAGAACTTGAATTTCCCAACTTAAACTTAGACAAGTAAAAAAAATGAAAAAATTTTTGAAAAAAAATTTGGGGTGATTAGCGGTTCCAATAGAGTTTTGTGTAAGGCTTGTTAATTAAGACTTGCAAGATTCATGATTTTATCATCCCCCCTACATTTAAATTACACATTGTCCTCAATGTGTCCCAAAAATAAGTTTTTAGGTTAATTAAATGTGCAAAAAGGTGTGAAAAAGCAAAATTTTATGTTACTGGGAGTCTGGACACGACCCTGTGGTGTCCGGGCACGGCCCCATGTTCAGATCGCCAGTAACAAAAGTTTGTAAAAAGAAACAGAAGCCTGTGCATGGGGGCGTGTTCAGTGAGCACGCCCCGTGTCTAGTTACCTGAACTGGGCATTTTCTGCAGACTGTGCAGCACGGGGCCGTGTTGGGCGGGCACGGCCCGTGCTGAACTTGCTGTAATGAAGAAAATTTGTCGGATGGCTCTGTTTTTGTGCATGGGGTGCTGGTGCAAGTTTTCCCTTGTTATCCTTCACCATCCTGAGTGTGTTTTATCCATTATAACATCATCCAAACACCAATTTAACTAAAACCATCATTCATTAAAACATAGAGAGAATTACATAATAATTCTAAAAAGTTAGAGTTCTAGATAAATAAGTCAAAAGAAGCACAAGAAGTTCAAACCAAGAAGTTCTAGCCTAAAATTTATTTTATTAGCAAAATTTTCGAAAAGATAGTTCTCTCGGTGGATGCGGCTTGAAGAACTTCTTCCTCCGGGCAAGGGTCCCTTACACGTCGGCGAGCCACTCCTCTATCTCCCTTGGGAGAAGAAAGGCAGGCTCATTGGCATCGGTTTGAGGGGGTGCAACCTCCACCGGAACTTCTTGTAGATCTTCAAGAGGAGGCTCCGCTGGAACGTCATCCCATCCGGTAGGATTATTGATTTCAAGTGCTAGGTTCCAATCCTCTTGAGGGAGGATTGGTTCCATGGGAGGTGTTACAAGAATGTTTAACCTCTGGTGCAAAAGGTTAATTTGTTGAAAACTGTTTTCCAGCCCCACCGTAAGATAATTTATACGGTCTATAAGGACCTCCTCTACCGAAGTCATCTCGTCAAGAGCTTCACGTAATGCCATTACGTAGCGTACGAGAGTTGCTTCAATTGAAGACCTTCTTTCCCTTCGACTGTTTCTGGAGTGCGTAGAAGAGGTTCCACTGTTGTTAGTGCACCTACGTCTGCTGACTACGTCTTCCATCGAGTCTTGAAGCTGAACAGATCAGAAATGGCACGGAATCCTAGAAATAGTGATTTGTATAGGATTGTTTATGTTTACAAGATCTAGGACCGCTTTTGTGTCATATCTAGTCTAGGACCGCTTTTATGTACACGTCTAGGACCACTCTTATGTCATGATCATGGACCCCTTTTGTGTCATGATCTTGGACCCCTTTTACGACAAAGTTCTTGAACCACTCATACGGACATGACGTATAAGCGGTTCCAGAAGTATATAAATAGGTCCTAAGAGTGGTTCCAAACATAGAGTTAGAAACACATAGTTAGAGGTGAATTGTTCCGGTAAGCCACGAAGTGCTGCCGAAGTGCTGTAAAACATTGTAATCGAGTTCAATAGCAATACAACAGCAAGATTAAAGTGAATTCAGCGTCAAGTGCACCGAATTATTAGTTTCCGCCTCTTAATTCGGATACGAACTTCTCTGAACGACTCAAACAGGTCGGTATTCGATCCTACAACTGTTTTGGCTTGACATTCTGCGAAAGTAAACGGAAAAGAGTTTATTTTAATGAAACAGTACCTGCGGACACGGCCCCGTGCTCAATGAGCACGGCCTCGTGTTCACCTTTCTGCAGATTTTTGGAACAAGGAAACTTGAAGTTTCAAGTTATTTTTCCAACTTATGAAGCATTTTTTAGCAGTAATAACTTAAAACAATGTTATACAACTTATTTTTAACAAGATTCCTTAAACAAAAACTCAACAAACATCATAATAAAGCTTCGAATCTTGGTGACCTCAAGCTTCAATGGAGGTGTTGATGCAAGAAAGATGAAGAAGAAGGTAATGGATAAAAGAGGAAAGGACAAGATGGTTGTTAGAACCTTCTTTTAGAAAATACCTAGGATGGTATGTGAGAAGATCCTCTCAAATCTCTGTCCCTGGATGGTCCAAATGTGCAAGATTCTTGGCTGCATTTATAGAAAACGACAGCACGCTGGACACGGCCCCGTGTCGGCTGGACACGGCCCCGTGTGCAGGCAAGATCCTGACACATTTTGTTCGTATTCTGACAAAAAATCAGAAAGGAATCTTTCGGTGGACACGGGGGCGTGTTGTCTGGGCACGGCCCCGTGTCGAATGACTATTTATAAAGTTTGTCTATTTCTAAGGAACTTATTCGTATCGGGTGGTTCCTTACTGGATGGAACAACCCCAAAGTGCCTAAGATACCTTAATTGCTCTAGATTAAGACGAGAATGCAAGAGGTTATCGGTGAGGGTGATTCCTATGCTAAATGTAGGTGGACAAGTCCAATCCTTTCTCGGGCTTTCGTTAAAGATGGTGTATGCCGAATCGCTCAGGTCTATGTATGCACCGAACGAAGTCGATGGAGAGTCCTTCACAGCACAATCGGCACAGGGACGACTATCGCCCAAGTCTTCGCTAGAGTTGAAGGTATTATCAGGAACAACGAAGTTGTTTTTATTCGAATGCGATCCCAACAATTCTTCTTGGGTATTGATGTGTGTAAAATGCAACATATAAATTACATCAAATGAGGCATAAAATTAACCCCTTTTTAGTACTAATGTTGGAAAAAGAGTGTTTTTGTCTTCCTTTTGTATTTTCAGGATTAAATGAGCTCAAATTCACAAAAGAAGCAAAAAGACAGCTAAATCTAACATAAATACAAGAAAAGGAACATAAGTGGATTGCCCGACCCCTCAACAGCATCCTCCCAAGCAAAATAGAGAAGGCAGAAGACTGAACACGCCCCGTGCTCAGACAGCACGGGGCCGTGCCCAAGAAACAGCAGAAAAGACAAACCTATAGAAGCTTCTATTGCCCACCACGGGGCCGTGTCCAGTGAACACGGAGGCGTGGCGAAAGTACAGCAGGCGCATTAATTGTAATTGCGAATTAAAATTAATGAAGAGAGAGAGTGTCAGACAGGCACGGGGCCGTGCCCAGCCTTCTGCTCAGCCTATAAATAGGAGTGCTTGGTTTCATTGCAACTCATCCCTTGGCACACCACCCCTCTCACACTTCATCCACCACCCACCACCACCATAACACCATCATCCACCACCATCATCCACCACCATCATCCATTGTCCATCATAGAGTGTGTGAGTCGTCTCGGGATCCAAGATTAATCGTAAGAGTTCTTGACAATCAAGGCCATGTTTGCCTAAGTCTCTTACATCACTTGGTGAAGACAAGTGTTTAGTATAATACTTTTTATTTTCAATCTTTTGCACTTTTTATTTGGTTTTGTATTAATGACTTTAATAACTAGTTGCTTATCTTGTAGGTGATCTTTCCTTATCGTTTGTCAGTGGTGTCTTGGCATTATTTTACTGTCTATATAAAATAAAAGATTTTCACCATTCATATCTCCACGGTCTATATGGAGGTATGTTGGCTACCTGGTCGGGGGTTAAGGGAACGGTTTGGTAAGGGTCTTGCCCTTGTTCAGCGTTTAGAGGTCCTGCAAGGGACCTGGGTCAATTTTAGTAGGATCTCCTTCAATGCCCATAGGTATTGGATGGCGGGGATCCAAACGATTTGACCCCCTCATAAGTTAACTACTATTAATACTATAACCCGGCTATTTAGGACTGTATCCCTGCTGACTCAGACTACTTAGTCGAGGGTAACGTCACCGCCAAAAGCGGGGCCTACCATAATTTGCATTAATAAATTAATTCATTATCTTCCAATAATCCAACCCTTTAGGATTGTATCCTTGCTGACTCAAACTACTGGGTTGAGGGTAACGTCACCTTCAAAAGAGGGGCCTACTACAATAACTAAGATAATCTCTTAAACAAGTGCAAAAGTGTGAAAATAATCAAAGGTTATACTAATACACGAGTCAGATCCAAGTGATTCATCTTGTCTATTTGTTTTTATTTTTATTTTATTTTTCAGCATTTAGTTAGTTTTTATTTCTCTTAGTTTAAAAAAAAACTTTTCTAACATTTTGATTTGATTAGACGTTAAGGATAAACCGGTACTAAAAGCTCTTGTGTCCTTGGATGACCTCGGTATCTTACCAACACTATACTACGTCCACGATGGGTGCACTTGCCCATATGTGTGTTTAGTGTTAATAAATATCGTGTTTTATAAATTTAAAACTTGGCTAAAAGTGTAAAAAGGGCTTAAAATATACATCAAAAATATATTACACTACACACGCATCAAGTTTTTGGCGCCGTTGCCGGGGACACAAGGATTTTAAGAAAGCTTAAAATCGACGGCCTAATCTATTTTTCAAAACCTTTTCAAAACGCGCGCACATTTTTCTGCATTTTAGTTTAGTTTGCATTTACAGTAGCCTGAACATGGGGCCGTGCTCACTGAACACGCCCCCGTGCTGCATATTTTTTAGTTAGCTACCCAGATACAGAGTCTGAACACAGGGCCGTGCTCACTGAACACGCCCCCGTGCTCAACGAGACCAGTAACTTTAATTAAAACGCCCAGATACAGACCCTGAACACGGGGCCGTGTCCACTGAACACGGGGCCGTGGCCAGCTTCTGTTTCCATCTTTGTTTTTGTTTTCTGGTCCCGAGACTCAGTTGTGGTCTGTTGAGTGATTCTTATGGATCAATACTCAGGAGGCTACAACTACACCTATGAGGAGGATGATTATATGAGAGACTATTGCACTAATTGTGGAAACCCGCACTCGGTACAATATTGTAACTTGTTTCAACCATCCACTTCATACAACCATTATAAGGAGCTCAGGTACGAGCCATCGACTTCATACACATCCTATGAAGACCAAAGGTATGAACCTCACCCCTCATACTCATATTTTGATGAACCAAGGTATGAACCTTCATACTCATACTTTGAGGAGTCAAGACATGAGCCACCACCTTCATATACTTATTATGAGGAACCATGGTGTGAACAACCCACCTCATATGAGTACTATGAAGAACAAAGTTTCGACCCTTATCCATCATATACTTACAATGAAGAACAATGGTGTGAACCATCTACTTCATATGGGTACTATGAGGAACCAATGATCGAACTACCGGATTCAAGCTTTGAGGATCCCGATCCTTTCTCTATCACCGAAGTAACCAATAGGATATTAGAACACATTAAAACTATCAAACGTTGCATAAAAGAATCTCGCACAAGGGAAGAGGAGTCCCGCGCAAGAGAAGAATGAAATTATAATAATAACGTAGAGATAGTTGAAAATGTAAAAATGGAAGAACAAGAAAGTGAAAAACTGACACATGAGTTAAGCAACGAAAAAGGTGAGGCCGATAATGTTAAAATTCAAGAAGAGTCTAATTTAGAAGAAATTAATCTCTTGTCACCTTCTTTCGAAAATCATTGTTTAGTAACCCCTCATGCCAAGTTTTTAAAAGAGTTAAACACTAGTGCTAAAATCAAAGATATGGTAAGTGTTAAGTTAACAAATGATCAAACCTCGCTAATAAAAGAAGACCCTTTTGAAATTAACATTACACCGGTTCCATGTTTCTTTCAAAATTCATTTATTAGTAATATTACCATTGATAAAGATCTTTGTGTTAACATAATGCCTAACTACATTTTTGAAAAGTTAAGTATTAGTGATTTTGCTCCACTTCAAATACCCATTTTTCTATCGGATCGAAAAGTAATAAAATCAATCGGTGTAGTTGAGGATGTCTTGGTTCAAGCAAATCAAATGGTTATTCCAACCGACTTTGTCATCCTCGATGACGCTCCTCTAGTCTTGGGAAAACCTTTTGTAAAAACTCATAAAGCTTTGAAGAACCGGAAATTCAACAATCTACCTCTTCAATTAGGGGCATTCAAAAGGAGCATAGATCTTGAGCGTTCAATGAAATATCCTTTTGGTAATAATGACCCCCTAATTGAAGATGAGGACGAGCCACCCGATACAACTGAAGAAGATAACCACTTTGTTGAAGAAGAGATTGCCATAGAACAAACCTTTAAGGTTCTTGATTTAGATGAGCCACAAAATAAGGTGTCTCCTAAAGACCCACCCATTGAGCTCAAAGAACTTCCTAAAGGTCTGGAATATGCTTTTCTAGACAAAGATGGTAATTTACCTGTAATTATTTCATCTAAATTAAGTAGCGTAGAAAAAGAGAAATTAGTTAATCTTCTTAAAAAACACAAAAATGCGATTGCTTGGAAGCTTGTAGATATTAAAGGAATAAGTCCTTCCATGTGCACGCACAAAATTTTAATGAATGATGATTACAAAACAGTAATTCAACCACAACATAGGAAAATCCCAATGTACAAGAAGTGGTTAAAAATGAAGTCATCAAGCTACTTGACGCCGGACTAATCTATCCTATCTCCGATAGTCCATGGGTGAGTCCCGTCCAAGTAGTCCCAAAGAAAGGAGGTATGACGGTAATAACTAATGAAAAAAATGAATTAATACCGACAAGAACCGTCACAGGATGGAGAGTTTGTATAGACTATAGACGGTTAAATGAAGCAACAAGGAAAGACCACTTTCCTTTGCCATTCATTGATCAAATGTTAGAACGACTATCCGATCATAAATTTTATTGTTTCTTGGATGGTTTTTCAGGTTACTTTCAAATCCCGATAGCACCTGAAGACCAAGAAAAGACAACTTTCACATGCCCCTACGGAACTTTCGCCTATCGACGCATGCCATTCGGTCTATGTAATGCACCTGCAACATTCCAACGTTGTATGGTAGCCATTTTCCATGATATGATAGAAAAGACAATGGAAGTCTTCATGGACGACTTTTCTATCTCTGGAGACTCATATGACCAATGCCTCGATAACCTTGAATGAATGCTATCCCGATGTGAGGAAACCAACCTCGCCCTTAACTGGGAAAAATGCCATTTCATGGTAACAGAGGGAATAGTACTCGGTCACAAAATCTCAAGCGAAGGTATGGAAGTTGATCGAGCAAAAATAGAAACTATTTCTCGACTACCCCCACCATCCTCCGTTAGAGTAATCAGAAGTTTCTTAGGGCATGCCGGATTTTATAGAAGGTTTATTAAGGACTTTTCGAAAATTTCAAGACCTCTAACAAAATTACTTGAAAAAGATGCACCTTTCATCTTTGACAAAGAATGCAATCAAGCATTTCTAACCCTCAAGGAAATGCTAGTCAATGCACCTATCATGATAGCACCTGATTGGAAATTTCCTTTCGAAATCATGTGTGATGCAAGTGACTTTGCTGTTGGAGCAGTCTTGGGACAAAGAAAAGAAAAGCATTTCCACCCAATTTATTATGCTAGTAAAATGCTTAACGATGCACAAGAAAATTACACAACTACAGAAAAAGAATTACTAGCTGTGGTGTTTGCTTTTGATAAATTTCGTTCTTACCTTGTTCTTTCTGAAACTGTAGTCTATACAGATCATGCAGCTATCAGATACCTCTTCAAGAAACAGGATGCAAAACCCCGTTTGATCAGATGGATTCTACTCCTCCAAGAGTTCGACATTGAAATCAAAGACAAAATAGGAGCAGAAAACACTGCTGCAGATATAAATGCAACATATAAATTACATCAAATGAGGCATAAAACTAACCATTTTTTAGTACTAATGTTGGAAAAAGAGTGTTTTTGTCTTCCTTTTGTATTTTCAGGATTAAATAAGCTCAAATTCACAAAAGAAGCAAAAAGACAGCTAAATCTAACATAAATACAAGAAAAGGAACATAAGTGGATTGCCCGACCCCTAAACAGCATCCTCCCAAGCAAAATAGAGAAGGCAGAAGACTGAACACGCCCCGTGCACAGCCAGCACGGGGCCGTGCCCAAGAAGCAGCAGAAAAGACAAACCTATAGAAGCTTCTATTGCCCACCACGGGGCTGTGTCGAAAGTACAGCAGGCGCATTAATTGTAATTGCGAATTACAATTAATGAAGAGAGAGAGTGTCAGACAGGCACGGGGCCATGCCCAGCCTTCTGCTCACCTATAAATAGGAGTGCTTGGTGTAACGCTCCGCGTTTTCATGACTTTCCTAATTTAGAAATCGCGTCTTAAAGATCTATTTTTAGTAGCTTGCCTCTTTCAAAATTATAATCTGTCGTATCGTCGGAGATCTTTACCTCTATTTGAATTCGTTATATATGTGGTTAACTTTTCATTGTTTAATTAATTAAATTAATTAATTTTACAATTTAAAAAGCTTTTTTTTTAATAATAAACTAAGTTAGTCTCGTTAAAATTTTAACGTTAGTAAACTAACCTAGTTAGTTTAATGATGAAGTTGGTTCTTTGAAATTATAACATAAATTTGGGTTAATTAAACCACAGGGACTATTGGTGCCAATTTCTAAACTACTAGTTCTATTACAACGAAGTAAATAGGTTTGCCCTAATATTTTTTGAACAGCCGCATCTCATGACTCATAAACCCACATCTTCTTCATAACCCAAAAACCCTAGCCCCTTCTCAATCACCCCCACTGCCATCCTCTCCCGTTCATACTCCGGTGACCGGAGTTCGGTTCCGGCCGACCACACGCGCACCCGAGGCCCTTCTTCTTCAGCCGCACCCACAACACCCCTCACCACCTTACACCAGTTGTGCAGCCCCCCTTCTTCCTCATTTAACAGGGCGGCCACCACCATTGGGTGGTGGTGAGCAATGGCCGATGACGGCACACGGCAGCGAGGCAAGAGGAATGAGAGAGGGAACCGGAGAGTGAGAGATGAGAGAGAGGGATCAGAGACGCAACGGGGTCTCGACGGTTCGACGACGGCAGCAGGGTCTCGACGGTCAGACGACGGCAGCGGCTGGGTTCTGGCAGTTCGGGTTCTGATTCAGATTACGTGTCGAACTCAGGTCAGAACCTAATTTGGGTTTTTGTTGTTTAAGTTCGATTCATGTTCATTTCAGTTTTCGTTTTGTTTCAGTTCAGTTCGGTTCAGTTTCGGTTCAGTCCCGGGTGTGTCGGGCTGTTCGTGGTGTCTTGGCTCGGGTTCAGTCGAACCAAGTCAACAGTAGCTTCGGTCAGTTTTGTTTCGGGTTTTGCATCACAGCCGGCTCTGGTTAGAATCTGGTTCCATTCGATTCAAGTTTCGTTCGTTTGATTTTTCGGTTCGATGTTTTAATTTCAAGGACTTTGGTTCAGGTCCGGTTTCGTTTCAGATTTGGTCGGGTTTTGTCGGGTCAAGGCTGATTAAACAGCAAACACTGATTAGCTTTATTGTCGAGTCAACGACTCCGGTTCAATCAACAATAGTCAACAGTCCAGCGGGTTCGGGTTGGTCAACCACGGTCAACATCACCACACGGTAGCGATTCTTTTTACTCATTTTCATCTCGATCAATGTCTTTTGTTTGTTTTGTTTATCTTTGGTAAACTATGAAACACACATTAATTTTGCACAATAAAAGATATTGTTAATGCCAACATTTTCGTTTCAAATAATATATATATTTGTGATTATTCACGACAAAAATACGACACATATTACTTATATTGCTATTAAATGGATTGAGTTTTTGACAAACATAAAGACAACTTGGTTGTCGGGATCGTCCAAAAATAGAGGAAACTCTGTCCGTTTTTCGTAAAATTCCGTAAAACAATATGTGTTTATTTATAAAACAAAAGTTATCGAAGTTCAAGTATTTTATAAAATAATTGTAAATGTATTTTTATTTTGCCAATAATTCTCCAATATTTCCGGTAAACTTAATTTATAATCTTTGCATAAACTATATAAAGTATATGTATAGGTATATGTTTATATGCATATATATCTGCGAGTTATACTCTATATTCCCCTTCATGTCCGCCGTCATATTTCCGTTTACTCATACACCTTCGTTGCCCATCTAGGGTGACCTCGTTGTTCTATCCTCCTAATTTCATACCCTCGTCAACTTGGATAATCGGAAGACTTAGCAATTATGTGAGTATACTCGTATTTCCCCCTTTTTACTTTTACCACTTTTGGGGTGTAACATGTTTACTTATCAAAACTTACACATGAACATTTTGCTTAAACACTTGAACATTCCTATAACATGCTTGTATACGTGATGGCTTGATACTTTAAACTTGGGTGATTCTTATGTGTTGAACTTATCATTAACTTCGTACGAGCCTAACCGTGACATATGTAGCGCTATAGGATTGACGACCCGCCCGTAGACTTGAGGTTATGTCATGAGCATGTTGCGTCTCTTTTGGGTTGATATGTTAGACACATGCCATATTTAAATGTTTATCTTGAATCACATACTTGCTATGAGGAATTGTTTAAAACTTATCTTTTGTTATGTACGTACCAAACTTGTATACTCGCCTTTGCTTTTGCATTGAATTGTATTTTAAACATGGTACAGGTTGATGATGACGATGCTATGAAAAGAAGTAGCGTTGATGCCTAGATACACATATAGACGTTTAGGTTTAATATGTCGTATCAATTTTGCTTATGTTATCATGTATTTCTTTCGAAGTTGTTGTTACTTGAGTTTATGTAATGTTGACAATTGAAAGTTATGAAATGAAATGGGAATTATTTAATTATCGTCACAAATAGTGTTATGATGTCTCGAGCAATCTTCACACTTCGTCTCATCCTGATGTTTCCACCATTGGTTGGGGTGTGACAGATTGGTATCAGAGCCATAACTATAGGGAATTAGGGAAAGTAGGAATGCTTTACCCTAGTCTATAGTTTTAGAGCTTTATTCTTATGTTTTACTTGAAACTACTTGCATGCTACCTTATTTGTTCTTATTTATTCTCTTTTGATCTTCTAAGCATATATGTCGCTTATGTGTTAACACTTGGCATGCTATATTTGCTTTATTATGTTCTAATACACGTTTTATTGTCCCATTCATTATGTGCTATTCTTATTATGCTTCATTGTGCATTTAAATTTGTTTGTTTATTCCTTTAACATACTCTTTCCCTCATGCATTTTGCTCGACTATTCTAAATCCGTAAACACTCGCATTATACAAATGAGACGAATTCACCAAAATAGGCGTGAAACCCACAATTTGGTGAACGACTCTCAATCTATCTATTCTTCTTTTTACACGAGATATCGCCATTAAGCTAGGAGTGAAATCCACATCTTAATGGTTAATCTCAAATTTCAAATTCTAGTGGACCCTTGTCAACATGTCGAAACTAAATTTTGACACGACGAGTACCAACCACACTTAGGATACGAAATCGTCAAGTTAGGGGTGAAACCCGCACCTTGGCGACTAGTTCCACTCCTTGATATTTTTTTTTAAAATCCCGCCAAGTCTCGAAATTTCGATTGATTTGGGACATGTAGTAACCGGAAGGGTAAATACCGTTAACCGACTTGTCGGCGAGAGTATTTTACCTATTAGGCCAAAGCATGCTCCTCAAATTCAAAAGACTTTTCGACCACTTTGGTTAGTCAAAGTTCTGTTTTGGAACCATCCAAATTTTGATCAAACATGTGTTTCTATTATTTATTTATACGATGCAATCTTTCAAACTCGAGTTTACTTTCGATTTCTCTTTTCACACACACAACATATCGAACCTTTTCCATACATTTATATATATGCATGATTTCATATAATTTAAATTCATATTCCTTGTAACGACGAGTGGAGACATATCATTAAGATTGGAGTGATTTCCTTACCTTGACGATTAACTCCACTCCCCTTTTCTTAAAAAAAACGACATCACCAACGAGTTAGGGGTGATTCCCTTACCTAGGTGATCGTTACCAAAACGCCTCTTCAAAATATCTTATTATGCAAACTCGATCATATTTTATACCCAAATTGTTTATCATTATTCAAAATACCCACTCATACCGATTTCAAAATACATTGTTTTATCAAACGTACTTCTTATTCTACAATCTATTTTCACTCAACTCATATACACGAGATTCTTAATCATGTCTTAAAACGTTTTATTACTCGAACTCTAAAACCTTACGAAATGCTACCTATCAATTAAATCGGTCCAACGAAACTCTTGCCCATGAACTTCATATTCGACTTAATCACTAAAACTTGCTCACATTATATCGTCATACTAGAGACTTCCATTCTTAATTGAAACCAAACCAACCTTTCTCAATTACTTATAGGATCTTATAGATATTATGAGATCGTTTTACCAAAGAATGTTTCCAACATCAACGAACCATTTGTCAAAACCCTTTAAAATGAACACTAAGACCTTTGATAAATCCCTTTTCCAAGGATCAACGTATTCACAAAAACTCCAAAATTTCTTGTTTTGATGAAATGAACTTACTTTTTCGAAGACCTTTTCCTACACCTATTTTCCAAAACACGTGGGCAAGAAGACTTCATGGGGACCGACCATCTTCGGATTTCGTAAACTCTTTTAAAACAAAGGTAGCATTTTCATTCATTACAAAATACGATATGCATGACCAATAAGTACTTTATATCCTCTTACATATGCAAACTATATTCTACCTTTTAAACCAAGCTCAATCTAAATTTGATTCAATAAACTCAACGTTTCGTTTAAACAACTATACATGCATATCATCATACACGTTTTTGTCGCTTCATCGCGACAATTTCACTTATATCGTTCGTATTTACATGCTCAACCTTTTGAGCACTCTTACATACGTAACTTTGTTATGTTTCAATTAATACTATATACGTAATCATTAGTATTTGTACTCACACTCTCACTCATATTCATAACAACGCATTTTATGCTTATACTTATAATCGTATTCATACTTGTACTCATGCGTTTTAGGCTTATAATTATATTTATACGTTTCATGCTTACACGTATACTCATACTACTCGTACGTTTGATACCCATACTTACGTGTATATTCATACTTAAACTTATACTTATGCTCATAATTTTGCTTATACTCATGATTCATACATTCGTACCTATACGCGAGCGTAATCCGAGGGATTCCCTTGCATGGGTCCCATACATACTTAAGTATGGAATTGCTTACATACTACATTCTTACACGTACACATTCTTAATTTTAAAATTATGTATACCCTAATTCATACACAACTAGTACAAGCTATGCGGATCAGGCGACGATCAATATAATCGCGGGTGCACACGGGATTATAGTGATAAGCGCATGAGAACCCTAGAGTGTACTATTGTGTATGGTAGAACACGGAACGTAACATGACACGAATAACGAAACGGACGTAACATGGCCAAAACATGGTGGATACGCCGCTGGTACTTCCTATATATAAGTGTTTCCACCATGTTACCAAACTTTCGTAAAACGTGCCATGAGAAATTCACTGTTTTGCAGACCCACTTAGACCTAATACGTAAACTTTAACAACTCACAAACGCATTATATCCGATTATCCACGACGAGACCTCATTCTTAACGCACTACTTTTGTCTATCCGATACGTATGCCATTCCTATACTTGTAATCGTTTATTAGATCAATCGTTCACCCTTATACCTCCATTATCCTCCGTTGCCCTTCTTACAAGCCTCAATTTTAAACAATCCTCTTCTGGTTGCCAAAACTCTTTCAAGCCTTCCTTCTGAACAAATTCGGGACGAAATTTCCTAAAGGAGGGGAGACTGTAACGCTCCGCGTTTTCATGACTTTCCTAATTTAGAAATCGCGTCTTAAAGATCTATTTTTAGTAGCTTGCCTCTTTCAAAATTATAATCCGTCGTATCGTCGGAGATCTTTACCTCTATTTTAATTCGTTATATATGTGGTTAACTTTTCATTGTTTAATTAATTAAATTAATCAATTTTACAATTTAAAAAGTTTTTTTTTTAATAATAAACTAAGTTAGTCTCGTTAAAATTTTAACGTTAGTAAACTAACCTAGTTAGTTTAATGATGAAGTTGGTTCTTTGAAATTATAACATAAATTTGGGTTAATTAAACCACAGGGACTATTGGTGCCAATTTCTAAACTACTAGTTCTATTACAACGAAGTAAATAGGTTTGCCCTAATATTTTTTGAACAGCCGCATCTCATGACTCATAAACCCACATCTTCTTCATAACCCAAAAACCCTAGCCCATTCTTAATCACCCCCACTGCCATCCTCTCCCGTTCATACTCCGGTGACCGGAGTTCGGTTCCGGCCGACCACACGCGCACCCGAGGCCCTTCTTCAGCCGCACCCACAACACCCCTCACCACCTTACACCAGTTGTGCAGCCCCCCTTCTTCCTCGTTTAACAGGGCGGCCACCACCATTGGGTGGTGGTGAGCAATGGCTGATGACGGCACACGGCAGGGAGGCAAGAGGAGTGAGAGAGGGAACCGGAGAGTGAGAGATGAGAGAGAGGGATCAGAGACGCAACGGGGTCTCAACGGTTCGACGACGGCAGTAGGGTCTCGACGGTCAGACGACGGCAGCGGCTGGGTTCTGGCAGTTCGGGTTCTGATTCAGATTACGTGTCGAACTCAGGTCAGAACCTGATTTGGGTTTTTGTTATTTAAGTTCGATTCATGTTCATTTCAGTTTTCGTTTTGTTTCAGTTCAGTTCGGTTCAGTTTCGGTTCAGTCCCGGGTGTGTCGGGCTGTTCGTGGTGTCTTGGCTCGGGTTCAGTCGAACCAAGTCAACAGTAGCTTCGGTCAGTTTTGTTTCGGGTTTTGCATCACAGTCGGCTCTGGTTAGAATCTGGTTCCATTCGATTCAAGTTTCGTTCGTTTGATTTTTCGGTTCGATGTTTTAATTTCAAGGACTTTGGTTCAGGTTCGGTTTCGTTTCAGATTTGGTCGGGTTTTGTCGGGTCAAGGCTGATTAAACAGCCAACACTGATCAGCTTTGTTGTCGAGTCAACGACTCCGGTTCAGTCAACAATAGTCAACAGTCCAGCGGATTCGGGTTGGTCAACCACGGTCAACATCACCACACGGTAGCGATTCTTTTTACTCACTTTCGTCTCGATCAATGTCTTTTGTTTGTTTCGTTTATCTTTGGTAAACTATGAAACACACATTAATTTTGCACAATAAAAGATATTGTTAATGCCAACATTTTCGTTTCAAATAATATATATATTTGTGATTATTCACGACAAAAATACGACACATATTACTTATATTGCTATTGAATAGATTGAGTTTTTGACAAACATAAAGACAACTTGGTTGTCGGGATCGTCCAAAAACAGAGGAAACTCTGCCCGTTTTTCGTAAAATTCCGTAAAACAATATGTGTTTATTTATAAAACAAAAGTTATCGAAGTTCAAGTATTTTATAAAATAATTGTAAATGTATTTTTATTTTGCCAATAATTCTCCAATATTTCCGGTAAACTTAATTTATAACCTTTGCATAAACTATATAAAGTATATGTATAGGTATATGTTTATATGCATATATATCTGCGAGTTATACTCTATATTCCCCTTCATGTCCGCCGTCATATTTCCGTTTACTCATACACCTTCGTTGCCCATCTAGGGTGACCTCGTTGTTCTATCCTTCTAATTTCATACCCTCGTCAACTTGGATAATCGGAAGACTTAGCAATTATGTGAGTATACTCGTATTTCCCCCTTTTTACTTTTACCACTTTTGGGGTGTAACATGTTTACTTATCAAAAACTTACACATGAACATTTTGCTTAAACACATGAACATTCCTATAACATGCTTGTATACGTGATGGCTTGATACTTTAAACTTGGGTGATTCTTATGTGTTGAACTTATCATTAACTTCGTACGAGCCTAACCGTGACATATGTAGCGCTATAGGATTGACGACCCGCCCGTAGACTTGAGGTTATGTCATGAGCATGTTGCGTCTCTTTTGGGTTGATATGTTAGACACATGCCATATTTAAATGTTTATCTTGAATCACATGCTTGCTATGAGGAATTGTTTAAAACTTATCTTTTGTTATGTACGTACCAAACTTGTATACTCGCCTTTGCTTTTGCATTGAATTGTATTTTAAACATGGTACAGGTTGATGGTGACGATGCTATGAAAAGAAGTAGCGTTGATGCCTAGATACACATATAGACGTTTAGGTTTAATATGTCGTATCAATTTTGCTTATGTTATCATGTATTTCCTTTGAAGTTGTTGTTACTTGAGTTTATGTAATGTTGACAATTGAAAGTTATGAAATGAAATGGGAATTATTTAATTATCGTCACAAATAGTGTTATGATGTCTCGAGCAATCTTCACACTTCGTCTCATCTCGATGTTTCCGCCATTGGTCGGGGTGTGACACTTGGTTTCATTGCAACTCATCCCTTGGCACACCACCTATCTCACACTTCATCCACCACCCACCACCACCATAACACCATCATCCACCACCATCATCCATTGTCCATCATAGAGTGTGTGATTCGTCTCGGGATTCAAGATTGATCGTAAGAGTTCTTGACAATCAAGGCCATGTTTGCCTAAGTCTCTTACATCACTTGGTGAAGACAAGTGTTTAGTATAATACTTTTTATTTTCAATCATTTGCACTTTTTATTTGGTTTTGTATTAATGACTTTAATAACTAGTTGCTTATGTTGTAGGTGATCTTTCCTTATCGTTTGTCCGTGGTGTCTTGGCATTATTTTACTGTCTATATAAAATAAAAGATTTTCACCATTCATATCTCCACGGTTTATATGGAGGTATGTTGGCTACCTGGTCGGGGGTTAAGGGAACGATTTGGTAAGTGTCTTGCCCTTGTTCAGCGTTTAGAGGTCCTGCAAGGGACCTGGGTCAATTTTAGTAGGATCTCCTTCAATGCCCATAGGTATTGGATGGCGGGGATCCAAACTCTTTGACCCCCTCATAAGTTAACTACTATTAATACTATAACCCGGCTATTTAGGACTGCATCCCTGCTGACTCAGACTACTTAGTCGAGGGTAACGTCACCGCCAAAAGCGGGGCCTACCATAATTTGCATTAATAACTTAATTCATTATCTTCCAATAATCCAACCCTTTAGGATTGTATCCTTGCTGACTCAAACTACTGGGTTGAGGGTAACGTCGCCTTCAAAAGAGGGGCCTACTACAATAACTAAGATAATCTCTTAAACAAGTGCAAAAGTGCGAAAATAATCAAAGGTTATACTAATACACGAGTCGGGTCCAAGTGATTCGTCTTGTCTATCTGTTTTTATTTTTATTTTATTTTTCAGCATTTAGTTAGTTTTTATTTCTCCTAGTTTTAAAAAAAAAATCTTTTCTAACATTTTGATTTGATTAGACGTTGAGGATAAACCGGTACTAAAAGCTCTTGTGTCCTTGGACGACCTCGGTATCTTACCAACACTATATTACGTCCACTATGGGTGCACTTGCCCATATGTGTGTTTAGTGTTAGTAAATATCGTGTTTTATAAATTTAAAACTTGGCTAAAAGTGTAAAAAGGGCTTAAAATATACATAAAAAATATATTACACTACACACGCATCAGTATCGTCTTGAGATGAATCAATGAAATCCATCTTAAGTTCTTTTAACCAATTAAGAATTAGATCTTCTAATTGAAATAGTTCATCAAGAAGCATTTCTCCTAGAAGGTCCGGTTGAGCGCATTCGAGGGAGAGATAGGGATTATTTTTACTTTCGCCCCTCTTAAGGCTACAGGAAAACAATGAGTCTATCTAATGGGGCTTATCGTTTAGAAAATAGCATGCTAATTCTTTATGAGAGCCACCACATATTTGACACCACGTACCATAAGAGTGCCGAAAGTAAAAAGTATCAGTATCACTCATGTTTGTGTCAGAAATTACCAACCGTCGGGATCTTACGGTTCTGTTTTCAGTAACTGAATCTTGGGCACGGGGCGTGTTGAGTGGGCACGGCCCCGTGTTCAGCTTACTGTCTGACTTAAAATAGGATTGCCAGTTCCAAAGATTGGGCACGGGGCGTGTTCAGCAGGCACGACCCGTGCTAAGTTCTGCAGTAGCTGAAAAATTAAGAAAAATCCTAAAAAACAGAAAATTTAGAAAAACGATTAGGCCGTTGATTCCTAACTTTCTTAAAATCCTTGTGTCCCCGGCAACGGCGCCAAAAACTTGATGTGTGCGTGGTGCTATATATTTTAGGTGTATATTTTAAGCCCTTTTACACTTTTTAGCCAAGTTTTAAATTTATAAAACACGATATTTACTAACACTAAACACACATATGGGCAAGTGCACCCATCGTGGACGTAGTATTGTTTTGGTAAGATACCGAGGTCGTCCAAGGACACAAGAGCTTTTAGTACCGGTTTATCCTCAACGTCTAATCAAATCAAAAATTAGAAAAAAAGGGTTTTTAAACTAGAAAAATAAAACTAACTAAAATGCAGAAAAATAAAATAAAAGTAAAAACAGATAGACAAGATGAATCACTTGGATCCGACTCGTGTGTAGTGTAACCTTTCATTATTTCCGCACTTTTGCACTGTTTAAGAGATTATCTTAGTTATTGTAGTAGGCCCCTCTTTTGAAGGTGACGTTACCCTCAACCCAGTAGTTTGAGTGAGCAAGGATACAATCCTAAAGGGTCGGATTATTGAAAGATAATTAATTAAGTTATTAATGCATAATGTGGTAGGCCCCTCTTTTGAAGGTGACGTTACCCTCGGCTAAGTAGTCTGAGTCAGCAGGGATACAGTCCTAAGTAGCCGGGTTAAAGTTTTAATAGTAGTTTAACTTATGAGGGGATCAAAGAGTTTGGACCCCCACCATCTGTCACACCCCAACCGATGGCGGAAACATCGGGATGAGACGAAGTGTGTATAGATTGCTAGAGACGTCATAACACTATGTGACAATATTTAATTAAATTCAAATTTCATTGCAATACTAAATGTCATACAAATTCAAAAGGAGATAACAACATTGTTTCAACAAAAATCATAACAACAAAAGATAGATAAATTTAGGTGTGTATCTAGTCCACCCTAAACTTGTTTCATCAATCATCCATACTTCAATAATCAACCTGCAACATGTATTAAAATAGAGTTTCAATGCAAAAGCAAAGAGCGAGTATACAAGTTTGTTTACATAGCATAATAGAATAAAAACTCATATCCAACATGAACATATTAAAATAGTTTCAACCATGCTAGTTTACGCAGTCCAGGTGATAGCCCAAGTTTCCAATGCGTTAAAGTACCTAACCCAAAGTTTCACGGGAGGTTAATATGTCTCCTCCTAACAATACCCCAAAGACTAACGGGGAGGTGCATTACCCCTATAGCGCTACCATTGTTAAGGCAGAACTACACACAAAGATTAAACGTTCACATAGCACAAAATAGTCTCAAGTATCACAAATTTCGTGTTTTATGTTTAAAAGGATAGAGCATGTTTCAAATAAGTTTCAAGTGTCACGTGCGTTTAATATAGAATACATGTTGCGCCCAAAGTGTTTAAAAGTAAAAATGGGTTCGAGTATACTCACGGTTTACAAGTCTTGACTTGAAGTTCCGAGAGCAAGTTTGGTGGATGAATTAGTTTGGAGCACCTTGTCCTTCTACACGAGGAAACGTAGGTGTGTGAGTTTGGCGTATAACGGAAGATTATAAATTTGGAGTTTAATATAACATAAAGTACGATATCAAAATAATCATCTTTAACTTACACCCTTGTATGACACTACGTAACCACTAGGGTTATATTGTATTTCATGGGTAGTAAGCCCATTAGAATCATACTTGGAGTGTTAAGTCTTAGATGTCATTCTACTACCTTAACATATAAACACAAGTTTATTATTGAAGGTTCGAATGTGTGTATATATATTTTAGTATTACATATTATTAAGTTCAATATTTCAAGTAGGAGGTAGAAGATTAAGATCTTCGTTTAGGCACCTCGAGTCATTCATGAATGTCATGTATGGGGTAGGAAGAACATGCTTCCATTTAGGGACCCCTTGAATGTTCACCACTTCACTTGATGTAAAGACAACCAAGGAGGGTCACGAACTAGGATTAGTACAATAATACAAACAACCTAACTAAAGAGAAATCATCAAATCATGTGAGGATTTTATGTTAGAACAACCCAAGTTGTTCCATAATCACTTCTCATCAAGAACCAAGCTTGAACATGACTTGTGGGTGAAATACCCTAATAAAACAGAAAGCATTTGAGGTTTTAACCTCTGATTTATAGTGTCTCAACCTTGTTTTTAAGCTTAACCAACCATAAGAGAGGTTGTAAGCATTAGGACATAGGCTTGAGATGTGTTAGACACAAGTTGGATGAGTTTAAACAAACTTTTGAAGAACTTGAAACAAAACAGAAAGTTTGTGGACAATTTCGGAGCAATTCCAGGTCTGATTTCTCCAAGGAGAAGTCAAGGAATCAAACCCCATGATTATCCAAGCAAGTAGGAAGAAGAATCGAGTGATTTCGTTAAGAAATGAGCAAGTTATACTCACTTTTGTGCAAGAGTATGAATCTGTCCGAAAATGCAGATTTACAGCTGAATTGAGAGTGAATTTGGAGTGATTTGTGAGTGTTGAAAGTGTAGAAATGCTTGGAGAAGGTGTATATTTATAGTGGAAGAGTTTGAGCATGATTGGAGGTGTTTAGAGGTGGATTAGAGGTGATTGGGGAGTGTTAGAACTTAGGATTTCGTGCAAAATCGCGTCAAAACGCAGCTGAATGTGTTTTCTGCGAATCTGAAGCCCATGTGGGCCGCGTAAGGAGATGGGGCAAGTTTACGCGGGCCGCGAGCCCTTTGTGGTTCCGGATTTAAGTTTTGTTTATTACAATTTGGCCCCTATAGTTGTGTAGTTGATGTTTTTAGGTGTTTTAAGGACCATTCTTGCCACAAACGCATATTTTAAGGTAAACCCAAGTACGAGGAGTATAAGCTAAGTATAATTACGCGTGTAAGTATCAAATCAAGTGTCGTTCACGTTCAAAATACGTTCCATGCATGAGTTTAGATTAATTACAAGTTTCGCACATAGTTTCCAAGAATCACGATTAAACATATATTGATTCACCAAATCGAACATACGAGTATACATAGAATGCGTTTAACATAGATGTAACAAAATATAAGCTTCATTAATGATCCAAGTCTCGGTTTGACAATGATTACAAAGAAGGGAACGATTACAAGAATACAAAGTTTCCAAAAATAGAAATACGAACAAAACCTTCTATAAATGGAAAGTACAAAAGAGTCGGGCGTTACACCATCCAATATCGGTGGGTATTGAAGGAGGGCCTATTAAATTTGACCCAGGTCCTTTGCAGGATCTATACACTGAACAATGGCAAGACTCTTACCAAACCATTCCCTTAACCCCCGACCAGGTAGCCAACATATCTCTATATAGACCGTGAAGATATGAATGGTGAAAATCTTTTATTTTATATAGACAGTAAAATAATGCCAAGACACCACGGACAAACGATAACGAATAATCACCTTCAACATAAGAAACTAGTTATTAAAGTCATTAATACATAACCAAATCAAAAGTGCAAAAAGATTAAAAATAAAAAGTATTACACTAAACACTTGTCTTCACCAAGTGATGTAAGAGACTTAGGCAAACATGACCTTTGATTGTCAAGAACTCTTACGATCAATCTTGGATCCCGAGACGACTCACACACTCTATGATGGACAATGGATGATGGTGGTGGATGATGGTGTTGTGATGGTGGTGGGTGGTGGGTGGTGGGTGAAGTGTGAGAGAGGTGGTGTGCCAAGGGATGAATTGCAAGTGATCCAAGCACTCCTATTTATAGGCTGAACAGAAGCTCGGGCACGGCCCCGTGTCCATCCTCTTCTCTTTATTCATTAAATGCAGTTTGTCTGCATTAGTTGACCACGCCCCCGTGTCCGCTGGGCACGACCCCATGTGCAGAAGCGTATCTGTACTATCAAGATTTCCCTAGATCCTGCGAATCTTAGAGTTGACCACGGCCCCGTGCCCGCTGAGCACGACCCCGTGGTGGGCGATAGAAGCTTCTACAGCTTTGTCTTTTCTGCTGACACTTGGGCACGCCCCCGTGCTCACTGAGCACGGGGCGTTTTCATCCTTCTGTTCTCTTATTTTGCTTGGGAAGATGCTGTCGGGGAGGCCGAGCATGCCACGTTTGTTCCTTTTCTTGTATTTATGTTAGATTTAGCTGTCTTTTTGCTTCTTTTGTTTATTTGAGCTCATTTAATCCTGAAAATACAATAGGAAGACAAAAGCACACTTTTTCCAACATTAGTACTAAAAAAGGGTTGATTTTATGCCACAGTTGATGTAATTTATATGTTGCATTTTGTGCACATCAGTCAGATATGGCGGGAGGGGCCGACCGACCCCCCGAATTTTTCGCTCAGTAGTGGAGAGTATATAGTTTTCGTATAGAATTTTTTGGGTATATACGTTTTCGACCCCCCGATTTTTATAAAAATTTTTGGGCATTTACGTTATCGCCCCTTTTGTCAGAAATCTCAAACTCCGCCACTAGTAAAAACTATAAGCTTCGGAAAATTAATACGCATTTCCTACACATTTTCTAGTAATTATTATTGTTAGAGTTAACTATATTATGATTGTTTTTTATTGTTTTTTTTGGAAAAAAAAAAAAAAAAACTTTTGATATTTAGGTTTTTCTTATTCTATGGCATATTTGCGACCAAATGTAGTTTTTATTTATTTGTATTTTCTTACTTTGTGACACATTTTCCACGAAAAGTCATTTTTAGTTATCAACTGGTTGATGCCCTGCCCGCGTTGCGGGGCGATGGCTAAATAATTCTCAACCAATTAAAAAAATAGTACTATATTTTATTTTGAATTGGGGGTAAAATCATAATTTTGAACCGATAGTAAAATCGTAATTTTGAACCAGGGGAAAACCATATTTTTATTTTGAACTGGGGGAGAAGACGTATTTTTGAAATGAGGGTAAAATTGTAATTTTGAGCGGGGGGTAAAAGCATATGTTTATTTTTAAGTGGGGGCAAAAACTTAATTTTAAACTGGAGGCGAAAAACGTAATTTTAAAGTGGGTGTAAAATAATAAACCTGGTGTAAAATCGTAATTTTTAGCTAGGGGAAAAACCGTAATTTTGGCTGAGGGTCAAATCGTATTTTTTTTACCTAGGGCAAAATCGTAATTTTGAGCTGTGGGCAAAAGGGTAAATATATTTTTAACTGGGGCAAAAAACGTAATTTTGAACCGACGGCAAAATCGTAATTTTAAAGCGGAGATAAAATCATAAATTAACTGGGCCAATAAGAAAGTGTCAGGCAGGTGCCTGGCACTATTCCCCTTGCCGCCCCTTTCCTCCAATCAATGGGAGACACTATTCCCGCCGACCATTGGTTTTGTTGTATTTAGGAAATATTTGTTTTGTTTACTTGCTTCACATTTTCGAAAAAAGGTCCTTTTTTTTCTTAGTTTGCCACACATTTCCTAATAAAGTATTTTAATTTTAAAAAAAAAATCCATATTTTTTTCTGCTGATAAAATGCGGAAAAAAACCAAATATAGTCATAGAGTGTTCTAGAGTGAACACCGGTGTATTCGTGAACTGAGTGAATAAATCATGGCCATTGGTTTACACACATGTATGGCTAGGATTTCGTCATCAAATTGTAAAATACACTAGTGTATTTCATCATCAAATCCTGACCATTGATTTACATACGTGTATGACCAGGATTAGTTCACTTAGTTTACAAGATACACTAGTATTCACTCTTGAACCTAATCCTATAGTAATATTCATATAAACTTATAAATACAAATACATATCAAACAAAATTATAAAATTTCACAAATACAAAATTACATCAATAAATAGGATGTAAAAATAGAATGGGTCAATTTGACCAAACACTTTAATATATATTTGTACACATGTACAAATATATAATTTGTATAATATATGCATGGATTCTGGATTTTGTACAAGAAAAATAATTGATACGAAAGGTAGGCGACAAGTGAAGCCATTGATCTCTAAAGCTAGGCAATGACATTTTTGTAAATCTCATATTCAAACAATTGAAAAAACAAATAGCATAAGGGTATTTTTATCATTTCTCACTTAAACTCCTTCCTCTCTTGATTTTCAAACGGCTATAACTTTTTTCATATGTTAAAATTTTTTAAAATAATTACACCGTATCAACGAGCATTTCATTTCTTTAATTCGAGCAGGCTATTGCTACAATTTTCATAAAAATATTACATGATTTTGAATACCCATGACTACGTGATTTTGAATACCCATTACGTGATTACGTGATTTCATTATAGTATGTGAAACCATAGTAAGTGATTATGTAATTACGTACCAATAGTTGACTACGTATTATTACGTGACCACGTAATTTTGAATATCCATTTCGTGATTACTTGATTTCGTTATAGTATTTTATGTGAAACCACACTGAGTGATTACGTAAAAACAAAAAACATGTAATAGATGATATTTCATATGGAATGCCTAATATTTCAGGCCTAATCATGTATTAAGGAAAAATTATATACAAAACATTAGCCAAATCAACATATAATACCACATAATACCATATATTAGAAATTTAATCACTTAATAAAGCATAAACAATCAAGTTCTTATTATTGAATGTATAATCACGTAATAAGAATAATTGTAATTGCATCAATTATAACAAATTATATTGAACGTGTAATCAAGTAATGAGTTTATATTGAATATGTAATCACGTAATGGTTTATGTTACATGTGTAATCACGTAATATATATTCAGAATCACATAGTAATGTGTTGGGTATTCGAACTCATGTAATCACATAATGGACTAATGTGTATTCAAAATCCTGTATTTTTTAAGAAAACTATAGCAATAAGCCGTTCGAATTAAAGATAATGAATTGCTCATTGATACAGTGTAATTTTGTTAAAATATTAATGTATGAAAAAGTTATAGCCGTTTGAAAATCAAAGGGAGAAGTTTGTTCAAGTGAAAAATGACTAAATTACCCTTCAAGCCAATGACATTTGTCCTCCTCTCCTAATCACGTATGCTTACGAAGTTTCTCTCTTGTAGAGAATCCAACCTCTATGTGCATGTGTCCTGCAACTTCTGCCCACCTTTTGATTACCCATTAAATCGTTTAATACTAAAAGAGCCTGTAGCACCACATGAAGGAAACAAATTGAAAATGATTACACGAACGAGCACACAAACACGACCTTGGTTGAAGTCCATATCATACAAATACATACTGACAATCTAAACTAATCATCTGTAGAACTTCTTCATCGGGTTTCCATAATATAAATTGTTATTAGAAACATAAAGATATTTAGATATGTTAAAATTTATAACTATACAATTAGTATTGGTATGTACTTAGACTTCATCAAACAAAACAACTTATAGTGAGGCCTAATATTGATACATTTGCAGCATCTTTAAACATCTTTGATATATAAGCATCTGTGTAAGTGATCAAAGCCGAGTAATATCAAAAGAGATTTTTTATTTACAAGTTAAAATATGAAATTGTTATTTGTATTAAAAAAAATGAAAATAACGTGGCAGCGGAAATCGCAATGGAGAGTGGAATCACACCCCCGAAATATGCATATCAATGGAAACTTGGTGAAATCTAGGGATGGGCAGTTCGGTACCATATTTCCTTATCGAATTTTTTTGGTACCCACTTGTTTGCGTTTTCAGTACGGTATTTTCGGTTCGGTTCGGTACTGATAAAATACCAAATTTTTACCTTCAAATACCGGTACCGTACCAAACATTTTCGGTACTGGTTCCCAATTTTAGCGATTTTCAGTATCAGTTCAGTAAAGTACCAATACCACGCTCGTCCCTATTGAAATCTGATGTGGCGCTGATGTGACATTTTCCATGTCTATGGTTTGTGGATCCCGACCCGTTCAACATGGGTCCGCCCTTGTTTGGGTTTTCTAATAGAGACTCAAGTTTAATTCCCACTTGTGTTATTGGAGTGGATATAGGCAATGAAGGATTTAGACTAGGCCTTGTGTGAGGTTGTCAGTTCGATTCCCGAGCCCAACCGGGTTTTCGTCCCACCGTGTGTTACGCCAGAGAGTTCTGCTCTTGTGGTGACACAACGACTGTCAAGTGGCAGCCGACGGTATGGTTTCCCGATGGAACGCCCAAAAAAACCAAACTTTGAATGGGCCATGTTAAGACAACATAGTCTAGCCAGAGTGGGGCAATATGAGGTTCTCCAATTTTAAGAGAGTATGGTAACCTTATACATGAAGTTTACCATTAAAAAAAAACGTTTGCGTAACAATTCACTTGAGGAATAATTATATTTCTATATTTATACATAGTCTTTACTTCTTAGACACGTTTAAAAGTTTTAAACCGTGTGAATGATTTAAAAGCTCACAAAGAACACAAAAGAAAAACGTTGTTTGACGACAAAGAAATGGTGAAGACCCACACCATCATCATTCACCGCCCCTTGCCCCTCTTTCTTTTAGCCTGTTTTCCCTTTTCATTTCAAGACAAGACAGACAGCATAACACTAATAAGTGTTAATAAACTTTTTTTAACGGAATCCTGCAAATGAGCTACTGGCAAATTCACCACATCAGGATACACCTGCCTCCGAATCGGGAAAAACCCTCACCTAGGGCTAAAGCCCGTGAACACTCGCCCAAAGACACGACAGTGCGGTGAGGTAAAACCCGCTCAGTTCATGGATCGAACCAGCGATCTCCGCCTATTCGTCTAGTCGTAATCTCCCATCATCACCAGGTGCCGCATAAAATAATAAGGAAAGCAGGAATTGAACTCGTGTCCTTAGAATACTGTCTCTCCCGTACCACTCCACCACCAAATCATTGGTTTTATAAGTGCTAATAATAATAATAATCAAACTGACTACCACAACAGACAACACACGAACTTTCAACTCTCTCTCTCTCTCTCTCACACATTTTTGCTGCTGCTTACCTGTGTTACAACCTGCAAAACATTACCAACACAAAGCCCTAAATCAAGAAAACCAATTACACAATTTAAAGTGTGAAAAAGCCCAGGTAATCATCCAATTTGTGATCTTTTTAAATTTCCCAATCTGGGTTTGTTGATGGCAGCTTAAAGATTCAGGGCATGTTTGGGTAAGCTTATTGAAATAACTTATTGACTTATTGGCTTTTTGGAAAAGTCAGGATTTTGTGACTTATTGACTTATTGGCTTTTCCCCCTCACATACACCCTCTTTGCCAAACATCATTTTAGAGCTTATGACTTTTCAAAAAGCCAATAAGTCAATAAGTTGTTTCCAAAAGCTTACCCAAACATGCCCTCAATCTTTTTCTCTGATTGTTAGTTATTTCATTCTTCTTGATCAAAAGAAGCCCTTTTTTGTATGATCTAATCGTCAAGATTGAATCTTTTTGTTGATCTGCCTTTTGGGTTTTCTTGTTTGATTGTTTTTCCATCTGGGATTCTTTGATTTATGTGTTTTAATCTGATTTTGTGGAATATCACATTGTAGAAGAAAGTTAAGAACTTAAGGGTTAAGAGTTAAGATCCAATTTTAGATTTTTGTAATGGTAGTCATGTGGATCACATTGTTTGTGTATAGAACTATAGATCATAGATGACAGCATGTGTTAGCAGAATTAAGTGGTCAAGAGATGTTAGACAGGAGCCTTTTTCTTTTAATCTGATTATTTAGAGGTTAAGTAATTATGTTATCTTGGTTTTAAAAGGCGCGAGGCGTGCCAAGGTGTGAGGCGAGCGCTTAGGGCATTGCTTTATGTACAACCGAATAATTAGGGGTCTATTTGTAAATCCTTAAAGCAACTTGTTAATTGATGATCACAACTTCAAACAGTTCAATCACATCCAAACACTATCTTGTGCAACCCATTCTGTTTCAACTAATTAGCGGATTCTGATTATTCCATACGGCTTTTAAAACTCAATGCCAAACACCTGTAGAACGATTTTACAGACAAGCAACTTTCAGGATACTTCTTAAACAGTTCTAAAACGGCATCTTGGATTGTTAATTTGACGTGTGCCACATCGGCATGTTTATGATCTTTGCACTTTTTGTTGTGGTTTTGCAGGCGCATGTGCCTAAAACGGTTTACCTTTTGAAATAATAAGATGCTTAGGTGGTGTTGTTGTACTTGTGAAGTCCAAGAGTCTAACCCGTCAAACGAGAATGAACCCATAAAGGATTCCACGGATTACTTAGATGGTACGTCCTTATAACTACATTTTTTATTTGTTTTATTAGTTTTCTTAGAGTTAAATGCCATTTTTGTCCCTGAGGTTTGGCCACTTTTATGACTTTCATCCAAAGGTTTGTTTTTCTGCATCTGGGTCCTCAAGGTTTTGGCAATTTATTGCAACTTTCGTCCCTCTGGGACGAAAATGATAAGATTTTGAAAACGAAAATGACAAGATTTTGAAACCTCGAAGACCCAGATGCAGAAAAACAAACCTTTGGATGAAAGTCGCAAAAGTGGCCAAACCTCAGGGACGAAAATGGCATTTTACTCTTCTTCTAATAAAGATGATAACTAAAATAATTCATGCGGATTGTGATTATGATTTTTGTAACACTTTCTATGTTCATGTAATATAGGGCACCAACAGGATCTGAAAGGACCGCCTATCAAAGCTGGAGCGCCAAAGGCGGTGCCGCCAATACAAGTGCCGGCACTTTCATTGGAAGAACTGAAAGAGAAAACCGATGATTTCGGATCAACGGCGCTAATCGGTGAAGGTTCATACGGAAGAGTCTATTTTGCAACCTTAAATAATGGAAAAAGCGTAGCTGTGAAAAAACTTGATGTTTCTACTGAGGTTGAATCAAATGACGAGTTCTTGACTCAGGTATGCTAACAACACTATAAAAATACATATTATAAGAACGGAAAATTGCTTAAAAAGGTAACCAACTTTGGTCCAATTTCTAATTTGGGTAACATACTTCGCTTGAACTCATAGAAATGCTCATAGTTTCAAAAAAAAAAGAGTAAAGTACACGGATGGTCCCTGTGGTTTACCAAAATTTTGGATTTGGTCCCTAGCTTTCCAAAAGTACACGGATGATCCCTGTTGTTTGCACTTTGTAACGCATTTAGTTTACACGTTTAAATTTACATGTGTTCGTAAATATTGAAAATCTACTCACGTGTAAAAATTTCAATAAGAGTGATTTTGAGAGGAGAAACGAATTACATTGAGGTTCGTATTTAAAAAAATGGTTTTGATTGGTTTTTTCTTTCGTTTTCACGGTTCTCGCGATATTTAGCGTTCTCAAGATAACCCTCCCCTATATATATTATTAGAGTAGTTCGTCAAGTTAACTGGATTCAATATGCCACATCAGCACCAGGTCAGTTCCACGCTAGAAAAAAGTCAACAGGGTCAAAATTACTGACCTATTAGCTGGTGCTGCCACATCATTTTGACAAAGTCGGTTACGTTTTATGCAATTACCTCTCGAAAGACTCCAAGAATAATTTTGACAGAATTTTTTATTACATTAATTAAATTAAATTAACCTTGCTATTTTTATTTCAACCAAGGTCTCCATGTTCTCGAATCTGAAGCACGAAAACCTTATCGAGTTGCTTGGTTACTATGTTGAAGGAGACGTTCGTGTTCTAGCTTATGAATTTGCAACCATGGGATCTCTACATGACATTTTGCATGGTACATAACAACTCTTGTTTCTAAAAAAACGTGTCAAATACGGAAAACATTATGAAAGTATATGTGCACGTATGCAGGTAGGAAAGGTGTGCAAGGAGCACAACCGGGGCCCGTGCTCGATTGGACGCAACGGGTGAAGATTGCTGTTGATGCAGCAAGGGGGTTGGAATACTTGCATGAGAAGGTTCAACCGTCTATAATACATAGAGATATAAGGTCTAGCAATGTGCTATTGTTTGAAGACTTAAAAGCCAAGATCGCAGATTTTAATCTTTCGAATCAGTCACCGGACATGGCTGCTCGTTTGCATTCTACTCGTGTTCTTGGCACCTTTGGCTATCATGCACCAGAGTAACACCTCTAAATCTTCTTTCTTTTTTTGTTATTTTTAGCGTATGGTATTTAAATCTTTTGAATGGGGCGCATGTGTAGATATGCAATGACGGGACAGTTAACACAGAAGAGTGATGTTTATAGCTTTGGCGTTGTTCTTCTTGAGCTTTTAACCGGCAGGAAGCCTGTTGATCACACAATGCCACGTGGACAACAAAGTCTCGTCACTTGGGTAAGATTTGACTAGCTTTATTTCATCATCGAGTGTTTGGAAATTTCTTAAATTGATCTCGATCAGTTTTACTATGCGTCTATGCCCAAACACTAGAAAATGGTTATCTGCGACTTGAATATGTATGTAACAATACTTTCGAACCGCAATGCCAAACACCCATCTCTCCTCATAAATGGCTTACACAAACTGAACCTCGCGATTTGTGATCTATGTTGCATTTCCTTACGTAGGCTACTCCAAGGCTAAGTGAAGACAAGGTTAAACAATGTGTAGATCCAAAGCTCAAGGGAGAGTATCCTCCAAAAGCGGTTGCAAAGGTCTCTCTCTCTCTCTCTTTCTCTTTATATATATAAATATATATATATATATGTGTGTGTGTGTGTTCAATATCTATTTTTCTCCCTCCATCTCTCATTTTCTGCGACAACTGTAAATTTTCTAAAAATTATATGATATGTCTAACAACTTTGTTTTGGTATGCAGTTGGCAGCTGTGGCGGCATTATGTGTGCAGTACGAGTCCGAGTTTAGGCCTAACATGAGCATTGTGGTGAAGGCCCTTCAACCACTTCTGAAGACTTCTGCACCGCCACCACCACCACCGGAAGAGGAGTAGGCGGCAATAAATTGGTCTTGGTGATCGGGTAATTGTCACGTGAAATTCTGTACTTCCACCAGCAAACAGCATGGTTGTGTTCATATGTAGATTCTGCCTCCAGCCACCTCTATACAACGCTTGCGTACGTCCACACACACATAGTGTTTTATCCATTTGATTCTTGCATTTGAGAAATACTTTTTTGCAGCTGTCTGTTTTGTTTGTTCGGTTTTTAAGAATGTGGATATGGTGGAATTTGGTTGTGGTGATTTGTTGTTATATTGCATGAGGTTTTCTGCTTCTTTTCAAGATCTTGATATTTGTAATGGTTTTGTTCATTTTTATGAAATAATTTGTGTATTCATGCTACCCTCAGGTTTCTTCATAAGGCACAAATTGTGTTCTAGATTTTCAAGTTTTATAGATTCTCTAAACAAGATGATATACTAATGAAATAATGTCTAGTTTGAATCATCATCATCATACTCAGTAAATCCCACCAATAGCAAAGCTAAGGTAGGGTCTGAGTAGGGTAAGATGTAGACAGCCTTACCTCTACCCGTTAGGAATAGAGACCCCTGACTCAATAGTAATTTTGCATCAAACTTTGGACACAAGGCACATAATACTCGGCAATTAAGACAAATGCCAGTTACTGCATGTACTCCCTTGTCTTTCGGCTATCAACACCACCACATGATGCATGATTAATCATCCCCCTCTTTTAATATTATTTTAACGAAATTAGTAAAATAACGTTAAAAATGGAATTATCAAAATAATAGAGTTTGATGACTTAAAAGTTAAAACTTTATCGGGGTAACATGTGATGCATTTAGTTAAAAGAAGAACGTGTTTGGTTTGTAAAATTTGTTAAAGAAGCTTAATTGCATTGGTAGCTGTGGAGTTGGCGTGGCAACGATGGTGATGGTGTCGACAAGTGTGATGATGGTGGTAAAGGAGGAAAGATTCCAAACCTTTGATGAGATTCTTAGGAGCGTTTGGCTCACTAATATACACTCGAGTGAAAGAATATAACTAAAGAAATTACTATCTCCACTTCCTCACCATCGTTACAACCAGCACCCTATTCGTCACCGCCACACTTTTTACAATTTAACTAAAGAAATTACAGTCTCCCACTTCCTTACCATCGTTACCACCACCACCACCAAACCTGATGATTTTTCAGTGGCGGTCTCCTCACACATTACCTAACGTTTTACTTTCAAAATCAAGATTGCTATAATCGTCTCTCATGACCGCCATTGTCACTACCACCACCACTAATATAACCACCGAAACCACAACTACCCTTGGCCACCGCAAGGGTGGGGCTACATGTACAAGTGGGGGGCGGAGCGGAACCCCTTAAAAAAGTTTAGTGTAATTTGCAAGCAAAAGTCCTGATCGGCCCCCATAAAAATTCGGTTAAACCCCGGACCCCTCATAAAATAAATCTTGGATCTGTCACTTGGCCACCGTCACCTTTGACATATTATAAAAGACAAAAATCTTGACCGCCCCCCATAAAAATTCGGTTAAACCTCCGACCCCTCATAAAATAAATCCTGGATCTGTCACTTGGCGACCGCCACCTTTGACATGTTATAAAAGAACCAAACGCTCCCTTTATTGCTAAATTCTATTTAAAGGAAATTAGGTGTTTCATTTCAAATCCAACTATTTTTTGGTTACTAGCAAATAGTTGTAGTAATTTTTTGATTACTAACATAGTCCTCATTTGTTAACTTTTGTGTAGTAGTAGGTTTGTTCAATCAAACAATGTCGTTCGTAATTTTGGTATTTGCCAAAAGATGCCATACCAAGGTATAGATGACAAACTTATTGTAAGTTGTCGAGAAATGAATTGTCATTTTGACTAACAATTTCATTATTTTAGAATTCATAAAATAATGAAATTGTTAGTTTAAATGACAATTCATTTCTCGACAACTTACAATAAGTTTGTCATCTATACCTTGGTATGGCATCTTTTGGCAAATACCAAAATTATGAACGGCATTGTTTGATTGAACAAACCTACTACTACACAAAAGTCAACAAATGAGGACTATGACAATTGTCGACACAATTCGTCGATGAATTGAATTGGAAAATGAATATTATATCCATTTTAGTAGTCATTTGTTGACTAGATTTTTTTATTACAAAAATCATTTGTTTGCGATAGTATAAATCATTTGATTTCGATATTGGCGACCGCCACCTTTAAAAATTCGGTTAAACCTCCAACCCCCTCATAAAATAAATCCTGAGTTAAACTTGGTAAATACGTAATTGTATTGTATTGAATATTGTGTGTAATCAAAGAGAATACAAGAGATATAAATAGAGTACACATTTACATAATAAACCCTCTAATATAAACTAAATATATATTTGTCTAATATTCCCCCGCAAGCTAAGGCCGAGGTTCGACCTGTAGCATGGATCTCAAAAGAAGAAATCGTTGTGACGGTAAGGCCTTAGTAAACACATCAGCGATCTGATCATGTGTGGAGATAAATTGGACATGCAGTTTTCGTTGAGCCACCTTTTCCCGAACAAAATGAAAGTCAACTTCAACATGTTTCGTTCTTGCATGGAAGACCGGATTAGCCGACAAGTAGGTAGCCCCCAAGTTATCACACCACAATGTTGGAGCAATCTTAACAGGAAAACATAATTCTCTCAAAAGCGTCTCAAGCCAAGTCAGTTCAGCAACAGTGTCTGCAAGAGCTTTGTATTCGGATTCTGTAGATGACCGAGAGACAGTTTTCTGTTTACGGGCAGCCCAAGAGACAAGATTCCTGCCTAGATATATAGCAAATCCGCCGGTGGATCGACGGTCATCCGGGCAACCAGCCCAATCTGCGTCAGAGAAGGCAGTGAGTTGAGCATCCGTATAAGCATGAAGTAACGAACCCGAATCATGACGGAGGAGAAGACCATGATTGATTGTGCCCTGAAGATACCGTAATATTCGTTTAACCGCTGACCAGTGATTAGTTGTAGGAGCCTGCATGAATTGGCAGACTTTGTTGACTGCAAAGGCAAGGTCGAGTCTAGACAATGTAACATACTGTAGTGCCCCAACCATTTGGCGATATTGAACTGGGTTGTCATGGGGAGGACTGTCACTGAGAGACAGATTAGACGAGGTGGTCATGGGAGATGGAACCGGTTTAGCAAGAGACATGTTGGCCCGGTGAAGCAAGTCTAGTATATATTTCTTTTGAGACAAAAAAATATCCCTGTCACGGTAAACAATCTCAATACCCAAAAAGGAGGACAATTTTCCCAAATCTTGTAGAGCAAAGATATGACTTAGACGACGTACGATAGTGTCAATAGCAGCCGAGTCATTTCCCGTGAGTATGATATCATCGACATAAACCAACATGTATAGCAGCGTTTTACCTGACGAGTAGATAAACAAGGAAGGATCCGTTTTGGAGCCCCTAAAACCGAGGCTGCGTAGGACAGAAGAGAGTCGATGAAACCATGCCCGGGGTGCTTGTTTGAGGCCATAGAGAGACTTGTGAAGGAGGCACACGTGATCCGGTCTCATGGGATCAACAAACCCTGGCGGTTGTTGTAGGTAAACGGTTTCCTTGAGATCCCCATGTAAAAATGCATTTTGAACGTCTAATTGGCGGAGGGGCCAACCTTTTGTAACAGCAATAGAAAGGACCGTACGGATAGTAGTAGCCTTAATGACTGGGCTAAAAGTGTCATGATAGTCAACACCCGGTTGTTGTCGAAAACCCTTAGCAACCAAACGCGCTTTGTAACGCGTGATAGCCCCAGTTTGGTCTTGTTTCATTTTGTACACCCATTTACAATCCACAACATTAGTGTTCGGACTACGTGGAACCAATGACCATGTGCCATTCCGAACTAGAGCTGAATATTCATCAGCCATGGCCTGTCGCCAGTGAGGATCTTTGTTGGCAACGCTAAAGGAGGTAGGTTCGGTAGGTGGGGAGATATAGGAGGTATTTGCGGAAGGATTATAACGGTTGGTTTTCTTTGGATTAGGTTGAGGGTCAGAGGCGGGCTGTTGGTCACGGCTGTTGGTAACGGCTGTGAAGGCTTGGGTAGGGGGGATGGATTCGGGTTTTCTAACCAGAAAATCATGGTCAGCTAAGAGTGCATATAATTCACTGAACGCTGGAGGAGATTGTCGAGCAACTATATTACCTTTGAGACCACGATATTCTTCCCGTAGTCCAGCAACAGCAAGCATAACCAAATCTTTGTCTTTGACAGGTTCACCAATATTGGCAAGTGCATCAGCATATTCTTGTGCTCGTTCAAGATAGGACGACGGTGACTCGTCGCTTTTCATGGCAATCTTCAATAGTTGTTGTTTGAGTGTAAACTCACGTGAGATAGTGTTTGGAGCATACGCTCGTTCAAGGGCTAACCACAGGTCACGTGATGTTGTGGTGTGTTGAACATGACCAAAAGCAGATTCAGATATTGTTGACAAGAGAAGCATGCGAATATGCGCATCATTGGACAGCCAAGTTGCATGGTTCGGATTATCTTGAGGTTTGGGGGCAGGCTGTTCGGTGGAAGGGGAGGCTGCTGCTGGGATGGTGGCTGCTGGACAGGGGATTGATCCATCCACATATCCATAAAGGTTGTTTGTAACCAAAAAGGGGTGTAGAATGGCTTTCCAGTAGCCATAATTCGTGGGAGACAGTTTGAATGCAAACTTGTGGGAATTGTGAGTGGTTTTGGCGGCATCAGAAAAGGATTGAAGGAGTGCCATCGGAGATGAAGGCTGATCGACTGATAGGCTGATCGGAAAATAGAGTAATTATGGCTGATCGGAAAACAGAGGAATTATGGTGGCAGCAGAATTAGGGTTCCAGAGTCAAGGCTCTGATACCAAGTTAAACTTGGTAAATACGTAATTGTATTGTATTGAATATTGTGTGTAATCAAAGAGAATACAAGAGATATAAATAGAGTACACATTTACATAATAAACCCTCTAATATAAACTAAATATATATTTGTCTAATATCCTGGATCTGTCACTTTGCGACCGCCACCTTTGACATGTTATAAAAGAACCAAACGCTCCCTTTATTGCTAAATTCTATTTAAAGGAATTTAGGTGTTTCATTTCAAATCCAACTTTTTTCATTGTACAAGCAAACATATCATGCCTCTAATTTCAAACCCCAATGAATTATGCAAACCAAACAAATATGGAATTATATCAATCCATAGAATTCCAACAAACCTTGATGTTTTGAGGTACTAAATATATATTACTGAAAATATAGACCCATTAGTATGTAATATGGATGCATGCAGTTCATAAAACACCAAAATTTACAAACTACAAACACACAAAACACCTTATTTGACAAATCCAATTTTGAATCTATAAACACAAGATCGATAACGAAATCATACGACTCAAACTTACATAAGTAGCTTCATCGTATTACAGCTTCGAGTTATACGTCTCACAGCAACACCTTTTATAATCATCATGATGGTGTTTTTTCACACACTTACCTTGAAGATGCTTGGGTCGGAGCTGACGGATTAAAGGGTTTCTGCTCAGCACACGTCAGCACCTCATGGGGCCCGCCCTCTTCACGCCCAACGCCCATCAAGTCAAGATAATACAAGTAGTGGCTAACAATGGTGTTCATGTCATCTACGTCGCCTTTTCCACATACACGATCACCGTAAAGGATGTTCATGGTGGTGCCAAAACCCGGGAATCTTTTGGCTAATGTGTCGTTCTTGGTTGGTTTCCAGGTACCCACGAACGCCTCGTGAGCTGAGGGTTGACCCTTCTTCTGTGGGGTTAACCATGTGTGGATTGCAGCCTGAAAGGCTAATGTGGCGTTTTGTTCGATGTATTCAGGGTGGTTCAATAGGTCTACTTTCAGGGCGTCGCCGATTTTCCCATAGTTGTATTGCCTGAAACAACACAAAGATGTTAAAGACAACTTTTGCCGGTTTCAACGACCTGACCACTTTCTTTTTTAGCTAATTTAGTATTCAAACTTGAATGACCCGTTTTAAAAGTATTATAACTTGGATGACCCGTTTCATAAGTATTCAAACTTGGATGACATGTTTAAAATGTATTAAACCTTGAATGACCCGTTTTAAAAGTATAGAAACTTGGATGACCCGTTTCATAAGTATTCAAACTTGGATGACCCGTTTCAAAAGTAGTAAACCTTGAATCACTCGTTTCAAAAGTAGTGAACCTTGAATGACCCGTTTCAAAAATATTCAGCCTTGGATGATTTGTTTCAAAAGTATTCAAACTTGGATGATCCGTTTCAAAAGTATTCAAACTTTAATGATCCGTTTAAAAGTACTAAACCTTGGATGACCCGTTTCAAAAGTATTAAACTTTGGATGACCCGTTTCAAAAGTATTAAGCTTTGAATGACCCGTTTCAAAAAAATTCAACCCTGAATGACCCGTTTCAAACATATATTAATTTGAACGACCCGTTTCACGCATACTCAACCTTGAACGACCCGTATTCACATCAACCGAATGATAAAAACAGACAATATCAACCAAGGGAAATGTGAATAATACCAATATATGGGCAAAGCACCACGACCATAGTATTCGGCTCCAGGGGCACAGGGGTAAGTGTACTTGTAATACTCGTCACAATACTCTTGGGTCGGGCTCAATTCTTTGTTGTAGCATAATCCCCATGCTGTCGGGCCTCCGGTCGCCACTCCATAACCACCTAACCAATTTTCATTAACCAACCATAAATGATCCAAACACTACCAAACAACATAACTAAATCATTAAACCAACAACTCACAAGAAGTTTGACTGCCAACATGACCAAGAAAAGCAGCAATCTCCTTCATCTGAGTAGTCTTATTGCCAGTAGTCCCAAATCCAAGCGGCTGGTACAACGCGGATGCGGTGATAAACGATTTATAATCCCAGAACCCGACCGCGTGCGCCACCGGAGTGTTTCTTTTCGCGAAAAGCTCCTCAAACTGATACGTATCAAAGTAGTCGGTAATCGTAAGGTTACAGCAATACTCGGACCACCCTTTACATTCCCAACCCTTGTCACACACTTTCTTCCCCTTCACTTTCTTCACCAACACTTGCGCCGACGAATCAGCGTTCGCTATTGAAACAATTACAAACAGTACACCAAGTAGCAACCAGCATAGCTTTTTCCCCTCCATTTTCATCACCTGCTACAGAAGAACATGAATTCAGTCACAAATGAAACAACAAATTAAAACAGAGTAAATTACTTTTTAACTCCCAGTGTTTCAGTGGTTTTAACCACTTGAATCCAAAATCAAAGAGTTTAACGCCGTGAGTCCCTAACCGCTCTTTTTGTAACGTTTTGAGTCCCTGTGTTTTAGTGGTTTTAACCACCAAAATCAAAAGTACAGGCGTTAAAAAACGTTATAACATGAGTGGTTAGGGACTCAGGGCGTTAAAACTTTTTTATTTTGGACTCAAGTGGTGAAAACCGCTAAAACAATGGGACTCAAAAAGTAATTTACTCATTAAAACCAGATAATAAATAATTGAGCTATATTTGGGGTTTTGCATCAAAACAGTCAGCAATTGAGGCAAAGGCCAACTACTGAATGTAGCCCTGTCTTTCTTTCGGCTATCATCGTCACCACACATGATGCATGATTAACCTTCCCCTTATTTTAACATTATTTCCCTTATTTTAACATTATTTTCACGAAATTAGTAAAATAACGTTAAAATTCGTGCGCTTTCACTTATACGCTCGAGCCCACATATACATTATACGCCCATACCGCGGGCATAGATTATGTGAAAACCGAAAAAACCAAAACATGACAGTTTCAGAACCCAAAAACCGATTTTTTTTGTTTAGCACAAAACCGACCCATACACACCACTACCAAATAACAGATACCCAGATACTAAAATGCACAAAGTTGAAATTTTTCTAGAACAAATTCAAGAATGTGAGACACCCAGATAGTAAAATCAGCAGAATACCCAGAAAAGATTATCTTTTCAATATTCTCAAGAAATTCAAAGAAGACTAGACGATGGTAAGAAGAGAGGAATTGTGTGAAATATAAAGAAGAAAACAAATATCAACTTACTGTGATCGATTGTCGGTTGGTTGATGGATCACTGGAGTTTTTGAGAAGTTTTAAGTGGCGAATTTTGGTTTGCAAGGAACGTAATAAAAGAGTGTCTATGTGTTTGGTGGTGACATCAACTGATGAGGGAATCGACGGTGGAGATTGATGGATCGGGGTTGAGGTGGGTTGGGTGTAGGAATCATGGAAGGTGCTAGATCTTTATGTGGGTCCGACTGGATTAATCATAAAGCAAACGTTTTGGTTTGCTTTGAAGAGGGTGATGACCCACCGTCACAGACTCAATGTGAAACACATCTGGTTACCGACACCTCAACAGGAATGTTTTTAGACAACAAGAAAAGTATTAGAGTAAACTGCGAAAATGCGTCCCGGTTTTGCTCACTTTTGCAACTTTAATCTAAAACTTAAACCTTTTGAATATGGATACATGTGGTTTCAATTTTATTGTCATTTTCATCCAAAAGTAAAGCATGATCAGATTTTTCAGTTAACATCCAGCTTATTTTTAACAGGTTCTGAGCATTCTCAATATGGTGTTGGTCACTGGCAAAGGTTTTGATCATTTTCAACATGTTTTGGTTACTGAAAAATCTGGATGTTAACTGACAAATCTAACTAGATTTTGCTTTTGAATGAAAATGACAACAAAATTGAAACCACAGGGACTCAGATTCAAAAGGTTTAAATTTTGGACTAAAGTGACAAAAGTGACCAAAACTCGGCGACCATTTTGAGAGTTTACTCAAAAGTATTATTTTTTGGGGGTATTTTATATGAAATGTATACATGTGTGATAAAAGTGATATTATACAACTTTTTATTCGTGTATCATCAACAAACGTATTTTAAGTGAATATAATTTAGTACATACGTAACATGGACTCACGTAAATGTGTTATATTTAGTGGTTTAAATTTAATCGGCCCCTTTTTTATGATTTTGTAACTGCATCATACGAGTGGTGGGTTGGTAAGATTAAAAATTGTCAATGATCTCTAGATCAAATGGTTGAAGACTTACATTTCTCTTGCGATATGCAAGTTCGACTCTTACTTGGTGCAGAGTAAGACACTGGTGGGCAATGATAGAAGACCGAGAGAAAATTGGGTTTGATCCTTGAGCCAAACGACTAATAATAACAATATAACCCAGACCAGGAATTGGTGGTGGACTCGAGTTACTCTCGAAGTACTCCGTTTGGTCCAGTGGATGCCCCGAGAGTGCTCGGAATTGATTCTGTTGGTCGTTCCAAAAAAAAATAAAGCGACTAATAATAACAATATAACGCGTCTACATTATTATTTGAAGTTAATGTTTATCTTGATACGGGGAAAAGAATAAATACTCATTTTAGTGAGTTTACTCTGTTAAAAGTAGGACGGTACAAACCTAGTTAAGTTTCCCTCAAAAGCCTCTTTTTCTTCTGGTAAAAGATACGATACATGCAAGCCCTTTTATGCTAGCCAAGTTGCATTATTTTGTTGAAAGCGGTCCATAAATTATTAGGCGAGAACAACTTAAGTAAAAACAAGGATACTTGACGGTGTTTCCAACGTACGGCTTAGAATGGAAGTTATTGTTGGTCCTAGATTTCCAAATGGTTCGGGCAAGATCAAAAGCACATTTATATATTCCAACTTCTAATTTTGACCAAATTCTTCAGAAAATGTGAGATCTTGTACAAATGTTCCTGAGCTTGACTACAGCATTTTGACCAAATTCATCAGCAGCAACTAAGATTGTAATGCTTTACTTTGGGATTCACTAGCAGTTCAATACAACTTCTACGAAAAACGATAATCACGAGCTAAATATATTCGTAATGTCGAAACACAATCAACGCTCTTGATCGTCTTCATGCAGACTCAGCATGTTTTCTTGCTCATCACCAACACTTGCAGCTGACATTTCCTGCAATGGTCCAATGCTACAAGATTAGGGCTTCTGTCCTTTGTTTTTACCAAACATTTTTTGTGGAAATTATGTGTTAGGTTGCATTTATTCTAGAAGAGGGTAAATAAGCATACCAAGCCTAAAGCTTCAACAAGACTTCTGCGGTTCTCTTCGGTAGACACCCCGACTAGCATTTTCAGCAAATTTACTCTTTGTTCCAGTTTCAAATGTTTCTCTAGCCCGCGAGCTACCATCTCCATTTCAGGCTGCACAAATTTAGAAGAAAGAAAATTAATTATTAACAAAGAGAATAAATCCCCAATAACTTGTTATTGACTAGAAGCGTAAACGAGCCAAGCTTCCAATGGGCCACTCGAGATCGGCTTTCTAAAACCTCGAATCAAGCCGAGCTTAAACAAGCTCGAGCTGGAGTCCAAGCCTGTATTGGAGCTCCTTTAAAAATCGAGCTCAAGCCCAAGCTTCACATATAGAGCTTGACTTGGCTCGCATGACTAAACAAGGCTATTATTTATATAATTTTATATAATATAACATGATATTAATATACATAAAAATTAGATCATGTGAGAAGCACTAAGGTAATTGAGAAACGCAAGAAACATTCTGGGCCATACATTTTTCCTTAGCAAAAATGCAAAAAAAATGCAATTTTTTTTGGAAAAATCGGAGTTTTTTCTGTCAGTTTTTTTGGATATATACATATGTGTATATTGTAAATCTTTAACTATACATATATTTATATACGTGTTTAAAAATTAAAACATCAGTATTGTACATCTATGTTTGATAATGTACATATGCGTATAAATGATTGTATATAAAGGAAGATTATGATTCTTAATATGAATTTTCTAGCGTACATATGTGTAAAATGTGCGTTGAAAGTTGAAAATAAGTATCATACATATATGTTTCATAATATACACATATGTATAGTTTAAAAATTGACAATATACATATACGTATAATTCAAAATGCACAACTCAGCTTGTTTACACCCCTATTTGTGACCAAAGAACTTACTGAGCCTTCTTCTGGTGGAAATATCCTGTGAACCAGACATAACTTTGACAATTCATCCACTGCTTCAATATGCTTACCTTGCATCTCCAGAGCCTGAAAAATAAAATGGCATCTAGAAACAATGTCAATGAATTCAAGTGGCCAAAATTAGAAAAGTTGTTCTTGTTTTCGAATATGTATTACAATTTTGTTTTGGATCATATGTAAGAAAAACAGAAAAAAAAAAAAAAAAAAAAAAGAGGTCAAGCATACTATAACTCACCCAAGCCTGTAAGAGCCATGAGCGGGTACGTGCAGCAACAGCTGCAGCCACGATTCTAGCAGCACGAGGGCGTTCAAGACCGATGTTATCAGCAAGCCCAGCAATGAATTCTCGTGTATCTTCACCGTCAATCTGAACAAATGTAGAATGGCTTGGTACCCTGCAAACAATCAGTTCTTACAAGAATGAATACATAAACAGCAAATGACAAAATTGTTGAAGTGAAGTCAACAGATGCATAGTAAAAATTATATACCTGCCACAAGTGTTTAAAGTAAAGTCAACAGATGCACGATAGATTGAATCTCGTGAATTACTGGTGTCTATGTGTACATTCACTCCGGACATCCTGCATATTCTACGCAGCTGCCATTCATCATCGTACAATCAGAACATAAATCAAATGGGTTTCAAACCAGAAACTTAGAAAAGCAGACATGAAAACATAATGATTCAGTTTCTGATAAAGATGTTTCAATGTAGGTATGTATGCAGATTCAAAGAATGAACTTACTAAGATGATGTCATCCTCTTGTATATCTTTTCCACTGGTTCTATAGTCCATGATTGCTGGAAATCAAGTTGAGGAAGATGTTACCTATGACAAATGCAATTCTATAATAAATTACAGTAACATAACCCATGCTACCAATTTACCAACAAGAAACAATTACGCATTCATCTTATATATTTATCTAGAGTTAATAGCCAAAATGGTCCCTGAGGTTTGCTCACTTTTGCCACTTTAGTCCAAAATTCAAAATTTTTAAATCTGGGTCCCTGAGGTTTGCATTTTGTTGCCATTTTAGTCCAAATTTCAAAAACCCTATTTTTTGACTGTTGCAACCAGCCTATTTTGTCCTTTTGTGCAGGGGTATTCTGGGTTCTTGATCTGAGTTTGTTATAATAACTCATAAAAATGACCAAAATATCCCTGCACAAAAGGACAAAATAGGCTGGTTGCAACAGTAAAAAAAGGGAGTTTTTGAAATTTGGACTAAAATGGCAACAAAATGCAAACCTCAGGGACCTAGATTTAAAAATTTTGGATTTTGGACTAAAGTGGCAAAAGTAAGCAAACCTCAGGGACCATTTTGGCTATTAACTCATTTATCTAACTATGATATGATCTTCTCCGTTACCATGTAAATCACGTGATGAAAGGCCAGCCAGAACATGATCAAAAAATCATATAAACATGCCAACTACATCATTTCCCTTCCATTTTGGATCAAATAACTAGAAAGTGTTCAATTAGCAAGAAAGATACATCAAGAACATCAAATGAAAGCATAGTATCATAATCAACAAGAACAAAATCATGTACTAATAAATCATGATGTATAAACAAGTCAATTACATCATTTCACAGTTTTCACTTCAACTTTCGATCACAAATTCTTATAAAGTTTTCAATTGACAACAAAGATACATCAAGAACACCAAATAAAAGCATAATATCATAACCAACAACAAAAAAATCATATGCTAATATAACATGACAACTACATCATTTCTCTCGACATTCACGACTTTTTAAAAATTAACAATTACCAGGAAATATACATCATAATCAACAAGAATAAAATCATATAACTTATAACCTTATATCAATAGCATTCTCATGTTTTTCACATTTCAAAAACCAACCTCTAATCAACCAATTCGCCTTCCGCTGATTCTCTTCCTTATCAATCCCCTCTAACGGAGCAGGCCGAGACTCCGGCCACCAATCCGGAAGCTTCTTCTTCGACTTCGCCCAATTCTTCACCATCGACCCCGAAAACCTCATCACCAAATCCTCATCAGACGACAACGGATTCACCGACTCTCCGAACTCTCTCTTAGGTTCCTTCTTAGTACTAACCACCACCTCTCTGCCACCAAGACTCCTATCTCTCCTAGTAACCACCACCTCACCATCATGCCCCCTACGCCTAAACAAATTCCGAAACCCTAACCCTAATTTCACCAAAACCTTGAAAGTGAACACCGTAACGAAACTTAATACAATCAATTGACCGAAGAAATAGACCGTTGACTTCCGGCAGGACACGACGACTCTCCGATCTCCGGCGACGGTTATCATCGTCCGGAGATCCTCAACGGCGTCGTTTCCGGACTCAACAAACTGATTAAACTTCAATTCGGCAGTTTTTAACAACCTATTTAACGATATAGATGCTCTATCCGGTATGTATTGTTCGAGATCGATTACCATATGAAGTTTGGAATCTGAATGAGTTGAGGAAGAGTCGGTGTCGTTGGTAGGGATGTAGGTGTTGTTACCGTCGGTACGGCGGCGGCGGAGGTGGCGGCGACGGCGGAGAGCGGAGAAGGTTGTAGAGCGGTGGCGGTAGGGTTTGGGATTTGGTAGGTAGAGGTGGTGGAAACGGTTACTGGAGGTGGTGAGGATGTGGTTGAGTGGTGGATGAGTGTGGTGGAGTGAGTTTAGTGATGAGTTCATTGCGTTGACCGCCGGTGGGGGTGAGGGTTTTTTGTTCACCGGCGGAGTTTGGGTTGTTGGTGGTGGTTGTTGAAGTGGCGACGGAGTAGATACGGGGAGTGCACTGCCCGGATTGTTGGTTTTTGTATTGCTTTTTTCACCATGTCTCTTTCGGATAATTAAATTTACTATATTTAACTTTTTTTAAAATTTTATTATAGTTACTTGTATATTTTTGTTTTTTTATCTTATTGTCCTTTGTTCTATATATTAATTATTAATTAATTAATTATTAATTAATTACTAATTATTATTATTATTAATAATTCAACGAAATGAAGAGTAACTAAATATAAGTTTTTATTTATTTATTTAATATTCAGAATTCATATAGAGTAAACTGTAATTTTACACCCTGTGGTTAGAGGTGATTGGCACCCTTACCCTCCCCCTAAGAAAATAATTGCAATTTTACCCCCTACTGTTTGTTGTTATGTTGCAACCTTACCCCCGGCCTCAAATTTGTTGACTAATCTGTTGACTATAACTTGAAATGACTATAATGCCCTTTCATATTACCCCCTATGTTTTGTGCACTCTGTGATATTACCCCCTGCCACCACTGCCACAGCCATTCACCACCACTGCCACCTCCAGCCACCACCACAACTTAATATCCCTTTCATATATAACGCCACCACTACTTCCGTTACCGGAAACCTGCAACTCCGGTCATGTAACGCCCTGCGTTTTCAAACATCCTACATTTAGAAACCTTACGTGAAATTCTATCTTTGGAAATCTTGTGTTCTTATAACCATTCTTTCATCGTAATCGTTGTAAAATACGGAACTTGCTTCGTAAATAAAACTTGTACATTACACTTTTTACCTAGTTAAATCATGTTTTATTTCATATTTCACCTTGTTACAAGTTAGGGGAAACATTGTTGCATATTATTACACAACTTAATTAACAAAATTACTCATTATAATGTTTTAAAAAATAAAAAAAATAAAGAAATATGGCAGCCCAATTCAACAAAATTCAGCCCCATATAGTTGGGTTTTGTGGGCTAGTTTCAAGGTGTAACCCCTTCTAAACACTTCCAAAGCCCAACCCATTGAAACCCTAATCCTTCCCCCTATAAATACCACTTATAACCAGCCTCCCTACCACTTTTGCAACCCTAAAAACTCACAAAACATCCACCAAACCGTAGCTGAAAGCAAGGGTTCGAGTAGATTGACACCCCTTCACGAAAATGAGCATAACTCACTCAATTCTTATCCGATTCACTCGATTCTTTTTCCTACTTGCTTGTATAATCATGGGGTTCGATTCCTAGACTTCTCCTTGGAGAAATCAGACCTGGAAATGCCCCGAAATAGTCCATAAACTTTCTGTTTGTTTTTATGTTCATCAAAAACTTGTTTAAACCTATGCAACTTGTGTCTAACACATCTCATACCTATGTCCTAATGCTTACAACTTATCCCATGGTTGGTTAAGCTTAAAAACAAGGTTGAGACATTTAAAATCAGAGGATTAAACCTCATAAACTTGGTGTTTTGTTTAGGGTTTTTAACCCACAAGTCATGTCAAACTTTGTCTTTGATACATGAGTGATTATGGAACAACTTGGGTTGTCCAAACATACAATCCTCACATGATTTGATGATTTCTCTTAGTTAGTGTGTATATTTCTTATTCTTTATTGTATGTTCATGACCCTCCTTGGTTGTTTTTTTACATCAAGTGTAGTGGTGAACACATAGAGGTGCCTAAATGGAAGACTTGATCTTCCTACCTCCTACATGACTTCTATGACATTTAGAGGTACCAAAATGAAGATTTTAATCTTCTACCTCATGCTTGAACTATTGGACATATATTATATAACCTAAATATATTATTCGAATAATCGAATCTTTGATGATGAACTAGTGTTCATATGTCGGGGTACTAGATTACATCATCCTAGACTATGATAACTTGTCACGATTCTAATGGAACCTTGTTCCATGAAAACATCTAAACTCCTTCGAGTTTCCTAGTGTCAAGAACAAGCATCATATGTACTAAATGATTATTTTCCATGTTATTCTCATATCTTATTTTTATGTTGTTTTAAACACCGAATCTCGACTCTAAACATACTTGAACCTTAACCCTTATACATTCGGACTCTAAATCTCTACTCGTCAACAATTGGAAAATCGGAAAACATATGCAAACTTTGTGAGTATACTCGTACTTTTCCCCTTTTTACTTTTACTACTTTTGGGGTGTAACATGTTTACCTATTGAAACTTACACATGAACTTTTGTCTAAACACATGAACATTCCTATAACATGCTTGTATATGTGATGGCTTGATACTTTAAATTTGGGTGATTCTTATGTGTTGAACTTATCATTAACTTCGTACGAGCCAAACCTTGACATATGTAGCGCTATAGGATTAACGACCCGCCTCTACTGAAACTTTGGTTATGTCATGAGCAAGTTGCGTTTTCTTGGTTTGATATGTTAGACACATGCCATGTTTAAATGTTTATCTTGAATCACATGCTTGCTATGAGGAATTGTTCAAACTTATCTTTTGCTATGTACGTATCAAACTTGTATACTCGCCTTTGCTTTTGCATTGAACTTTATTTTAAACATGTTACAGGTTGATGAGGACGATGCTAAGAAAAGAAGTAGCGTTGATGCCTAGATACACATATAGACGTTAGGGTTTAATATGTTGTATCAAATTTTGTTATGTTATCATGTTGTTATGTTAAACTTGTTGTATTTGAATTTCTTGTAATGTTGACTATTTGAAGTTATGAAATGAAATGAAATTTGGATTTTCTAAATATTGTCACAAATAGCGTTATGATGTCTCATAAACTTGGTGTTTTGTTTAGGGTTTTTAACCCACAAGTCATGTCAAACTTTGTCTTTGATACATGAGTGATTATGGAACAACTTGGGTTGTCCAAACATACAATCCTCACATGATTTGATGATTTCTCTTAGTTAGTGTGTATATTTCTTATTCTTTATTGTATGTTCATGACCCTCCTTGGTTGTTTTTTTACATCAAGTGTAGTGGTGAACACATAGAGGTGCCTAAATGGAAGACTTGATCTTCCTACCTCCTACATGACTTCTATGACATTTAGAGGTACCAAAATGAAGATTTTAATCTTCTACCTCATGCTTGAACTATTGGACAAATATTATATAACCTAAATATATTATTCGAATAATCGAATCTTTGATGATGAACTAGTGTTCATATGTCGGGGTACTAGATTACATCATCCTAGACTATGATAACTTGTCACGATTCTAATGGAACCTTGTTCCATGAAAACATCTAAACTCCTTCGAGTTTCCTAGTGTCAAGAACAAGCATCATATGTACTAAATGATTATTTTCCATGTTATTCTCATATCTTATTTTTATGTTGTTTTAAACACCGAATCTCGACTCTAAACATACTTGAACCTTAACCCTTATACATTCGGACTCTAAATATCTACTCGTCAACAATTGGAAAATCGGAAAACATATGCAAACTTTGTGAGTATACTCGTACTTTTCCCCTTTTTACTTTTACTACTTTTGGGGTGTAACATGTTTACCTATTGAAACTTACACATGAACTTTTGTCTAAACACATGAACATTCCTATAACATGCTTGTATATGTGATGGCTTGATACTTTAAATTTGGGTGATTCTTATGTGTTGAACTTATCATTAACTTCGTACGAGCCAAACCTTGACATATGTAGCGCTATAGGATTAACGACCCGCCTCTACTGAAACTTTGGTTATGTCATGAGCAAGTTGCGTTTTCTTGGTTTGATATGTTAGACACATGCCATGTTTAAATGTTTATCTTGAATCACATGCTTGCTATGAGGAATTGTTCAAACTTATCTTTTGCTATGTACGTATCAAACTTGTATACTCGCCTTTGCTTTTGCATTGAACTTTATTTTAAACATGTTACAGGTTGATGAGGACGATGCTAAGAAAAGAAGTAGCGTTGATGCCTAGATACACATATAGACGTTAGGGTTTAATATGTTGTATCAAATTTTGTTATGTTATCATGTTGTTATGTTAAACTTGTTGTATTTGAATTTCTTGTAATGTTGACTATTTGAAGTTATGAAATGAAATGAAATTTGGATTTTCTAAATATTGTCACAAATAGCGTTATGATGTCTCTAGCAATCTTCACACTTCGTCTCATCCCGATGTTTCCGCCATTGGTTGGGGTGTGACAGATTGGTATCAGAGCCATAACTATAGGGAATTAGGAAAAGTAGGAATGCTTTAGCCTAGTCTATAGTTTTAGAACCTTATTCGTATGCTTTGCTTGGACTACTACATGATACTTTATTTGTTACTTATTTATGCTCTTTTAAACATGTATGTTACTCATGTGTAATATTCGACATGTTATTCTTACGCATTAATGCTTGTTTTATTATGTGTTAACACTTGTTTCGTTGTTCGATTCTTTATGTGTTATTCTTGACATATTTCTCTATGTGTTAATACTTGTTTTATTTCATTATTTAAGTATCATCCTTGATATGCTTTCTTATGTGTTTATACTTGTTTGTGTATCTCCTTCGACATACACTTCCCTCATGCATTTTACTCGATTATTCTAAATCCGACAACACTCATATTGTACAAATGAGACGAATTCACCAAAATAGGCGTGAAACCCACAATTTGGTGAACGACTCTCAATCTACCTATTCTTTTTTTTACACGAGATATCGCGATTAAGCTAGGAGTGAAATCCACATCTTAATGGTAAATCTCAAATTTCAAGTTCTAGTGGACCCTCGTCAACACGTCGAAATTAAATTTTGACCCGACGAGTACCAACCACACTTAGGATACGAAATCGTCAAGTTAGGGGTGAAACCCGCACCTTGTCGACTAGTTCCACTCCTTGGCATTTTTTTCATAAATCCCGCCAAGTCTCGAAATTTCGATTGATTTGGGACATGTAGTAACCGGAAGGGTAAATACCGTTAACCGACTTGTCGGCGAGAGTATTTTACCTATTAGGCCAAAACATGCTCCTCAAATTCAAAAGATTTTTCGACCACTTTGGTTAGTCAAAGTTCCGTTTTGGAACACTCCAAACTTTGGTCAAACATGTGTTTCTATTGTTCATTTTATTCGATGCAATCTTTCAACCTCGAGTTTACCTTTGATTTCTCTTTTCACACGCACAACATATCGAACCTTTTCGATACACTTATATACGCATGATTTTCATATAATTTAAATTCATATTCCTTGTAACAACTAGTGGAGATGTATCATCGAGATTGGAGTGACTTCCTTACCTTGACGATTGACTCCACCCCTCTTCCCTTAAAACGACTTCACCAACGAGTTAGGGGTGATTCCCTTACTTAGGTGACCGTTACCCAAAACTTATCTTTCAAAATATTTTATTATGCAAACCCGATCATGTTTTATACCTAAATCATTTATCATTATTCAAAATACCTACTTATACCGATTTCAAAATACATTGTTTATCAAACGTACTTCTTATTCTACCATCCATTTTCACTCAAATCATTTACACGAGATTCTTAATCATGTCTTTACCGTTTTACTACACGAATTTCCAAACCTTACGAAATGCTACCTATCAATTTAATCGGTCTAACGAATCTCTTGCCCATGAACTTCACATCTGATTTATTAACTGAAACACGTTCACATTATATCATCATACTAGAGACTTCCACTCTTAATCGAAATCAAACTAACCTTTCTCAATTACTTATAAGACCTCATAGATGTTATATGACCGTTTACCAAATACTCTTTCCAACATCAATAAATCCTTTGTTAAAATTATTTTTAAACAATCACTAAGTTCTTTTACTAAACTTCTTTTCTTTTCTAAGGGTCGACGTTTTCACAAGAACTTTCAAAGTCCAAAATTTTCATGTTTTGATGCAAATGAAACAAACCCGTTATTTAAAAAAAAAAAAAAAAAAAAAAAAAAAAACCTTCTCTACAACGCTTAACTCGTCATCCAAATTTCAAAACACGTGGGCTAGAAGACTTCATGGGGACCGACAATTTTCAACATACGTGAACTCCTTTTTTTTAAACAAAAGTAGCATTTCAATCATTACAAAATACGTTAAGCATGACCAATGAGTACTTTATGTTCCTTTGCATATACAAACTATATTCTACCTTTCAAACCAAGCTCAATCTAATTTTGATTCGACAAACTCAACGTTTTGTTTAAACAACTATACATGCACATCATCATACACATTTTAGTCGATATCTCGCGATAACATCATTTATATCGTTCGTATCTACATACTTAACCTTTTTTTTTCTCTACAATGTCTCAACGTACACCATATACGCAATATTTATTTTTCATACCTACCCCTATGTTCATACGTTTTATGCTTGTACTCATACACATACTACTTATACGTTTTACGCTTCTGCTTATACACATACTACTTACACGTTTTATGTTTATGCTCATACATACATGCGTATTCATACTTAAACTTATGCTCATACTTTCATCCTTACTCATGATTCGTACATTCGTACCTATACGCGAGCGTAATCCGAGGGATTCGCTTACGTGGGTCCCATACATGCTTAAACATAAACATGCTTACATTCGACATTCTTCTACGTACACATTCTTATTTTCAAATTCATGTATACCTTGATTCATACATAACTAGTACAAGCTATGTGGATCATGCGACAATCAGTATAATCGCGGGTGCACACGGGATTATAGTGATAGGCGTATGAGAACCATAAAGTGTACTACTGTGTATGGTAAGACACGGAACGTAACATGACCCCAAGTAACGAAACGGACGTAATGTGGTTAAAACATGGTGGATACGCCGCTGGTACTTCCTATATATAAGTGTTTTCACCATGTTACCAAACTTTCGTAAAACGTGCCATGAGAAATTCAGTGTGTTGCAGACCTTTTGGACCTAATACAACTTCACGCAACTCACAAACGCATTATATCCGATTATTCATGGCGAGACTTCATCCTTAACACACTACGTTCATCTATCCAACACTTATGCTATTCACATACTTGTACTCTTTAAGAGTCATTCGTTCATTCTATACTCGTATTATTTTATACAAAACTCGTTCGCAATCCAGCTTGTTTAAACATTTGAGTCCTAACTTACCTCGTTACCTATAAAATAGCCTCCCTATTCTTGATTCTTGTGAAACTATACTTAGTATACCTCTATTGCTTTATTTAAAGTAACAAACCTTTTCGTTCCTCTCAATAAACAGGTTTTACGAAAGTATGATTTTTTTATACTATCCTTAAGAACTTCCCCTTGCAAATCTACCTTGACGTTCTCCAAAATTTGGTACTTTTCAAAACTTTCAAACTTCCCAAGTTTCAATTCTTAATGATCACCTTTATGCCAAAAACTCTTTCAAGCCTTCCTCTTGAATAAATTTCGGGACGAAATTTCCTAAAGGAGGGGAGACTGTAACGCCCTGCGTTTTCAAACATCCTACATTTAGAAACCTTACGTGAAATTCTATCTTTGGAAATCTTGTGTTCTTATAACCATTCTTTCATCGTAATCGTTGTAAAATACGGAACTTGCTTCGTAAATAAAACTTGTACATTACACTTTTTACCTAGTTAAATCATGTTTTATTTCATATTTCACCTTGTTACAAGTTAGGGGAAACATTGTTGCATATTATTACACAACTTAATTAACAAAATTACTCATTATAATGTTTTAAAAAATAAAAAAAATAAAGAAATATGGCAGCCCAATTCAACAAAATTCAGCCCCATATAGTTGGGTTTTGTGGGCTAGTTTCAAGGTGTAACCCCTTCTAAACACTTCCAAAGCCCAACCCATTGAAACCCTAATCCTTCCCCCTATAAATACCACTTATAACCAGCCTCCCTACCACTTTTGCAACCCTAAAAACTCACAAAACATCCACCAAACCGTAGCTGAAAGCAAGGGTTCGAGTAGATTGACACCCCTTCACGAAAATGAGCATAACTCACTCAATTCTTATCCGATTCACTCGATTCTTTTTCCTACTTGCTTGTATAATCATGGGGTTTGATTCCTAGACTTCTCCTTGGAGAAATCAGACCTGGAAATGCCCCGAAATAGTCCATAAACTTTCTGTTTGTTTTTATGTTCATCAAAAACTTGTTTAAACCTATGCAACTTGTGTCTAACACATCTCATACCTATGTCCTAATGCTTACAACTTATCCCATGGTTGGTTAAGCTTAAAAACAAGGTTGAGACATTTAAAATCAGAGGATTAAACCTCATAAACTTGGTGTTTTGTTTAGGGTTTTTAACCCACAAGTCATGTCAAACTTTGTCTTTGATACATGAGTGATTATGGAACAACTTGGGTTGTCCAAACATACAATCCTCACATGATTTGATGATTTCTCTTAGTTAGTGTGTATATTTCTTATTCTTTATTGTATGTTCATGACCCTCCTTGGTTGTTTTTTTACATCAAGTGTAGTGGTGAACACATAGAGGTGCCTAAATGGAAGACTTGATCTTCCTACCTCCTACATGACTTCTATGACATTTAGAGGTACCAAAATGAAGATTTTAATCTTCTACCTCATGCTTGAACTATTGGACATATATTATATAACCTAAATATATTATTCGAATAATCGAATCTTTGATGATGACCTAGTGTTCATATGTCGGGGTACTAGATTACATCATCCTAGACTATGATAACTTGTCACGATTCTAATGGAACCTTGTTCCATGAAAACATCTAAACTCCTTCGAGTTTCCTAGTGTCAAGAACAAGCATCATATGTACTAAATGATTATTTTCCATGTTATTCTCATATCTTATTTTTATGTTGTTTTAAACACCGAATCTCGACTCTAAACATACTTGAACCTTAACCCTTATACATTCGGACTCTAAATCTCTACTCGTCAACAATTGGAAAATCGGAAAACATATGCAAACTTTGTGAGTATACTCGTACTTTTCCCCTTTTTACTTTTACTACTTTTGGGGTGTAACATGTTTACCTATTGAAACTTACACATGAACTTTTGTCTAAACACATGAACATTCCTATAACATGCTTGTATATGTGATGGCTTGATACTTTAAATTTGGGTGATTCTTATGTGTTGAACTTATCATTAACTTCGTACGAGCCAAACCTTGACATATGTAGCGCTATAGGATTAACGACCCGCCTCTACTGAAACTTTGGTTATGTCATGAGCAAGTTGCGTTTTCTTGGTTTGATATGTTAGACACATGCCATGTTTAAATGTTTATCTTGAATCACATGCTTGCTATGAGGAATTGTTCAAACTTATCTTTTGCTATGTACGTATCAAACTTGTATACTCGCCTTTGCTTTTGCATTGAACTTTATTTTAAACATGTTACAGGTTGATGAGGACGATGCTAAGAAAAGAAGTAGCGTTGATGCCTAGATACACATATAGACGTTAGGGTTTAATATGTTGTATCAAATTTTGTTATGTTATCATGTTGTTATGTTAAACTTGTTGTATTTGAATTTCTTGTAATGTTGACTATTTGAAGTTATGAAATGAAATGAAATTTGGATTTTCTAAATATTGTCACAAATAGCGTTATGATGTCTCTAGCAATCTTCACACTTCGTCTCATCCCGATGTTTCCGCCATTGGTTGGGGTGTGACAGGTCATCTTCTCCAACGACTGCCACCACAAACCTCCGACGCCATGGCACCGTTAACCGTCAGTCGCCTATGAGATCACCTACTCTGCACCGACTCAGACCAGACGTGTTCGGGTCTTGCTGCTTCAAGTATTATTTGAACTAAAAGATGAAGGACATAGTACTGCTTTTGTGCGATTTGTGTCACACTCAGCATAACCAAAAAAAATTAATAGAGTAATCTTCAACAACATTTGGAGTCTACTGGAATGAACTTTGTATACGGATTTGTAAATTTCAAACCATTTCGATATTCATAGTCAATCAGCTGGTAACGCAGATGCAAACAGTGACACGGCAGCACAAGAATATCAATAAATATGTCGAATTAATTCGTTTATATGAACATCAAATAAATATACAACTATCAATAATCAAACAATTTCTGCAATATGTTAATGAAACCTTCGAATTTGACTGTACAATCCGATAAGACATCTATCATTCAAATTCATATAGAGTAAACTGTAATTTTACACCCTGTGGTTAGGGGTGATTGGCACCCTTACCCCCCCCCCCCCAAAGAAAATAATTGCAATTTTACCCCCCATTGTTTGCTGTTATGTTGCAACCTTAACCCCCGGCCTCAAATTTGTTGACTAATCTGTTGACTATAACTTGAAATGACTATAATGCCCTTTCATATTACCCTCTATGTTTTGTGCACTCTATGATATTACCCCCTGCCACCACTGCCACCGCCATTCACCACCACTGCCACCTCCAGCCACCACCACAACTTAATATCCCTTTCATATATAACACCACCACTACTTCCGTTACCGGAAACCTGCAACTCCGGTCATCTTCTCCAACGACTGCCACCACAAACCTCCGACGCCATGGCACCGTTAACCGTCAGTCGCCTATGAGATCACCTACTCTGCACCGACTCAGACCAGACGTGTTCGAGTCTTGCTGCTTCAAGTATTATTTGAACTAAAACATGAAGGACATAGTACTGCTCTTGTGCGATTTGTGTCACACTCAGCATAACCAAAAAAAAAATTAATAGAGTAATCTTCAACAACATTTGGAGTCTACTGGAATGAACTTTGTATACGAATTTGTAAATTTCAAACCATTTCGATATTCATAGTCAATCAACTGGTAACACAGATGCAAACAGTGACACGGCAGCACAAGAATATCAATAAATATGTTGAATTAATTCGTTTATATGAACATCAAATAAATATACAACTATCAATAATCAAACAATTTCTGCAATATGTTAACGAAACCTTCGAATTCGACTGTACAATCCGATAAGACATCTATCATTCAAACTATTTCAATAATCATATTCGATCGATTATATGTAAACAAAGACACATCATGACAAGAAACTCATAAGATTACAACACAGATATCGAACTAATTCGTTTAATTGAACATCAAATAGATCTATAACGATCAATAATCAAATTGATCTATAACAATCAATAATCAAACAATTTCTACAAAACGTATACGAAACCTTAGATCCAGCTGTAGAATCAGATCCTCCTTTACAAATCTTATAATACTCTTCAAGCTCGTCGTAATACACGTCCCAAACGCACCGAACACAACCGCTGCCACAACAGTCTCCCGGCAACGGTTTCTCCGGTGGTGGAGGGATCTCTGACAGCTTTTTCGTCTCCGTTGCGTCCTTAACAGTGCTCAAACCGTCATCTGACTTGATTTTATTATTAGAACCTGAATCAGCCATGGTGATGTTGAAATTTGAATCAGATCTGAGAGAAGGTTGAACTGGATTGAGATGAGATCGGTTAAAAGTGGTGGTGAGTCGGTGCAGAGTAGGTGATCTCATAGGCGACTGACGGTTAACGGTGCCATGGCGTCGGAGGTTTGTGGTGGCAGTCGTTGGAGAAGATGACCGGAGTTGCAGGTTTCCGGTGACGGAAGTAGTGGTGGTGTTATATATGAAAGTGATATTAAGTTGTGGTGGTGGCTGGAGGTGGCAGTGGTGGTTGTGGTGGTGAATGGTGGTGGCAGTGGTGGCAGGGGGTAATATCACAGAGTGCACAAAAACACAGGGGGTAATATAAAAGGGCATTATAGTCATTTCAAGTTATAGTCAACAGATTAGTCAACAAATTTGAGGCCGGGGGGTAAGGTTGCAACATAACAGCAAACAGTGGGGGGTAAATTGCAATTATTTCCTTAGGGGGGTAAGGGTGCCAATCACCCCTAACCACAGGGTGTAAAATTACAGTTTACTCATTCATATATTAGGATTATGAGGAGAGGGTGGGAGGTGGGGTCATTAAATCAGCTAATGAGGACATTATATATATATTAAAATTACAACACAATGAACAGTAACATTATCAAGGGGATGAGGAAATGGTATTGGGTACTAGTATCGGTATCAAATGTACCGAAATGGGTATATTTTCGGTACCGCCTTTTGACATTTTCGGTATCGGTTTGGCATCGGGTTTTACCCTCAAACACCGGTACCGTACCAGTACCGACCGGTACCTAACCGTACCGTAGGTATATTCGGTACCGGTACCCACTTTTGGGAAGTTTCGGTAACGGTATTTTCGGTCCCCGTTGGTGCCGAGCTCATCGAATCCTGTAGCAACGTAGCAACGCAAGTAATTGCACCGTTTATATTACTTTTCATACACAACCCAATGAATAGTAACATCATCAAGGGATGAGCAAATGGTATCGGGTACCAGTACTGGTATCAAATTTACCAAACCGGGTATATTTTCGGTACCGAATGGTACCGACTTTTGACATTTTCGGTATCGGTTCGGCACCGGTATTCACCGGTTTTTACCCTCAAATACCGGTACTGTACCAGTATTGACCGGTACCGAACCGTACCGTACCAGGTATATTCGGTACCGGTACCCACTTTTGGGGATTTTCGGTGACGGTATTTTTGGTAACGGTATTTTCGGTACCGGTTGGTACCGAGCTCATCAAATCTCGACCAACGTAGCAAGTATTGCACCGTTTAGATTACTTTTCATACACACTATAAGTTAATTGTATTTCGTTTGAATGAGGTTTTATATACACAACTTATTTTGTTTTTTTTTTTTTTGTCTTTTTCTATAATGAATGAATTGTAGCATGTAAAATTAAGTTGGATGTTTAGATTATTGATGAGCAAATCATATCAAATCCTGTAATCAAACCGGTATCGTATTGGTACCAAATTGGTACCCACCTTTTAGCGTTTTCAGAATCGTTACTTTCGGTTCGACACCGGTCTAGCACCATACTTGTATTTACTGATTTTTACCTTCAAATACCATACTGTATGGTATCGAGCATTTTTGGTGCCGGTACCTAATTTCGATGATTTTCCAGATCGGTACTTTCAGTGCCGTTACCGGTGCCGAGCTCATCTATATTTTAACGTGTTAGCACCGTAATAACTGTGACAACTGGCAAATAACTGGTAATTCCGTACAATCTAATCACTATTTATATTTCTAAATCTCATGCATTTAGCGTAATTTAATTACGTAACTGTGTCGTATACTGGATATCAATGTTAGGACAAGAAAACAAAGCTAAAACATATGTTGGTTTTCGTCGTATTGCGAAACCAAACAAACAATGTCCTAAAAGTGTTAGTAGAAAGTGCTGCGTGCACTATTCACGATTACACTATTCATACCAGCAAAACCGTGAAAACAGAACGAAACACTGAAAAACGACACACGGATAACATAACTGAGTCCATTATAATAAGAAAACACTAATACGTAAACATATCTTGCAAAAATACAAGACTTTCCGGTACGACGCCCTAATTACAAAAATGTCCGTTTCGGCTAAAAATATAACGTTTTTAACGCGTCCGAATCCGTAATATAGCATTTCCAGGACTCCGAAATTATGTCAGTTGATGAAAAACACGCTAAAACATTTTAAGGATATCAATGGGATGGCCAAAATCACAAGTTTCCGGCATTACATCGCTATGCATTAAACTAGTTTGTTAGCGAACCGACGAACTAGCAAGCGATATTTTCGCCACTATAACAACCAAACGAAGAGCCTAGTGAGCTAGTTAAGTTTAATTTGGAACTCGAAATAACTTCATACATCACTCGGATGCGAGATAACAACTTGCAGAAATATTTGTCGGTATGCCATAAAAGCACCGTTAATGAACCGACAACCGAACAAAAGGCATCCAAGATACCAAAACATGATTTTACTAGTTTAGTGAACTAGTTAACAATAATTATCATCTAGTTTATTAATTACCCTCTAATGGTGTAATTAAACCCCTAATCACTATAATTGATTTAATTACCAAAATATCTTGATTTTAATAACTTTTATATAAAAAAGGGATATAATACCCCCCCCCCTTTGTGAAAACGGTTCTAAGTGGGCTCACCCACTTGAAATTTTGTTGATAACTTGTCAAGATTTAGGGTATGGTAGGAGGCATGGTTGTTGAAATATGAACATACACCCCCATTATTACCATACTTGAAACACCTTACGTCTACCATACTTCCTTAAAGTTGAAAAAAAAAAGAAGCTTCCCTTGGACCCTTCATTTCGGCAGCCATGAGATCACCATAAAACCCACCATAAAATTTCTATTTACTTCCTATTTTTCACATAATCTAAGCCTTACAAGATCACTTATACATGGGTTAAGTATGGAGCATCATTAGGAGTCTTATTGGAGCTTAACTTTCTTCTTATTTTCTTATTTAGCTTGTGCAATATTGTAACTCTTCTAATCATCATTTTTAAGCTTCTTATTACTAGTAATTCATGGAAGTACAAGTTGATTGTCTTGAAATTAAAGTTAAACACAACACGCTTCCGCTACTAGCAAGGTGTGACAGATTGGTATCAGAGCTCCGATTGTAGTGAACCGGGGACAAACTTTTATAAAGTTTGGTCTATAATCACCAAGGGCTCTCACATGAAAACAAAGTTGATAACATTACAAAGATGATTTCAAAAAGTATGACAAAATGACAAAAGGTTTTCATTGTGTCACTATAACATGAGGATCTATCACGTGGGCTCAATCATAAGTAACTGATATGGTTCAACACATGTTTAGTCTATAAGGAATAGACTTGAAAACACTAAGGCTTACATGTGAAACATGAGAACAAAAATAACATGAGATTTAGTGATTATATATCTAATGTATTTATATATGCGTTGTACGGAATATTTGCCAAGAATGAAAACACCTTCGACTATGAATTTTATTTTTACACTTGACTCATGTGATGAGAATGATGACCTCGCGTCTATTACGAAGCTTATGGCGGTCGTGGTCCCTAAGCGAGAACCTAAAGCATTGATCCCGTGGAAGATGGTTGTTTTCCCTCGGATGGTATATGTCCGGCTACGGTAGTGACGACGAGGCAGAGGTGGCGGCCTTGGACAACAACTCTACTAGTGGGACGAGGTCCCTGAGGCTCATACTAATTGTGATTGATGACACTCTCATCCAGAAAAGGAAGATGAAGTACTCATCATAAAGCTGCCCTCCAGTTGCTATTGTTACGGATTCTCTATATTTCTATTCTGTCTTACGTTGTGCCCTTTCACGAGTAATGACAAGGGGCATTGGCACGTGGACCAACACGAAGGTCCCTTCTATGTTGAAGGTATGTAGACAATAGACTCCTCTCTCTGACTGTTCGTCTGCTTTGAACGAGAGACACTGGTATAACAACCCTCATCAAAACTATTATGTATTATTTCATCCAATAGGAAACCATAATTGAGACATCCAAGTGATTCTGCACAAACCCTAAAATTTTCAGAACAATCAGAATCAGGATCAGGGCCCCTAAAACCCAGGGGGGTAAACCCTAGTGGACGATTATCTAAATAACTTGTTGTCGAATTCAAATTTGGAGAAATCATCAACTCAGCAGGCCTAGTCCCACACGCGGCAAACCTTTGACCCTTTCGTGTCCTTTACGGACCGTAAAGGAAAAATGCTTACGGTCCGTAAGCATTTCAAAATTCGTGTATAAATAGCAGACATTGGGACTTGAATTCTGGCGATTGAACGACGTAAAAACTCGTAATACACACTGAGTTACGTTCTGTTTACTATCAAAATCACTAATTAGGATAGCGGGGTGCTGCTACGATACCGGGTATTAACTCAATCGCTGCTACGATTCAATGTCCGATCGATTGAAACTATCCAATGGATGTTTTAGTACTATCCTTTGTCATTTGTTGTGATTCCGACAGGATGTTTGAGTACCACCCGAATTCGGGGAATACTTTGTCATTCGTTATGAATCCGATGGATGTTTAAGTGATTGCACTTTGTCATTCGTTGTGAGGGTTTTAATCTTGTGAGTTGTCGTAATTGCTGTATTAAGTTACCTACCTAGTTCGTATGCACTAGGTTACAAGGTTAAATCCATAAGCTAAGTGATGTGTGTCGGTGTGTATATAATTTAGATGTATATTTAAGCCCTTTTTACACTTTTAACCAAGTTTTAAATTTATAAAACACGATATTCACTAACACTAAACACACATATGGGCAAGTGCACCCATCGTGGACGTAGTATAGTGTTGGTAAGATACCGAGGTCGTCCAAGGACACAAGAGCTTTTAATACCGGTTTATCCTCAACGTCTAACCAAATCAAAAAGTTAGAAAAATGTTTTAAACTAAGAAAAATAAAAACTAACTAAATGCTGAAAAATAAAATAAAATAAAAACAGATAGACAAGATGAATCACTTGGATCCGACACGTGTATTAGTATAACCTTTGATTATTTTCGCACTTTTGCACTTGTTTAAGAGATTATCTTAGTTATTGTAGTAGGCCCCTCTTTTGAAGGCGACGTTACCCTCAACCCAGTAGTTTGAGTCAGCAAGGATACAATCCTAAAGGGTCGGATTATTGAAAGATAATGAATTAAGTTATTAATGCAAATTATGGTAGGCCCCGCTTTTGGCGGTGACGTTACCCTCGGCTAAGTAGTCTGAGTCAGCAGGGATACAGTCCTAAATAGCCGGGTTATAGTATTAATAGTAGTTAGCTTATGAGGGGGTCAAAGAGTTTGGATCCCCGCCATCCAATACCTATGGGCATTGAAGGAGATCCTACTAAATTTGACCCAGGTCCCAAGCAGGACCTCTAAACGCTGAACAAGGGCAAGACCTTTACCAAACCGTTCCCTTAACCCCCGACCAGGTAGCCAACATACCTCCATATAGACCGTGGAGATATGAATGGTGAAAATCTTTTATTTTATATAGACAGTAAAATAATGCCAAGACACCACGGACAAACGATAAGGAAAGATCACCTTCAACATAAGTAACTAGTTATTAAAGTCATTAGTACAAAACCAAATAAAAAGTGCAAAAGATTAAAAATAAAAAGTATTATACTAAACACTTGTCTTCACCAAGTGATGTAAGAGACTTAGGCAAACATGGCCTTGATTGTCAAGAACTCTTACGATCAATCTTGGATCCCGAGACGACTCACACACTCTACGATGGACAATGGATGATGGTGGTGGATGATGGTGTTATGGTGGTGGTGGGTGGTGGATGAAGTGTGAGAGAGGTGGTGTGCCAAGGGATGAGAGAGAATGAAACCAAGCTCCTCTATTTATAGGCTGGACAGAACGCTGGACACGGCCCCGTGTCCGCTGGACACGGCCCCGTGCCCGTCTGACACTCTCTCTCTTCATTAATTGTAATTGCGAATTACAATTAATGCGCCTGCTGTACTTTCAACACGCCCCCGTGCTCGCTGGACACGGCCCCGTGCCCAGCAATAGAAGCTTCTACTGGTTTGTCTTATCTGCTGCTTCCTGGGCACGCCCCCGTGTTCGCTGGACACGGGGCGTGTTCAGACTCTGTTTTCTTCTCTTTGTCTTGGGAGGTGCCGTTGAGGGTCCGGGCAGTCCACTTTTGTTCCTTTTCTTGTTTTTATGGTAGAATTAGGGGTCTTTTTGCTTCTTTTGTGATTTTGAGCTCATTTCATCCTGAAAATACAAAAGGAAGACAAAAACACTCTTTTTCCAACATTAGTACTTAAAAAGGGTTAGTTTTATGCCTTAATTGATGTGTTTTATATGTTGCATTTTACACACATCAAATACCCCCACACTTGAACTTTTGCTTGTCCTCAAGCAAAACTCTTTTAATGTGGCTTACACTCCCAAATGGAATAGGTAGAAGAGAAGTTTTTTAGCTTGTCCTAGAGTGTCGGGAATCCAAGGTTTGTATAGGTTTTATTTTTATTTTATTTACAATCCTATTCGTCATGATTTATTTTGAACTTTTCATAAGATAAACTACTTATTTGGGCATAACATGCCTTTTTTAAAATTCCATTTATATACAAGTTCACATACCTCACGGGAGATCACTCAATCACTCGGCCGAAGGTGTATATTTAAGTGAATCGCTCGAGAGCGGCACGAACTTACGTTTTCCATAGGCTTGCCAAGCGATCAATCCTCCTCCTTTTTAACTTTTTACCTTTGTAAATATCAAGAGGACTTTTGGGGTGAAGGCTTGGGTTTAAAGGTGGGTAGTTGGTTAGTGGTTAGTAAAAAGGGCGAAAATCGTAACAAGTGTCGGTTTTCATAAAATACCTTATTTTTAGTGACATTTATTTTTGAAGTATTTCTCCAAACAAGCTTTTGTAGCTTTTGTTTGTTTTTGACTTCATTATTCATATTTTTTTTTTTCGTCACGTAAAGGGTATGTTTATGAAAAACCGAGCTTGTTACTAAAATAAGGGTGAAAAAATGAAAAAGGTTTTTGGTGGGTAAAAAAAATTGTTTTGGGGGTAATGAAATGAAAGGTTTAGGCTCAAAGGGGTTTTTCTAGGGGGATTTTGGGTAGGTAAAAGAAAATGAAAAATAATGGTTTTGAAAAAAAAAATAGTTAGTCCTAATGCCTCCATCATTTACTTACTTGGGTTTAAGTTGGTAAGGACCGGGAATGTATCGTCGTGGCAAGTTCTAGATTTGTAAAGACCGAGCGGCTATTCACACAAGAAACGAAAAATGAGCATTTAATCTAAATATGTATATTTTTATGCTCAATAAAGGCTCAAAACTCACTTTTGTGGGAATGGGTTTTTAATGTGACCAAGCATATATAATCGAATTTTTAACTAGACTTGTTATACCGTTTCATAATTTTCTTATGTTAGTTCTTTTTATCACGACGCTATCGGTTGTAAAATAAAAAAAATTATAATCCTTTTATAACTTGTTATTCCCAACTTAAACTAAGACAAGTAAATAATAAAAAAAAAATGAAAAAGTTCTTTTTTTTTTTTTTTTTTTTTTTTTTGAAAAATTTTGGGGTGTTTAGCGGTTCCAATAGAGTTTTGTGTAAGGCTTGTTTTAGGATTTTGCAAAATTTCAAGGTTTTAGCATTCCCCCCCACACTTAAATTACACATTGTCCTCAATGTGTCCAAAAATAAAGTTTTTGGTTGATTAGAATATGTAAAAGTGTGTTTAAAAACAAAGTTTTGTGTTACTGGCGCTCTGGACACGGCCCCGTGTTGACCGGGCACGGCCCCGTGGTCAAGTGCCAGTAACAAAAATTATAGAATTGAAACAGAAGCCTGGACACGGGGGCGTGTCCGCTGAACACGGCCCGTGTCCAGTTACCTGAACTGGGTGATTTCCTGCAGGGGGCTCAGCACGGGGCCGTGTTGGTTGGGCACGGCCCGTGTGGAGCCTTCTGTTATGGAGATTTTTGTCGGTTTGTTCTGTTCTTCCGCATGGTTCCATTTTTTCTCGTTCCCTTTTTCATCCATTACCACCATGAGTGTGATTTATTCTGCAAAAACTAAAAGATTAGACTAAACTAAGGATAGGTCCGCGGAATGCCTCCGTGGTGCGCCACGTTTATAAGGGTCCTTGGCTAGACCCGATTCCCGGTCACACGTCTTTTGATTGGAGTGCCTTGACTCCCAAGTTACACCGTCGGAGAGCGGCATCCAAGCTTGAATCAATAACCTTCATGTAGTGGACCGGGTCGTCATCCTCTATTCTCTTCCCAACTCCAAACTTTACCTCATCGTCCCCATATCTCAAAGTTAGTGTCCCGTCATTCATGTCCACTACTGCTTGTGCGGTGGCAAGGAAAGGCCTCCCTAGAATAAGGGGGACCTCGGTGTCTTCCTCCATGTCGAGTATGACAAAGTCAACAGGATAAACGAATCTGCTTACCCTTACCAAGACATTCTCGATGACACCTTGCGGGAATTTGACCGATCGATCAGCGAGTTGTATGCTTATTTTTGTGGGGCTTGTGGTTCCCAAGCCAAGCCTTTTGAACATTGAAGAGGGCATGAGGTTAATGCTAGCCCCTAAGTCGGCCAAGGCATTGCGAACGGGAGATTCCCCTATTGAGCATGGAATCGTGAAACTTCCGGGATCGATCTTCTTTTGGGGTAGTTTATTGAGTACGAGGGCAGAGCATTCTTCGCCTAAATTAACTAATTGCAAATTTTCAATTTTCTTTTTATGTGTAAGGAAGTCCCTCATAAATTTAGAGTATTTGGGCATTTGGGTTAGGACCTCGATAAAAGGAATATTGACATGCAATTGTTTTAGCAAACTTTCGAATTTTGCGAATTGCTCATTGGTTTTCTGACGAATTAACCTACCGGGGTACGGAACTCGAGGGGCCTTGGTAGGCTCTGTTGATGGGGGAGTGTCCTTCTCCTGCAGATGTGTTGGCGTTGATTCTTCTGTTGCTGGAGGTACTTCTGCAGGCCCTACGGTGCGGTTTCGTAGTGTGATGAGGTGAACTTGCGCCTTTGGGTTGGTTTCGGTATTGCTAGGTAATGCGCCTTGTGGTCTTTCGGAAAAATTTTGAGCTAGTTGACTTATTTGTTTTTCTATGTTTTGAATGCTAGCTTGTTGATTCCTAAAATTTGATTCTAATTGTAGGAATCTTTCCGAATTTTTCTTATCAGTGTCGGAGACAAGGCGAGATATGGTATCTTCGAGCCTCTCTCTTCCACTTTGTTGAGTGAAATTTTGCGACTCATTTCTTGATTGCTGAAAGTTTGTTCGTTGCGGTTGTTGGTTACTACTATTGCCGGGCTCCCTCCAACCAAGGTTTGGGTGGTTTCGCCATCCTTGGTTGTAGGTCCCCGTTGGAGGACCCGACGGCCTAGGTCTATTATCAATGTAGTTTACCATTTCTTGTTGATCGTCCGTTTCTTTCATGCAACTCCAATTTTCATGTGACCCACCACACCCTTCACAAGCCATGACCGAGACTGTTTTGGTCATTTCTAATTTTTTTATTTTTGAAGAAAGGGCCTCGATTTGGGCTTGTAAAGAGGTGCTTTCGTCTACCTTATGGGCGCCCGGGGCGATAGTTTTATTTCCCCGGGGAGTGTGCCACTGAAAATTGGTTTGAGCAATTTCCTCAATCTGATTATATATTTCGTGTGGGCGACGATTACCTAAAAGTCCCCCGGAGCTAGAATCAAGTGTCTGCCTAGTATGTGGCAACAACCCATTGTAGAAAGTGGATACTTGTTGCCATATTGCGAGGCCGTGATGGGGACACTTGCGTAATAGCTCCTTGAACCTTTCCCAAGTTTCATATAAGGATTCCCCGTCCTCTTGTGAGTATGTGTTAATTTCAGCCATTAATTTAGCAGTTTTAGAAGGAGGGAAATACTTATATAGAAATTTTTGGGCTAGTTCATCCCAGGTGTTTACCGATCCAGCTGGGAGGGTGTTGAGCCAAGCTTTCGCTCGGTCTTTTAGTGAGAATGGAAACATACGAAGGCGGATGGCGTCGTTTGATGCTCCATTGATCCGAAAGGTATCACATATTTCTAAGAAATTAGTTATATGTAGATGGGGATCCTCGTCCGCGAGCCCGTGAAAGGTCGCGGAGTTTTGGAGCATTTGTATCAAGTGCGGTCGAAGTTCGAAGTTATTGGCTTCGACATTCGGGGCATTGATAGCGGCGCCGAGATTACCTACGGTGGGCCGTAAGTAATCCATGAGGGTACGTTGGTCCGCCATTGGGGGTGGATCACCCGAAACCTTCTCTTGGTTTTTGGCTTTTAACCTTTTTCTGAGAAAGCGTTCGGGTTCTTCTAATGGTTCCTTTATGTCTTTATTGGAACTGGAGCTCATACACTACGTGAAGTTGGCGTCGGGTTCCAAGTCCTGCAATAAAAACAGAAAAGAATGTTGGTCAGAAGATTCACCACGGCCCCGTGTCTAGCGAACACGGCCCCGTGGTCGGAGTTACAGTGGTTGTTTTTCAGACCCCAGTTACTGGAAGTTGGACACGGCCCCGTGTTGCACCGACACGGCCCCATGGTCAGCCTTCTGTAACTTGAAAAACAAAAACTGCCAGTAACGTTGCTGAGCACGGCCCGTGTCCGACCAGGCACGGCCCCGTGCCGAGCTCTGCAGAAGCTGAAAAATCTAAAAAAAATCCTAAAAATTAAAGAAAAATAAAAAGATGATTAGGCCGTTGATTCCTAACTTTCTTAAAATCCTTGTGTCCCCGGCAGCGGCGCCAAAAACTTGATGTGTGTCGGTGTGTATATAATTTAGATGTATATTTAAGCCCTTTTTACACTTTTAACCAAGTTTTAAATTTATAAAACACGATATTCACTAACACTAAACACACATATGGGCAAGTGCACCCATCGTGGACGTAGTATAGTGTTGGTAAGATACCGAGGTCGTCCAAGGACACAAGAGCTTTTAATACCGGTTTATCCTCAACGTCTAACCAAATCAAAAAGTTAGAAAAATGTTTTAAACTAAGAAAAATAAAAACTAACTAAATGCTGAAAAATAAAATAAAATAAAAACAGATAGACAAGATGAATCACTTGGATCCGACACGTGTATTAGTATAACCTTTGATTATTTTCGCACTTTTGCACTTGTTTAAGAGATTATCTTAGTTATTGTAGTAGGCCCCTCTTTTGAAGGCGACGTTACCCTCAACCCAGTAGTTTGAGTCAGCAAGGATACAATCCTAAAGGGTCGGATTATTGAAAGATAATGAATTAAGTTATTAATGCAAATTATGGTAGGCCCCGCTTTTGGCGGTGACGTTACCCTCGGCTAAGTAGTCTGAGTCAGCAGGGATACAGTCCTAAATAGCCGGGTTATAGTATTAATAGTAGTTAGCTTATGAGGGGGTCAAAGAGTTTGGATCCCCGCCATCCAATACCTATGGGCATTGAAGGAGATCCTACTAAATTTGACCCAGGTCCCAAGCAGGACCTCTAAACGCTGAACAAGGGCAAGACCTTTACCAAACCGTTCCCTTAACCCCCGACCAGGTAGCCAACATACCTCCATATAGACCGTGGAGATATGAATGGTGAAAATCTTTTATTTTATATAGACAGTAAAATAATGCCAAGACACCACGGACAAACGATAAGGAAAGATCACCTTCAACATAAGTAACTAGTTATTAAAGTCATTAGTACAAAACCAAATAAAAAGTGCAAAAGATTAAAAATAAAAAGTATTATACTAAACACTTGTCTTCACCAAGTGATGTAAGAGACTTAGGCAAACATGGCCTTGATTGTCAAGAACTCTTACGATCAATCTTGGATCCCGAGACGACTCACACACTCTACGATGGACAATGGATGATGGTGGTGGATGATGGTGTTATGGTGGTGGTGGGTGGTGGATGAAGTGTGAGAGAGGTGGTGTGCCAAGGGATGAGAGAGAATGAAACCAAGCTCCTCTATTTATAGGCTGGACAGAACGCTGGACACGGCCCCGTGTCCGCTGGACACGGCCCCGTGCCCGTCTGACACTCTCTCTCTTCATTAATTGTAATTGCGAATTACAATTAATGCGCCTGCTGTACTTTCAACACGCCCCCGTGCTCGCTGGACACGGCCCCGTGCCCAGCAATAGAAGCTTCTACTGGTTTGTCTTATCTGCTGCTTCCTGGGCACGCCCCGTGTTCGCTGGACACGGGGCGTGTTCAGACTCTGTTTTCTTCTCTTTGTCTTGGGAGGTGCCGTTGAGGGTCCGGGCAGTCCACTTTTGTTCCTTTTCTTGTTTTTATGGTAGAATTAGGGGTCTTTTTGCTTCTTTTGTGATTTTGAGCTCATTTCATCCTGAAAATACAAAAGGAAGACAAAAACACTCTTTTTCCAACATTAGTACTTAAAAAGGGTTAGTTTTATGCCTTAATTGATGTGTTTTATATGTTGCATTTTACACACATCACTAAGCTCTGCCTGTATAAATCTGCAATATATCAAGGATTATCTGTAGACTAAACTTTGGCCATATGAATCTGCATGCTTATAATGTGAGTCATTCTCTTTTTATCAACTGTTTTACAAAACTCCAAGTTATTTTTAAAGTTATAATTACAGGGATTAAGTCTTTGTAATCACCAAATTACAGCCGGTATGTGGGGTTTTGTATACATTACTTGATAAACGTCACCATTGGACAACGGGTTAGCCAAGGGGTGATATGACCATAGTCACAGACACCATCGGGCAATGAGGCTACCGATGGCTGGTCGAGTGATAAATACTGTGGGTAGTTGGTTGATAATCAGAAACATTGTAATCGCTCTTAATACTGTAAATTATAACAAAGTTGTAATTGCAGAGTCTTTGCCAATCTTAAAGAAGCAAATGTAAAAACTCTCAATGCTGTGAATTATAACAAATATGTTTTTGTATAAAACCTGAATGAACTCACTCAGTATTTTCCGCTGACAAAACCTTTTTAAAACGCATTTCAGGTAATTACAGTAGATTGGAGTAAGAATTGGATCCGGCACTGAAGGACTTCGAGAAGTGGCTTATTTTATTAATTAAATCAACTTAAGAAATATTGTTTTTGGGTTTATTCCGTATTAAAAGCTATCTTTGTAAAACATGGAATTTATTCCATCTATTTAAATAAAATCCAGTGTTTCTAAACTCTGATATTTTTCCTAACTCACGGTCCTGATTAAATTTCCGCTGCAATATTTTTCAAAATAATCACCGGGACCACTGGGCTGTTCGCGACTCCGATTCCGTCCAGGGTGGGTCGGGGGTCGTGACAGAAGGTGGTATCAGAGCCACTGCTTTAAGCCTATAAGTGTTGTGATAATAATACTTATGCTTAAATAAAAGAGTTAGGAGGTTGCTATTAACTGGTAGCACATCTGATAGCATTTAGACTTAAACATAAGAAAAGATGTCTTAGTAAAAGCTAAGCCACTTGTTTAAGCAATTAGATGTTGTAATAATACCTAAGTATAAACGGAGATTTGGAACTTAATATTTGCTGGTAACACTCAGGATAATATTTAGACTTGAACTTAAGAATTTTGCCTTAACATAAGCTTCAAGATAAATTACTTATATAAGTATAATGTGATAAATATTGGTATGCCATAAGAATGACGATTAGCAGGCAATAGCACTTAATTGCTATTACTTAGTCTAGAATAAAGATATGTTATGGAAATACAAATTTCCTTGATTCTGGATAAAAGCCCTTGTCACACCCCAACCGATGGCGGAATCATCGGGGCGCGGCACTAGGCGAATCAGATTGCTCAAGAGAATCCATAACAACTATATTGCGATAATATTTATTACATTTGTCATCCCATACTAACAAACAATACAATCACGTAAGTCATCACAGATTTCTTGTCCTCTCGAACAATTCAAATCCGACAACCTAGATTTTAGATGAGTTTCTAGACTTCCTAGCTTGATTTGATGTAAACTTCGGCTAAACCTGCAACATACGTTAAAACTTTGTCAATACAAAAGTATTGGCGAGTATACAGGTTTGATATGTGATAGTGTGATAGATTAAAAGTGCTGCGAATTTCCACATGCATAAACGTAATACACAACATGTATACTCACAAAACTGATACTACCAGCTAAGTCCTCGATGCTCGACTCTTGATGGCATAACTAGACCCCGTCGGGCGAAATAGTACTATACTAGTCTTGGTGGGACGTCACGAGTATAAGTCCTAGCATACATGCAACTAGCATCACGTATATCTATGCAAACAGTTATTCGCAAGTGATAAATAGTCCAATTAAATCGTTCGTTTGATAAGTTTGGTTTTTATGGAACGTATGTTACACCCAAAATTCGATAAAAGGGGTCAAGTATACTCACAGCGCGTATTCGGTTAGGTTTGCGGAATCGGTGCCGGAGAATATCCTGATTTCAGATAATTTACGTGAGTGATAGGTTACTATGCGTTAAACGGTATCGATTTGCGTGAAATCGGCAAAATTGGGTTGAAATCGAACAAAATAGTGAAATTGGGCTGGCCCAGTCGAACAGGCCACTCAATCGAGTGGGCCTGGTCGGTCGGACGGATGGGCCTGATCGATCAGACGGATGGGCCTGATCGATCGGACGGCTTGATCGATCGAATGGGCCGTTCGATCGAATGGGCCACTCGATCGATTGGCCTGTTCGATCGAATGGGCCACTCGATCGACTGGTCTGTTCGATCGATTGGGCCACTCGATCGACTGGTCTGTTCGATCGATTGGGCCACTCGATCGACTGGTCTGTTCGATCGATTGGGCCACTCGATTGGCCATCCTGTTCGGCTGTTTTCGATGATTTTTCGAGCGTTTATCGGCGTTTTGGGTCGAGTCGTTATGACGAGGTGTTAAGCAACTGAAATCCCGTCAATTCCGACCTGTTTCATCGGCCGGGAATCACCCCGTTCGTCAGATTTGGTCGTTTTTGTCGGTTTTTCCGTGTTTGACCCGAAATCGATCATTTTATGTATAGATCTGATGTAAAAACCTTGATTTTACTTAGGAAAAGCCCTAGATCTGAGTTGTTCTTGATGATATGAGGTCAACACTTGAAGTTCATAAGAACTTTGTGATGAAATCTATCCGAACATCCCAAATCCGTGGCCTTTTGACTAGAAAAACATTGATTTGGGTGAGATTCATGAAGAATCGTATGGAAATCATTCGGATCTAAGTTGTTCTTCATGGGATGACATCACCTTTGAAGAACTTTATGGTGACATCACCTTAGAACACCCAAAATCCGTTGATTTCACGGTTAAAAACTGAGATTTGAAAGGTAGAAAGATGAAGGATTGCATAAGGATCAAAGAAGTACAAGATTCGGGTTGAAAACTTACACGAATTGGGAGAAATCGAGAGGTTTAGGGTCTGGAACGTCTTCGTCGAGTAGTGGCAGCAACAACAAGTGTTGGAGGGTGGATGAGGGGTATTTATAGGCAAGGAAGGAGAAAAAGGAGGAAAACAGCAACTGGATCGGCTGGCCCAGTCGATCGAACAGCCCAGTCGATCGAGCAGCCTGCTCGATCGATCGGCCTGTTCGATCGATCGGCCCAGTCGATCGATCAGCCCAGTCGATCGAGCAGCCTGCTCGATCGATCGGCCTGTTCGATCGATCGGCCCAGTCGATCGATCAGCCCAGTCGATCGATCGGACTGGCCCATCTGATTGGGCTGGTCTGATCGATTGGACTGGTCTGATTGATTGGACTGGTCCGTTCGGAAGCCTTTCGATCCCGTTTTTGGTGCGATTTCGATGGTTTGAACCATATTTTCATATATTTATATAATTATTAAATTATTTATTATTATTAATCACAAAAGGGCCGTATATACGTATTTATGTATCCAATATTCAGTGCGTTGATCGAGTTACGCGTGCCTTCGAGTGCGTTCTTCGATGTGATGTGCCACAATGATTACCGGGGCACTACTTACTCGTATTGCTATCATCGTCATGACGGCTGGAGTCATAGCACTCACCCGATAGTCCTTGTTAGCGTTGATTACTTACGTTTTGACACCTCACGCTTATCGAGAAGGGTAGATTAGGCCTTTACTCGACATCATCGTGAGTGTTTTGCAAAATAGGTTTGTACTAATGATAGAATATGCGTAATCATTCGATTATACTTCGATTTAGCGATAAAATTGGTATGATTACATTATGATCCGAATCTCCGGTGCTAGGCGTAACGAGTGTATCGAGTAGTAACAACGCACAAAGGTGCGGGTTGTTACAGTATCCCCTCCTTTAGGAAATTTCGTCCCGAAATTAATCCAGTAGTAGGGTCGTACGGGTTGATGCGATTGAGAGTAGAGATTATTAGCGTCTAGATAACGAGCGATCGATTACGATTCAACAAGCGAAGACAGAGGGAAATATACGATTCGGTTACTTAGAAGTGATAACACACATATAAAAGCAATCCCATAGCGTTTTAAACTTACCAATACTCGATTAATCTCCGAAGTAAACTAAGAAAAATCTCCTCACGGCGCGGTGTTGACCGTTTTCGATGTCCACGCCAGCGCTATGGGGAGGGTTTTGTTAATTGATAATAGGTTTTGAGTTTTACATTTTAAAAGAATCAGGTGGCAAAATAAGTTTTAAGAAAACTTTCCTACAACGTGGGTTCGAGCGGAACTCGACTGCCGAACCCTCGTTCTCGGGAAGATTCCTGTCGGTCATTGCAAAGGTTTTTAAGAAAAGAATTGGACTTACGAAATTTTCATTGGGCACGGAGCCAAACTGATTCAATGTTTTCTCCATGTTGTAAGGAATTTCATTTGTCCAACGGTTTTAGTAAAAATTTTATAAAAATAGGTTTTCCTTAATACTATGGAAAAATAACTTACATCGGGCCCCACGTGGCACCTTCCCACAAAAGTTCGTTAATATGGTTAAAACACTTATATATAGGAAGTACCAGCGGAGTATCCACCATGCTTTACCCATATTAACTCTGTTTCATGAGGCAGTGTCATGCGTGCCGATAAGACACAGATAGAATTTCGATTCCCTTGATCCTAGCGATGAGGTGCTAGACCGAGTTTTGAATAGAAATAAGTTGGATGCAAACCAAGCGTAGGCAGCGGGTGCGAGTAGTCCGGTCGCACAACGCTGATATGGTATGCTTGGTTGGGCAACGAATGACACGATTTTGATTCGGGTAAATGAGATTTCGATTTGATTCCACACGAAGTTCGCATGGCACATTTCCACAAGACTTGCTAATATGACAAACACCATGTTTCCATATTAGTTTTATCTTGTGAAGCAATGTCATGCACCCTAACATTACACCACCTGCGATGACTTCCAAGTAACATTCGAACATCGATAGACAATAGATTTCAACAGATTGATAAGCGACGATTGTTGCGTTGCGAGTGATAGACGATTGATTGAACTGATTACACCACGAATAGTACTAAGGCTAGCCCACACGGCCTTTTTCCACAAAGTCAACTAATATGGTCAAAACATCACCATGTTTCAACCTTGTTAGTTTCGTCTCGTGAAGCGAGGTCTTGTGCGCTAACATGACACGTAGAATGCGTGCATTGATAAGTAATAGCGAACCATGATAAGAGTATCGAGTTGGTGGATTAGGTGCGAGGCGCGTTAAGAGTGGAAGGCGGCGAGTGATTCTCGATACTCGTCTAGCGAATCCACAATAGACGATCCACACCAGCTGATAGAGGTTCACACAATTGACAACAACTAGCGTTAGAGATTTCTAGACAAACACATGATGCGATTGCGATTTCGAGCCACTTATCGAATGATTTGATTGCGAGATTGATCCGGCAAAACTGCGATTAAGTTGCGTTCTAGACTTTACGACCAGTCTCGCGTTGCTCCAATTGCTCTTCGGGGTGAACTTACCTAAGTTCATCGATGTGGCAATTTGTGTACGCGGACTTACGAGAAGCCTCGCAGTGATGCGGTTTAGTTTTGTTACGCCTTGTGATTGATGGTAGAGTGTCAAATTAACCATAATAGTATAATAGGTCTAATAACGTCCAACTCCACATGGCACTTTCTTCACGAAGTTTCGGTAGTATGGTAAAGCGTACCCCCGCGTCACCCCTACTACTTATGCCCCGTGCTTTGGTGTCACACTTTGTTGACACGGCCTTGACCGTGCTTTTAAACGTTATGGCACCATTAGAACTTCACTACGATCTCCGTGCACTGACCAAGATAATCCCGTGTGCACCCGTGATTAGTTGTCCCTTGCACGTATACCGTACCTCGTTCTAAGAGTGTTATAGGGATAAAATACATAATATAGTACATAGTGCTAGCGTCTAGATAGTGCTCGATTGTAAGAGAAATAGAATCCACACACGATGATATATGAAATAAGTTCCAGAAATGATAGCGATAAGTCGGATTATTACAACAACATTAGGATCAAAATAACGTTGTTGTGGATACTTGCGGAGACGGCGGTTGCTGATGACTTCCTTCCAGGTCACGGTCCTGTACGACACTGCGACGTATAATGCCCATACCAGTTGCAATTTGCGCAATAGCGACATTTTGCTTCTAGCGGGTGATGATACGTGCATGTGAAACACAGGGGATGAGATCCATTGTAAGCGCGTTGTGACTGAACTGGGACTGATCGGAGAGGTTCGGGTTGCGGCAGTCCAGTTGTTGAAGAGTCTGGGCTCACGGTCCTTCGTTTGCGGCTCGGTTGGGCTTCTTGAGTTGATGCGGCGTCGTCTTCGGATTCGCCTGACGATTTAGCGGAGGCATTGTCAGAGTAATTCTTAGAAGAATCCTCCGAGGAGCTGTCAGATGATCCATCGACCGATTCTCCAGAGGAATCGTCGGACGAGTTGATGATGATTGCTTGATGAGCTCGTTTGACAGGCTTCTTGGAGAAGAATCCGTCCACGACTCGTTTGCTGTTGAGCTCTGCGGCTAGACGGTAGGCTTCTTCGATGGCAATAGGTTTTGCAGCTTCGACAAAATCGCCCACACACTCTGGCAAGCCACGAATATACTTCGCGATAGCTTTCTTTGGAGTGTCGACCTGACTCGGGCAGATTACGCTAAGCTGTTTGAACCTTGCTGTATAGCTCGCATTGTCACCTTCGGTTTGCTTGAGTTTCCAAAATTCGTTCTCTAGCTTCTGGACTTCGTGAGGAGGACAATATTCTTCCTTCATGAGTTCCTTCAGCTCACCCCATGAGAGGGCGTAAGCTGCGGAGATCCCATGTTTGTTGCGTTCGACGGTCCACCAATCGAGTGCTCGTGATTGGAATACTCCGGTGGCGCAAGTAGTTTGAAGGTCCTCGGGGCACCCACTCTGACGAAGGGTAACCTCGATGGCATCGAACCACTGGAGTAATTGAGAAACATCTCCTTCACCCGTAAAAGGCATCGGATCACAGGCTTTGAAGTGTTTGTAGAGGAATGCAGATTCCGTCTTGACGTCTTCCGGGGCTCGAGAGTGGCTTTGAGAGTGCACTTGCGCGACAATTTGAGGAATAAGCTTGACCACTTCCTTGGTCACAATTGAGGCAATCCTCTTATCGGCGCGTCGTTGGGCTCTTCTCCTAGCTACTCGTCTCGAGATCGAGTTGTTGGAAGGCATCTAGACAGAAGGATTCGGAATGAGATTCGATCATAATGATTTCTGAACTTTTGATGCGATTTGATTCGATCAAAACTTGGTATAGAATTATTTAAACACATAGGAGCCACATAGGAAAATACTAGATTCCTAACCTCTCACATAATTGATTCGTTTTGTATATAGTACGTATAGGTATAGCTGTAGGTTACACATAGATATTGGTTCAGAATTCGCGAGGACGCGGTAAGGGAAATAGCGTGAGCGAATTCGAGTACTTAGGCGTTTGTTTTGTTGCGATCATTCGGTCTTTGTTTTAGATTGCGATGGCTGTGCAAGTTGTGCGCTTTGTAATTCGAGGTTCGTAACTCCGATAAATCGAGAAATCGGTAAATCGTAAAGCTTAAATTTGAAAACTCATAGACGTAATTGATACCATATACGTAATAGTTTAGATAGAATGCCTTGGGTGTTTAGGCGTTGACTACCCAAGTAACCCGACTATACCCAACAAGTTCGGGCATACGCGTTGACCTAGGGGACTCATGCTTCCACTGGGATGCAGCTCCTGACATTCGTCTCTCTAGTCTTCGCGTAGCCTGAGTCGTTGTTATGGTCGTGACCTTGGTGAGAGCTTTTGTAAACCATTTTATAGAGTGGAACAGTTGATTAAGGTATGGGTTTCACCCCTGGCTTAACAACTTCGTTCCCATTTGTGGTTGTGCTCATCGAATAAATCCGAGAGTTCCACCAGAATTTCGAAATGGAGACCTTTTGTCGAGATGTGGATGTCACTCCTAGCTCAACAAAGAGTTCTCGTGCTAGAAAAATACGCTGAGTGAGTGATCCTATCGAGAGTTATTGGTTTTCACACCTGGTCTCGACTAGATCACTCGGTTTTGTTATGCGAGTAGTTTTGAAAACATGTGTATTGTGTCAGCCTTAGGAAAGGCTAAGTAACCTTCTAGCCTTAGGAAAGGCTCTTTGTGTGAAGCTGTAGTATGCGGTGTTCACACAATAGTTGTAAATTTTCAACAAATTCGATCGAGAGTAGCAAGTTGGCCCAAACAAACCCTAACGAGTTCGTAAGAGTCGGCCTGTGGGTACTTAGACTATAGACTAGGTCAATTTTTCTAAGACATCGACCCGGACTAGGTCAAGTCTCAAACTTTGCCTAATTCCCTATAGTTATGGCTCTGATACCAATCTGTCACACCCCAACCGATGGCGGAATCATCGGGGCGCGGCACTAGGCGAATCAGATTGCTCAAGAGAATCCATAACAACTATATTGCGATAATATTTATTACATTTGTCATCCCATACTAACAAACAATACAATCACGTAAGTCATCACAGATTTCTTGTCCTCTCGAACAATTCAAATCCGACAACCTAGATTTTAGATGAGTTTCTAGACTTCCTAGCTTGATTTGATGTAAACTTCGGCTAAACCTGCAACATACGTTAAAACTTTGTCAATACAAAAGTATTGGCGAGTATACAGGTTTGATATGTGATAGTGTGATAGATTAAAAGTGCTGCGAATTTCCACATGCATAAACGTAATACACAACATGTATACTCACAAAACTGATACTACCAGCTAAGTCCTCGATGCTCGACTCTTGATGGCATAACTAGACCCCGTCGGGCGAAATAGTACTATACTAGTCTTGGTGGGACGTCACGAGTATAAGTCCTAGCATACATGCAACTAGCATCACGTATATCTATGCAAACAGTTATTCGCAAGTGATAAATAGTCCAATTAAATCGTTCGTTTGATAAGTTTGGTTTTTATGGAACGTATGTTACACCCAAAATTCGATAAAAGGGGTCAAGTATACTCACAGCGCGTATTCGGTTAGGTTTGCGGAATCGGTGCCGGAGAATATCCTGATTTCAGATAATTTACGTGAGTGATAGGTTACTATGCGTTAAACGGTATCGATTTGCGTGAAATCGGCAAAATTGGGTTGAAATCGAACAAAATAGTGAAATTGGGCTGGCCCAGTCGAACAGGCCACTCAATCGAGTGGGCCTGGTCGGTCGGACGGATGGGCCTGATCGATCGGACGGATGGGCCTGATCGATCGGACGGCTTGATCGATCGAATGGGCCGTTCGATCGAATGGGCCACTCGATCGATTGGCCTATTCGATCGAATGGGCCACTCGATCGACTGGTCTGTTCGATCGATTGGGCCACTCGATCGACTGGTCTGTTCGATCGATTGGGCCACTCGATCGACTGGTCTGTTCGATCGATTGGGCCACTCGATTGGCCATCCTGTTCGGCTGTTTTCGATGATTTTTCGAGCGTTTATCGGCGTTTTGGGTCGAGTCGTTATGACGAGGTGTTAAGCAACTGAAATCCCGTCAATTCCGACCTGTTTCATCGGCCGGGAATCACCCCGTTCGTCAGATTTGGTCGTTTTTGTCGGTTTTTCCGTGTTTGACCCGAAATCGATCATTTTATGTATAGATCTGATGTAAAAACCTTGATTTTACTTAGGAAAAGCCCTAGATCTGAGTTGTTCTTGATGATATGAGGTCAACACTTGAAGTTCATAAGAACTTTGTGATGAAATCTATCCGAACATCCCAAATCCGTGGCCTTTTGACTAGAAAAACATTGATTTGGGTGAGATTCATGAAGAATCGTATGGAAATCATTCGGATCTAAGTTGTTCTTCATGGGATGACATCACCTTTGAAGAACTTTATGGTGACATCACCTTAGAACACCCAAAATCCGTTGATTTCACGGTTAAAAACTGAGATTTGAAAGGTAGAAAGATGAAGGATTGCATAAGGATCAAAGAAGTACAAGATTCGGGTTGAAAACTTACACGAATTGGGAGAAATCGAGAGGTTTAGGGTCTGGAACGTCTTGGTCGAGTAGTGGCAGCAACAACAAGTGTTGGAGGGTGGATGAGGGGTATTTATAGGCAAGGAAGGAGAAAAAGGAGGAAAACAGCAACTGGATCGGCTGGCCCAGTCGATCGAACAGCCCAGTCGATCGAGCAGCCTGCTCGATCGATCGGCCTGTTCGATCGATCGGCCCAGTCGATCGATCAACCCAGTCGATCGAGCAGCCTGCTCGATCGATCGGCCTGTTCGATCGATCGGCCCAGTCGATCGATCAGCCCAGTCGATCGATCGGACTGGCCCATCTGATTGGGCTGGTCTGATCGATTGGACTGGTCTGATTGATTGGACTGGTCCGTTCGGAAGCCTTTCGATCCCGTTTTTGGTGCGATTTCGATGGTTTGAACCATATTTTCATATATTTATATAATTATTAAATTATTTATTATTATTAATCACAAAAGGGCCGTATATACGTATTTATGTATCCAATATTCAGTGCGTTGATCGAGTTACGCGTGCCTTCGAGTGCGTTCTTCGATGTGATGTGCCACAATGATTACCGGGGCACTACTTACTCGTATTGCTATCATCGTCATGACGGCTGGAGTCATAGCACTCACCCGATAGTCCTTGTTAGCGTTGATTACTTACGTTTTGACACCTCACGCTTATCGAGAAGGGTAGATTAGGCCTTTACTCGACATCATCGTGAGTGTTTTGCAAAATAGGTTTGTACTAATGATAGAATATGCGTAATCATTCGATTATACTTCGATTTAGCGATAAAATTGGTATGATTACATTATGATCCGAATCTCCGGTGCTAGGCGTAACGAGTGTATCGAGTAGTAACAACGCACAAAGGTGCGGGTTGTTACAGCCCTAAATAAAAGAGGCACTTTTAAAATCTTGAAAAGATACTATTTATGGGAAATAGAAAATTTCTCCGGCAAGACAAGGCAGCACTAACCAATATCCGCCATGATAATGACTAGTTAATTAAGTCATCATACTTATTTAGTAAATCTTAATTATATATAAAAATATTTTACTTTGTACTGTAAAGAGAAGACATATTTTCATAAAATAATATAAAAATTAGAGGGACAAATAAAACTATATAAATAATAGTCTATCACATGTTTTGTAGTAACTATGTACAGTAACGCTCTGGCAAGAAAATGACTATATAAGAATAATATGGTAGTCATCAACTATGTTGGGTTAGGGGAACATGGTAATATATAAGAATAGTCCCCGTTTTCACTTATTTACAACATTTTTAAATACATTCACAACGTTATATGATTTCAAAATGAAAATAAGTAATCACATTGAATCAACCCATTAAGTATTATATATATTTACAAAATATTTTACAAATACTTTTATACAATAAATATTTTTACACCTTTATTTACCACTTTCATTTAACGTTATAAATAAAAGTGAATTCTTTTACAAAATAATAATACTAAAATATTTTGTAATGTAATAACTTCATTGCAGTGTTTTGTAATGTATTACATAATAAATATAAGTTATTTTACATAGTATAGTAAAATACTATAATATTTATTTAACAGTAGTGACCATTTACATACAGTAAAAATGTGTAATAAATAATATATATTACATTTGCTTTACAAATATAATATAAATTGGTCATGCCAAAACAACTTGTTCTTATTATATTTCGATCTATAGGACATAGTATGAAAAAAAAATATATGGTCACTAATAGTGTACTATCACATTGTTTCATAATTAAAACAACTTGGAACTTTAAAATGAAACACTAACTCTATTTTCTTTCCGTATATCCTTACAATTCACTCATGTCAGCACATTGATTTTCTCATATTATAATTTAATATTTGACAAATCATTTTCATGCCTTTATTTCAATTGGAACCTGTCAATTCTAAAAGTCTTACTCAGTTGCCAATCCAAGTAAGCTTTCTTTTGACAAATAATTTTTATTGATTCTAAAAGTCCTTCACATTCATTCTAAATATCTATTAATCATATATCTTTTGGATTGAACCTAGTCACCTTAGAAATTATATCATTTCATCTCATTCGTTTGTCATCAATTTCTTGAACTAATTCAGTTGAATCTTTGAATCCTACTTATGGTACAACTCGTATTCACAAAATTAGATATTTTGATTCTGTGATAGCTATCTTAATATTGTTTTATTGACTAAAATATAACATAAGTCTAAAAGAAATATCATAAACCAAATCTCGAGGACGAGATTTTTATTAAGGTGGGGAGAATATAACAACCCTCATCAAAACTATTATTTATTATTTCATCCAATAGGAAACCCTAATTGAGACACCCAAGTGATTCTGTACAAACCCTAAAATTTTCAGAACAATCGGAATCAGGATCAGGCCCCCTAAAACCCAGGGGGGTAAACCCTAGCGGACGATTATCTAAATAACTTGTTGTCGAATTCAAATTTGGAGAAATCATCAACTCAGCAGGCCTAGTCCCACACGCGGCAAACCTATGACCCTTTCGTGTCCTTTACGGACCGTAAAGGAAAAAATGCTTACGGTCCGTAAGCATTTCAAAATTCGTGTATAAATAGCAGACATTGGGACTTGAATTCTGGCGATTGAACGACGTAAAAACTCGTAATACACACTGAGTTACGTTCTGTTTACTATCAAATCACTAATTAGGATAGCGGGGTGCTGCTACGATATCGGGTATTAACTCAATCGCTGCTATGATTCAATGTCCGACCGATTGAAACTATCCAATGGATGTTTTAGTACTATCCTTTGTCATTTGTTGTGATTCCGATGGATGTTTAAGTGATTGCACTTTGTCATTCGTTGTGAGGGTTTTAATCTCGTGAGTTATCGTAATTGTTGTATTAAGTTACCTACCTAGTTCGTATGCACTAGGTTACAAGGTTAAATCCATAGGCTAAGCTCTGCCTGTATAAATCTGCAATATATCAAGGATTATCTGTAGACTAAACTTTGGCCATATGAATCTGCATGCTTATAATGTGAGTCATTATCTTTTTATCAACTGTTTTACAAAACTCCAAGTTATTTTTAAAGTTATAATTACAGGGATTAAGTCTTTGTAATCACCAAATTACAGCCGGTATGTGGGGTTTTGTATACATCACTTGATAACCGTCACCATTGGACAACGGGTTAGCCAAGGGGTGATATGACCATAGTCACAGACACCATCGGGCAATGAGGCTACCGATGGCTGGTCGAGTGACAAATACTGTGGGTAGTTGGTTGATAATCAGAAACATTGTAATCGCTCTTAATACTGTAAATTATAACAAAGTTATAATTTTAGTGATTGAGTCTTTGCCAATCTTAAAGAAGCAAATGTAAAAACTCTCAATGCTGTGAATTATAACAAATATGTTTTTGTATAAAACCTGAATGAACTCACTCAGTATTTCCCGCTGACAAAACCTTTTTAAAACGCATTTCAGGTAATTACAGTAGATTGGAGTAAGAATTGGATCCGGCACTGAAGGACTTCGAGAAGTGGCTTATTTTATTAATTAAATCAACTTAAGAAATATTGTTTTTGGGTTTATTCCGTATTAAAAGCTATCTTTGTAAAACATGGAATTTATTCCATCTATTTAAATAAAATCTGGTGTTTCTAAACTCTGATATTTTTCCTAACTCACGGTCCTGATTAAATTTCCGCTGCAATATTTTTCAAAATAATCACCGGTACCACTGGGCTGTTCGCGACTCCCGATTCCGTCCAGGGTGGGTCGGGGGTCGTGACAACTGGGGTGACCATGCAAGGCAATTTATTATTACGGGGGCCCACGTAATAACAACTTGTAGTGCATGGGAATCCTGGTGGGCTCTGCGGGTCAAACCAAGAGATCACTATCCATTCGAAGTTCTTAAGTTGTTCAAATTTCTATCTAGTCGAACACTAACCGGAATGGTTACTATAACACTCTACAATAACAAGAAAACTAGGGCTAGGCCCAATGACAGTAAAACTAGGGCTAGGCCCAATGACATTAAAAACTAGGGCTAGGCCCAATAACAAGAAAACTAGGGCTGGGCCTAATAACAATGAAACATGGGATAAGCCCAATGACATAGGTTCAAAGCCGTTCGCATATAATTCAATACGTATAGAATACATGAATACACATAACAATCGAGCGAGTAAACTATCAACGCTCTAAAATACAAAGTTGTTCCAAAGATGACAAACGAGAACATAATAAAGAATTCAAGATGAATAACTTGTACGAGATCCGAAAGACCTAGTGTCTAACGAGATTAGTACACATGTAGGTTATTGACACGTACGGACGCTCACTTCGATATCATATTACACGGAACGCAAATTTGTGAGTTCATGTCCATCCTTTCACTGTTTTTAATGTTTTGTTTTCAAAAACATCGAGGGGAAATACATGCTAAAACTATTGGTATGTTAGTTACGGAGTAGTAGATAACATGATCAATGTGCATAAGTAGGGAGATAACATTAGTAACCGTTAATCACTTAGTGACCAAGGTGCAAAAGGTGTAGATCTATTGGGCTTGAGGCACGCCCCACTCCTGGTTGGTATACCCTGGAGTGCTTTTGTGATCCCAATGATGACAAAGTGTTCTCGATTTGGTTATTTGCTTATGGTACATTATGTCAGGGGGCTCGCTACCCACTGATAGATCCTTAACAGACTCCATGAATGAATCAGAACATACCATGATTACAAGATAACATTTATGAGATTTCACATGATAACAAATACTGCATGAACTCGCTCAACTTTTTGTTGACTTTTTAAAACTACATGTATTTCAGGAAACAGGTATTGAGCCGGTGATTCACTATGGGATTCGGGAAAACAAATGACAACGATGGCCACTTTTGGAGGGTTTGTCTTTTATATCCCAACTTCGTATGGGTATATAGGGGACAAAACCTCACTATGTTTTATGTCAAAAGCTATCTTTTGTTATGTGTAAATAACTTAGAACTATGATATGTCAAACGTTGTTGAAAACTTGTAATCTTTTGTAGAAAACTATATATCTATGGCATCGTTGTTGGTTCATGTTGTTAATACATTTGGATGCAATGATTACCTTTCTTACGTCACACACAATACGCTTCCGCTACTAGCAGGGTGTGACAGATTGGTATTGCATTACATCGCTATGCATTAAACTAGTTTGTTAGCGAACCGACGAACTAGCAAGCGATATTTTCGCCACTATAACAACCAAACGAAGAGCCTAGTGAGCTAGTTAAGTTTAATTTGGAACTCGAAATAACTTCATACATCACTCGGATGCAAGATAACAACTTGCAGAAATATTTGTCGGTACGCCATAAAAGCACCGTTAATGAACCGACAACCGAACAAAAGGCATCCAAGATACCAAAACATAATTTTTACTAGTTTAGTGACCTAGTTAACAATAATTATCATCTAGTTTATTAATTACCCTCTAATGGTGTAATTAAACCCCTAATCACTATAATTGATTTAATTACCAAAATATCTTGATTTTAATAACTTTTATATAAAAAAAGGGATATAATACCCCCCCTTGTGAAAACGGTTCTAAGTGGGCCCACCCACTTGAAATTTTGTTGATAACTTGTCAAGATTTAGGGTATGGTAGGAGGCATGGTTGTTGAAATATGAACATACATCCCCATTATTACCATACTTGAAACACCTTACGTCTACCATACTTCCTCAAAGTTGAAAAAAAAAGAAACTTCCCTTGGACCCTTCATTTCGGCAGCCATGAGATCACCATAAAACCCACCACAAAATTTCTATTTACTTCTTATTTTTCACATAATCTAAGCCTTACAAGATCACTTATACATGGGTTAAGTATGGAGCATCATTAGGAGTCTTATTGGAGTTTAACTTTCTTCTTATTTTCTTATTTAGCTTGTGCAATATTGTAAGTCTTCTAATCACCATTTTTAAGCTTCTTATTACTAGTAATTCATGGAAGTACAAGTTGATTGTCTTGAAATTAAAGTTAAACACAATACGCTTCCGCTACTAGCACGTATTGTTTGCACTTAACATTCGATCTATAACACGAGTCGTCTGAGACTAGTCATCGAAAGCAAACAAAACTCGTTAGCCACTCATGGAGGATTTTTCCTCAACATTCTCGAAATTCTTGTACATGGGCTGGTTCTTTGGTGTCTATGACACCTTACCTTATCTTATTATCGGAGATGATTACATCAAACTTCGTCGTTTGATATTTGTCTTATTCCAAGGGATACTATGGCATGAGCCAAGCTACAACCCCTTCATTTTATTATTCGACATCTATGGAAATTATAACAATCTTGTTGAAGCTCATGGAGCTCAAGGAGTATCAAAGTATTCGTCACACGTGCTAGTGCGGCGAAGGATTTTTCCTACTTTGGGTGATCGAGATCCATGAAGTATGGGATACACGTTGTAAAAATTGGAGACGACCGTTTGGTTTCTCCTTCTCAACGAATTACTTCTTTTCCCATTTAGGCACATGGCTAATACACTCAAGAGGTACTATGCATTTTGGAATGCATTTATTCATGTATATCATTGTTCAAACATACCAGAGCAACGCTGTCTTGAGGTTTCCATGACCAATCACATTCTTAATTCTTAGGCGCATGATAGGCTATATCTGTCCAAATAAAAGCCTAGACCCAATGATACTATGTATCGAAAACAACGTGGCATCGACAAGAAAATCTACGCCTAGAAGAGGGTCAGTTAATCAGCGCCCTACTATTAAAGTTGAACTAGAGGTCATATGGAACAACATGAGGTTGTCGAGTCGACACTAGTGATGGTACTAATGGTACCGGTAGTTCAAGTGGTTCAAATCCCAATGGGACGAGAATGAGTGGCAATGCCACACTTGGAGATGCAATCACACCAGATTTTAATCCTAAGGCTTTTCCGTATTATAAGCCGCGAGACCTCATTGATACGGAAGGTGCGGTGAGTTCTATCCGTTAGATGAAGATAAGGAAGTCAGTTAACCTTGCTAATAAATGTACTCCTAAGTAAACATTTTGGGTAAACTAATAGCCTTCTGTTGAATGAGGCGTTAACTTGGTGGAATCTCGAAGTGCAAACTATAGGGAGTAATACAACAAGAGGTTATTGTGGGAAGAACTCAAGAATCTTAAGCGAGAAGAGTATTGCTCGCTAGTGGAAAAATTCCAAGTTTGGGAACCGAGCTCTAGAACTCGATCATGATTAGAGCTAATGTTGTTAGTTACCCCGACGCCTCTACAATCTGTCAAGGATTGATTGCATATTGGATAACACTCGAATCTAAACGCACTGAGCGCTACATTTGGGGTTTAGCCCTGAGATCCGAATCATGATCACATCATGTCACCCTACCTAGATTTATTTTCAAGTAACTTTCTCAGTTAGTCTCGCCAAGGGTGTGGTGAGGATGGGGGACTGCCCAAGGAGGGTGTTAAGAGAAAGAGAAATCCCGTGACACGCAAAGCGAAGGCGATTACTGCCATAATCGATGCTCGCATTAAGAAGTATGCTAATAACTTGTCAAAATTAGGAATGAGATAGGTGAAACTTTCATCATGAGGGCACTTGCAAAAGTGACAAGAGTAGCAGTGTGGTGAGACTTGGCACAAAACAGAAACTAATGAGTTAGCTATATTTAAGAATGAACGAGGTGGTTTTTACTATGGCAAGGAGGTCACTACGAGCATGGATGGTTAAGGATGAATCAAGTTAGTGAGTAAGCAAGTCCAGGGGTATGCTATACTCTACAACCATCATGTATCAATTCTTTGGATACCAACGCCGGCTTAACTTACTGTCTTTAGATACTAAGCATATACACGAATTAGAGTCATGTAGGTTAAACATGTCTTGCTCTATCAAGTTAGCTAATGAGGAATTAGCGAAGTCATGTGAAGTCATTAAGGGTCACTGATACGTTCCTATCAACCGACCCGTTGCATCCGTTTTGTTTAACACCGGTGTCGGTATTAGTTTCACCCCCTAGAATTCAAAGTATGCTTGGCCGAGTCAAGTAAACAAGACGTCCTCTCATTCAACAGGATTGACCAATGGTAAATTAGTCAAGTCAGGAAAGGCATCAAAGGATGCACACTCGAACTTGGAGCACGAAAATTCGATAACGACTTTTCACTCATTCAATTAGGTTGTTACGACTTAACTTCTGGCATAGACTGGTTGGCCGACAACTGAGCAGAAGTAGTTGTGCTGCGAACACTATTATTCTTTTTCCCCCTGTCTGATGAGAGAACATCTTTTGGTGCATGGAGAGAAACACGACACACGGCTGCTGACCAACAACTGTATGAAGGCTCGGAAGAGTCTGAGAACAGGATGCATCGCCTTTCTTGTCCATGTGGTCGACAAGAAGGCCGAGTAGCGCAAGGTGGAGGACATGCCTGTGGTAATGGAATACCCTGAAGTCTTTCCAAAAGACTTGCCGAGACTACCTCCGCAGCGACAAGTCGAATTCAGTATCGATCTTGTGCCAGGAGCTGCACCGGTGGCGAAAGCTTCATATAGACTCGCACCCTCGGAGATGCAGGAATTATTTATTCAGTTTCAGGAATTGTTTGACAAAGGATTCAATAGACCGAGTTTCTCACCTTGGGGAGCTCCGGTGCTATTTGTCAAGAAGAAAGACGGAACCTTTCGAATGTGTATAGATTACCGAGAACTAAACAAGTTAGCCATAAAGAACCGGTATCCTTTACCAAGGATTGATGACTTGTTCGATCAGTTACAAGGTTCTAGCTTCTATTCCAAAATTGATCTAAGATCCGAACACCATCAGCTGAGGATCCAAGAGGAAAGCATTCCTATGATAGCGTTCAGGACTAGCTATGGGCATTACTAGTTCCTTGTTATGCCCTTTGGCTTAACAAACGCTCCTGCCGTATTCATGGATTTGATGAGTCGAGTATGTAAGCCATATCTCGACAAGTTCGTGATCGTATTCATTGATGACATTTTAATATACTCGCGAACCAAGGCGGAACATGAACAACACTTGAGAACTATTCTGGAGCTACTTAAGAAAGAACAATTGTATGCCAAATTCTCAAAATGCGAATTTTGGATTCGCGAGGTCCAATTTCTCGGTCACGTTGTGAATGAGAATGGAATACATGTGGACCCAGCTAAGATAGAAGCCATAAAGAACTGAAACGCTCCCAAGACCCCAACGGAAGTAAGACAATTTCTAGGCTTAGGGATACTATTGTAGATTCATTGAGAATTTCCCTAAAAATTGCTCAACCGCTAACCTTGCTCACTCAAAAGCATAGAAAGTTCGATTGGTGTGGAAAATAAGAAACGTCATTCCAATTACTTAAAAATAAACTATGCCAAGCGCCAGTCTTATCACTCCCTGACGGTACCGATGACTTCGTGGTGTACTGTGATGCAACGCGTCAAGGCTTGGGCTGCTTGTTAATGCAACGTGAAAAAGTCATTGCGTGCGCGTCATGACAGTTGAAAGTTCATGAAAAGAATTATACCACTCACAACCTGAAGTTGGGCGCAGTGGTATTCGCTTTAAAGATTTGGCGTCACTATCTCTATGGTACTATGTGTACCATATTCACAGACCATAAAAGTTCTGCGCCAGCGGCGATGGGTATAATTGTTGAATGACTATGACTGTGAAATCAAGTACCATCCGGGCAAAGCAAATGTTGTGGCGGATACTTTGAGCCGGAAAGAGCGAGTCAAAACTTTACGAGTACGAGCTTTAGAGTTAACCATTCAGATGAACTTCACTACTCGTGTGCGCGATGCACAACTAGAAACTCTAAAGCCGGAGAACATTCAAGCAGAATCCTTGTGAGGATTAGAGAAACGACTGGAAGACATTAAAGATGGCACAAGGTACTTCATGGGAAGAATCTGGATTCCTTACTTTGGCGGATTGCTAGACTTAGTATTGGATCACATAAGTCAAAATATTCAATACATCCCGAATCTGATAAGATGTATCAGGATGTAAAGGAATATTACTGGTGGCCTAATCTCAAAGGAGATAGTGCGACCTACGTTGGGAAATGCCTAACTTGTGCGAAAGTCAAGGCCGAATATTAAAAGCCATCTGGGTTATTACAACAACCCGAGATTCCTGTTTGGAAATGGGAGCAGATATCAATGGACTTCATTACGGGACTCCCACGGACCTCTCGAGGCCATGACATGATATGGGTTATCATTGATCGATTAACCAAGTCGGCTCACTTCTTACCTATTCGGGAAAAAGACAGTACCGCGAAGTTAGCTGAAATCTACCTCAACCAGATGGTGGCATGTCATGGAGTGCCTATTTCGATAATCACGGACCGGGATGGTCGCTTTGTGTCAAGAATATGGCAATCATTTCAAGAATCACTTGGATCTCGTTTGGATCTAAGCACAGCATTTCATCCGCAAACCAATGGACAAAGCGAACGAACCATCCAAACGTTGGAACACATGCTTCGCGCCTGTGTGATGGATTTAGGCGGAACTAGGATACTCATTTACCTCTGGTAGAGTTCTCGTATAATAACAGTTATCACACAAGCATCAAAGCCGCCCCATACGAAGCACTATACGGACGGAAGTGCCGATCACCGCTGTGTTGGGCGGAAGTCGGAGACAAACAACTCATTGGCCTTGAACTAGTCCAAGAGACTACTGACAAGATAGCAAAGATACGAGACCGTATCTAAGCGGCTCATGACAGACAAAAGAGCTACGCGGATAGAAGACATAAACCATTATCCTTCGAGGTTGGAAACAAAGTCTTACTGAAAGTCTCGCCTTGGAAAGGCGTAACTAGATTCGGGAAACGCGGAAAACTAAACCCGAGATACATTGGGCCATTCGAGATTCTAGAAAAGATCGGTACCGTCCGTACAAGTTGAAACTGCCAGAAGAACTCAGTAATGTACACGACACATTTCATGTGTCGAATCTCAAGAAAAGTCCGACCATTGAGACAGTTATCATCCCAGCGAATGAAATTCATGTAGACGACACGCTCCATTTACCGAAGAACCTGTTGAGGTTATGGACCGGAAAGTCCACAAGACAAGGAGATGTCGTATCGAACTAGTCAAGATCCGCTGGAATTCACGTCACGGACCCGAGTACACATGGGAACGTGAAGATTAGATTAAGGCGAAATATCCCCACCTGTTCGAGAAGACTCCTGCAAAGGATGGCTCAACTTGAATTTCGGGACGAAATTCTCTTTAACAGGGGGAGAATGTGACAACTGGCAAATAACTGGTAATTCCGTACAATCTAATCACTATTTATATTTCTAAATCTCATACATTTAGCGTAATTTAATTACGTAACTGTGTCATATACTGGATATCAATGTTACGACAAGAAAACAAAGCTAAAACATATGTTGGTTTTCGTCGTATTGCGAAACCAAACAAACAATGTCCTAAAAGTGTTAGTAGAAAGTGCTGCGTGCACTATTCACAGTTACACTATTCATGCCAGCAAAACTGTGAAAACAGAACGAAACACTGAAAAACGACACACGGATAACATAACCGAGTCCATTATAATAAGAAAACACTAATACGAAAACATATCTTGCAAAAATACAAGACTTTCCGGTACGACGCCCTAATTACAAAAATGTCTGTTTCGGCTAAAAATATAACATTTTTAACGCGTCCAGATCCGTAATATAGCATTTCCGGGACTCCGAAATTATATCAGTTGATGAAAAACACGCTAAAACATTTTAAGGATATCAACGGGATGGCCAAAATCACAAGTTTCCGGCATTACATCGCTATGCATTAAACTAGTTTGTTAGCGAACCGACGAACTAGCAAGCGATATTTTCGCCACTATAACAACCAAACGAAGAGCCTAGCGAGCTAGTTAAGTTTAATTTGGAACTCGAAATAACTTCATACATCACTCGGATGCGAGATAACAACTTGCAAAAATATTTGTCGGTACGCCATAAAAGCACCGTTAATGAACCGACAACCGAACAAAAGGCATCCAAGATACCAAAACATGATTTTTACTAGTTTAGTGAACTAATTAACAATAATTATCATCTAGTTTATTAATTACCCTCTAATGGTGTAATTAAACCCCTAATCACTATAATTGATTTAATTACCAAAATATCTTGATTTTAATAACTTTTATACAAAAAAGGGATATAATACCCCCCTTTGTGAAAACGGTTCTAAGTGGGCCCACCCACTTGAAATTTTGTTGATAACTTGTCAAGATTTAGGGTATGGTAGGAGGCATGGTTGTTGAAATATGAACATACACTCCCATTATTACCATACTTGAAACACCTTACGTCTACCATACTTCCTCAAAGTTGAAAAAAAAAAAGAAACTTCCCTTGGACCCTTCATTTCGGCAGCCATGAGATCACCATAAAACCCACCATAAAATTTCTATTTACTTCCTATTTTTCACATAATCTAAGCCTTACAAGATCACTTATACATGGGTTAAGTATGGAGCATCATTAGGAGTCTTATTGGAGCTTAACTTTCTTCTTATTTTCTTATTTAGCTTGTGCAATATTGTAAGTCTTCTAATCACCATTTTTAAGCTTCTTATCACTAGTAATTCATGGAAGTACAAGTTGATTGTCTTGAAATTAAAGTTAAACACAATACGCTTCCGCTACTAGCAGGGTGTGACAATAACTAAACTAAAAACAACCGAATTTCCAACGTGTAGGACGTGTGGGTCCTATTATTATATATTAGATTAGTTAAATCGCTTTTTTAGGACGAAGTGACTATCGTTACCACGTCATTTTTATTTATGTTTTGATATTTGGTATCTGCTTACCTTATCGACACGCGTTTTGCAAACATTAGGTCCCCGCCGCAACGCGCGGATGAAAATAAACTAGTAACTTTAAAACTACAATGTCTTAGGGGACGAGGCTAGCACTGCAAACGAACCAAACGTTTAGCGAATAGTTCATGAACTGTTCGACGGGAAGTTCGTTTGTTTTTGTTCGTTTATTAAACAAACGAACACGAACAAGTTCATTTCCTTAACAAATGAACACGAATATAAAATCTCGTTCGGTAAGTGTTCATGAACACATATATTTCTTAACAAATGAACACGTCCTCAAATAACGTATAAGTGATCAAAGCACAAACGTCCATGTCCTCAAAGATCTTCACATATTAGTTTTTTTTTTAAATAAAGTGACGACGTTTACCCTTACGTTATTTTAGTCATATAATGCGACGGGCTTATTTTTATATATGTGTCAATAAAAGTTTTATTCAAAGCGAATGGGTCAAATATAATTGATTATTTTGTTTCTTTATTGTGATAAACCGAATCGATACCATCTGAATAACATCGGGACCTGTTCCGGTTTTCGTTTTTATGGTTTTCTCGACATTCCTACCAGTATCCTCCTGACGAACCGAATCGATTCGATTCTAATCGAATAACATTGGTATTTGTTGCTATATCGAGTGTCGATATCATACCGGTGTTACGCTAGTATATAATGTGCTAGATTCTTTTGTTTGAAAGGATAGTGTCTAGCCATCAACTTGGATAGTTAATCTTCGTTCATAAGCGAATTATCAGTTTTTGTTCCTTAGGGTAGATGATCAGCATGTAAGCTCAATAGAAAATCTATCCGTCACATACATGATTAGCTTACACATAAGTTGACTTAGTAAAACAAGAACCAACATATGATCACATTTTACATACTTAAATATTTGACCAATTATAAATGAAGGGGAAGGTTCAAATGAAAACCACTAGTTATTGTGAAAACTCGAAAACTAATTAAAAAAAGCTAAAAAAACATACAAATTTTTTTTTTTTTTTTTTGCAAACCAAATTTCGTAGGTTTTTTTATATATAAAAAAAAATTTCAAAAAAAAAAAAAATTTGTGTAGTGCACATGTGTAATACTATACATGTGTATGTGTACTACACATGTGTATTATTACACATGTGCACTACACAAATTTTTTTTTTTTTGAAAAAATGTTTTTTTATATATATAAAAATCAGCGATTTTTATAAAAAAAAATTGAAAAAAAAAATTTGTGTGTTTTTTAGGCTTTTTTAAGTTTTTTTTTTTTGAACGGCAATAACGAAACTTTATTCATCAAAACGAGAGACCTAACGAATAGCAAGATGCTATACGTCACATCTTTCGGCCCAAGAGTACACCCATGATTACAATTAAAACATCACGACTATATCTAGGATCACAAAACAAAACAAGAGGCATATAACTAAAAACACTCTAGGGTGGATCGTTCCAAAATGTAAATTTACTCCATTCGTTCCATGTTAATTTTCGAGTTTTCACAATAAAAGTGGTTTTCATTTAAACCATCCCCTATAAATCAAAACTTCCAACTTTACCTAGTGAGTTCACATTTGTTAGGTCCGACATTTACGAGATTTAGCTTAGCTTTTATGGGCATGTCCAGCTTACCTCCTAACCCCGTTTTAAGGCTTAGGGGATACGGAGTGGGTGCGGCAAAGCAGCGGCAAACGAGTTTGCCGAGCGGCAAACACCGCCGCCGACCAACATGGGTCGCGGCAAAACTTGAAAAGCGGTAACCCTTTGCCGACTCGGGAAAACGAAATGGAACAAGGGGGGGCCACCTCCAACGGTAATATTACCGTTTAAAAAAAATATTTTTTTTTTTTAAAATTAAACTATATATATATATCACAAACCATTTAACCATATACTTTCTAGTTTATACTCATACAAACCAAAAAATACCACCAATTCCTTCTAAAAGTTTACCATACAAAATGGCGGATGAACTCCCGTTATGGTTCCCACCCATGAGTAGCGACGATTCATCCGATAGTAGCATTCTTTTTTTTCAAAATCTCATCGAAGAAGCCGAACTTCAAGATACCGGCACATCTAACCGAAGGAGATATATTGAACGTCAACGTGAGGAGGGGCATGAGACACTCATGGCGGATTATTTTGTCGAAGACCCGAAGTACAACGAAGATATCTTTCGGCATAGGTTCCGTATGTCGAAACGTTTGTTTCTAAAAATTGTGTCCGATGTGGAAGAGAACGACCCGTGGTTTGTAGAGGCCCCCGATGCGCGAGGTAGGAAGGGCTTTACGCCCTTGCAAAAGGTGACATCGGCTATTAAACAGCTCGCAACTGGAAACACTCCAGACGAGAACGACGAGTACTTGCATATGGCCGAAAGAACTTCCCGCGAGTGCCTAGAATATTTTTGTGACACGGTTTGCAAAATATATGGTCCAGAGTTCTTACGTAGACCGACAAGCCACGACATGACACTTTTATACCAAGCTCATGAGGAAAAACATCACCTTCCAGGTATGTTCGGTAGCCTTGATTGCACCCATTTCGTTTGGCGTTTTTGTCCGACAGAGTATCGAGGCCAATATATGCGAGGAGTCATAGATACCCGACTATTATGCTCGAAGCGGTTGCTTCTCAAGACTTATGGTTTTGGCATGCTTTTGCCGGTCCACCGGGTTCTCAAAACGATATCAATGTTCTACAACAATCTCCGTTATTTTTAACGGAACGAAATGGAACCGCGCCAAAATGTCCATTTTACGTTAACAACCATTTATACAAACGTGGTTATTTGCTCGTGGATGGAATCTACCCTTCGCGGTCCGTGTTTGTGAAGTCGATCCCTTACCCTCACGAAGTAAACGAAAAGAAATTCAAGAGGCAACATGAGGCGGCAAGAAAAGACGTCGAACGGGCTTTTGGTGTTTTGAAGGGGAAATGGGGTTTATTGAGTCGACCGATGCGAGCAAGATCGGTTAAAAAAATTAGGAATGTCGTGTACACGTGTATTATTTTACACAACATGATTTTGAAAGACGATGGAAAGGCGATAGCACCGGTGCACATTCGGGATCCTCCGGTCGAGCCGGCTCTAGACGATACGGTGCTGGGCGAGTTGTTGAATGAAGACACCCATTGGAGACTCAAACACGATCTCATAGATCATCTCGCAAGTCAAGATTTACCCCATCTTTTGGCCGATTCCGACGAAGACTAGTTTAAATTGTTTCATGCTAATGTAATTTTATTGTTTTTTAATTTAGTGTAACTTTGATGTTTTTAATTTAATTTATGAAACTTTATTGTTTTTTTAATTTAATGTATATATCCTAAATTTATTTATATTAAATAAATTATTGCAAAAAAAAAAAATAATAATAAAAGTTTACCACTTCAGCAAGTGTTTAAACCATTGCAACACTTTTCAGCAAAGTTTAAACACTTTTGCCTAATTGACATGGCGCGCTTTGATTGGTCGGTTATTTGTTTTGCCACTTTAAAGTGTTTAACCACTCCTTATACCCTTAACCTACAACCCTTTGGTACGTCTTGCATCACATAAAATAACCGACTACACTAAATTCACCGATAGTTTACATTTGTTAATCATATAAATGCACAAGATATTGAGGTTATTTAAGTATTGATGTAACTTGATTAGTAACTAGTTTATTGGGTAAAGTTCTTGTACAAATAATCTTAACATACTAAACATACAAATTGAAGGAAAACTCAAAAAGACAAGGTGACATTTTTGTAATTATCAATAACTATCAAAGTTACTCTACAAATATACCTAAAAAAACCTAACCACTCCCTCCACCCCCAAAAAAAACCTAAACCCCCCCACCCCCCAAAAACCTAAAAAAACCTACCCCCCACCCCCAAAAAAACCTAAAAAAAGTACCTAACCCCCCCCCCCCACCCACCCCCAAAAACCTAAAAAAACCTAACCCCCCCCCCCCCCAAAAAAAAAACCTAAAAAAAACCTACCCCCCCCCCAACCACCCAAGCTAAAATGCTAAAAACTAAACCCCCCAAAAAACCTAAAAAAATCTAAAAAATAAAAAAAAACACACAAATTATTTTATTTTATTTTTTTTAACATTTTTTATTAAAAAATCGCTACTTTTAGTAGCAGCCAAATTTTTTTTTTTTTTTTTTTTTTGCTAACGAAATGTAGCGATTTTTTAATAAAAAATGTTAAAAAAAAATTTGTGTTTTTTTAGGTATTTTTTGTTGTAACTTTGATACTTGGTGGTAATTACAAAAATGCCACCTTGTCTTTTTGGGTTTTCCTTCAATTTGTATGTTTAGTATGTTAAAATTATTTGTATTTGATCTTTTTATGGTGTTTCATGTGTGTTACAATATATTATAATGTTTAGTCTTTTAAAATTGGTGTATCCATCTACAAAATTTGGCTCAATAACTTATAACTTATGATCAACATTATAAGGGTGAGGGGAGTGATTACCTATTCCAAACAGGTAAACTCCCAATTCACCCAATCATATAGCGTCACGTCAAGTCACTTAATTTCTAATGCTCAAAAACGTTGGCGGTGGTTTACCTAATGGGGTTTAGGTAAACTATTTAAAAAAAATGAAAAATGTGTGATTGGTTGAGAAGGAATGGACCCCACCACACACCCATCTCTCTCTCCCTTCCCTCCCTTTCACCGACTCGGTGACCACTCACCGAAAATGCCCCCCATTTCGGTAAACTCCCCTCGGTAAAAAGGTTGGCGGTGAATGGGGGTTCGGTACCGAGTGGGTTTACGCCCCACTCCGTTCACCCTAATATAATAGAATATCAAACAAGCATCATGTATGTCCCTTTCGGGTTTTTGGTGATGGTTGAAATGGCACGGTGAGTGCAGCACTCTGATTGTTGGTTTTTGACATTTTGTATTACTATTTACCATTTATGTACCTTTCGGATAATTACACTTACTATATTTAACATAAATTATTTATTACAACTTTTTATGTTTTCTATTGTATTATAGTTATAAATATAATTAAAGTTTAATTTTCATTCAATTTATGACCCATTTTAATCCATTTGTGCCACAACATAGCCGGTATATAAATGATATTAAAAAAGAACTAGTTTAACCATTGAAACATAAAAGCAAGTTGGGAACTCGTATATAAATATGCATATGGTATGAGTATTAGAACTTAGAAGGTTATACTTATAGCTTGAAAAGTGAGATTTACAATATACGGGTTTTGTTTGATGAATAACAAGTGAAACTTAGGTGATGTGCTATGTTGGTATTTGGTGTGCTATATTTTTCTGCTTGAAAGGATCGTGGTTGCTATGGTACTGACGTTGGATGATTAATTTTCGTTTTATCAACGTTGAATGCTCAGATATTGCTCATTAGTGTAGAGGTCGGTCTCTAAGGTCATCAATCAATATTTTATATCGTTTTACACTAAACTTGTAAAATTGTCAAGGTTGATATGGGCCTAAGCAAACTAGCATTGAAGAAGGCCAACGTTTAATCAACTTTCATAAAGTTAATTATTCACTAAGTGTTTTAACTTGACTCGGATGTCAATGCTGATACATACATGGTCAGGTCACACGAAAGTTGCTTTAGTAAAATAAGCACAAGTTAACCAACATTAGATCAACTTTACAAACATTGATATTTTACCACGTAGAAACCCAAACTTCTAACGTGATGAGCTCATATCCGTTTGGTCAAAGATTTAGCTTAGATTTTATGTTCATGTGCTCCGTGCCTCTTAACCTGTAGTAAGGCTTAACCTTAAACCCTTTGGTCTTGTATGAATCTCGATTTCATAAAATAGTGAACGACACAAAATTCACCAACTATTGCAGACTTGTTAGTCATTTATATGCACAAGATATCGAGGCTTTTTAAGCATTGATGTTACTAATTAGTTTATTATTAATGTTTTATGTGTGTTACTGAATATGCTTGTTGTTTTGGTCAAAAATTACCTAAGTAATTTAGTGAGCAAATTGATTTTGTGAGGCAGTGTGTTAATATATGAATTTTAAATGTGTAGTTGAAATAATGTAATGTAAAACTAAGATATCTGGAAGATAAAGTTAGAATATGGGAATATTGCACAGAAGATTGGGATATCGCTAGGATATCTGAATAAAAGTAATTAACAAAGAACACATGATGTTACGAGGAAAGGCCTTGATCAATTGAGATCGCCGACACAAATTCTCAGACGCCGACTGAAAAGTCGCCTGCCACAGTCTTTAGTATAAAATATGTCAAATATTACAACTTTAAAACTATTCTGGCCGATAATACAATGATTGCCAATGCGAGTGAGTTGCAAGAGAGAGTATTAGTAATAGTTAAAACAAGAGTGTAATGAAGTGTGTAACGTGCTTAATCGATCAGATTAGCCTTATTATATAGTTTTAAATCTAAATAAATATCCTGAAATTCTTGGGTTGCACCGAATATACTCTGGTGAACATCGGAGACTCCTTCAACTATGCCCAACGTTCATTCTTCAACCATAAGCCTGAGTCTCTAGCTTGACTTAGTCATATTTATTTATTCCCTGTAATAATTAAATAACACGTGAAAGAAATAAATTAGTGAAGTGTGAGAAATAGGTTCAGGATATCAAACATATCCGCTATCTCGGATTGCCAACCTGAAGAAACACTAAACTAATTAGGTAACTAATCAGTTTGGTTTATGTTTCTACCATAATGGTTAATCTTCTAATGAATTATCTGACCTCCGACTTGATGTTTAATCCTGCAAAACAGAACACCATTACTCGTCAAGAGGGGAATGTGGGGGTTTCCCTCTTAACCGGGCTCCGGCGTGAGAATAAGCGACTGCTTTGGGAGGATAATTAAGTGTTAAGAGTGAGAGTAGAGGGAATAGAATGAATTAACCTGTGAACTAAGGTCTTTTTTTATAGCCGGAGAGGTGTAAGAGGATATGGGCTGATGGGCCTTGGGCCGGTAATTGACAACATAATGGATATGCCCTTTGTCTCACTGGTGTGACCGTTTAGTGGCTTCTAGAAGCTCTTCGGCGCTGGCGCGCCTCGATTGGAGCCACGTGTCTTTGTTGTCGGCCCTGTCGCCCTTCTGCCATCAGCAGACAAGTGGAGATCGTGGGACAGATGTCTCCGTCCTCTGATTGGTGCCACGTAGGCGTCCTTAAGTACTTCTCGTCAGACGATCGTGGCGCACGATTGAACAGAGCCTGCTGGATGTTCATTGGCTCTTTTTCTCTGCCACTTATACCTTGTGTACTACCTGGAGCAGCTTTGCGCTGCTTCCTTGTGCGATTCTTGCTGAGCACGTAACTGACCCGCGCGGGGGTTTAGGTGACTGGGTGCTCCTTCAGTATGCTAAGTGCTGCTATCGGAGCTTCTTGTCGGCTAACCCTCGCGCGACGTAGAGCAGGAAAATGGTGTAACTCGCGCAAGGCTCGTGGTAGGAAGTTTATTGAATAAGGAGTATGGTTCCTCGCGCAACCTTGACGGAGGTTTGCGCGGCGTTTTTGAGACCATACCCCTTCAAGTCCCCCCAGTCCAGTGCTGCACCATGCGCGAGGCAAGTGGTTGGAGCTCTGGACTTAGAAAATAAAAGTTGAAGAAAATGCTTCCTTGATTCTGGTGGACGTGGCGCGTGTAGGCTTTTATTGGTTACAACGGCGCGACTACCAGGCTTGGTTCCAGGTGGGTTATTGCTTTTCTGAGTAGGCGCGAAGGGTTGTTAAGGCATTGCTACATTGCGCGGCCTTAGTAGCTTTTGCATGAAGCTAGTTTTAATTTATGGCGGGAAAAACTTCGAAATTTGAACTTTGACAAGTTGGTGAGAAACGTTGTTGATGGTGACGTTTGAGTCGACCTGTTACACGGCTGTCGTCAGGCTGTCTCTGACGGTTGGTCATTCCGTCAGGAGAGTGAGTCCCACGCGCGCGTGATAACCGTCATTCCGGGATTCCCGCCTTACGTGTCATCTTCTGATTGGTCACGTGTGCGGCGATCTCGGCACGTTTACCCATCGCATTAAATGCGATGGGTATATATATCCGAAGAGATGTGAGAGCTCATCACTTTTGTCTTCTACTATTGCTATATTTCTCTCGTTTCGTATCTTTTCTCTTCGAGTCTTCAAACTTTGTAGCAGATCTTCAAGATCTTTCTTCGTATCTTCAAGTTTTTCAAGAAAAACTTGAATCTTTATTTACTATGGCTGAAGAACATCAAGAGGATATTCCTGGGGAGGAGGGCCCTGTTCCCGTTCTCCGGTGGGATCCGGGTCTTTTTGAGCAGATCACGAGGAGTTTCCGGTTTCCACCGGAATGGGACGCTAAGTACCCCGGCCAAAACCAGACGGCTGCTGATGCACCACCGGGGTATATCACGTTGTTCGAATATTTCTTTCATCAAGGTAATTTCCGGCTACCGGCGACGAATTTTATGGCCCATATTCTGCAGTTCTATGGGTTTCATATATCGCAGATGAGCCCTCCCGGGATGGTCCGGGTTCGTCACTTTGAGTTCTTGTGTTGGTCACATGGTATTGAGCCGACGGTTGAGAAGTTTAGGGTATTCTATCAGTTAATAAAAAACATGGGCTTTTATTCATTCGCCAGTCGAGGTGCTGCAAAAAAGATACTTCTGAACCCCCCCAAGAGTTTTCATGAGTGGAAACCGAAGTTCTTTTATATTCGTGAGGAGGTGATACCGATCGCCATGACTTTTCGCGCGTGGTCAGAACCAATTTTGAAGGAGGATTTGGCGATCCCCAAGAATGACGCTTGGTACAAGAAGCTTACTTCTACTCCAAACCGAGTGTTTGGAGAAAATGTCTTGGTGGCGGCGCGCATGAGTGACCAATGGCCGGCTGATAGCAAAGACATTCCGGTTCTGATGTTCAACGCTAGAGGTTATTAATTTACTTAGCCTTTTTGACTTCTTGTTTCGTAACTCTTGTTTATTTACGTACTTTGTTGTGTAGAGGCGCAACTGTTTCAAGCTGCATTCTCCACCTTTGGTGGTTCTATGAGTGTGCGCCCACTCCAGGCTGGGGAGGAGTATTGGTACCACCAGATTAGGGGTAATTTCATGTACCCGGTTGCTGATGCATTTGCCTCGCCGCCTACTGCGACCGAAGGTGCGCAAATACCTAAACCTCGTCCTTTGCGCTCTGTGACTTCTGCTAGGAAAGAGGTTATCTATCTTTCCAGCGAGGAGTCTGTAGGGTCTTCAAACGGAGAGCTAAGTCCATGGTCTAACATCTTTGCAGGTGTGTTGCGCGACTTGGGGATTGACCCTGAAGATAAGAAGAAAAAACCTTTGAGGAAGAAGAAGGTAGTCAACTTGAATCCTGAGGTGACCAGTAAGGGGACCGGGAGTAGTCGCGCAACCGCTGGTGCTGCTGGTAAAGGTACTCTTCGCCTTCGACAGAGTGACTTAAAAGATTATGTGATAATTAGTGATTCACTTGAAGGCTTGTCGCGCGCAGCCGAGAAGAAGACTGGAGCAGGTGGTTCAAAAAGCTCTGGTAGCGCGGGTTCTCGTAACCCTGATGCTGGTGCTACTCCTTCTACTGCTGCGCATGAGGAAGAGGAAGGAGAGGAAGAAGAAGAGGAGGTTACTGAAAAGTTGATCAGCAGGAAGAGAACTAGGAGCGAGACCACAACTGGTGTGGCTTCTGCGTCGGTAGCTGGTGCGATTCCCTTGATTGGGAAAACGAGCAACTTGCGTTCTCTCTATAAGTTCTCTCCTGGTAAGTTCTTAACTTCTCTTCCTTTTGTTACTTTCTTTTCTTAATCATTTGGTTTCTGCAGAGACCAAGAAGAAGACCCCTGAGAAGGGTGTTACGTTTACCGAGCCAGAGCCGAAGAGGCCAAAGATTACCACTAAATCTTCCAAGATTGTTGGGGCTGAGTCTGCCAAGGATAAAAATGTTGCTGAGGGGGATGAGGCGAAGGCTGCCGAAGAGAAGAGAAAGGTTGAGGAGCGTCGGAAGAAGGTTGAGGAAGAGAAGAAGAGGAAAGCCGAGGAAGATAAAAAGGCTGAGGAGGCGAAGAGGAAGAAAGCCTCTGATATGGAGAAGGAAAAAGAGAGGAAAAAGGCAGTGGAAAAGCCTATCAATGATCTGGAGTTTGTGATCACCACGGGGCCTGAGAAGCCCCATCAAGAGAGGAGAAAAGAGCCTGAGTTTGAGAAACCTATCCACCCCACACATACTGAGGTCCCCGATCACACCAAGGTAACTTCTACCAGGGGATCGGGCCGGTATGTTTCTAGTGGCGCGAGCTCTGGTGACGCTGGGGGTTATAACCCACAAGCTATCGGGGCGAAGGATACCCTTGGTGATATCTACTATAAAAGTTATACTGAAGAGGAACGTGGTAGTGCCCCTCACCAAGCTCCCTGGGGTTTGAAGCAAAGGGACACCTTTCAAGAATTCGGACCTTGCCGCGATTGGTTCCTAAATTCCTTTACTCCTGGTGAGGTTAATCGGCAGAGGGCAAAGACTCATGAAGGGCTATATCGCACTTATGTGATCGGGGAGGCCAACACTCGTGCTGCTAATCATCAAATAGTTCGTGAGTGGCGGACAATGGTTAGGGAGCGGTCGGATTGGGAGAGCTACCACGAGCGAATGTTGAAGCGTATTAGCGAGTTCGAGAAGTCAAAAGCCGCTTTTGATGAAGAGAAGGCAAAGTTCGATGCTGACATGAAAGCGAAGGAATGGGGGCGTGAGGGCCTGAAAAACAAACTTCAAGCTGCTGAACAGCAGCTGGCTAAGGAGAAAGGCGAGTTCAAGCGCATATGTGAGAAAGACAATGAGCGCGCGTTCGCGGCTCGTAACAAGATTGTCGATCTTGAAGCCAAGGTTGTTGACTTGACCGCGAAGGTCGAGGATGCGCAAGCTGCACAGGCTGCTAAGGAGCAGACTGAGGTTTGTAAAACTTATACCCTTTCCTTCTGTGCTCTGTATGCTAAATAGCCTAAGTCCTTTGTCGCTTTTTAGGTTGAGTTGGCTGATGTGAAGTTGCAGCTGTCTTGCAAGGACAAGGATCTACAGGCCAAGGAGGTCGAGATCGCTGAACTGAAACGCCGCCTGAATGATCAGTTGATAAATGCGAATCCTTGGAAATCGACCTTGCAGCGGAGAAAGTTAAGGCTGCCACTGCTGAGGAAGCACGTGATGTTAGTACCGCCGCCCTCAATGTAGCGCAGACTAACTATTCTGAGGCTCAGGGCATCGTTGATACGCTTGCCTCGGAGGCCGAGTGGATGCGCAGCCGCGGAGTAGTGCTGGTATGCTATTCTTTTGTCCTTTGGGAGTTTTATTTGTTAGGAGTTGTTTTTAATGCGCATTTTTCGTTATAGGTTGCCAACTCTGTCCTTAACGCTGGAGAGCTAGATCGCGCTATTGCTGCTTTGACAGATGCCGCGCGCGAAGTTGGTCATCGAGGAGGGTATCTGGAATGTGCGCAACATGTTGAAGAGGTATTTGGACAGGAATTTGACATGAGTCATTGCTCGGTGACTGACCAGGCTAGTGCCGAGTTGACACGTGCTGAAAATGCTTATGATAACCTATCCCTGCCTGTGATGGACTTAGTCGCGAAGGCTCTAGAGCATGACGACTGGTGTCATCGCCTCAAGGCCATTCTCGACCCACCGATAACTGTTGAACTATCAGATGAGGAGGAGCCAGCTGGTGATGATGGTGGAAACGATGGTGATGACGGTGGAAATGATGGTGATGATGGTGATGAAGGCGATCAGCGTGATGGTAGTGGGAATGATGAATTTGAATAGGCTTTGTCGACAGGCTTTGTGCCTTGTAATTTTTTGTTTGTTTTGAATGTAAACTTTTGTGCGGTCGCGCTTGTTTTAGACTGAATGAATGCTATTTGTTCTTTCCCGTTACAATTATTGCACTGTTGTTAGAAACTTTGGTTAAGTTAGCTCGAATGAATGGAAGTGTCTCTCATGTGAGTGCAATTGCCCGGTCTCGCGCTCTGTTCGCGGAGGACCTTGGAGGCGTTCCCATTTGAGAGCTTGTAAGTTACTGGAGTGTTTTCGTGCTAATCAGAAGTTTAACATGCATTTGTAACGAAAGAAGTAATGGAAAACATGTCGTATGCTTTGTAAAGGGCGTGTAGCCAACATAGGAAAGTAAAAGGCGCGTGGCAAACATTAGCGGGTAAAGGTGCAAGGCCAAGATTAATTACATATAGCATTTGCGCAGTTGTTGCGCATTCCACGTTCACGGTATGATGTGACCATCCAGGGTGCGTAACTTGTAAGCCCCTTTGCCTAGCATTTCGTGAACCAAGTATGGGCCTTCCCATTTGGGTGCTAGTTTCCCTGGGTGTTCAGCATTTGACGCTTCGTTGTCTCGGAAGACGTATTCTCCTGGAGTGAAGGTACAGATGCAGACTCTTGCATTGTAGTACCTTTCCAGTTGTGTTTTGTACTTGGCTTCTCTAATTCGCGCGATTTCGCGCCTTTCTTCTAGCAAATCCAAGTCAAGACGTCGCTCTGCCTCGTTGTCAATTGCGTTGACTGCTGTCAAGCGCGGGGAGGGCAGGCCAACTTCCGCCGGGATAACCGCTTCTGAGCCATAGACTAGGCTAAAAGGGGTTTCGCCGGTACTTATCTTTGGCATGGTTCGGTGAGCCCACAAGATACTCGGGAGCTCATCCACCCAACCTCTTCGCTTTGTGCCCAGTCGGGCCTTTATCCCATCGGTGATACACTTGTTCACGCTTTCCACCTGCCCGTTGCCTTGAGGATGTGCAACGGAGGAGAAAGTGTGTTCGATTTTCATCTCTTTCATCCACTTCTGGAGGTCTTCAGACGCAAAGTTGGTGCCGTTGTCAGTTACAATCTTGAGTGGTAGGCCAAATCTGCAGATGATGTGTTCCCAAATGAACTTGCACACCATCATAGTTGTAATTGAAGCGAGAGCTTTGGCCTCCACCCACTTCGTGAAGTAATCGACGGCCACTATTATAAATTTGACGGCGCCAGGAGCCTCTGGAAAGGGTCCCACCATGTCGATTCCCCACTGCTGAAAAGGCCAAGCAGTGGATACAGGGATAAGATCGTTTTTAGGGCGCAGGGTTTTTGGAGAGTGTCGCTGACAAGAGTCGCATTTGCGGAGCTCCTTCAGGGCATCGACATGCATCCCTGGCCAGTAATATCTGGCATTCATAATCTTCGCGACAACCATGCGCGACCCTGCATGGATGCCGCAGATTCCTTCGTGGATCTCCCTGATCAAGTAATTCGCATCTTGGGGATCCACACAGCGCAGCAGTGGTCCCAAGAAGGATTTACGGTACAGAATACCACCATTCATTTCGTAATGCAGGGCCTTGTTTTGAATCTTCCTCACCTCTGCTTTGTTCTCAGGGAGTATCCCCTCTTGCAAATATTGAATTATAGGGGTCATCCAGGATGATTGCCCTATCTCGATCACGTTGACTTGTGGTAGCAAGACTGATGGATTCTTGAGTACTTCGATCCTTACATCTTTAGCAAGATGTTGAAAGGAAGTTGAAGCAAGCTTTCTCAACGCGTCAGCTGGTTTGTTTTCAGAGCGGTTGATGTGGATTACCTTGTGAGACTGGAACTGTTGAAGCAACTCTTTCGCCTGCTCTAGATATAAGGCCATAACCTCGCCCTTTGCATCGTATATACCGTTAACTTGGCTGGCTATCAGGAGTGAATCAACGTGTGCTCGTAAATTTTTAGCTCCCATTTTAATGGCGAGGCGTAAGCCTGCCAGAAATGCTTCGTATTCCGCCTCGTTGTTGGTGTTTTTAAAATCCAACTTGATGGCGTAAGTGAATTCATGGTTTTCAGGGCTCACTAGGCGCAATCCGGCTCCCGCGCCGTCCTCATTTGAGGCCCCATCCGTATAAAGCATCCAAGTCTCATTTGTCATGTCTTTTTCGAGAGCCTCCACCAGCTCACATTCTTTGATTTTATCAATTGGGACTTCTGTGATGAAGTCAGCTAGGACTTGGCCCTTGATTGCTGGGCGCGGCCTGTACAAAATGTTGTGGCCCCCCAGTTCGATGGCCCATTTTGCTAACCGCCCCGATGTTTCTGGTTTTTGCAATATCGTGCCGATGTGGAAGTTTGTGAGCACGGTTATCACATGACCTGTAAAATATCTGCGCAACCTTCGGGAGGCGTGTAGCAGCGCAAGCACCAATTTTTCCATCGTGGAATATCTTGTTTCCGGGTCAGTGAGTACCCTGCTGACGTAATAAATTGGAGTTTGGACTCCGTTTCTCTCCACCAGTAATACCGACCCTACTGCCTTATCCGAAGAAGAGAAGTACAGTATGAGTGGCTCTTTTTCAAACGGTGCAGTCAGGGAGGGGAGCTCAATCAAACATTCTTTCATTTGCTGAAAAGCTTTCTCTGCCTCGGGGGTCCATTTGAACTCTTGTTTCTTAACACAGTTGCGCAGAGTGCTGATAAAAGGATACGACTTCGCGGCGTGATTTGATAGAAAGCGGTTAAGCGCGGCCAGACGGCCGGCCAACCGTTGCATCTCTTTGATTGTTCGCGGCGATGGCATTCGCTCTATTGCCTGGACTTTTTCTGGATTCACTTTAAAGCCGCCGTTTGTGACTATGAAGCCTAAAAACTTCCCTTCTTCCATGCCAAAAGAGCACTTGGCTGGATTCAACTTCATGTTTACAATGCGCAAAGAATTGAACGTCTTTTCGATGTCCTTCAACATTTGGTCCCCTTCGGGACTTTTGACCACTAGATCATCGATGTAAACTTCGATATGCTTTCCGATGTTGTTGGGATTGAACCCTAACAGAGGAACATATAATGTAAAGCCAAAACCGGATCCCATCAGTGGACTTCAAATAAGCAACAGTTTACTCTAATCTCTCCCCTTGACAGTGGTTATCTAACAACTGATAATCTTAAGTGCTTCTCAACTACAACAACTGATAAACCAAACTCTGATGATTACCTAACAACTGCTAAAGACAAACTCTGTTGCTCTATCTACTGCTGTTTCCTAAGTGCTGCTGAAGACTCAAGCACTGCCCTCTCAAAGACTGATCACCTTTGAAGAAAGCATTGAAGACTCAACATCTGTGCTAAGGCTACAACAGTGGAACGTGAAGCAGTAGTTTTCATTTTGTTTTGTATGTTAGTGAATATCAGATGTTACATAACAGTAGTTTGTACAGGACAATATTTGTAGTTTGTTAGGTCGTTAGATGTCACTATCATGGTGACGTCAGCTGAAGTATATCAGTAGTTTGGTTTGCCTATAAGTATGACAGTACTCTGTACTGTTACACTTGATCGTTTTGAGTGAGTTCTTCTCCTCAATTCATCCTTTCATCTTGTGCAACCAACTCTGGTGTATCAGGCTGAGGGGGAGTTTAGATTGTAAGCTTTTACTGTAATCTTTTGCTTTTATGTAAATCATTTGAATCAATGAAAAGCAATTGTTTATCAATCTATACTTTCCTTTGTTTGTGTTTACATAGTTTGCTACTCATTTCCGCTGCACTTACTCGTTTTATGCAAACAAACACGAATCATGACAGCCTCAGATCCTAACAATTGGTATCAGAGCTTGGACAGTCAAATTCGATCAACATGGTGGAATCTCGGTTCAAAGACACTCAAGCAGACATCAAGGCTATAAAGGCCAGCATACAACAGAATGCTCAAAGTGAGAAAGCTCCTTCTGCCATTTTCTTCATGGACACACCCCTGGCAGATAATGCCAAAAAGGGGGAGAAAACTAGGTTGAAAATGAAAGGTATAGAAGATGGGGTGTACATTGAACCAGAGAAACCCAAAACCTCACAAACTTCAACAGCTGATAGAACCGTAGTTACAAAAACTGCTGTCAGAAGCCAAACAGCTGCCATTTCATCAACACACACACCTTCAACACACACCACCTCATCACACACCATTACAACTACTGTTCCACCACCACCTGTGTCTATAACACAAAAACCACCACTATCATCATCTACAATCACATCACCACCACTGCCTCCTGCAATAAAGCAGAAGACAGCAGATGTTACAACATCTGCTGTAGTGACAACAGTGATTGAAGCACCAGTTGTTTCAACCACTGTTAGTCAATCACAATCACAATCACAAACCACTGATCCACCCAAAACATCATCAGTCTTCTCTTCAAAAAGAAGAAAGGTCTTCATTCCTGATGATGAGTCACCACCACCATCACCACCTTCAAATATCATTTCCCATTCTCCATCCCCTGCTCAAAAGCAGAAGACAACTACTGATACATCAGTAATTGTAATGACAACAGCAGTTGAGACACCAGTTGTTTCAACCACTGTTAGTCAGACATCCACAACTGCCCTAATTCTTCCTATATCTCTTCCCATATCACAACCACAGCTCCTAAAAAGAAAAAGAAAGCCAATTACTGCCGATGAAGGGATACATGATCCAAATGCAGAAAAATATCCACTAGAGCTTGATGCCATCAAAAATGAGATGAGACAGTTTTATACAGAAGCAGACCCATCAAAAAGAAAATTCTCCTCACTCATCGGCTATATAGCTCCAGAAGATATAAATGATTATCTCAAGATAAAGGCAAGGCAAGCTAAAGTTAAAGCCAAGGTTGACAGTGAGAAAGAAAAACTAAGCGAAGAAGGCATTGCAGATAGACTGGAGTTCTACATTGCAAAGGTTAAGCAGATGGAAGAATATGCACAAGAGCTAGACAAAGAAAAGGCTGATCAAAAGAAGAGATTGAGAGAACAGCTTCTAGCCTTCATCATGAAAGAAAAGTTCTATCCAGCTAAAGAATCCCAGTTTAAAGAATGGCCATTAGTAGCTTTGAAGCATGAGGCTGAAAGGATCCAAAAGGTCAAAAATGATCCCTCAAAGAAGAAAACTGCTCCAAACTGGAGTAAGTACAAAAGACTCATTGCTGATCTCACTGCTGAGTATAAAAGGAAGAAAAGGGAGTTGGTGGATGCTAAGATAGGCACTGCTGAAGCCATATCAAAATGGTCTAGGCAACAAACTGATGAAGCTTATGAAAGACTTGAGAATCAGAGGATGAAAGCCTCTAACCCTCCCAAAAAGTCTGACTACAAAAAGCTTCAAGAACAAGTCAAACTTTTCGAAACACAGATCAGCACAGCAGAAGATTTTATCACAAAGCTGAGTAAAGAAAAGAAGGAAATGCTGTCTGCTGGAGTAGATAAGAACAAAGAAGCTGAACAGATTGAAGAAGCTATGAAGAAAATAGCTTCAGATAAAGAAAGATTGGCTAAACTACAAGTCCTTGCCAAAAAGGTTAAAGTAGTAAGCCAAAAGTCATCAGCAGGCATCACAAACAGTGAGCTGATTGACAAAGAAGTTGAAGCAGATATAGCTGAAGCCAACAAGATCATTGATCAAGCATTCATACGAGTGTCTGAAGCTCATGATGCTGCTCTTCACTTCTTCAGGCCAATCACTTCAAGTTCATCAGATAATAAATCTCTCCCAAGAAACCCATTGAGTTCAAAAATACTAAAGTGGATGTTCGATCAAAAGACCCACGTATTGACTTTGCTCAGATTCAATGGTGATGTGAAGCATATATCAAGGAATCAGGCACTAGGCCTAAGTGCTGAAGATCTACAGGATCTCCTTGAGCTTACACTGTGCAGGGATGAGGATGGTACAAGTTCCAAGGATTTTGAGGAAGAATTTAAAAGAAAAGCAAAGGAACTTCTGATGAAGAATAAAGGTCCTGAATAAGGAAGGGTTTTGGCATTATCTGTTCCAGGTGGAGATTGTTGGGATTGAACCCTAACAGAGGAACAGATAATGTAAAGCCAAAACCGGATCCCATCAGTGGACTTCAAATAAGCAGCAGTTTACTCTAATCTCTCCCCTTGACAGTGGTTATCTAACAACTGATAATCTTAAGTGCTGCTCAACTACAACAACTGATAAACCAAACTCTGATGATTACCTAACAACTGCTAAAGACAAACTCTGTTGCTCTATCTACTGCTGTTTCCTAAGTGCTGCTGAAGACTCAAGCACTGCCCTCTCAAAGACTGATCACCTTTGAAGAAAGCATTGAAGACTCAACATCTGTGCTAAGGCTACAACAGTGGAACGTGAAGCAGTAGTTTTCATTTTGTTTTGTATGTTAGTGAATATCAGATGTTACATAACAGTAGTTTGTACAGGACAGTATTTGTAGTTTGTTAGGTCGTTAGATGTCACTATCATGGTGACGTCAGCTGAAGTATATCAGTAGTTTGGTTTGCCTATAAGTATGACAGTACTCTGTACTGTTACACTTGATCGTTTTGAGTGAGTTTTTCTCCTCAATTCATCCTTTCATCTTGTGCAACCAACTCTGGTGTATCAGGCTGAGGGGGAGTTTAGATTGTAAGCTTTTACTGTAATCTTTTGCTTTTATGTAAATCATTTGAATCAATGAAAAGCAATTGTTTATCAATCTATACTTTCCTTTGTTTGTGTTTACATAGTTTGCTACTCATTTCCGCTGCACTTACTCGTTTTATGCAAACAAACACGAATCATGACAGCCTCAGATCCTAACAATTGGTATCAGAGCTTGGACAGTCAAATTCGATCAACATGGTGGAATCTCGGTTCAAAGACACTCAAGCAGACATCAAGGCTATAAAGGCCAGCATACAACAGAATGCTCAAAGTGAGAAAGCTCCTTCTGCCATTTTCTTCATGGACACACCCCTGGCAGATAATGCCAAAAAGGGGGAGAAAACTAGGTTGAAAATGAAAGGTATAGAAGATGGGGTGTACATTGAACCAGAGAAACCCAAAACCTCACAAACTTCAACAGCTGATAGAACAGTAGTTACAAAAACTGCTGTCAGAAGCCAAACAGCTGCCATCTCATCAACACACACACCTTCAACACACACCACCTCATCACACACCATTACAACTACTGTTCCACCACCACCTGTGTCTATAACACAAAAACCACCACTATCATCATCTACAATCACATCACCACCACTGCCTCCTGCAATAAAGCAGAAGACAGCAGATGTTACAACATCTGTTGTAGTGACAACAGTGATTGAAGCACCAGTTGTTTCAACCACTGTTAGTCAATCACAATCACAATCACAAACCACTGATCCACCCAAAACATCATCAGTCTTCTTTTCAAAAAGAAGAAAGGTCTTCATTCCTGATGATGAGTCACCACCACCATCACCACCTTCAAATATCATTTCCCATTCTCCATCCCCTGCTCAAAAGCAGAAGACAACTACTGATACATCAGTAATTGTAATGACAACAGCAGTTGAGACACCAGTTGTTTCAACCACTGTTAGTCAGACATCCACAACTGCCCTAATTCTTCCTATATCTCTTCCCATATCACAACCACAGCTCCTAAAAAGAAAAAGAAAGCCAATTACTGCCGATGAAGGGATACATGATCCAAATGCAGAAAAATATCCACTAGAGCTTGATGCCATCAAAAATGAGATGAGACAGTTTTATACAGAAGCAGACCCATCAAAAAGAAAATTCTCCTCACTCATCGGCTATATAGCTCCAGAAGATATAAATGATTATCTCAAGATAAAGGCAAGGCAAGCTAAAGTTAAAGCCAAGGTTGACAGTGAGAAAGAAAAACTAAGCGAAGAAGGCATTGCGGATAGACTGGAGTTCTACATTGCAAAGGTTAAGCAGATGGAAGAATATGCACAAGAGCTAGACAAAGAAAAGGCTGATCAAAAGAAGAGATTGAGAGAACAGCTTCTAGCCTTCATCATGAAAGAAAAGTTCTATCCAGCTAAAGAATCCCAGTTTAAAGAATGGCTATTAGTAGCTTTGAAGCATGAGGCTGAAAGGATCCAAAAGGTCAAAAATGATCCCTCAAAGAAGAAAACTGCTCCAAACTGGAGTAAGTACAAAAGACTCATTGCTGATCTCACTGCTGAGTATAAAAGGAAGAAAAGGGAGTTGGTGGATGCTAAGATAGGCACTGCTGAAGCCATATCAAAATGGTCTAGGCAACAAACTGATGAAGCTTATGAAAGACTTGAGAATCAGAGGATGAAAGCCTCTAACCCTCCCAAAAAGTCTGACTACAAAAAGCTTCAAGAACAAGTCAAACTTTTCGAAACACAGATCAGCACAGCAGAAGATTTTATCACAAAGCTGAGTAAAGAAAAGAAGGAAATGCTGTCTGCTGGAGTAGATAAGAACAAAGAAGCTGAACAGATTGAAGAAGCTATGAAGAAAATAGCTTCAGATAAAGAAAGATTGGCTAAACTACAAGTCCTTGGCAAAAAGGTTAAAGTAGTAAGCCAAAAGTCATCAGCAGGCATCACAAACAGTGAGCTGATTGACAAAGAAGTTGAAGCAGATATAGCTGAAGCCAACAAGATCATTGATCAAGCATTCATACGAGTGTCTGAAGCTCATGATGCTGCTCTTCACTTCTTCAGGCCAATCACTTCAAGTTCATCAGATAATAAATCTCTCCCAAGAAACCCATTGAGTTCAAAAATACTAAAGTGGATGTCCGATCAAAAGACCCACGTATTGACTTTGCTCAGATTCAATGGTGATGTGAAGCATATATCAAGGAATCAGGCACTAGGCCTAAGTGCTGAAGATCTACAGGATCTCCTTGAGCTTATACTGTGCAGGGATGAGGATGATACAAGTTCCAAGGATTTTGAGGAAGAATTTAAAAGAAAAGCAAAGGAACTTCTGATGAAGAATAAAGGTCCTGAATAAGGAAGGGTTTTGGCATTATCTGTTCCAGGGGGAGATTGTTGGGATTGAACCCTAACAGAGGAACAGATAATGTAATGCCAAAACCGGATCCCATCAGTGGACTTCAAATAAGCAGCAGTTTACTCTAATCTCTCCCCTTGACAGTGGTTATCTAACAACTGATAATCTTAAGTGCTGCTCAACTACAACAACTGATAAACCAAACTCTGATGATTACCTAACAACTGCTAAAGACAAACTCTGTTGCTCTATCTACTGCTGTTTCCTAAGTGCTGCTGAAGACTCAAGCACTGCCCTCTCAAAGACTGATCACCTTTGAAGAAAGCATTGAAGACTCAACATATGTGCTAAGGCTACAACAGTGGAACGTGAAGCAGTAGTTTTCATTTTGTTTTGTATGTTAGTGAATATCAGATGTTACATAACAGTAGTTTGTACAGGACAGTATTTGTAGTTTGTTAGGTCGTTAGATGTCACTATCATGGTGACGTCAGCTGAAGTATATCAGTAGTTTGGTTTGCCTATAAGTATGACAGTACTCTGTACTGTTACACTTGATCGTTTTGAGTGAGTTCTTCTCCTCAATTCATCCTTTCATCTTGTGCAACCAACTCTGGTGTATCAGGCTGAGGGGGAGTTTAGATTGTAAGCTTTTACTGTAATCTTTTGCTTTTATGTAAATCATTTGAATCAATGAAAAGCAATTGTTTATCAATCTATACTTTCCTTTGTTTGTGTTTACATAGTTTGCTACTTATTTCCGCTGCACTTACTCGTTTTATGCAAACAAACACGAATCATGACAGCCTCAGATCCTAACAGATGTCTCCCGCAAAGGTCTTATCCATCAAGCGCTGGTATGTGGCACCAGCGTTTTTGAGGCCGAATGGCATCTTTGTGTAGCAAAAAATCCCGAGATCAGTACGGAAAGTTGTCTTGTCTTCATCTTCGAGCTTCATGTGAACTTGATGATATCCCTTGTAGCAATCCAAGAAGCATTTCCATCTGTATGGCGCGAGAGAGTCTATCTTTTTGTCGATCTCAGGCAAGGAGTAGCAATCTTTAGGGCATGCCTTGTTGAGATCGGTGTAGTCAACACACATTCGCCATCCTCCACTAGACTTTTCTACCATCACGGGGTTCGCAACCCAACTTTGATAACGTACTTCTCGCAGGATGCCTGCTTTAAGTAACTCGCATACTTGCTCATTCATTGCTTTCGTTTTGTCTGCCCCTAAGCTGCGCCTTCTTTGGACTTTTGGTTCGACAGAGGGGTAAGTGTTTAAGCAATGTTCGGTTATGTTGCGCGGGACACCGGTCATGTCTGCCGGGGTCCAGGCAAAGATGTCCATGTTCTTGAACAGGAGCTGCTTGAGACGAGTTCTGATGTTTGGTGAGATTGCGTGGCCTATCGTCACCGTTTGGTCTGGATACTTGCGGTTTAAAACCCATTTTTTGGGCTCGGTTGTTGAAACCTTCGCCGCTTTTGTCGGGCGCATCTCCTCTGTTGACATCACCTCTTTCTTTGCATAAACGATTGCCACCCCCGTCTTGGTTGGAAAACCAATCGCTGAGTGGGGGGTGGAAGTTATCATGTTCAGTTCACCTTGCGTCTCTCTCCCGATCAGCACATCATGTCTTGACTTAACAGGCATCACCATGAAGTTAACGTTCGTTGTTCTTGAATGCTTCCCGTCAGAGAGTGTGACAGGGAAGCTGATCTGGCCTAACGGGAAGACCATTTCATTGCAGAATCCAGACAGTGGATAATCAACTGGTTCAAGTCTTGCTTTGTCTTCATCGTCGAGCTGGTTAAAACATTGCTCATAGATGATGTCTGCTGTACTCCCCGGGTCAATGAAGACGTATTCAATTTCATAATGGCCGATGATACCGGTGATGACAATGGGTCGCGTGGCTCGAGGACCCCCTCGCACCACCGGGAAAATGACCTGCTGCTCCTGCCATGACGGCTCATAAGGTCTCTTGCCTTTTTCTCTCGCACTATACCTTGGTCCGTTGACCATGTGGGTCTCTAAGCGACGGACTTTCTTGTTATTTCCCTCATCGTGGCGATGGAGCTGACGAGTTTCTTTGCGCACGTTCTTTACCAAGTGACTTAGCTTTCCGCTCTTTAGTGCTTTCTCAATCTTTTGGCGTAGACTATAGCAATCATCGGTCAGGTGCCCTGAGTCTTTATAAAAGTCACAGTACAAGTTGGGGTCTTGCCCCTTCTTGTTTGTCATAGGCCTGGGAGCCTTGAAATCGTGGTTCTCCGTCATTAACACCTCTTTTGGCGTTTTTATGAGCGGGGTCCAGTGCTTGTCACGATTATCATCCTTGACTGCTTTCCGGTAACCGATCCTGTCAATTGTTTCGCGCGCGTCTTCTCTATAGCGCGGCCTTTCATCGTGACCCCTTGATCTGCCAGACTTCCAATCATTACCCTTGTATTTGTTGCGCTTGTTGTTATCGCGCGTGTTCCCCCTGGAGAATCGATCTTCAGAGTAATAACTCTTGTTTCCAGCAAGTGATTCTTCTGTTTGCGCAACAATTTTTGCGGCTTCCATGAGCTTATCCCATTCTTTGGGCATTCCGTCCTTGCCCGTGATAGTTCTGATGAGACTATCACCGCGAATGACTTTCTTGAAGTGACAACGCATAAGTTGTTCGCTTACGCCACCTATCTCCAAACGTTCTTTGTTAAAACGGGTGATGAAATCTTCCAGACCTTCGCCATCTCTTCGCCAGATGTCTTCTACTTCAGCTGTGTCCCGCTGGTAGCGTCGTTGTTGGCTGAAGTAGCTCAAAAACTGTGTCTTGAAATCCACCCATGATTTAATCTTTCCCGGTGGAAGGCTGTCGAACCAGGCGCGAGCAGCCCCGGTAAGAGTTTGAATAAACAAGTGACACCATATAGGCATGTTCCAACCTCCATGCATCCTACGCTTGTGAAAGTTCTGACGTGATCATCAGGATCAGTCAATCCGTTGAACTTCCCGACAGTCGGAGGCAACTTTTCTCTTGAGGGCGGCGCGAGTGCGATTTTTGGGATGAACTTTGAATGCTCCGCAGCTTCCGCTGGCCGGTAGGCCAGGCGGAAATCTCTTTCAGCTTCTTCCGTGTACCCGACGTGCTGTCTTGGTTTGAAGTACTCATGATTCCTCTGCAAGCGGTTGAAGAATGACGAGCCCTCGTCATCTTCCCAAGTTGGATCATTCGGGCCTGTCTCCTCCCATTCGTTGTTCATGTTGCGCGGCGTAAGCCGGCTATGAACAGGACCTCTTTGAAGGTTTGACGGATAGTCATAGTAACTTTCCGTTTCTCCCCTTGTGTCGCGTGTGTCATGTACGCTTAGACGTCTGGTAGGGGGAGGCCTGTTGATTCTGCCATGGAGATTTGACGGTGGGGGTATCTGGCGTGCCCCCTGACTTTGAGGAGTGACTAAGGACGGTTCTGCCGTCAAGACTGCTTGCTGTGCAATCAAAGATTGGTACGCTGCGTTGATTGTGGCGATATTCTTGGCGTACCATGAGGCTGGAGTTTCGCCTTCTGGTAGCCCTAGCAATGCCGAAACATTCTGAGGCGGTGCTGGGTTTGAAGGTCCCTCGTCGTTGTTTCCTGGGGTGACCGTCTGAGTGATGCGGGTGATGCTCCCGCGCGGGCCCCCAGTATTGGTTACTTCGACTTCACCAATTTCTTCGATTTGCTGGGCTTGGATATTTTGGATTCCTTCGGCCAGCGCCACATTAGAGTTGGCTCCGAAGCCAAACTCGTGAATGATTCCTTGACCAGTCATGATCGAAGGACGAAAGATGTCGAAAACTCAGAAAAAAGAAGATGAAAATGGTTGTAGAAAAACCGGTGGGCGCCAATGAAGAAACACTGAACTAATTAGGTAACTAATCAGTTTGGTTTATGTTTCTACCATAGTGGTTAATCTTCTAATGAGTTATCTGAGCTCCGACTTGATGTTTAATCCTGCAAAACAGAACACCGTTACTCGTCAAGAGGGGAATGTGGGGGTTTCCCTCTTAACCGGGCTCCGGCGTGAGAATAAGCGACTGCTTTGGGAGGATAATTAAGTGTTAAGAGTGAGAGTAGAGGGAATAGAATGAATTAACCTGTGAACTAAGATCTCTATTTATAGCCGGAGAGGTGTAAGAGGATATGGGCTGATGGGCCTTGGGCCGGTAATTGACAACATAATGGATATGCTCTTTGTCTCATTGGTGTGACCGTTTAGTGGCTTCTAGAAGCTCTTCGGCGCTGGCGCGCCTCGATTGGAGCCACGTGTCTTTGTTGTCGGCCCTGTCGCCCTTCTGCCATCAGCAGACAAGTGGAGATCGTGGGACAGATGTCTCCGTCCTCTGATTGGTGCCACGTAGGCGTCCTTAAGTACTTCTCGTCAGACGATCGTGGCGCACGATTGAACAGAGTCTGCTGGATGTTCATTGGCTCTTTTTCTCTGCCACTTGTACCTTGTGTACTACCTGGAGCAGCTTTGCGCTGCTTCCTTGTGCGATTCTTGCTGAGCACGTAACTGACCCGCGCGGAGGTTTGGGTGACTGGGTGCTCCTTCAGTATGCTAAGTGCTGCTATCGGAGCTTCTTGTCGGCTAACCCTCGCGCGACGTAGAGCAGGAAATTGGTGTAACTCGCGCAAGGCTCGTGGTAGGAAGTTTATTGAATAAGGAGTATGGTTCCTCGCGCAACCTTGACGGAGGTTTGCGCGACGTTTTTGGGACCATACCCCTTCACAACCTAAGTCCAAAATATTAACCGAAATATTCATTCATAACACTATTTATGATAGTTTCATGGTTTAAGGCATGGAGAAAGGAGGGATGTTTCGGTCAATAGAGTGTAACGTTTGTCTATCAAAATTGGTGAATCCATCTACAAAAACTATCTCAATCGCTTATGATCAACATCATAATTAAATATAGGGCAAATGTCATAAAAACCAATTACTTTATGTTTTTTTTCTTATAAAACTCCTTTCACTTTTTTTTTCACTTAAAAATCAACATACTTCTTTTTTATTTCATAAAAGTACCTCTACTTTTTTTTCACATAAAAAACGAACATACTTTTCTTTTTTTGTCTCGAAAATTTCCCCTAACCACTTTTTATACATAAAAAAAATATATTTTCTACTTTTGTATCATACAAGTCCCTTGAAATGTTAAATTTCAACAAAAAAAAATCTCTTAATTATGATTGGATGAAATTAAGAAAGCATTATTTGACAAATTATGTTATACTTTTTAACGATTTTAGATTTATGCGTACCATTTTATATGTTTGTTATTTTATTTTATTTTGAGTTATGTCCTCCACGATTGTGAATTTATTATATTGTTTTCCGAATAATATTTATTATTATCAATTTATTGAATTTCAAATGGAAAAAGAAAAAAACAAACATTGAACATACTTTGGTTTGCCGTATATTCAACTTAAAACATAAATTCACCTTAATTCTTTTCTAATGTGATATTAATAAGTAAAAAAATTACAATTTTGTTCAAATTTAACATGTGGAGAGACTTTTTTATACAAAAAGTTATTAAGGGACTTTTATAAGACAAAAAAGAAAATATGTTTGTTTTTGTTGTGCAAAAAAAAAGTGGAAGAACTTTTATGAGAAAAACAGAAAATGTGTTAGTTTTTCATGGCATTGCATGGTTGTAAATATCCCGACTAGTCTCCGATTAGACGACATTTAATCACTAATCGGAGGTTCACTGATTAATGTCCGATTAATCATTAGGCGGTCAATGACAATCCTATTCTGCCCAAAGTTTGGCCAGATCCCGGCCAAATTTCGACCAAACCTTATAAATTCGCGTCAGTTACTTAAAAATGGATCAATAAGGTGTTTAAACATGTCTACTTTAAAAGCTACATATAAAAATATGTGTGTATATATATAACCAAAAAATGCATATAAAAATCCTATTTCCATTAATCCCTATTAATCCCGATTAACCGCTAGTCGGTACCCCACCGACCGACTAACGCCTTACGATTCTTACACACTGGGCATTTGCCCTAAAATATAAAATAGAAACAAAATTTTACCTCCCATTCACTACATTGTTAATCTTCAGGTTTGAGTTTTATAAGATAGCTAATTTTTATAAGAGCTAACCTGGCCGAATGGGCTATGTTATTATAAGAAAAGAAAACCTACTGTTCATCTGAAATTAGGGTTGGGCTGGCAACTTCTTGCTCATTTAGTTTCTTATAATTTTTATTGAATGGCTAAACTGGCCAAATGCAATGCCCTATGCTTTTATAAGAAAAGATAACCTACTATTCTGCCCAATGCTCTATGTTTTTATAAGAAAAGATAACCTACTATTCATCCAAAATTAGTGTTGGCTGCTTCTTGCTAATTTGCACAGTTTCTTTCTTGTTCCTCCTAGAGTTCATTTGCCACAGAGAATGATGGAGCTAATGATAGTTTTCACTGCTATAATACGAGTTTGTATAATGAAAGACCAAATGTTCACGTGGCGCCTCCGTCAATGCTCGGCCTGACCACGCATTGCCTCATCAAGCATGGTGAATGTGACTAGGGTCGCTGCTTCCAACACCTCACCTCTCAGGCACACCCTTTTGAAACAAAACATCCGAGATTTAAACGACTAGTCCGCTCTTTATCACAAGAACAAAATCCTGCGACACTGTTGCCCAATTATTGGTTTAAAGTTACGTTTTTTTCGGTATTAATTCACTTTGACATGGAGTTGCATGAATTCTACCTGCTGTTGATTGCTTGTACAGCAAGGCACACACTGAACCACATACTCGCAATAACTTCATAAGTCTACAATTACCCCGAACGATAACAGTTCTAACACCTACCTCACCAAATACCTAATTCACGTGCACATTTTCGGGTTTTTAAAAAAGAAACAAGAGTCAATAAACAGCGTACAACACGGTTATTCTAATTAGAACTAACTAACTAGAAACAGCTTCCTCACGTGTTTCGACCTCGTCATCTGAGAACGCAGGGGGTTTGGGGATCAATCCAAGAAGTTTAAACATGGATTGGTCGGCATCAAAATCATTGTTGGGGGTCGTCAACAACTTCTCGCCAGTAAATATGGAGTTTGCACCAGCAAGAAAACACAATGCCTGTTCGGGCACTGAAAACTTCACTCTCCCTGCAGATAACCTCACCATAGCCTTTGGCATCGTGATGCGGGCCGTAGCAATCATCCGTATCATCTCCCATATCTCAACTGCCTGCAGAAAATCCCAATTTTTTCAACATTTAAAAAAAAATACTAAGCAAGTATGTACCAAGGTAAAAAACTAGTACTCCGTTTTTTAGACAAGTCAAAGGCGGCAAACTGGGAGGGCTGGGTAACGGGTCAAAAAGGGTTCATGTCAAAATGGTTAATTTTTCTGTGTTTAACAAGATTGATATAAAACAAACCCTACGAATAACTGGTTATACCCGTAAGACCCATTTGAATGAACATAATCCAAACAGATCCACTCATAAGTAAATGGGTCAAAATACATCCCTCAGGATACATAACACAATTGCTTTTCAAAAAGAGTTAATTAACGTTTTCGTCCCTGTGGTTTGTCAAAAATCACTATTTCAGTCCATTAGTTTAAAAATTGCGATTTCAGTCCCTGTGGTTTCACTTTCGTAACCATTTCAATCCATTATTCTGTTAAGTACAGGGACTGAAATGGTTACGAAAGTGAAACCACAGGGACTGAAATCGCAAATTTTAAACTAATGGACTGAAATAGTGATTTTTGACAAACCACAGGGACGAAAACAGTAATTAACTCTTTTCAAAAATGTGTCGAAAAAATGTCTCAATTTTGGCAAAGATTCATTGTCCGATTACCTTGTGACCCGACCAACCAATACAAAACATTAATGTCACTAAGTTTATTCCCCATTGGCTTTTTTCACTCATTATTGAGGGTCTTTTAGATATTTGACTATGTGCACTTCTGGACCGTATCAAAACACTGTTTCAGTCTCTTTTGTTCTCAATCTTCGTCAACTAACTTAAACCGATAACTATTGCAACAGCAAACATCAGCGGTGCTAAAACAAAAAAAATGTTAACAGTGAAAGAGAAACTACCTTTTGATCTTCCAAAGGTGTGCCTTTAACTGCAAGAAGTGCGTTAATGGGAACACTCTCCGGGTGTGAGGGGAGTGTTGCTAATGTATGCAACAACCCAACCCTGTCCTCTTCTGCTTCACCAAGCCCTATTATTCCTCCTATCACCACAACACAGTTTCTTATCAGAGAGTGAAAAAACTGTATTCAGCATCTTTTTCTGCCCGTATGATATATCTTTGATACATAAATTAGAACTAACGAAAAAATGGAGTCACTAACCAGAACAAACATTAATTCCTGCTTCACGAACATGCTTGATGGTTTCCAGGCGTTCGTCATATGTTCTTGTTGTAATGATATTAGGGTAATACTCTCTTGATGTATCAAGGTTATGATTGTAAGCTGTAAGGCCTGCTTTCTTGAGTTCTAAAGCCTGCTGCTTTTCTATCATTCCCAACGTACAACAAACCTCCATTCCCATACCCCTGCAGATAAGTGGTACACTACTTATATACTCTGATATGTAATTATAAGCTGTTTATAGGTTTTAGATACCAATTGTCATGCAAATCATATTAGATTCACAAGAATATCAACATAAAAGGGTGGCTTACTACCTTATCTCTTTCACATATTCAAGGATCTGACTAAAGTTGGTTTTCCTTCCTATTGTGTCTCTCCACGCAGCACCCATGCAAAACCGAGTGCTGCCAGCCTCTTTTGCCTGCCAAGTACCAATTATAGATCCAATATGAGAACTGAATCAGAAACAACAATGTAACATGTGCGGTTACAAATATAGATGTAAAGTGTAAACAATGTGAAACTCAGTCCCTCCATGAAATAAAACAAAAATCTTGTTCATATAAAGAGAAAAAACACACACCTTTTGTGCAGCTTCAAGAACAGCATCCTTGTTCATGAGCTTTTGAGCTTTCACTCCAGTATCATACCTAGAAGATTGAGGGCAATAAGAACAATCTTCACTGCACCCACCCGTCTTTATAGACAGAAGCGTACACTGCTGAACCTCCCTAAAATTCTGAGCATGTCTATGAACTTGAGCCTGCAAAATAAAACCTAAATTAGACAACACATCTAAAAATGCCAAGGATAATTTGATTTTGACCTAAACGAAACATTTCGGATAACTTCATCACCCTTAAATCAACCATGTGAAACTCATATAAACGATCAATTAAACCATAATACCCTATGCAATTCATAACTTCTTTATTCCCCTTAAAATGAGATACTTCCTTATTCAAACAGTCATATACTATATAATAACTGCATAATTTCGAATGTAACATCCTTTATCCATACAGATTTCATAACTTCTGAATATTCCTTGAAATGAGATACTACAACATTTTAACAGTGATATACTATATAATAACAACACTTTTATCTGTAATGTATAAAGTGCATATTTTCTAATGTAACATACTTTATCCATATAGATTTTATAGCTTCTTAATATTCATTGAAATGAGATACTTCCACATACAAACAGTAATATAGGGTATGTTTGGCAAAAGTAGCTGGTGGCTGGTGGCTAGAAGCTGGTAGCTAGTAGTTGTAGTTTTTTAGATATATTTGGTGTTTGGTAGAGTAGCTTGAGCTTTTAATAAAATGTATAAAATGACCAAAATGGACATAACTAAAAATTTAAAAAGTTTGTGCATTAAAAAGTTCATTATCTTTAGAGGTTAAAATAGTCATTTTTCCCCTAAAAGCTTGTAGCTCCTTCTAAACGCTACTAGTAGGAGCATTCAACCAAAAGATTCAAGCTCCTAAGTCCTAACCTAAAAGCTTCAAGCTCCTTCAACCAAACAAGGTCTTTTGTTGAACAGGAGCTTTTTCTTAAAAGCTTAAAGCCAGAAGCTCTAAAAGCTCCATGCCAAACATACCCGTAGTATATGGTAACACTTTTATCTGTAATGTACAAACTGCATACATATATAAATATCATAACTTCTTAATATTCCTTAAAATTAGATACTTCCTCATTCAAACAGTAAAATAAACAGTGCATAATAACAAATGTAACATCCTTTTCAATCACCAACAGCTTCACATAACTTAGATCAATACAAAATGCACATAATGAAAAACATAAACACAAAAATATACATATATATATATATAGAGAGAGAGAGTACGGACTCCGTGAAACAGGAGATCGAGAAGAGGAGAATCATAAACGGACTTGATCTCTTCTTGTTTCCAATCGTTTCTCGGACCTTCTCGAATAGTCCGCTCCGCTTCCACTGCAGCTGGCGACGACGAATAAGAGCGTGAGCGCGGTTCCAGATCCAACATCGACGAAATCGCCCGTCGATTTGGACGGATCGATCTGATTAGAATCATTTTCTATCTCAATGAGAGTCCGATACAGGCGAGAAATTGTGAAGGTTCAGTGTTGCACGCCTCTTCACTTGGGATTTGGTTCAAGTGAGAGGGTGAAGTGTGAAAATGAAATGATGAAGTAAGCAAATGAAGCTCATTTTCAATTTCAGTTTTTATTATTAAAACCCTAAATTTCATCACATTTCAGAGCTTTCAACCAACTTTATGTGATTTATGTTTATAAAAAAGGTTTTTAAAGAAAGCTCCTAATATTAACAGGAAAAAACTTATTTACACATGGTGTATATGGACCGTATAATGTTATGCGGTCTGTATAGAATTTAAAAAACTATCAAAGTCCACAAACTTTGATAGTTTTTTAAATTCTATACGTGTCATATAACATTATACGGCCCGTATACACCATGTGTAAATAATTTACCTGGTCGTATACAATGTATACGAACGCACGGCTCGTATTCTTCGAAAATTAGATTTTTCTCAAAGTATTTAAGGGATTTAAGGTGCCAATCACACGAGATATTTTACAGTCGTAAGGTGGTCAAACCTTTCTAAAAGTAGAAAAAAATAAAACATTAACAAGTAACAAAGATTGAAGAACAAAAAGTCGCATCGTATGACTGTAATAAAACGGAAGCTATCAACGCGGGGTTACAGGCATGGTGTTATTCTTTATTTAATATTTACAGAATAAAAGGAAGGGTGATGCATTTGATGAGAGTTGTAAGGAGAAGCATTGAGATAACGGACATCCATCAAGCTCAAAAAGAAAACTTGTGTTTCCCTCTCAATTGAATAGACAGACACTTGCTTCATAGGACTCACTTGAATCGTCTCGAAAATACTGAACAACCGAAATAACAGCTTCGGTTTCATCATCAGCCTGTACCGAATCATCATTAAAATTAACAATGTGGTCTTGATTGAAGACGTAATTGCAAGACTGTTTGTGTCATACCCCGACCACGTAAAACAACAAAACGTGGCGGAAACTGTTTTGGTCAAAAATTACCGAAGCAATTAAGTGATCAAATTAGTTAAGTGAGGTAGTGTGCTAAAAAATGTGTTGAAAATATGTTGGTTAAGTTGCTTAGAAAAACAATGTTCAAGATACGGCTTAGGATATTGAGTTGTATCTACGATCAAACAATGAGCAAAAAGTAAAGGGGTTGACACGAGATGTACGAGGAAAGCCATTGATCAATCTAGATCGCCGGCATAAAACCTCGGGAGCTGACAATCGCAGCTGCCTTGTTCTTCTTATTGCTTCAAACTTCAGGATACAGTGCAGGATATGATACGGATCAACTAAGTGTTACAATGAGATTTGAGTACAAGTGTTCGTGTGTAATGATTGCTAGAGACTAGAGAGCAAAGTGTGCGAAAGAGTGTATGTGACTTAATCTGATCCGATCAATCTATTTATAGTAAAAAGAAAGCAACCAACTATCCTATTATTCCGGGATCCGGCGAATATTTCACATGTGAACGTTGTAATCCACATCTTCCGGCTTCAACGTCTTTCTCCCAACTGTTTTGCCCGAGTCTCAAGGAGAAGAAGTCCACTTGAACGTTGGAGACTTATACCCTTTAATTTGCACGTGGTTAAATCAGTTATTACCAGGATATCGTTTCAGGATGTTACCAATATCCTGATCCGGTATCCTGATCTCAAATAAACAATCAAAAGCAGAATACTAGACAGGATAGACGTTCAGAAAATTGCCCATAACAATTGTCCCCAAAATATATCTGTTGGTATACCAATCCAACGGGTATATTTTAAAACTTATCTCCAAGATTGAGCTTATTAAATTGAAAAACGACGTTTGATGTGACTCGGTGCAACTTCCAACGCGTTTTCTACTCAATGGCTATCCAATTAGCCCCTATATCTTCTCTATTCCTTGTTGATAAACCACCATCTTCTCCGGAATTTCCAGGTACTTCTCTCCTTTCTCCTTAACTTTTTCCCGTTCAACTTTCCAGATGGCTACTAGAACTCGCTCCCATTCCGGCGAGTCCACCTCGTCATTCGTTGATCAAAATCTGCTCAAACATACCGAGAAAGAAGTGTGCTCCTTCGATAATGCTGACATCGCTGCATTGAGAACCTCCGGCGCTTTCCCTGACACGACGGTTATTCGCCCATTCGACCGGAGCATTCGTTCCGACGTCTCCTCTGAAGAATGGGTTTGTTTCTCGTCATACCCATTTTCTCTTGGCCTCCGATACCCATTTCCGGAGTTTATCATGGAGTTTTTCCAGGTCACCGGCCTTTGTTTTGCTCAGAAAATGCCCATGGTATGGAGAGTACTCATCATGCTCAACCAGATCAAAACCCTTCATGTCCCTGATCTTGGTATTGAAGACCTTCCGGTTGCTTACCGTCTCCGATCCCATGGCAATAGCCGTTTCCTACTCTCCTCCACTTCCAGTAACCCCCCCCCATCCTCAAAGCTTCGAAAAACGAGGATGGGTGGCAGCGAAAGTTTTTCTTTGTTAGACGGGATTCCATTCCCGAGGGCAATGATGGATGTATGTGCCAAGGCCGGAGCCCACTTTTTTAAGCTTGATGGTTGTGACCTGTTGAACAATTTATTTTCCATGTCTTCTGAACAATTTACCTTTCCTGCATTTGAACATTTTGATAACCAAAGGTGGATAGGTCCTGGGTTTCAGGATGAAGCCCTTGGTTATCAGTTAGTATATTTTGTTTTGGACAATACAACGATTGGAGGTGGATAGGTTTCAGTTTGAAACGAAACCTTCAATCGTTGTGTAAATATGGTTATGAATCCCTCGTGCTTTTGGTGGATGGGCCTTGGTTTAAGGTGAAACCAAAAGCACAACTTTTGAAATGCTAATAATATAACCCTCTTTTGACTTATCTGTTGTAGCCTTTTAAATTTTTGCCATGCATTACTTAGTTTAGATTTTGGCTTTGTGAAATTAGTGTTATCATTTCTGTGAAGGTATCCTGATCAATATACTCAGTGATATCCTACGCAGACTTTCGTAAAATAGGACTTCTTAATATCCAAACAATTTGGACAAGTTTCTTCAAAATAGTTTATTTTTCAAAATCTCAACTAATTCGAATAAACTTTTCAAAGGAAAAAGATAGTTTACTCAGAATTTATAAACAAATCCAACTCTGATTTTTAAAGCCAAGTATTGCATCCCAAAGGTTCCAACCAAATATCCTGAATCATATCCCGAAAATATATCTCTAGAATATATCCTTTAAACATGATTTCAAAAGTTCAATCAAGTTGTGTAAGATTCACAAAGGAAAGATGATACCAGGAATAGAGTGTAACCCTAGTTTCAAACTTCAATCTTTTTTTGCAATTCCTTGTACCAAGATGTCCCCAGTCTTTGTACACTTGGTTCAAACCTGACTCTTTGTGCCTTACATAATCGCCTTAGGAGAAATGTCCCCTGTGCACGAAATCTTCCAACACTTAGAAAAAATTGCTTAGATTTATGTTCAACTGCGTAGACAGTTCTTGTGTTACTGGGGTAAAACCCGAAAACATCCTGGAGATAAATCCTTAGTATCCTGGGGATAATCCCAAATTCTCATGCGCTACAGGCGGGAGTGTATAAACTCCGAGACTTAGAAAGGTGAAAACCTTTAAACCTTAGAGAGTATGAAAATACCCTTTCGTGAGAGAGGGTGATCAATCCTCACATACCTTTAGGATTCAAGATATAGCCAACAGTAACGAAATTGTCAGCCACTTTTACATGGACCGGTCCCGCCACCTTGAACTATTCCCGAACAACTTGCGCTCCAGGCGGGGTGTTTAAACCCAATTCGGATGAAAGGTGAATACCTTTAAACCTATGAAGGGATCGGGATCCCTTATACGTGAGAGAGGGGGCCAATCCTCTATTCTTCCGAAGCATCCTGAGTGTGTATCCTGGAGCTATATCCCGAAGCATATACTGCAAAACATTTCAAAACTAAGGTGGGTGTTAGCTTGGCTAACACCCCTCCGATGCTTAAATCAGTATTGGGTTTCAAAGAATAAATTAAACCAAACACATTTAAAAGAGATAGAATTCATACCCTCCTGAGTTAGAAATTAAATTCTAAACTCACTTGAAATAAAGCTTAAGGTGTATAGCATTCCAGGATCTCGGCAGTATATCCCTCTCCATATCCTTGAGTCGGTATGCACCTTTTCCTGATTCTGATTCAATCTCATATGGTCCTTCCCATTTCGGAGCCAGCTTTCCATCAGCAGGATTGGTAGTATTCTGAAAAGCTTTTCTTAACACCCAATCTCCAACTTTGAACCTTCTAATCCTAATATTCTTGTTGTATGTTCTGGATATCCTTTGTTGATATGCCGCCATTCTTAGTCCTGCTGCATTTCTTGTCTCATCAATAGTATCCAGCTCCTGGTATAGGACTTCAGGATTCTGCTCAGGATTCCAGAGATTGGATCTTGCTGTGGGTATCACCATTTCTGTCGGGATCACTGCTTCTGCTCCAAATACTAAGGAAAACGGGGTTTGACCAGTTGCACTCTTTACCGTCGTTCTATCAGCCCACAAAACAAAGGGTAATTCTTCTGCCCATATTCCTTTCTTGGCCCCTAATCTTTTCTTCAAGTTGTTGACAATTATCTTGTTTGAGGATTCAGCTTGTCCATTTGCTTGAGGATGTACTGGAGTAGACGTAATCATTTTGATTCCCCAACTCTTGCAAAAGTCGGTAGTCTTTTTACTTATAAATTGAGAACCATTGTCACAGATTATCTCGGCTGGTACTCCGAATCTGGTCAGGATATTTCTCTTTATGAAGGATACCACTTCTTGATCCTTGACTTGGACAAATGCCTCGGCTTCAACCCATTTGGAGAAATAATCTGTCATTGCCAACATAAAAACCTTCCCTCCTGGAGCCTTTGGAAGCTTTCCCACTATATCCATACCCCACTTCATAAATGGCCAAGGGGAAACAATAGGATATAATGGTTCAGCAGGCTGATGCAGTATGTTACTATGTCTTTGACATGCATCACATCTTCGAACATATTCTGTGGCATCTTTCCTCATTGTCGGCCAATAATATCCTGTCGTTAATACTTTTGAGAATAATGACCTGCCCCCAGTATGGTTACCACAATCCCCTTCATGTATATCCTGAAGTACTTCCTTGGTTTCAGGATCCTCCAGGCACCTTAGGCATGGTCTTGCAAGAGATTTCTTATACAAAACATCATTTATAATAGTGAATCGTGATACCTTCATCCTAAAGGCTTTAGGATTCTCATTCTTTGGGATGTATCCTTGCTTGAGATATCTCATGATTGGAGCTATCCAGGACTTAGGATCCTCCTCAAGATAGCCATCATCAGGATCCTGAATATTTATTGCTCCTTTATCCTGAGGATTCGTCGCAGGATATAGGATATGTAATATTGGTACCCGGGTTCCTTCCGGTATCCTGACCGATGATCCTAGATTTGCCAAGGCATCCGCTTCAGCATTGTCTTCTCTTGGTACCTGCTCAAGTGTAAAAGTATCGAAATATCCTGCTAATTTTTTAAGAATTTCGAGATACCCGATTAACTTCTCTCCTTTAACTGCATAGCTTCCATTAAAATGATTAGTTGTTAACAAGGAGTCAACATACACTTGCAAATTTTTGATATTCATATTCTTAGCCAACTCTAATCCTGCAATTAAAGCTTCATATTCTGCCTCATTATTAGTAGCAGGAAATTTACACCTAATAGCCTGGGGTAATTGATGCGTGCAAGTGTGTATATGTTTTAGATGTATATTTTAAGCCCTTTTTACACTTTTAGCCAAGTTTTAAATTTATAAAACACGATATTTACTAACACTAAACACACATATGGGCAAGTGCACCCATCGTGGACGTAGTATAGTGTTGGTAAGATACCGAGGTCGTCCAAGGACACAAGAGCTTTTAGTACCGGTTTATCCTCAACGTCTAGCCAAATCAAAATGTTAGAAAAGATTTTTAAACTAAGAAAATAAAACTAACTAAATCCTGAAAAATAAAAATAAAAATAAAAAACAGATAGACAAGATGAATCACTTGGATCCGACTCGTGTATTAGTATAACCTTTGATTATTTTCGCACTTTTGCACTTGTTTAAGAGATTATCTTAGTTATTGTAGTAGGCCCCTCTTTTGAAGGCGACGTTACCCTCAACCCAGTAGTTTGAGTCAGCAAGGATACAATCCTAAAGGGTCGGATTATTGAAAGATAATGAATTAAGTTATTAATGCAAATTATGGTAGGCCCTTCTTTTGGAGGTGACGTTACCCTCGACTAAGTAGTCTGAGTCAGCAGGGATACAGTCCTAAATAGTCGGGTTATAGTATTAATAGTAGTTAACTTATGAGGGGGTCAAAGAGTTTGGATCCCCGCCATCAAATACCTTTGGGTATTGAAGGAGATCCTACTAAATTTGACCCAGGTCCCTTGCAGGACCTCTAAACGCTGAACAAGGGCAAGACCCTTACCAAACCGTTCCCTTAACCCCCGACCAGGTAGCCAACATACCTCCATATAGACCGTGGAGATATGAATGGTGAAAATCTTTTATTTTATATAGACAGTAAAATAATGCCAAGACACCACGGACAAACGATAAGGAAGAATCACCTTCAACATAAGTAACTAGTTATTAAAGTCATTAATACAAAACCAAATAAAAAGTGCAAAAGATTAAAAATAAAAAGTATTATACTAAACACTTGTCTTCACCAAGTGATGTAAGAGACTTAGGCAAACATGGCCTTGATTGTCAAGAACTCTTACGATCAATCTTGGATCTCGAGACGACTCACACACTCTATGATGGACAATGGATGATGGTGGTGGATGATGGTGTTGTGATGGTGGTGGGTGGTGGATGAAGTGTGAGAGAGGTGATGTGCCAAGGGATGAGTTGCAATGAAACCAAGCACTCCTATTTATAGGCTGAACAGAAGCCTGGGCACGGCCCCGTGTCCGCTGGGCACGACCCCGTGCCTGTCTGACAATCTCTCTCCTCATTAATTGTAATTCGCAATTACAATTAATGCGCCTGCAGTACTTTCACCACGCCCCCGTGTTCACCGGGCATGGCCCCGTGGTTGGCAATAGAAGCTTCTATAGGTTTGTCTTATCTGCTGCTTCTTGGGCACGGCCCCGTGCTGGCTGAGCACGGGGCGTGTTCAGTCTTCTGCCTTCTCTGTTTTGCTTGGGAGGATGCTGTCGAGGGGTCGGGCAATCCACTTATGTTCCTTTTCTTGTATTTATGTCAGATTTAGCTGCCTTTTTGCTTCTTTTGTTAATTTGAGCTCATTTAATCCTGAAAATACAAAAAGAAGACAAAAACACTCTTTTTCCAACATTAGTACTTAAAAAGGGTTAGTTTATGCCTCATTTGATGTAATTTATATGTTGCATTTTACACACATCAAATATCCCCACACTTGAATTTTTGCTTGTCCTCAAGCAAAACTCTTTAATATGTGGCTTACACTCCCAAATGGAATGGGTAGAAGAGAAGGTTTTGGCTTGTCATAGAGTGTCGGGAATCCAAGATCTTTATTGGTTTTATTTTTATTTATTTACAATCCTATTCGCTATGATTTATTTAAAACGTTTCATAAGAGAAATTACTTATTTGGGCATAGCATGTCTTTTTAAAATTCCATTTATATACAAGTTCACATACCTCACGGGAGAAATCACTCACACTCGGCCGAAGGTGTCTTTTTTAGTGAATCACTCGAGAGCGGCATGAAACTTATTCCTACCATAGGCTTGCCAAGCAATCAATCCTCCTCCTTTTTAACTTTTTACCTTTGTAAATATCAAGAGGACTTTTTTTTGGGTAAAGGCTTGGGCTAAAGGTGGGTAGTTGGGTTAGTGGTTAGTAGAAAATGGCGAAAATCGTAAAAAGCGTCGGTTTTCATAAAACATTTTGTTTTAGTGACTTTTTATTCTCAATGAAGTATTTCTTCAAACAAGCTTTTGTTTTAGGAGCTTTGTTTGTTTATTTCTAACTTCATTGTAAAATTCTCTCTGTTTTTTTTAGTCACATGAAAACCGAGCTTGTTACTAAAATAAAGGGTAAAAATAAAAAGGGGTTTTGGTGGGTAAAAAGGGTTTTGGGTTAAGAAATGAAAAGGTTTAGGCTCAAAGGGGTTAACTAGGGGGAGTTTTTGGGTAGGTGAAAAGAAAAATAAAAATAATGGTTTTGAAAGAAAAAGGGTTAGTCCTAATGCCTCCATCATTTACTTACTTGGGTTTAAGTTGGTAAGGACCGGGAATGAATTGTCGTGGCAAGTTCTAGAGTCGTAAGAACCAAGCGGCTATTCACACAAGAAACGAAAAATGAGCATTTAGCGTAAAAATGTATATTTGTATGCTCAATAAAGGCTCAAAACTCACTTTTGTGGGGATGGGTTTTTTATGTGATCAAGTATATATAATCGAATTTTAACTAAGCTTGTCATGTCGTTTCATAATTTTCTTATGTTGGTTCTTTTTATCACGACGCTATCGGTTGTAAATTTGTAAAAATATAACCTTGTTTGTCTTAGAATTCCCAACTTAAACTTTAGACAAGTAAAAAAAATGAAAATTTTTGAAATTTTTTTTTGGGGTGATTAGCGGTTCCAATAGAGTTTTGTGTAAGGCTTGTTATTAGGACTTGCAAAATTCAAGGTTTTAGTATCCCCCCACACTTAAATTACACATTGTCCTCAATGTTTCTCAAAAATAATTTTTTAGGTTGATTGAATGTGTGACATGGTGTTAAAAGAAAAAAATTATGTTACTGGCAGTCTGGACATGGCTCCGTGGTGACCGGGCACGGCCCCGTGTTCAGGTGCCAGTAACGATAATTAAAGAAAAGAAACAGAAGCCTGGACACGGGGGCGTGTCCGGTGAACACGAGCCGTGTCCAGTTACCTGAACTGGGCATTTTTCTGCAGGGTGTTCAGCACGGGGCCGTGTTGGCTGGGCACGGCCCGTGCTGAACCTACTGTAATGGAGAAATTGTTGTCGGGTGGCCTTGTTCTTGTGCATGGGGCCATGTTTCTCGTTTCCCTTATCATCCTTTACCACCATGAGTGTGTTTTATTTATTATGAACCATTCAAACCTTAAAATCATCATTCCATTACAACGATAGAGAGATCTTACATAGTCCTAAATTTATATTAAGCTAGATAAGAAAGCACAAGAAGCATTAAACCATGGAGTTCTAGCCTACACATTATTTTAATTAGCAAAATTTCCAAGAAGCTAGTAGTCTTGGTTAGATATGGCCTTATAGAACTCCTTCTTCCGGGTGTGGCTTTCCTCATATGTCGGCGGGCCACTCCTCCACCTCCCTTGGAAGGAGAAAAGAGGGCTCATTAGCGTTAGGTTGAGGAGTTGCGATTTCCACCGGGATCTCTTGTTGGTGCTCCATGGGAGGTTCCGGCGGAATGTCGTCCCACCCGGTAGGGTTGTTAACTTCGAGCGCCAGGTTCCAATCCTGTTGAGGGAGGACCGGTTCCATCGGGGGTGTTACAAGAATATTTAACCTCTGGTGCAAGAGGTTAATCTCTTGGAAGCTACTCTCAAGTCCCACCGTAAGATCGTTAATACGGTCGATTAGGACCTCCTCTACTGACGTCATTTCGTCGAGAGCCTCCCTTAATGCTATGACATAGTGCACAAGTGTAGCTTCAATGGAGGGCCTCCTTCCTCTTCGGCTGTTTGATGAATGCACGGAAGATGTTTCACTGTTTTCACTCGACATTCTACGAAAAATAAACTGAAAATAGTTTATTTCCTGAAACAGTAGACCGGACACGGCCCCGTGCTCATTGAGCACGGCCCCGTGTTCATCTTTCTGCAGAGTTTTGTAGCAAGGAAACTTGAAGTTTTAAGTTATTTTCTGAACTTGTGGGGTCTTTTTAAACATTAGTAACTTAAAACAATGTTATACAACATATTTTTGCTAAGATTCCTTGAACAAAACTCAACAATCCCTACCACAAAGCTTGAAAATTCAAACTTTAATGGAGGTTCTTGGAGAAAGATGAAGAAGAAGGAAATGGTTAAAAGAGGAAAGGACAAGATGGGTTGTTGGAACCTTCTTTTAGAACATACCTAGGATAGTTGAGAGAAGATTCCTTCAAATCTCTGTCCCAAGTTGGTCCAAATGTGCAGAATTCTTGGCTGCATTTATAGAAAACGACAGCATCCTGGACACGGCCCCGTGCTCAGTGGGCACGGCCCCGTGTGCAGATAGAATTCTGACACAGTTTGTCCGTATTCTGACGTACGGGTCAGAAGCGAATCTTTTGGTGAACACGGGGGCATGTTGGCTGGACACGGCCCCGTGTCGAGAGGCTGGTTATGAAGTTTGTCTAGTTTTTAAGGAACTTAATCGTATCGGGTGGTTCCTAACTGGTCTAAGATACCTTAATTGTCCTAGACTAAGGCGAGAACGCAAGAGGTTGTCGGTGAGGGTAATTCCTATTTTTATTCTAGGTGGACAAGTCCAACCCTTTCCCGGGCTCTCGTTAAAGAAGGTATATGCCGAATTACTCAGGTCTATGTATACACCGAACGAAGTCGATGGAGAGTCCTTCACGGCACAATCAGCACAAGGACGACTATCGTCTAAGTCTTCGCTAGGTATGAAGGTATTTTTGGGAGCAACGAGGTTGTTGGAATGCGATCCCAACATTTCTTCATGGCCATCGTCTTGGGGTGGATTAATGAAATCCTTCCTAAGCTCTTTTAACCAATTTAAAATTAGATTTTCTAGTTGAAATAACTCGTCAAGGAGCATTTCTCCTAAAATATCTGGCTGGGCGCATTCGAGGGAGAGATAGTGATTATTTTTACTTTCGCCCCTCTTAAGGTTATAGGGAGTCGGTGGGTCTATGTAGTGGGGCTTATAATTTAGAAAGTAACATTCTAATTCTTTATGTTCGCCTCCACATAATTGACACCACGTACCATAAGAGTGCCGAAAGTAAAAAGAATTACCAAGACATCACGGACAAACGATAAGGAAGAATCACCTTCAACATAAGTAACTAGTTATTAAAGTCATTAATACAAAACCAAATAAAAAGTGCAAAAGATTAAAAATAAAAAGTATTATACTAAACACTTGTCTTCACCAAGTGATGTAAGAGACTTAGGCAAACATGGCCTTGATTGTCAAGAACTCTTACGATCAATCTTGGATCCCGAGACGACTCACACACTCTATGATGGACAATGGATGATGGTGGTGGATGATGGTGTTGTGATGGTGGTGGGTGGTGGATGAAGTGTGAGAGAGGTGATGTGCCAAGGGATTGCAATGAAACCAAGCACTCCTATTTATAGGCTGAACAGAAGCCTGGGCACGGCCCCGTGTCCGCTGGGCACGGCCCCGTGCCTGTCTGACAATCTCTCTCCTCATTAATTGTAATTCGCAATTACAATTAATGCGCCTGCAGTACTTTCGCCACGCCCCCGTGTTCACTGGGCACGGCCCCGTGGTTGGCAATAGAAGCTTCTATAGGTTTGTCTTATCTGCTGCTTCTTGGGCACGACCCCGTGCTGGCTGAGCACGGGGCGTGTTCAGTCTTCTGCCTTCTCTGTTTTGCTTGGGAGGATGCTGTCGAGGGGTCGGGCAATCCACTTATGTTCCTTTTCTTGTATTTATGTCAGATTTAGCTGCCTTTTTGCTTCTTTTATTAATTTGAGCTCATTTAATCCTGAAAATACAAAAGGAAGACGAAAAAACCCTTTTTCCAACATTAGTACTTAAAAAGGGTTAGTTTTATGCCTCATTTGATGTAATTTATATGTCGCATTTTACACACATCAGTAATATGTCCCCCTGTGGCGATTTTAGTAGTATACCTAAACCTACACCTCTCACATTGGATGCACCATCAGTATATAATGTCCAGCATTCTAACTTTTCTCTTAGCTGCTGTACTTCTAAATCTACTTCATCCTGAATGTCACTACTGAAATCAGCCACAAAGTCAGCTAAAGCCTGAGACTTTATGGCATTTCTAGGTTCATATACTAAGTCATAAGCACTCAACTTTACTGACCACTTAACCATCCTACCGGACATCTCTGGTTTCCTAAGCACATTTTTAACAGGATAATTTGTTTTAACATGAATCCTATGTGTCTCAAAATAATGTCTAAGCTTTGTCGATGCCATAACTAGGGCTAATATCAATTTTTCTAAATGAGAATATCTAGTTTCAGCATCTAATAGGCTTTTACTCACATAATAGACAGGATATTGCTGACCTTCATAGTCTTTTATAAGAACGGCACTTACAGCATTCCCTGATACAGCGAGGTATAGGTGTTAGGGGAGGATTTCTTAATGACCTGTGATCCTCAATGTTTTGGTCAGAAATCTAGTGAGGATAATGCAACCAAACTCTTAGTTACGGGGAATGATGCTTGAAATGAAGAACAATAATAAGGATCACTTCGATGTAAATTGCACAAACAACACAAGGATTTATACGAGGAAAAAGCCCTTGATCAATGAATGATCTCCGGCATAAAAAACCTCGGGTGATGGAAACTACCGATCACCAAGCTCAAATAAATCAATAAATGTTTACAACTTCGGATAGTGACGAGCTAGGTACAAGGATCACTATAGTTAACTGTGTAAAAGTGTGTGAAAACTATTAAGTGTTTGCTGAAAGCTTCAAGAATGCTGTTGTACGAGAATGTGTGTAGCTGAAAGTGGCTAAGTGTTCTAAAAATAGCTCGTCACCCCTTTAAAAATAAAAGCTAACTAAGCTAACAAACTATCCGACTTTTGTGCCATGCTCCCACGTTCTCCACAACGTCCATTTCCATTCAAACGTGTGCGAAATACCCGTGGAATATTCCTTAGTAACGTTGCCAAGACCAAGTCAAGCCTATTACTCCTGCAAAACAATACGAAACATAAACAAACAATCGTTAGTATGAGGATCCTTAAGGTGATCCATGATCCTGATCCCGAAGGTCTTCTGAGGATCACTATCTGTCACAGAAGTAAGGATCACTATTAGGATAACATGTAAGGATCACTAATTGTTAGAAAATCCTCCCCTAACAATTGCCCCCAAAATATAAGGAGTAATATGTAAAATGAACGAGTTATGTTTTCTTGATCTTATCCGCAACTAACTTAACGGATATATAGCCGTTATTGTAGAACTATCCGTTGCAACTATGACATCACAGAAGTGACAGCCCTGCAAAATCATGATTATAAATAGGAGATATAGATAGGATCGTTTGCATTTAAAATCCAGAGTTACTCCCTTTATAACTGCATTCCGAAGATAAACAGGTATTCATCTTCTTCCTTCTTTTGCTCTGTTTTCCTTCTCTTTTCATTATTCTGTCAAAATGTTGCTCCGGAACTCCCCATCTAAGGATCACACGAAGAACAGCCCGCTAAAGAGCCAGGGAATCATCGAAGATTCCATAAAAGAACGATGTTGCTTCTCCGATCCGCAAATTGATAGGATCCGCTACTGCTTCCCGGCGAACACGATGTTTAAATCGTTTGATCCCAACGCCCTCAGTGATCATATTTCTGATAACTGGGTTGCGTTTCCTGTTACCCCGTTCACCATAGGCTACACATATCCCTTTCCAGCTTTCACCCAATCTTTCTTTTCCCTAACCGGCATATCTTATATCTAGGCCATGCCGATGATCTGGAGGGTTTTGTATACCCTTGAAAGGATCATCGAGCAGGAGGGGATAGACTTAGGCATGGCAGAACTAGGAGAACTGTATGAGCTCACTACCTTTGGTTCCCATCGTTATCTGCTCAAACGTAAACCTGGTGAGGAACACCCGATCTTCAAAGCTACCAAGAATGATACCAACTGGAAGCGACGTTTCTTTCTTGTCAAGAGAGATTCTATCCCTGATGGGAAGGATTTACCCAAGGAGTGGGCTACCCATGGTACAATGGAGGATCCTGAGAAGGATCACCAGAGAACTTATCCTTTGATATAAGGATCACTGACATTCTTTTGCTTTCTTGTTGTGCAGCTATCTCCGTTTCACATCTTAGACAGACTCCTGCTGCTAAAGAGAGACTCGCCGCGTTCAAGAGGCTTGATCCTGAAACAAGATCTTTCAAGACAACCACCCAAGATTCTCAGGAAGTATCCTCAGGTTCTGTCACAATGTCAAGTAAGTATCTTGCTTAAAAAGTCAAATAAATAATGAAATACAAGTGAAATTAAGATACTTATCTTGTTGTGATTGTGTAGGTGCTGGAATAATGCCAAGACATCACGGACAAACGATAAGGAAGAATCACCTTCAACATAAGTAACTAGTTATTAAAGTCATTAATACAAAACCAAATAAAAAGTGCAAAAGATTAAAAATAAAAAGTATTATACTAAACACTTGTCTTCACCAAGTGATGTAAGAGACTTAGGCAAACATGGCCTTGATTGTCAAGAACTCTTACGATCAATCTTGGATCCCGAGACGACTCACACACTCTATGATGGACAATGGATGATGGTGGTGGATGATGGTGTTGTGATGGTGGTGGGTGGTGGATGAAGTGTGAGAGAGGTGATGTGCCAAGGGATTGCAATGAAACCAAGCACTCCTATTTATAGGCTGAACAGAAGCCTGGGCACGGCCCCGTGTCCGCTGGGCACGGCCCCGTGCCTGTCTGACAATCTCTCTCCTCATTAATTGTAATTCGCAATTACAATTAATGCGCCTGCAGTACTTTCGCCACGCCCCCGTGTTCACTGGGCACGGCCCCGTGGTTGGCAATAGAAGCTTCTATAGGTTTGTCTTATCTGCTGCTTCTTGGGCACGACCCCGTGCTGGCTGAGCACGGGGCGTGTTCAGTCTTCTGCCTTCTCTGTTTTGCTTGGGAGGATGCTGTCGAGGGGTCGGGCAATCCACTTATGTTCCTTTTCTTGTATTTATGTCAGATTTAGCTGCCTTTTTGCTTCTTTTATTAATTTGAGCTCATTTAATCCTGAAAATACAAAAGGAAGACGAAAAAACCCTTTTTCCAACATTAGTACTTAAAAAGGGTTAGTTTTATGCCTCATTTGATGTAATTTATATGTCGCATTTTACACACATCAGTAATATGTCCCCCTGTGGCGATTTTAGTAGTATACCTAAACCTACACCTCTCACATTGGATGCACCATCAGTATATAATGTCCAGCATTCTAACTTTTCTCTTAGCTGCTGTACTTCTAAATCTACTTCATCCTGAATGTCACTACTGAAATCAGCCACAAAGTCAGCTAAAGCCTGAGACTTTATGGCATTTCTAGGTTCATATACTAAGTCATAAGCACTCAACTTTACTGACCACTTAACCATCCTACCGGACATCTCTGGTTTCCTAAGCACATTTTTAACAGGATAATTTGTTTTAACATGAATCCTATGTGTCTCAAAATAATGTCTAAGCTTTGTCGATGCCATAACTAGGGCTAATATCAATTTTTCTAAATGAGAATATCTAGTTTCAGCATCTAATAGGCTTTTACTCACATAATAGACAGGATATTGCTGACCTTCATAGTCTTTTATAAGAACGGCACTTACAGCATTCCCTGATACAGCGAGGTATAGGTGTTAGGGGAGGATTTCTTAATGACCTGTGATCCTCAATGTTTTGGTCAGAAATCTAGTGAGGATAATGCAACCAAACTCTTAGTTACGGGGAATGATGCTTGAAATGAAGAACAATAATAAGGATCACTTCGATGTAAATTGCACAAACAACACAAGGATTTATACGAGGAAAAAGCCCTTGATCAATGAATGATCTCCGGCATAAAAAACCTCGGGTGATGGAAACTACCGATCACCAAGCTCAAATAAATCAATAAATGTTTACAACTTCGGATAGTGACGAGCTAGGTACAAGGATCACTATAGTTAACTGTGTAAAAGTGTGTGAAAACTATTAAGTGTTTGCTGAAAGCTTCAAGAATGCTGTTGTACGAGAATGTGTGTAGCTGAAAGTGGCTAAGTGTTCTAAAAATAGCTCGTCACCCCTTTAAAAATAAAAGCTAACTAAGCTAACAAACTATCCGACTTTTGTGCCATGCTCCCACGTTCTCCACAACGTCCATTTCCATTCAAACGTGTGCGAAATACCCGTGGAATATTCCTTAGTAACGTTGCCAAGACCAAGTCAAGCCTATTACTCCTGCAAAACAATACGAAACATAAACAAACAATCGTTAGTATGAGGATCCTTAAGGTGATCCATGATCCTGATCCCGAAGGTCTTCTGAGGATCACTATCTGTCACAGAAGTAAGGATCACTATTAGGATAACATGTAAGGATCACTAATTGTTAGAAAATCCTCCCCTAACAATTGCCCCCAAAATATAAGGAGTAATATGTAAAATGAACGAGTTATGTTTTCTTGATCTTATCCGCAACTAACTTAACGGATATATAGCCGTTATTGTAGAACTATCCGTTGCAACTATGACATCACAGAAGTGACAGCCCTGCAAAATCATGATTATAAATAGGAGATATAGATAGGATCGTTTGCATTTAAAATCCAGAGTTACTCCCTTTATAACTGCATTCCGAAGATAAACAGGTATTCATCTTCTTCCTTCTTTTGCTCTGTTTTCCTTCTCTTTTCATTATTCTGTCAAAATGTTGCTCCGGAACTCCCCATCTAAGGATCACACGAAGAACAGCCCGCTAAAGAGCCAGGGAATCATCGAAGATTCCATAAAAGAACGATGTTGCTTCTCCGATCCGCAAATTGATAGGATCCGCTACTGCTTCCCGGCGAACACGATGTTTAAATCGTTTGATCCCAACGCCCTCAGTGATCATATTTCTGATAACTGGGTTGCGTTTCCTGTTACCCCGTTCACCCTAGGCTACACATATCCCTTTCCAGCTTTCACCCAATCTTTCTTTTCCTTAACCGGCATATCTTATATCCAGGCCATGCCGATGATCTGGAGGGTTTTGTATACCCTTGAAAGGATCATCGAGCAGGAGGCAAGGGTGAAGGTGGTAAAGCAAGTGGAGCCGGAGGTGGTGATGCAGTGAAGGTCTAGGCTGCATGATTGGGCGATGAAGGAAACTTCTAGACATAGCCGGAGCCCAATATCTTTTGTTTGATGGTAGTTTGTTGAACAATTTAATGGTTTGTACTGAACAATAGTTTTTAGGATTAAGGATCTAGGATCCTTCAGACAATAGGCAGGATTGCAAATGGTGGAGGGATCCTCTGTTTGGGGGATGAAGCCATTGTGATCCTGCCGCCTTTATATTCCTGCACTACTTAGAACTTATTATCATGGACACCCTTTACCTACCCCAGCGGACGGGCCACGTATTGCTGGTAGATGCTCGGGGTAGGTAATTTTGACAACCTTTGAAGGGTTAGTCTTTTTGTTAATAAATAAATCTTAATCTTTTGTCGCTTATCTTGTGTTGTTATCCTTTTTGTCTCTTTAATTCTCAATTATCTTGATGTACACTTATTAAATAAGCAGTTTTGAATAAGTCAGGTTGAAAATATTTAGGATATGATCCATGATCAAATATCCTATAGTTGAAGAATCCCAAAAAGTAGTATATGTTTTAAGGATCATAAGTTCAGTTGTCAAAGTATAAGGGTTATTCAAATAATCAACGAATAGAATTGAAATAGTTAAGGATCATACCTGAGGATCCAAGTTAGGATCCTAACCATAATCAGGATAACTATAAGATAAACCTTAGAGATAAGTAAGGATCAAGGATCCCTAGTTGTTTAACTTCAAGGAACTGAAATAGAGCATAACTTGGGACTAAGCCAACATAAGATAAGAGTTAGCAACTGGGGACAAGCCCAAGGATAACTGGGGACAAGCCCAAGGATAACTGGGGACAAGCCCAAGGATCGTATGTAAACTGGAGTATGACCCTAACTGGCGACTATCCAAACTTAGTGACATGACAATGCCAAAACCTTAGCTAACGTGAAAACGTTAGAAACCTTAGGAACGGATGTATGGTACGCCTACCATTATACGTAGGATCCTAGGTATAGCCAGTACAATGGAATTATCAGCCCCTAAAGCGAGTACTGGTCCCACTGCCTTGAACTATACTAGGATCATCGTGCGCTACAGGCGGAACTGGGGTCAAGCCCAAATAACTGGGGTTAAACCCAAGGAATTGGATTGCTTCTGTAGATAATAAACGCTTTGCTAAGGATTCCTGAACTTTCAGAACTCAAAATCTTGTGAGAGAAGGATAAAGGACACATGATCCTTATCCTTATATGAGAAAATAAGGAAATGAAATAGTTCAAAATTAGGACATTACCAGAGTAAGGATCATTGATGCTTTAAGGATCCTTCAAGGATACCCCTAATGTAAGGATCATCTGTGCCATGAGGATCCTGCTCACATGAAATATTTCTTCAAATGGACAGCATTCCAAGCTCTTGGTAACAAATCACCTTCCATGGTCAGCAATCTATATGCCCCCTTTCCTGCTTCAGCTTCAATCAAATAAGGGCCTTCCCATTTTGGTGCCAATTTTCCATCAGCAGGATTGGTGGTATTCTGAAATGTTTTCCTTAATACCATATCACCAATCTGAAATTTCCTGATCCTAACATTTTTGTTGTAAGCACCAGCCATTCTTTGTTGATAACTAGCCATCCTTATCCTAGCCAGATCCCTGATTTCCTCAATAGTATCCAGGTCTTAAGCCAAGTTCTCATCATTTTCCTCAGGATTACGGGTACTTGTTCTAGCAGTTGGAACCACCATTTCTGTTGGGATCACTGATTCTGCCCCAAATACCAAAGAGAATGGTGTTTGACCAGTAGCATTCTTAGGGGTTGTCCTATCAGCCCAAAGCACATAAGGTAATTCTTCTGCCCATTTCCCTTTCTTGGATCCAAGCTTCTTCTTCAAATTGTTGATGATGATCTTGTTGGATGATTCTGCTTGACCATTAGCTTGTGGGTGGACTGGTGTTGATGTTATCATCTTAATCCCCCAGCTATCACAAAAGTTAGTAGTTCTGCCCCCAATAAATTGGGAACCGTTATCACATATAATTTCAGAAGGAATACCAAATCTAGTTATAATATTTCTTTTAGTGAAGGATATAACTTCCTTTTCTCTGACTTGGGCAAAAGCTTCAGCTTCTATCCACTTGGAGAAGTAATCTGTCATAGCCAGCATGAACACTTTTCCACCAGGTGCCTTAGGGAGCTTACCAACTATATCCATGCCCCATCTCATAAATGGCTATGAGGAGGATATAGGATGTAGAAATTCAGCTGGCTGATGAAGGATATTGCTGTGTCTCTGACAAGGATCACACTTCTTAGCATATTCCACAGCATCCCTTTTCATAGTTGGCCAGTAGTATCCTGTCCTTAGGATCCTTGAGAACAATGCCCTGCCCCTAGTGTGGTTTCCACAATCTCCTTCATGGAAGTCTTTTAAAACTTCTTGGACTTCAGGATCCTCAATGCATCTTAAATATGGTCCTGCAAGAGATCGCTTATACAATATATTATTTAAGATTGTGAATTGAGATACCTTAATTTTGAAAGCCCTAGGATTTTCTCTCGTAGGAATCTCTTTGTGTTGTAAGTATCTCATGATTGGTGAGATCCATGATCCTGATCCTGAATAAGATTGAGTATCCTCACTAGGGATAATCGCAGAATCCTCCCCTATTTCCATGGCCACATGATCCTCGATGGCAGGTGCCAAGATATGGATAATGGGGATACTTATATCCTCCGGGATCTTCAAGGATGATCCTAAGTTAGCCAATGCATCAGCTTCTGTATTTTCTTCCCTTGGTACCTGTGTCAAACTAAAGGAAACAAAAGTGAGTGCCAACTCTTTGACTATCTCTAAATATTTGGTTAGCTTTTCACCTTTAACAGCATAGGATCCATTAAAGTGATTTGTAATTAATAATGAATCTACATGTACCTCAAGATACCTGATCCTCATATGCTTAGCAATTTGCAAACCAGCAATCAAGGCTTCATACTCAGCCTCATTGTTAGTGGTTTGAAACTCACAAGCTATAGAGTGGGGTATTATGTCCCCCTGTGGCGATTTTAATAGTATTCCAAGCCCTGTGCCTTTGACATTTGAGGATCCATCAGTATAGAGTATCCAAGGATCCTTGGTCTCCTTTAGCTGCTGGACTTCTAACTCAGCTTCTTTTTGCTGATCCTTATTTCTATGTCAGATAGTGATCCTCAGAAGTGCTTCAGGATCAGGATCATGGATCATCCTAAGGATCCTTATACTAATGATTGTCTACATTGAATTTGTTATTATTTTGCAGGAGTAACAGCTTGGACTTGGTCTTGGCAACGTTCCTGAAGAATATTCCACGATTATTCCGCACGTGCTTGACTGAAAATGGACATTATGGAGTCGTGGGAAGACTTGCATGAATTGCGGGATGTTAGTTAGCATAGTTAACTTCTATTTTTAAAGGGGTAGCGAGCTAATTAGAAAACACTTGGCTATTTTTTGGCTACACACACTCGTACAACTGCACTCACCAGCTCTCGGCAAAACACTTAGCATTTTTTCATACATTTCTACATGATACACTATAGTGATCCTTGTACTTAGCTCGCTATCATCCGAAGTTGTAAAAGAATTATTGTTTAATTTGAGTTGGTGATCGGTAGTTTCCATCACCCGAGGTTTTTTATGACGGAGATCATTCATTGATCAAGGGCTTTTTCCTCGTATAAATCTTTGTGTCACTTGTGCAATTCATTTTTGAGTGATCCTCATTGTTGTTTACCAATTCAAGCATCATACCCCGTAACAGAGAGTTTGGTTGCATTATCCTTGTCTGATTTTTGACCAAAACAGTTTGGCGCCCACCGTGGGGCAATTGGTGCTTCATTCCTAAGAGATACTCATTCTCGTGATCATTTTGGTTCATTGCATTCAAGCAGATGGCTTCATCATTAAAGAACACTTCTACTGCGATGTCTGCAGTCAATTCATCTCAGGGCATTCAACCTTTGCCTCCACCACCTTCTGGACCTCAGAAAAATGCCGAGAAGAAACCATCTCCCATTTTCTCAAAACCTCCAACTTCTTCTGCTTCTTATACTCCTACTACTAGTGACTTGTTTACTCTGATTTTGCAGATGAAGGAGCATATACAGCAGCAGGATAAGACCAATGAAAGGATTCTTAGAGAAATTGGAGACATCAAGAAACAGAAGAGATCGGCAGAGGATCATTCCCCACTGATGCCCATATCTTTGAATTTCGATACTCCGGTTATAACTTCTCAGCCTTCAGTGGTTCCAGACGTTCAATATGTGGGAGGAACAAAATGAGTGTATTACGGATCAACAGCAATGACTCAGGCTTCAGGGTCATACTTCCAACTAGCAGGATCCCATCCTCAGCATATAGGATCCTTCGCAAGCTCAGGAGGATACTCAGGAGCGCAGCAGATTCAAGGATTCTAGCCGTTTCAAGGATCCTCGCAGGTTCAAGGATCCTCCTATGTTCCAGGATCCTCTCAGGTTCAAGGATCCTCCTATGTTCCAGGATCCTCTCAGGTTCAAGGCTCCTCCTATGTTCCAGGATCCTCTCAGGTTCAAGGATCCTCCTATGTTCCAGGATCCTCTCAGGTTCAAGGATCCTCCTATGTCCCAGGATCCTCGCAGGTTCAAGGATCCTCTCAGTTTCATGGATCCTTAAGGAGTTTGCAATCAGGGAGTTCTGATATCCATCAGGGAGATTTTATTCCAATGCAGACCATTGCTTCTACTGGTCCTTCGATCATTCCGGAGTCTCAACAATATGGATTCACATCCGGTGTTCCTAATTTGAACCCAATGGGAGGTAACACTTTCAATAATTCTTATACCACTAACCATGGCCTTATGCAGGATACAGGTATCAATCATGCCATGGCTAGAGAATTGCAAAAGTTGAAGGATATGATATCAAGTGTTCCAGGAGTGGTCAAGCCTATCCCGGAGATTCCAGATGGGAGCCATAAGATATATCGTTTTGCACCACCAATCTGTGATGCTGAGATACCCAAGAGGTTCCACGTGCCAACCATGAAGTTGTATGATGGTTCAACAGATCCTGAAGAACACATAGCACAATACAGGGAAAGGATGGAGATCAATCCCATCCCAGAAAGGTTAAAGGAAGCATGTCTTTGCAAGGGATTTGGATCCACTCTTACTGGATCGGCTCTTAAATGGCTGCTGTTAGGGCTGGACTTTTTGTAACATATGATCCTTACATGTGATCCTAACCAGTGATCCTTATTTCTTTGGCAGATAGTGATCCTCAGAAGAGTTCCAGGATCAGGATCACGGACCATCATAGGGATCCTCATGCTAACAGTTGTTTTCATTGGATTTAATGTTATCTTGCAGGTATGTCTAGCAGGATCCGCTCTTAGCAACGTAATCAAGGGACTCGTCTTTACAACTTTGGCATATGCTTAATCAGAGATGAACGTTGTAGAGGATATGGAAACTCCGCATGATTTAAGGGCGATAATTTAGGCTAGATTTACTTTTATTCCTAAAGGGGTAATGAGCTGATAGTTAGTCTATTTACCTAAAATAGGGCCACACTCTTCCACATTCGGAAGACGGACAACACATTCCTCACACGCTTAGACACAATACTATAGTGATCCTTGTACTCAGCTTGTTACCATCTGAAGTTGTAATCATTATTTGTTATATTGAAGTTTGGTGATCGGTAGTTGCCATCACCTGAGGTTTTTTATGCCGGAGATCATTCATTGATCAAGGGCTTTTTCCTCGTATAAATCCTTGTGTCACTTGCATATTTCATACTAAAGTGATCCTTTACTTTTTCATCAAACCAAGCATCATTCCCCGTTTACATAGAGTTTGGTTGCATTATCCTTGTGTGATTTTTTGACCAAAACAGTTTGGCGCCCACCGTGGGGCAATTGGTGCTTCATTCATAAAAAGTTTTTCTGTTGGTGACCATTTCGGAGTGTTGCATGGCTTCGTCGTTGAAGAATACTTCCACAGCGATGTCGGCAGTCAATTCATCTACTGGCATTCCACCTTTGCCTCCACCACCAGCCGGATCTCAGAAAAATGTTAAGAAGAGACCAACTACTATCACCTCTAAACCATCATCTTCTGCTCTAACTTCTTCTGTTCCCAGTACTAGTGATATATTTACTTTGATTTTGCAGATGAGGGATCGTATGCAGCAGCGGGATGAAACTAATGACAGGATCCTCAGGGAAATCGGAGATCTCAAAAGGCAAAAGAAAACGGCAGAGGATCATTCCCCACTGATGCCCAAATCTTTAAATTTTGATACCCCAATGATTACTTCTCAGCTATCAGAGGTCCCAGACATTCAATATATGGGTGGATCAAGAGGAGTGCATTTCGGCTCAGCAGCAGTGACTCAGGCATCAGGATCATATTTCCAACCGGCAGGATCCTATACTCAACATATGGGATCCTTCATGAACTCAGGATCCTCCTTCGTTCCAGGATCATCTCAGGTTCAAGGATCCTCCTTCGTCCCAGGATTATCCCAGGTTCAAGGATTCTCGTTCGTCCCAGGATCATCCCAGGTTGAAGGATCGTCCTTCGATCCCGGATTATCCCAGGTTCAAGGATCCTCCATCGTTCCATGATCATCCCAGGTTCAAGGATCCCTTCAGATACCAGGATCCTTGAAGAATTTGCAAACAGGAAGTCCAGATGTCCATCAAGGAGATTTTATTCCAATGCAGACCATTGCTTCCACTAGTCCATCCATTATCCCAGAATCCCAGCAATATGAATTCACACCCAATATTCCTAACTTGAACCCGATGGGAGGTAACACTTTTAATAATTCTCTTACCACTAACCATGGATTCATGCAGGATACAGGTATCAATCATGCTATGGCCAGAGAACTACAAAAACTGAAGGATATGATATCAAGTGTTCCAGGGGTAGTCAAACCTATCCCGGAGATTGCAGATGGAAGCCATAAGGTATCTCGTTTTGCACCACCAATTTGCGATGCTGAGATACCCAAAAGGTTCCATATCCCTACTATGAAGCTGTATGATGGTACAACGGATCCTGAGGAACACATAGCACAATACAGGGAGAGGATGGAGATCAATCCAATTCCAGAAAAGTTAAAGGAAGCATGCTTATGCAAAGGATTTGGATCCACTCTTACTGGATCAGCTCTTAAATGGCTGCTAAGTCTTCCCCCTTACTCTATTACTTCATTTGCTAATTTAGTTAATTTATTCAATAATCAATTCTCTTGTAGTAGAAAGTTTGAAAGATTGACTAGTGATTTATATAGGGTAACTCAGGGTCATAATGAATCATTAAGGGATTACATAACGAAGTTTAGTAAAGAATCCTTGGATATTCCTAACTTGGATATGGCCACAGCTGTTGAGGCCTTCAAGATGGGATTGCTTAAGGATTCATTGTTCTATGATGATCTTGTTATGACACCATGCAGGAACCTAGATGAAGTAAGAACTCGGGCACTCAGGTTCATCCGGCTAGAGGATGACAAAAGGATCCAGGAGAGACAAGCAGGATCCTCAAAGCAAGAAAAGCAAGGATCCTCTTTCAAAAGCAGCAAATTCAAATCCTACCATAGAAATGACAACCAGAACGTGCATGCTGTTGACCAAGAAGAGGATGATGAGGATTATCCTCCGACTTCTGAATATTGTTTTTCCGTTGACAATCATGAACTAATCCTTGCAATGCAGAATCTAGGAGAAAAAGCCAGGTGGCCCAGAAAGAATGACAAACCAACTAGAATTAAAGACAAATCGAAGTGGTGTGCATACCACGAGGATTTTGGGCATTTAACTGAAGAATGTATCGCATTAAGAAAGGAAATTGGATATCTGCTAAGCAAGGGGCATCTAAAAGAGTTGTTGGGAAGAAAAAAGCAAAGGACTCAGGATCCTGAGAGGATCCCTGAGAAAGCTCCAGCTCCTCCGGCAGATGCACAAGTAATCAACTTTATTTCTGGAGGATCAGACATATGTGGTACATCCTTCTCGGCAGCTAAAAGGCATGCAAAGGAAGCTAAAATGGATAACGGAGAAAGACCTATTCGAACATCAAGTGTCTCGGAAGGAAAAGTTATAACCTTTGATGAGGATGATAGAATTAACATCCAGGATCCTCATCATGATAGTCTAGTCATCACTCTCTTTATCTCTAACCATTTTGTCCGCAAGATCCTTATTGACGGAGGAAGCGCAGTAAATATTATCCAGCTTGATGTTCTGAAGAAGATGGGTATCCCTGAATCAGATATCACACCAAGATCCTCTGTACTTGTGGGATTCGGTGGCGAAACTAAGAAAACCCTGGGGGACATCAAACTCCCAATTTATGTGGAAGGATTACATAATTATCAAAAATTTTGTGTTATTGACTGTTTGTCTTGTTGTAATGTTATCCTTGGCAGACCCTGGATACATGATATGAAGGCAGTCCCATCCACCTACCATCAATGTGTGAAGCTCCCTAGCCCATGGGGAATAATCAAGATCGACAGTGATCAGCAGGAGGCTAAGGATTGTTATACCTCATCCATGAAACTAACCTCGAAGCCAAGGGAGCAATAGCAATTACAGTATCTTCCAAGGAATGTCTCGGAGGCAAGAGAACAGGATGTGGACGAAATCCTTTTGGATCCTAATGATCCTGAATCAAAAATCTATATAGGATCAGGGATCCTTGGCAAGATGAAAGAAGACCTAGTATCCTTCCTCAAAACAAGAAAGTCTACCTTTGCATGGAAACATGAGGATATGACAGGTATATCTAAGGATATTATCACTCATAAACTTGGCATTGACAGGTCAATCAAACCAATCCATCAAAAAAGGAGGAAGTTTGCACCAGAAAGGAATGCCATTATCCAGGAAGAAGTAGAAAGACTACTTCGAGCAGGTATGATCAGAGAGGTAAAATATCCAAAATGGTTAGCCAATGTGGTTGTTGTCCAAAAGAAAAACGGAAAGTGGAGGGTATGTGTCGATTTCACTGATCTGAATAAGGCATGTCCCAAGGATCCTTTCCCATTACCCCACATTGACTCCATGGTGGATGCAACGGCGGGGCATGAACTGTTAACTTTTATGGATGCATCATCTGGATTCCAACAAATTCAGATGGAGCCATCTGACCAAGAGGATACGGCTTTTATGACCCCAACCGGTTTATATTGTTACATTGCCATGCCTTTTGGATTAAGAAATGCAGGTGCAACATATCAAAGGCTGGTGAATATGATGTTCAAAGATCAAATTGGACAGACTATGGAAGTGTACATAGATGATATGGTAGTAAAGTCAAAGAAAGCTGAGGATCACCTAAGGGACTTGGAGGAAGCGTTTGATATCCTTGATAATTATAACATGAAGCTTAATCCTTCAAAATGTCACTTCGGTGTTAAAGCAGGCAAATTCTTAGGATATATGGTAACTCAGAGGGGCATTGAAGCAAGCCCGGAACAAATTAAAGCATTGGTGAATATCAAATCCCCTGCCAATGCTAAAGATGTGCAAAGGCTAACAGGCAGGATAGCAGCTCTAAACAGGTTCATATCAAAATCCTCAGAAAGATGTAAAGAATTTTATGATATCTTAAGAAAAAACAAGAAATTTGAGTGGACTGAAAAGCACGAGAATGCTTTACAAGCCCTCAAAGAGTATATGTCCCCAGCTCCAGCATTGATGAAACCCGGAAAAGGAGATGTGTTATCCTTATACCTGGCGGTATCCTCAACAGCTGTAAGTGCAGTCCTTGTTAAGGATCATGAAGGTACACAATATCCTGTCTATTATGTAAGTAAGAGTTTACTTGATGCTGAATCCAGGTACTCACACCTTGAAAAACTTATTCTTGCATTAATTATGGCATCTACTAAGCTAAGACATTATTTTGAAACCCATGCTATTGTTGTTAGAACTAATTTTCCAATCAAGAATGTCCTCAGGAAACCAGAGATGTCCGGAAGGATGGCTAAGTGGGCAGTAAAGCTTAGTGCCCATGATATAAGATATGAGCCTAGAACAGCCATCAAATCTCAAGCATTAGCAGACTTTGTGGCTGATTTCAGTAGTGATCTACAAAAAGAAGCCGAATTAGAGGTCCAACAGCTGGATGAGACTAAGGATCCTTGGATACTGCACACCGATGGATCCTCAAATGTCAAAGGCACAGGGCTCGGCATACTACTAAAATCGCCACAGGGGGACATAATACCCCACTCCATAGCTTGTGAGTTCCAAGCAACTAACAATGAGGCTGAATATGAAGCCTTAATTGCTGGTTTGCAAATTGCTAAGCATATGGGGGTCAGGTATCTTGAAGTATACGTAGATTCATTATTGATCACTAATCACTTTAATGGATCCTATGCTGTGAAAGGTGAAAAACTAACCAAATATTTAGAGATAGTCAAAGAATTGGCACTCTCCTTTGTTTCTTTCAGTTTGACACAGGTACCAAGGGAGGAAAATACAGAAGCTGATGCATTGGCCAATCTAGGATCATCTTTGAAGATCCCTGAGGATATAAGTATCCCCATCATCCATATCCTAGCTCCTGCTATTGAAAATCAGGTGGCCATGGAAATAGAAGAGGATACTGCAATGATCCCTAGTGAGGAGACTCAATCTTATTCAGGATCATGGATCTCACCAATCATGAGATACTTACAACACGAGGAGATTCCTATGGGAGAAAATCCTAGGGCTTTCAGGATTAAGGTATCTCAATTCACAATCTTGAATAATGTGCTATATAAGCGATCTCTTGCAGGACCATATTTAAGATGTATCGAGGATCCTGAAATTCAAGAAGTATTAAAAGACTTCCATGAAGGAGATTGTGGAAACCACACTGGGGGCAGGGCATTGTTCTCAAGGATCCTTAGGACAGGATACTACTGGCCAACTATGAAGAGGGATGCTGTGGAGTATGCTAAGAAGTGTGATCCTTGTCAAAGACACAGCAATATCCATCATCAGTCGGCTGAATTTCTACATCCTATACCATCCTCTTGGCCATTCATGAGATGGGGGATGGATATAGTTGGCAAGCTCCCTAAGGCACCTGGTGGAAAAGTATTCATGCTTGCCATGACTGACTACTTCTCCAAGTGGATAGAGGCCGAAGCCTTTGCCCAAGTCAGAGAAAAGGAAGTGATATCCTTTATTAAAAGAAACATTATAACTAGATTTGGCATTCCTTCTGAAATTGTATGTGATAATGGTTCCCAATTTATTGGGAGCAGGACTACTAACTTTTGTGACAGTTGGGGGATTAAGATGATAACATCAACACCAGTCCACCCACAAGCCAATGGCCAAGCAGAATCATCCAACAAGATCATCATCAACAATCTGAAGAAGAAACTTGGATCCAAGAAGGGGAAATGGGCAGAAGAATTGCCTTATGTGCTTTGGGCTGACAGGACAACTCCCAAGAATGCTACTGGTCAAACACCCTTCTCCTTGGTGTTTGGGGCAGAAGCAGTGATCCCAACAGAAATGGTGGTTCCAACTGCTAGAACAAGTACCCGTGATCCTGAAGAGAATGCTGCAAACTTGGCTCAGGATTTGGATACTATTGAAGAAATCAGGGATCTGGCTAGGATAAGGATGGCTAGCTACCAACAAAGAATGGCTGGTGCTTACAACAAAACTGTCAGAATAAGGAAATTCCAAGTGGGGGATATGGTATTGAGAAAAGCATTCCAAAATACCATCAATCCTGCTGACGGTAAATTAGCACCAAAGTGGGAAGGTCCTTACTTGATTGAAACTGAAGCAGGAAAAGGGGCATATAGATTGCTAACCATGGAAGGAAATTTGTTACCTAGAGCCTGGAATGCTGTTCACTTAAAGAAATATTTCATGTGAACAGGATCCTCCTGGCACATATGTCCTTACATTGAAAGCATCCTCGAAGGATCCCGATAATGTCAATGATCCTTACTCTGGTAATATCCTAATCCTAAACTATTCCATTTTCTTATTTTTACAAAAGGATAAGGATCATGTATCCTTCATCCTCCTCTCACAAGAATTTGAGTTTTGATAGTTCAGGTATCCTCAGCATATCATTAAGAATCTTCAAAAGCATCTCAGATCCTTGGGTTCAACCCCAGTTATCCTTGGGCTTGTCCCCAGTTTCCGCCTGTAGCGCACGATGATCCTGGTATAGTTCACGTCTTTGGGACCAGTACCCACTTTCGGGGCTGACAACCTCATCGTACTGGCTATACCTAGGATCCTACGTATAATGGTAGACGTACCATACATCCGTTCCTAAGGTTTCTAACGTTTTCACGTTAGCTAAGGTTTTGGCATTTTCATGTCACTAAGTTTGGATAGTCGCCAGTAAGGGCCATACTCCAGTTTACATACGATCCTTGGGCTTGTCCCCAGTTATCCTTTGGGCTTGTCCCCAGTTATCCTTTGGGCTTGTCCCCAGTTATCCTATGGGCTTGTCCCCAGTTATCCTTTGGGCTTGTCCCCAGTTATCCTTTGGGCTTGTCCCCAGTTACTAACTTATCTTTTATATTGGCTTAGTCCCAAGTTATATTCCATTTTTTCAGGTTTTCGAAGTTAAACAATTAAGGATCCTTAATCCTTATTATTCATTAATGTTTTTACTTATGGTTATCCTGATTAAAGGTTAGGATCCTAACTTGGATCCTCAGGTATGATCCTTAACTATTTTTAATTTCATTATTCATTTGAATAACCCTTAGACCTTGACAACTGAACCTATGATCCTTAAAATAAGCTACTTTGAAAATTTTCGATTATAGGATATTTGATCCAGGATCATATCCTAAATCTCTTAAACATAATTTGCTTAACTTTTCTTACTCAAATAAATTCATTTCTAAACAAGCAGAAAATAAGAGGATAAGCAAAGGATAACAACACGAGATAAGCCAAAAAGATTAGAGTTATTTTATTAACAAAGGATTTTAAACCCTTCAAAGTTGTCAAAATTGCCAACCCACGTTTCTACCAGCAAAACGTGGCCCGTCCACATGGGTTGGCAAAGGGTGTCCATTGTTTGTGCGGTCATAGCATGCAGGTAAATAAAAGCGGCAGGATCACAAAGGCTTCATCCCCCAAACAGAGGATCCCTCCACCATTTGCAATCCTACCTATTGTCTGAAGGATCCTGGATCCTGGATCCTTAATCCTAAAACTATTGTTCAAGTTACAGACCATCAAATTGTTCGAAACAAACTACCATCAAACAAAAAAATTGGGCTCCGGCTATGTCTAGAAGTTTCCTTCATCACCCAATTCTGCAGCTCAAACCTTCGCTGCACCATCACCACCAGCTCCACTTGCTTCCCCCTGATCCTTGCCAGCATCACCACCTTCAAGCATTGGGATCTCCTCAGCTTCATCATCATCCTCCAACTCTGCCAGCCTTGCCTTCCAGCCCTCCACGTCCCATGTGCTTTTGTCGAAGGCAGGATCCTGAGCCTCCGCAGCCATCTGCAACTGGATCTTGTACATGGTTATCGCAGCAGAGACCTTGGCATCCTGGGTGATATCATGCTTCTCATAATCGAAGTTGATCACCATTTTGGCAGCTTCATCCTTGGTAGCCCGAAGCTCCTTCTCAAGATCAGCAATCTTGAGATCCTTCAGCACACCCATCTGTTGGAGGTCAGCGATTTGGCGGTCTTGATCCTCAACGTGGCCAATATAAGTTTCTATTTCAGCAAATTTCTGCAAAAAGGGAAAAGAGTAAGCCCAGGACCAGGTGATCCTCAAACAAGCAGGATATTCAAGCAGGATATTCAAGCAGGATATACAAGCAGGGGCAGTGATCCTTACCTCATTGACATAATCAAGAAACTGTTGGCGGAGCAGGGGAAATCCTTGGAGACCCTCAGCATCAGAGGTTTTCCTCTTCTTTCCTCCCTTCCCTCTCACAGGTGCCTTGGGGACAGAGGTACTCGGGCTGGCAGGATTCTTCCTCCTTGAAGGTTTGACGTTGGACAAATCTTCAATGCCAATTTTTGAAGCAGACTTAGCAGATTTTCCAGCGCCTACACAACCGAAATAAGATAAGTATTCTAACTAATTTAGAAATCCTACATAGAACTACTTTTTAATAAGGATACTTACTTGACATTGTGGCAGATGCGGAGGATACTTCCTGTGAATCTTGGGTGGCAACTTGAAAACTTCTAATCTCGGGATCAAGCTTCTTGAAGGCTAAAACTCTCTCTTTTGTAGCAGGAGTCAACTTGAGATGAGCAACGGATATGGCTGCACAAAAAAAAAAAAAAAAAAACTAAGAAAATATTAGTGACCCTTATCCTAAGGAACAAACCTTATGGTGATCCTTCCAGGATCCTCTATCCTACCATGAGTAGCCCACTCCTTGGGCAGATCCTTCCCATCAGGGATGGTATCCCTCCTAACAAAAAAGAACCGACGCTTCCAGTTTGTGTCATTCTTGGTGACCTTAAGAACAGGGTGATCCTCTCCAGCTTTCCGCTTAAACAGATACCGATGGGATCCAAACGTTGTGAGATCATACATCTCAGCCAGCTCCGCCATTCCTAAGTCAATCCCTTCCTGCTCAATGATCCTTTCAAGGGTATATAAAACCCTCCAGATCATTGGCATGGCCTGGATGTAGGAGATGCCGGTAAGGGAAAAGAAGGACTGGGTGAATTGAGGGAAAGGATATGAATATCCTATCAAGAACGGAGTAACAGGAAAGGCTACCCAAGTATCAGAGATAAAGTCACTCAAAGCAGTGGGAGTGAAGGACTTGAAGATGGTGTTTGCCGGGAAACAGTGACGGATTCTATCAACCAGAGGATCAGTAAAACAACACCTTTCAGTTGAAGAATCCTTGATGATCCCTTGACCCTTCAATGGACTGCTCTTCTTAGGATCCTTGTGAGGAGAGTTTCGGAGCAACATCTTTGCAGAGTGATAAACAAAGAAACAGAGAAACAGAGTGAGAGAAAGGAGAAAAAGAAAGAGAGATACCTGGTTGATCTTCGGACGAGAATATAAAGGGAGTTTCTCTTGAATTTAAATGCAAATTGATCCTATCTCTAACTCCTATTTATAATGATGATCTGCAGGGCTGTCACTTCTGTGACGTAAGAATTGCAACGGCTAGTTCGACTTTAACGGCTAGTTATCCGATTAACTTGTTGCGGATAAGATCAAGCAAAATATAACTCATTTATTTACAATATTACTCCTTATATTTTGGGGGCAATTGTTAGGGCTGGATTTTTGTAACATTTGATCCTTACATGTGATCCTAACCAGTGATCCTTATTTCTTTGGCAGATAGTGATCCTCAGAAGAGTTCCAGGATCAGGATCACGGACCATCATAGGGATCCTCATGCTAACAGTTGTTTTCATTGGATTTAATGTTATCTTGCAGGTATGTCTAGCAGGATCCGCTCTTAGCAACGTAATCAAGGGACTCGTCTTTACAACTTTGGCATATGCTTAATCAGAGATGAACGTTGTAGAGGATATGGAAACTCCGCATGATTTAAGGGCGATAATTTAGGCTAGATTTACTTTTATTCCTAAAGGGGTAATGAGCTGATAGTTAGTCTATTTACCTAAAATAGGGCCACTCACACTTGTATATATAGCACTCTTCCACATTCGGAAGACGGACAACACATTCCTCACACGCTTAGACACAATACTATAGTGATCCTTGTACTCAGCTCGTTACCATCCGAAGTTGTAATCATTATTTGTTATATTGAAGTTTGGTGATCGGTAGTTGCCATCACCCGAGGTTTTTTATGCCGGAGATCATTCATTGATCAAGGGCTTTTTCCTCGTATAAATCCTTGTGTCACTTGCATATTTCATACTAAAGTGATCCTTTACTTTTTCATCAAACCAAGCATCATTCCCCGTTTACATAGAGTTTGGTTGCATTATCCTTGTGTGATTTTTTGACCAAAACAGCTGCTAAGTCTTCCCCCTTACTCTATTACCTTGTTTGCTAATCTAGTTAACCTATTTAATAACCAGTTTTCTTGTAGTAGAAAATTTGAGCGTTTAACTAGCGATCTGTATAGGATAACCCAGGGTCATAATGAATCATTAAAGGATTATATCACTAAATTTAGTAAAGAATCCTTAGATATTCCTAACCTGGATATAGCTACGGCTGTTGAAGCCTTTAAAATGGGATTGCTTAGGGATTCATTATTCTATGATGATCTTGTTATGACACCATGCAGGAACCTTGATGAGGTAAGAACCCGGGCACTTAGGTTCATCCGGCTAGAGGATGACAAGAGGATCCAGGAGAGGCTAGCAGGATCCTCAAAGCAAGAGAAGCAAGGATCCTCATTCAAGAGCAACAAGTTCAGATCCTACAACAAATCTGATAACCAGAATGTGCATGTTGTTGATCAGGAAGAGGATGATGAGGATTATCCTCCAATTTCTGAATATTGTTTTTCTGTTGATAACAACGAACTAATCCTTGCGATGCAGAATTTAGGTGATTGTTTTGGTCAAAAATCTGATGAGGATATTGCAACCAAACTCTATGTACGGGGAATGATGCTTGAAATGAAGAAGTGTGATGAGGATTGTTTTGGTCAAAAATCACACTAAGGATAATGCAACCAAACTTTATGTAAACGGGGTATGATGCTTGGTTTATTGAAAAAGTAAAGGATCACTTCAGTATAAAATATGCAAAGACACAATGATTTATACGAGGAAAAAGCCCTTGATCAATGTATGATCTCCGGCATAAAAAACTTCGGGTGATGGCAACTACCGATCACCAAACTTCAATATAAGAAAAATAGTTACAACTTTGGATGATAATGAGCTGAGTACAAGGATCACTATAGTTTCGAGTGTCTAAGCGTGTGAGAATTGTGTTGTGTGTTCTTCCGAATGGGGAAGAGTGTTATATATACAAGTGTAGGTGACCTATTTTAGGTAAAAGGACTAATAATCAGCTCATTACCCCTTTAGAAACAAAAGTAAATCTAGCCTAAATTATCGCCCTTAAATCATGCCAAGTTTCCATATCCTTCACAACGTCCATCTCCGATTAAGCACATGCTATAGTTGTAAAGACGCGTCCTGTGATTGTGATGCTTAAGAGCGGATCCTGCTAGATGTCCTGCAAAACAACATTAAATTCAACGAAAGCAACCGTTAGTATGAGGATCCTATGATGGTCCGTGATCCTGATCCTGGAACTCTGCTGAGGATCACTATCTGCCAAAGAAACAAGGATCACTGGTTAGGATCACACGTGAGGATCACGTATTGTAAAAATCCAGCCCTAACAATTGCCCCCAAAATATAAGGAGTTTATTGTAAATTAATGAGTTATATTTTGTTCTGATCTTATCTTCAACGGACAACTCGGATAACTAGCCGTTATAACCGGACTAGCCGTTGCGATCATTACGTCACTGAAGTGACATCCCTGCAAATCATGATTATAAATAGGAGATAGGGTAAGGATCGATTTGTTATTTAAATTCAGGATATACTCCACCGAAGATTGATCAGGTATTCTCTTCCTTTCTTTCTGTTTTTTCTGCTCTTGCTCTGTTTTTGTTCTGCCACGAGAATGTTGCTCCGAAATTCTCCCCATAAGGATCACAAGAAGAGCAGTCCCCTGAAAAGCCAAGGGATCATTAAGGACTCTCCTACGGAGAGATGCTGTTTTACCGATGCTCATGTAGATAGGATTCGTCATTGTTTTCCGACGGATGTTGTTTTCAAGTCATTCACATCCACTGCTCTGAGTGACTCTGTTTCTGATGCCTGGGTGGCCTTTCCTGCAACTCCGTTTACCATAGGATATTCGTATCCTTTTCCGGCCTTTACCCAATCTTTGACCGGCATGTCCTATATCCAAGCCATGCCGATGATCTGGAGGGTTCTGTGTACCTTCGAGAGGATCATCGAGCAGGAGGGGATTGATTTAGGGATGGCAGAGCTGGCCGAGCTTTATGATCTTACCACGTTTGGTTCCTATCGATACTTGCTGAAACGGAAGGCCGGGGAGGATCACCCTGTTTTAAAGGTTACCAAAAATGATACAAACTGGAAGCGTCGTTTCTTCTTTGTAAGGAGGGATACCATCCCTAATGGGAAGGATCTGCCCAATGAGTGGGCCACCCATGGTAGGATAGAGGATCCTGGAAGGATCACCATCAGACTTGTCTCTTATGATGAGGATCACTAATGTCTTTTTTGTCCCTTGTGTAGCTATTTCCATTGCTCATCTCAAGTTAACCCCTGCTGCAAGAGAGGAGTTTTAGCTTTCAAAAAGCTTGATCCTGAGATCAGAAGTTTTCAAGTCACCATCCAGGATTCACAAGAAGTATCCTCTGCATCTGCCACAATGTCAAGTAAGTATCCTGACCAAAAAGTAAGTTCTATGCAAAAATGTCAAATTGGTTAGGAGACTTATCTTGTTTTGATTGTGTAGGCGCTGGGAAGTCTACTAAGTCTGCCTCTAAGTTCGGGATTGATGAACTTGCCACTGTCAAGTCTTCAAGAAAGAAGACTTCTGTTGCCAGTCCCTCTGCTTCGGCCCCTAAAGCACCTGTTAGGGGTAAGGGGAAGAAGAGAAAGACTTCTGAGGATCTCCAAGGATTTCCCCTGATCTGCCAACAGTTTCTCGACTATGTCAATGAGGTAAGGATCATTGCCCCTGTTGGTTATCCTTCTCGAATATCCTGCTTGTGTATTCTGCCTGTATATCCTGCTTCTTTGAGGATCACCTGATGCTGAACTTACCTTTTTTCTCTTTTGCAGAAACTTGCTGAGATTGAGACCTACCTTGGCCATGTCGAGGATCAGGAAAGCCAAATCGCCGACCTCCAACAAATGGGCGTATTGAAGGATCTCAAGATAGCCGATCTTGAGAAGGAACTCCGGGCTACAAAGGATGAGGCTGCTCAAAGGCTGATCGACATGGATGGCGAGAAGCAGGAGATCACCCAAGATGCCAAGGTCTCTGCCGCAATTGCCATGTACAAGATACAACTACACATGGCTGCGGAGGCTCAGGATCCTGCCTTTGACAAAAGCTCATGGGACGTTGAGGGTTGGAAGGCAAGATTGGCAGAGCTGGAGGATGAGGACGAAGCTGAGGAGATCCCAATGCTGGAGGGCGGTGATGTTGACAAGGATCAGGGTGGAGAAGCTGGTGGTGATGGAGCAGCAAAGGTGTGAGCTGCTGGATTGGGCGATGATGGATATTTCGAGACTAGGCCGGAGCCCAATTTTTTGAGTTTGGTAGTGGTTTGTTTGTGGTTGTTGATGTTTGAAACAATTATGGTTTGTAACTTGAACAATAGTTTTTAGGGTTAAGGATCATGGATCCTTTGGACAATAGGTAGGATTACAAAAGGTGGAGGGATCCTCTGTTTGGGGGATGAAGCCTTTGTGATCCTGCCGCCTTTAATTTCCTGCACCTGCTAAGACCGCATAAACAATGGACACCCTTTGCCAACCCATGTGGACGGGCCACGTTTTGCTGGTAGAAATGTGGGTTGGTAATTTTGACAACTTTTTGAAAGGGTTTAAGATCCTTTTGTTAATAAAATAACTTTAATCTTTCTGGCTTATCTCGTGTTGTTATCTTTTATTTATCCTCTTTATTTTCTAGTTGTTTTAGGAATATATTTGTTAGAGTAACAAGAGTTGAGCAAACCATGTTTATTAATTTTAGGATATGATCCTAGATCAAATATCCTGACACTGAAAATTTCTGAAGCAATCAATTTCAAGGATCATAGGTTTAGTTGTCAAAGTGTAAGGGTTGTTTAGTATAATCAAAATAGTCAAGGATCATACCTGAGGGTCCAAGTTAGGATCCTAACCTTTAATCAAGATAACCGTAGATGAGATTTTGATGGATAATAAGGATTAAGGATCCTTATGTGTCCAACTTTAAAAACCTGAAAATGAAACATAACTTGGGACTAAGCCAATGTAAAAGATAAGTTAGTAGCTGGGGACATGCCCAAAGGATAACTGGGGATGATCCCAAAGGATCACTGGGGACAAGCCCAAAGGATAACTGGGGACAAGCCCAAAGGATAACTGGGGACAAGCCCAAAGGATCGTATGTAAACTGGAGTATGGCCCTTGCTGGCGACTATCCAAACTTAGTGACATGAAAATGTCAAAACCTTAGCTAACGTGAAAACGTTAGAAACCTTATGAACGGATGTATGGTACGTCTACCATTATACGTAGGATCCTGGGTATAGCCAGTACGATGAGGTTGTCAGCCCCGGAAGTGGGTACTGGTCCCAAAGACGTGAACTATATCAGGATCATCGTGCGCTGCTGGCGGAAACTGGGGATAATCCCAAGGATAACTGGGGTTGGACCCAAGGAACTGCGTTGCTTTTGAAGATCTTTGACGATATGCTGTAGATACCTGAACTATCATAACTCAAATGGTTCGTGAGAAGAGGATGAAGGATACAGGATCCTTATCCTTTGGTAAAAAGTAAGGAAATGTAATAGTTTTAAGATAAGGACATTACCAGAGTAAGGATCACTGACATCACCGGGATCCTTCGAGGATACTTCAATGTAAGGATCAAATGCTTGAAGGATCACATTCACATAAAGTATCTCTTTAAGTGAACAGCATTCCAGGCTCTTGGTAACAAGTTTCCTTCCATGGTTAGCAATCTGTATGCCCCCTTTCCTGCTTCAGCTTCAATCAAGTAAGGGCCTTCCCACTTTGGTGCTAACTTCCCGTCAGCAGGATTAATAGTGTTTTGGAATGTTTTTCTCAACACCATATCTCCGACTTGGAACTTCCTTATCCTAACATTTTTGTTGTAAGCACCAGCCATTCTTTGTTGGTAGCTTGCCATCCTTATCCTAGCCAGATCCCTGATTTCCTCAATAGTATCCAAATCCTGAGCCAGGATTGTAGCATTCTCTTCAGGATCACGAGCACTTGTTCTAGCAGTTGGGATCACCATCTCTGTTGGGATCACTGCTTCTGCCCCAAATACTAAAGAAAAAGGTGTTTGACCAGTGGCATTCTTGGGAGTTGTTCTATCAGCCCATAGCACATAAGGTAACTCCTCTGCCCATTTTCCCTTCTTGGATCCTAGCTTCTTCTTCAGATTGTTGATGATGATCTTGTTGATGTTATCATCTTAATTCCCCAACTGTCACAAAAGTTAGTGGTTCTACTTCCAATGAATTGGGAACCATTATCACATACAATTTCAGAGGGAATGCCAAATCTAGTTATAATGTTTCTTTTGATAAAGGATATAACTTCTTTTTCTCTGACTTGAGCAAAAGCTTCAGCTTCTATCCACTTAGAGAAGTAGTCAGTCATGGCAAGCATAAATACTTTTCCACCAGGTGCTTTAGGGAGCTTGCCAACTATATCTATCCCCCATCTCATGAATGGCCAAGAGGATGGTATGGGGTGTAGCAATTCAGCTGGTTGATGAAGGATATTGCTGTGTCTTTGACAAGGATCACATTTCCTAGCATATTCTACAGCATCCCTTTTCATGGTTGGCCAGTAGTATCCTGTTCTAAGGATCCTCGAGAACAATGCCCTGCCCCCAGTGTGGTTTCCACAATCTCCTTCATGGAAGTCTCTCAACACTTCTTCAATTTTAGGATCCTCGATACATCTTAAATATGGTCCTGCAAGAGATCGTTTATATAGCACATTATTTAGGATTGTGAATTGAGATACCTTAATCCTGAAAGCTCTAGGATTTTCTCCCATCGGAATCTCCACGTATTGCAAGTATCTCATGATTGGTGAGATCCATGATCCTGCATAAGATTGAGCTTCTTCACTAGGGATTATTGCAGTATCCTCTTCTATTTGCATGGCCACCTGATTTTCAATAGCAGGAGCTAGGATATGGATGATAGGGATACTTATATCTTCTGGAATCTTCAAGGGTGATCCTAAGTTGGCCAATGCATCAGCTTCCGTGTTATCCTCCCTTGGTACCTGTGTTAAGCTGAAAGAGACAAAAGAGAGTGCCAATTCCTTGACTATCTCTAAATATTTGGTTAGTTTTTCACCTTTAACAGCATAGGATCCATTAAAGTGATTGGTGATCAATAATGAGTCTACATATACTTTAAGATATTTCACCCCCATATCCTTAGCAATTTGCAAGCCAGCAATTAAGGCCTCATATTCAGCCTCATTGTTAGTTGCTTGGAACTCACAGGCTATGGAGTGGGGTATTATGTCCCCCTGTGGCGATTTTAGTAGTATCCCGAGCCCTGTGCCCTTGACATTTGAGGATCCATCAGTGTGTAGTATCCAAGGATCCTTGGTCTCATCCAGCTGCTGGACCTCCAATTCTGCTTCTTTTTGTAGATCACTACTGAAATCAGCCACAAAGTCAGCTAGTGCTTGGGATTTAATGGCTGTTCTTGGCTCATATCTTATATCATGGGCACTAAGCTTTACTGCCCACTTAGCCATTCTTCCGGACATCTCTGGTTTCCTGAGGACATTCTTGATTGGAAAATTAGTTCTAACAACAATAGTATGGGTTTCAAAATAATGCCTTAACTTAGTTGATGCCATGATTAATGCAAGAATAAGTTTTTCGAGGTGTGAGTACCTGGATTCGGCATCAAGTAAACTCTTACTTACATAGTAGATAGGATATTGTGTACCTTCATGATCCTTAACAAGGACAGCACTTACAGCGGTTGAGGATACCGCCAAATATAAGGATAACACATCTCCTTTTTCGGGCTTTGTTAATGCTGGTGCTGAGGACATATATTCTTTAAGGGCTTGTAAAGCATTCTCATGTTTCTCAGTCCATTCAAACTTCTTGTTCTTCCTTAGGATATCGTAAAATTCTTTACATTTTTCTGAGGATTTTGATATGAACCTGTTCAGAGCTGCTATCCTGCCTGTTAGCCTTTGCACATCCTTAGCATTGGCAGGAGACTTGATGTTCACTAGTGCTTTAATTTGCTCCGGACTTGCCTCAATGCCCCTCTGAGTTACCATATATCCTAGGAATTTACCTGCCTTAACACCAAAGTGGCATTTTGAAGGATTAAGCTTCATGTTATAATTATCAAGGATATCAAATGCTTCTTCCAAATCCCTTAGGTGATCCTCAGCTTTCTTTGATTTGACTACCATATTATCTATGTATACTTCCATAGTTTGTCCAATTTGATCTTTGAACATCATATTCACCAGCCTTTGATATGTTGCACCTACATTTCTTAATCCAAAAGGCATGGCAATATAGCAATACAAACCTGTTGGGGTCATAAAGGCTGTATCCTCTTGGTCAGATGGTTCCATCTGAATTTGTTGGAATCCAGATGATGCATCCATAAAGGTCAACAGTTCATGTCCCGCCGTTGCATCCACCATGGAGTCAATGTGGGGTAATGGGAAAGGATCCTTGGGACATGCCTTATTCAGATCGGTGAAATCGACACATACCCTCCACTTTCCATTTTTCTTTTGGACAACAACCACATTGGCTAGCCATTTTGGATATTTTACCTCTCTGATCATACCTGCTCGAAGTAGTCTCTCTACCTCTTCCTGGATAATGGCATTCCTTTCCGGTGCAAACTTCCTCCTTTTTTGATGGATTGGTTTTATAGACCTGTCAATGCCAAGTTTATGAGTTATGATATCCTTAGATATACTTGTCATATCTTCGTGCTTCCATGCAAAGGTAGACTTTCTTCTTTTGAGGAAGGATATCATATCTTCTTTCATCTTGCCAAGGATCCCTGATCCGATATAGATTTTTGATTCAGGATCACTAGGATCCAAGAGGATTTCATCCACATCTTGTTCCCTTGCCTCCAAGACATTCCTCGGAGGATACTGTAATTGCTATTGCTCCCTTGGCTTCAAGGTTGGCTTCATGGATGAGGTATAACAATCCTTAGCCTCCTGCTGATCACTGTCGATATTGATTATTCCTCATGGGCTAGGGAGCTTCACACATTGATGGTAGGTGGATGGGACTGCTTTCATATCATGTATCCAAGGCCTGCCAAGGATAACATTGCAACAAGATAAACAGTCAATAACACAAAATTTTTGATAATTATGTAATCCTTCCACGTAGATTGGGAGTTTGATGTCCCCCAGAGTTTTCTTCGTTTCTCCACTGAATCCTACAAGCACGGAGGATCTTGGTGTGATGTCTGATTCTGGAATACCCATTTTCTTCAGAACATAAAGCTGGATAATGTTCACTGAGCTTCCTCCATCGATAAGGATCCTGCAGACAAAATGGTTAGAGATAAAGAGAGTAATAACTAAACTGTCATGATGAGGATCCTGAATGTTAATGCGATCATCCTCATCAAACGTTATCATCTTCCCTTCTGAGACACTTGATGTTCTAATAGGTCTTTCTCCATTATCCATTTTTTACTCCTTTGCATGCCTTTTGGCCGCCGAGAAGGATGTACCACAGATGTCTGATCCTCCAGAAATAAAGTTGATCACTTGTGCATTTGCCGGAGGTGCTGGAGCCTTTTCAGGGATCCTTTCAGGATCCTGAGTCTTTTGCTTTTTTCTTCCCAACAATTCTTTTAGGTGCCCCTTGCTTAACAGATATCCAATCTCTTTTCTTAAAGCTATGCATTCTTCAGTTAGATGCCCGAAATCCTCATGGTATGCACACCATTTTGACTTATCTTTAGTCCCGGATGGTTTATCATTCTTCCTGGGCCACCTAGCTTTTTCTCCTAGATTCTGCATTGCAAGGATTAGCTCATGATTATCAACGGAAAAACAATATTCTGAGATTGGAGGATAATCTTCATCATCCTCTTCTTGGTCAACAGCATGCACATTCTGGTTGTCGTTTCTATGGTAGGATTTGAACTTATTGCTCTTGAAGGAGGATCCATGCTTCTCCTGTTTTGAGGATCCTACTTGTCTCTCCTGGATCCTTTTGTCATCCTCTAGCCGGATGAACCTGAGTGCCCGAGTTCTTACTTCATCTAGATTCCTGCATGGTGTCATAACAAGATCATCATAGAACAATGAATCCTTAAGCAGTCCCATTTTGAAGGCTTCAACAGCCGTAGCCATATCCAAGTTGGGAATGTCCAAGGATTCTTTACTGAATTTAGTTATATAATCCCTTAATGATTCATTATGACTTTGAGTTATCCTGTACAAATCACTAGTTAATCTTTCAAATTTTCTAGTACAAGAGAATTGGTTATTGAATAAATTAACTAAATTAGCAAATGAAGTAATAGAGTAAGGGGGAAGACTTAGCAGCCATTTAAGAGCTGATCTAGTAAGAGTGGATCCAAATCCTTTACATAGGCATGCTTCCTTTAGCTTTTTCGGGATTGGATTGATCTCCATCCTTTCCCTGTATTGTGCTATGTGCTCCTCAGGATCCGTTGTACCATCATACAGCTTCATAGTAGGGATATGGAACCTTTTGGGTACCTCTGCATCACAAATTGGTGGTGCAAAGCGAGATACCTTATGGCTTCCATCTGCAATCTCTGGGATAGGCTTGACTACCCCTGGAACACTTGAGATCATATCTTTTAGCTTCTGCAACTCCCTGGCCATAGCATGATTGATACCTGTATCCTGCATGAATCCATGGTTAGTGGTAAGATAATTATTTAAAGTGTTACCTCCCATTGGGTTCAAGTTAGTGAATCCATATTGCTGGGATTCTGGAATAACGGAGGGACCAGTGGAAGCAATGGTCTGCATTGGAATGAAGTCCCCTTGATGGACATCTAGACTTCCTGTTTGCAAACTTTTTAGGGATCCTGGCATCTGGGAGGATCCTGGTATCTGGAAGGATCCTGGTATTTGGGATGATCCTGGAACGAAGGAGGATCCTTGAACCTGGGATGATCCTGGAACAAAGTAGGATCCTTGAAACTGCTGCGCTCCCGGATAGGCTCCTGATTTCATGAAGGATCCCATATGCTGGGGATAGGATCCTGCCGGCTGAAAGTGTGAGCCTGATGTCTGAGTCATTGCTGTTGATCCGAGGTGCAATCCTCTTGATTCTCCCATAATTTGCACGTCTGGAATTTCCGATGGCTGAGAAGTGATCATTGGAGTATCAAAGCTCAAGGATTTGGGCATCAGTGGGGAATGATCCTCTGCCGTTCTCCTTTGTCTTTTGAGATCTCCAATTTCCCTGAGGATCCTTTCATTAGTTTCATCCTGCCGCTGCATACGATCCTTCATCTACAAAATCAAAGTAAATACATCACTAGTACTGGGAATATATGAATTCATAGCAGAAGAAGATGGAGGTTTAGAGTTAGTAGGAGTTTATCTCTTCTCAGCATTCTTCTGGGATCCTACCGGTGGAGGAGGCAGAGTGTTCTGAGACGAGGTGACTGCAGACATCGCCGTGGACATGTTTTTCAATGATGAAGCCATGTAATTCTTTGAAATGATTTCGAACAGAAAGATTTCTTATGAATGAAGCACCAATTGCCCCACGGTGGGCGCCAAACTGTTTTGGTCAAAAATCACACTAAGGATAATGCAACCAAACTTTATGTAAACGGGGTATGATGCTTGGTTTATTGAAAAAGTAAAGGATCACTTCAGTATAAAATATGCAAAGACACAATGATTTATACGAGGAAAAAGCCCTTGATCAATGTATGATCTCCGGCATAAAAAACTTCGGGTGATGGCAACTACCGATCACCAAACTTCAATATAAGAAAAATAGTTACAACTTCGGATGATAATGAGCTGAGTACAAGGATCACTATAGTTTCGAGTGTCTAAGCGTGTGAGAATTGTGTTGTGTGTTCTTCCGAATGGGGAAGAGTGTTATATATACAAGTGTAGGTGACCTATTTTAGGTAAAAGGACTAATAATCAGCTCATTACCCCTTTAGAAACAAAAGTAAATCTAGCCTAAATTATCGCCCTTAAATCATGCCAAGTTTCCATATCCTTCACAGCGTCTATCTCCGATTAAGCACATGCTATAGTTGTAAAGACGCGTCCTGTGATTGTGATGCTTAAGAGCGGATCCTGCTAGATGTCCTGCAAAACAACATTAAATTCAACGAAAGCAACCGTTAGTATGAGGATCCTATGATGGTCCGTGATCCTGATCCTGGAACTCTGCTGAGGATCACTATCTGCCAAAGAAACAAGGATCACTGGTTAGGATCACACGTGAGGATCACGTATTGTAAAAATCCAGCCCTAACAAGGATCACTATGAAATAAATTGCAAGAACAACACCAGGATTTATACGAGGAAAAAGCCCTTGATCTTTAGAAGATCTCCGGCATAAAAAACCTCGGGTGATGGAAACTACCGATCACCAAGCTCAAATATAACAAAAAATGTTTACAACTTCGGATAGTGACGAGCTAAGTACAAGGATCACTATGTGTAGTTATGTGAAAGTGTAAGAGATGTGAAGTGTTTGTCGAGAGCTTCTTGGCTGCAAGTACGCGAGTGTGTGTGTAAGCAAAAAATAGCTAAGTGTTCTAATTTTAGCTCGTCACCCCATTAAATATGAAAGTTAAACTAAGCTAACTAACTGTCCGACTTTTGTGCCATTCCCCCACGTTCTTCCACAACGTCCATCTTCGTTCAAATGGCTGCGAAATGCCCGGGGAATATTCCAATGCACCGTTACCAGGACCAGGTCAAGCTTAACACTCCTGCAAAATAATACAAAATACAAAGAAACAACCGTTAGTATGAGGGTCCTTTAGGTGATCCATGATCCTTAAGGTGATCCATGATCCTGCTCCCTGAAGCTCCTCTAAGGATCACTGCCTGTCACAGAAATAAGGATCACTATTAGGATAACAAGTAAGGATCACTAACTGATAGAAAATCCTCCCCTAACAATTGCCCCCAAAATATAAGGAGTGAAATGTAAAAGTAACGGATTATATTTTCTCGATCTTATCTGTAACAAACTCAACGGCATTATAGCCGTTAAATGCTAACTAGCCGTTGCACTGTGACGTCACGGAAGTGACATATCTGCAAAATCATGATTATAAATAGAGATAGGGATATGATCAAATGCATTTAAATTCAAAGAGACTCCCTTTATAACCGTATTCAGAAGATCAACCAGGTATTCTCCTTTTCATCTTCTTCTCTCTTGCTTGCTCTGTTTTTCTTTTCTTCTACTATTTTGTCGAAAATGTTGCTCCGGAACTCGCCTGCTAAGGATCACCAGAAGAACAGTCCACCAAAAAGCCAAGGAATCATCGAAGATTCCATCAAGGAACGATGTTGCTTTACCGATCCACAGATTGACAGGATCCGCTGTTGTTTTCCGGCAACCACTGTCTTCAAACCTTTTAACCCCAATGCTCTCAGTGATCACATCTCTGATAACTGGGTTGCTTTCCCTGTCACCCCATTTACCATAGGTTATACATATCCTTTCCCAGCTTTCACTCAATCCTTCTTCTCCCTGACCGGCATATCCTACATCCAAGCTATGCCGATGATCTGGAGGGTTCTATACACCCTGGAAAGGATCATCGAGCAGGAGGGGATCGATTTGGGTATGGCTGAGTTAGGAGAGCTGTATGATCTGACCACCTTCGGTTCCCATCGCTACTTGTTCAAACGAAAGCCTGGGGAGGAGCACCCAATCTTCAAGGCCACAAAAATGACACCAACTGGAAGCGTCGCTTCTTCTTTGTGAGGAGAGATTCTATCCCTGACGGGAAGGATCTTCCCACGATGTGGGCTATACATGGTAGGAGGAAGGATCCTAGGGAGGATCACCAGAAGACCTTTTCTTTCACATAAGGATCACTGGCTTTTTGTTGTTCTTTTGTTGTACAACTATCTCTGTTGTACACCTTAGATTGACTCCTGCTGCAAGGGAAAGACTTCTAGCTTTCAAGAGATTAGACCCTGAAACAAGAACTTTCAAGACCACCACTCAAGACTCTCAGGAAGTATCCTCTGGTTCTGTCACAATGTCGAGTAAGTATCCTTGTTTTAAAGATCTAATTAAATAATGAAATTGCAATAAAATTTAGATACTTATCTTGTTTTGATTGTGTAGGTGCCGGAAAGTCCACCAAGTCAGCTTCGAAGTTCAGCATCACTGACCTCACCAATGTTAAATCCTCAAGGAAGAAGACCCCTGCTAGCCAAAGTGCTTCTATCCCCAAGGCACCTGTCAAAGGAAAAGGAGGAAAGAAGAGAAAGACCTCTGAGGCTGAGGATCTGCAAGGCCTGTCTTTGATCCGCCACCAATTCCTCGAGTACTTCAACGATGTAAGGATCACTGTCCCTGTTTGCATACCCTGCTTGCTTGAGGATCCTTTATTCCTGACATTATCCTTTGTCTTCCTTGCAGAAATTTGCTGAGATTGAGGACTACGTGGGCCACGTTGAGGATCAAGATAAGAGGATTGCTGATCTTCAACAGGTTGCTGTGCTGAAGGATCTCAAGATAGCCGACCTCCAGAAGGATCTCCAGGCCACCAAGAACGAAGCTACCAAGATGCTGATCAACTTCGACTATGAGAAGCATGAGATCACCCAGGATGCCAAGGTCTCTGCCGCAATAGCTATGTATAAGATCCAGCTGCAAATGGCCATGGAAGCTCAGGATCCTGCTTTTGACAAGAGCACCTGGGATGTTGAGGGCTGGAAGGCTAGGCTGGCTGAACTGGAGGACGATGAAGAGGCTGAAGAGATCCTGACGCTTGAGGGTGGAGGCACTGGCAAGGACCAAGGTGGTGAGGCAAGTGGAGCTGGTGGTGAGGATGCAGCGAAGGTCTAGGCTGCAGGATTGGGCAATGATGGAAATTTCTAGACATAGCCGGAGCCCAATTTTTTGTTTGTTTGTTTGAACAATTTGGTGGTTGGTCTGTACTTTGAACAATAGTTTTTAGGGTAAGGATCTATGATCCTTTGAACAATAGGTAGGATAATAGGTGGTGGAGGGATCCTCTGTTTGGGGGATGAAGCCACTTGTTATCCTGCCGACTTTTATTTCCTGCACTGCTATGACCGCATGAACAATGGACACCCTTTGCCAACCCATGTGGACGGGCCACGTTTTGCTGGTAGAAATGTGGGTTGGCAATTTTGACAACCTTAAAAGGTTAAATATTTTGTTGATAAATAAAACTTTCAACTTTTCGACTATTTCCCGTGTTGTTATCCTTGTATATCCTTTAGTTTTCAATTGTTGTGTTATACATTTGTTTGAATAAGAAAAGCTAAACAAATTAAGTTTAAGAATTTTAGGATATGATCCAAGATCAAATATCCTATAGTCGAAAACTTCTAAAAAGTAGTTTATTTTAAGGATCATAGGTTCAGTTGTCAAAGTATAAGGGTTATTCAAATGAATAATGAATAAAATCAAAATAGTTAAGGATCATACCTGAGAATCCAAGTTAGGACCCTAACCTTTAACACTATAATCAGGGTAACCATAAGAAAAACCTTAGTGGATAATAAGGATTGAGGATCCTTAGTTGTTTAACTTCGAAAACCTGAAATAGAATATAACTTGGGACTAAGCCAATATAAAAGACAAGTTAGTAACTGGGGACAAGCCCAACAATTCTGGGGACAAGCCCAAGGATAATTGGGGACAAGCCCAAGGATAACTGGGGACAAGCCCAAGGATAACTGGGGACAAGCCCAGGGATAACTGGGGACAAGCCCAAGGATAACTGGGGACAAGCCCAAGGATCGTGTGTGAACTGGAGTATGGCCCTAACTGGCGACTATCCAAACTTGGTGACATGATAATGCCAAAACCTTAGCTAACGTGAAAACGTTAGAAACCTTAGGAACAGATGTATGGTACGTCTACCATTATACGTAGGATCCTAGGTATAGCCAGTACAATGGAATTATCAGCCCCTAAAGCGAGTACTGGTCCCAATGCCTTGAACTATACCAGGATCATCATGCGCTACAGGCGGAACTGGGGTCAAGCCCAAATAACTGGGGTTAAACCCAAGGATTTGGATCACTTCTGTAGATAATCAACATTATGCTAAGAATACCTGAACTTTCAAAACTCAAAATCTGGTGAGAGAAGGATAAAGGATACCTGATCCTTATCCTTGCATGGGAAAGTAAATAAATGAAATAGTTCAAGATTAGGATGTTACCAGAGTGAGGATCATTGACGCTTTAAGGATCCTTCAAGGATACCCCTAATGTAAGGATCACATGTGCAAAGAGGATCCTGCTCACATGAAATATTTCTTCAAATGGACAGCATTCCAAGCTCTTGGTAACAAATCACCTTCCATGGTCAGCAATCTATATGCCCCCTTTCCTGCTTCAGCTTCAATCAAATAAGGGCCTTCCCATTTTGGTGCCAACTTTCCATCAGCAGGATTGGTGGTATTCTGAAATGCTTTCCTTAATACCATATCACCAATTTGAAACTTCCTGATCCTGACATTCTTGTTATAAGCACCGGCCATTCTTTGTTGATAACTAGCCATCCTTATCCTAGCTAAATCCCTGATTTCCTCAATAGTATCCAGGTCTTGAGCCAGGTTCTCATCATTTTCCTCAGGATCACGGGTACTTGTTCTAGCAGTTGGAACCACCATTTCTGTTGGGATCACCGATTCTGCCCCAAATACCAAAGAGGATGGTGTTTGACCAGTAGCATTCTTAGGGGTTGTCCTATCAGCCCAAAGCACATAAGGTAGCTCTTCTGCCCATTTCCCTTTCTTGGATCCAAGCTTCTTCTTCAAATTGTTGATGATGATCTTGTTGGATGATTCTGCTTGACCATTAGCTTGTGGGTGGACTGGTGTTGATGTTATCATCTTAATCCCCCAGCTATCACAAAAGTTAGTAGTTCTGCCCCCAATAAATTGGGAACCATTATCACATATAATTTCAGAAGGAATACCAAATCTAGTTATAATATTTCTTTTAATGAAGGATATAACTTCCTTTTCTCTGACTTGGGCAAAAGCTTCAGCCTCTATCCACTTGGAGAAGTAATCAGTCATAGCAAGCATGAACACTTTCCCACCAGGTGCCTTAGGGAGCTTGCCAACTATATCCATGCCCCATCTCATAAACGGCTAAGAGGAGGATATAGGATGTAGAAATTCAGCCGGCTGATGAAGGATATTACTGTGTCTCTGACAAGGATCACACTTCTTGGCATACTCCACAGCATCCCTCTTCATTGTTGGCCAGTAGTATCCTGTCCTTAGGATCCTAGAGAACAATGCCCTGCCCCCAGTGTGGTTTCCACAATCTCCTTCATGGAAGTCTTTTAGAACTTCTTGAACTTCAGGATCCTCAATGCATCTCAAATATGGTCCTGCAAGAGATCGCTTATATAACATATTATTTAAGATTGTAAATTGAGATACCTTTTGTTTGAAAGCCCTAGGATTTTCTCCCATAGGAATCTCTCCTTGTTGTAAGTATCTCATAATCGGTGAAATCCATGATCCTGATCCTGAATGGGATTGAGTATCCTCACTAGGGATAATTGCAGAATCCTCTCTGATCTCCATAGCCACATGATCCTTAATGGCGGGAGCCAAGATATGGATAATAGGGATACTTATATTCTCCGGGATCTTCAGGGAGAATCCCAGGTTAGCCAATGCATCAGCTTCTGTATTTTCTTCCCTTGGTACCTGTGTCAAACTAAAGGAAACAAAAGAGAGCGCCAACTCTTTGACTATCTCTAAATACTTGGTTAGTTTTTCACCTTTAACAGTATAGGATCCATTAAAGTGATTTGTAATTAGTAAAGAATCAACATGTACCATAAGATACCTGATCCCCATATGCTTAGCAATTTGCAAACCAGCAATCAAGGCTTCATACTCAGCCTCATTGTTAGTGGTTTGGAACTCACAAGCTATAGAGTGGGGTATTATGTCCCCCTGTGGCGATTTTAGTAGTATACCAAGCCCTGTGCCTTTGACATTTGAGGATCTATCAGTATAGAGTATCCAAGGATCCTTGGTCTCCTCTAGCTGCAGGACTTTTAACTCGGCTTCCTCTTGTAAATCACTACTGAAATCAGCCACAAAGTCGGCCAATGCTTGGGATTTAATGGCTGTCCTGGGCTCATATCTTATATCATAGGCACTAAGCTTCACTGCCCACTTAGCCATCCTTCCTGACATTTCTGGTTTCCTGAGGACATTCTTAATTGGAAAATTAGTTTTAACGACAATAACATGAGTTTCAAAATAATGCCTCAACTTAGTAGATGCCATGATTAATGCAAGAACAAGCTTTTCAAGGTGTGAATACCTGGATTCGGCATCAAGTAAACTTTTACTTACATAATAGACAGGATGCTGTGTACCTTCGTGATCCTTAACAAGGACCGCACTTACTGCTTTTGAGGATACTGCCAGATATAAGGATAACACATCACCTTTTTCTGGCTTCATCAAGGCCGGGGCTGAGGATAGGTAGTCTTTGAGAGCTCTTAAGGCATTTTCATGCTTCTCAGTCCACTCGAATTTCTTGTTTTTCCTTAGGATATCAAAGAATTCTTTGCACTTCTCCGAGGATTTAGATATAAATCTGTTTAGAGTTGCTATCCTGCCTGTCAACCTTTGGACATCCTTTGCATTGGCAGGAGACTTAATATTCACCAAGGCTTTAATTTGTTCTGGGCTAGCTTCGATGCCTCTCTTGGTCACCATGTATCCTAAGAATTTACCTGCTTTGACACCAAAGTGACATTTTGAAGGATTAAGCTTCATGTTATATTTATCAAGGATATCAAATGCTTCCTCCAAGTCCCTCAGGTGATCCTCAGCTTTTATGGATTTCACCACCATATCATCTATGTAAACCTCCATAGTTTGTCCAATCTGATCCTTGAACATCATATTCACCAGCCTTTGATATGTGGCACCTGCATTCCTTAATCCAAACGGCATAGCAATATAACAATATATACCGGTTGGAGTCATGAAAGCCGTATCCTCTTGGTCAGATGGTTCCATCTAGATTTGTTGGAATCCAGAGGAAGCATCCATAAAAGTCAACATTTCATGACCCGCCGTTGCATCCACCATGGAGTCAATGTGGGGTAATGGGAAAGGATCCTTGGGACATGCCTTGTTTAAATCTGTAAAATCGACACATACCCTCCACTTTCCATTCTTCTTTTGAACAACAACCACATTGGCCAACCATCATGGATACTTGACCTCTCTAATCATACCTGCCAGGAGCAGCTTCTCTACCTCTTCCTGGATAATGGCATTCCTTTCTGGTGCAAACTTCCTCCTTTTTTGATGAATCGGCTTGAATGACCTGTCAATGCCAAGTTTATGAGTTATAATATCCTTAGATATACCTGTCATATCCTCATGCTTCCATGCAAAAGTAGTCTTCCTTCTTTTCAAGAAGGATACGAGGTCTTCTTTCATTTGGCCAAGGATCCCTGATCCGATATAGACTTTGGATTCAGGATCATCAGGATCCATGAGGATTTCTACCACATCCTGTTCTCTCGCCTCCAAGACGTCCCTTGGAGGATACTTTGATTGCTATTGCTCCCTTGACTTCGAGGCTGGTTTCATCGATGAAGTGTAGCAGTTCTTAGCCTCCTGCTGATCACAATCAATCTTGACTATTCCCCAAGGACTAGGGAGCTTTACACACTGGTGGTAGGTAGATGGGACTTCCTTCATATCGTGTATCCAAGGCCTGCCAAGGATAACATTACAACAAGATAAACAGTCAATAACACAAAATTTTTGATAAGAATGTAAGCCTTCTATATATATTGGGAGTTTAATGTCCCCCAGGGTATTCTTCGTTTCGCCACTAAATTCCACAAGCACGGAGGATCTTGGTATGATATCTGATTCAGGAATACCCATTTTCTTCAGAACATCTAGCTGGATAATATTCACTGAGCTTCCTCCGTCAATAAGGATCCTACGGACAAAATGGTTAGAAATAAAAAGTGTAATAACTAATCCATCATGATGAGGATCCTGGATATCAACACGATCATCCTCATCGAAGGTTATAACTTTTCCCTCAGAGACACTTGATGTTCGAACAGGTCTTTCTCCATTATCCATTTTAGTTTCCTTTGCATGCCTCTTGGCTGCTGAGAAGGATGTACCGCAAATATCTGATCCTCCGGAAATGAAGTTTATCACTTGTGCATCTGCTGGAGGGGCCGGAGCTTTCTCGGGGATCCTCTCAGGATCCTGAGTCTTTGGCTTTTTTCTGCCCAGCAACTCTTTTAAATGCCCCTTGCTCAACAAGTATCCAATTTCCTTTCTCAATGCAATGCATTCTTCTGTTAGATGTCCAAAATCTTCATGGTAATCACACCACTTGGATTTATCTTTGGTTGCACCTGGTCTATCATTTTTTCTTGGCCATCTGGCTTTATCACCTAAATTCTGCATTGCAAGTATCAGTTCATTGTTATCAACAAAAAAACAATATTCAGAAATTGGAGGATAATCTTCATCATCCTCTTCTTGATCAACAGCATGCACGTTCTGGTTATCAGATCTATTATAGGATCTGAACTTGTTATTCTTAAATGAGGATCCTTGCTTGTCTTGCTTTGAGGATCCTGCCAGTCTCTCCTGAATCCTCTTGTCATCCTCTAATCTGATGAACCTGAGTGCCCGAGTTCTTACCTCATCGAGGTTCCTGCAAGGTGTCATAACAAGATCATCATAAAACAACGAGTCCCTAAGCAATCCCATTTTGAAGGCTTCAACAGCCATGGCTATATCCAAATTGGGAATGTCTAAGGATTCTTTACTAAATTTGGTTATGTAATCCCTTAATGATTCATTATGACCCGGGGTTATCCTATATAGATCACTAGTTAATCGCTCAAACTTTCTACTACAAGAAAATTGACTATTGAACAAGTTAACTAGATTAGCAAATGAGGTAATAGATAAGGGGAAGACTTAGCAGCCATTTGAGAGCTGATCCAGTAAGAGTGGATCCAAATCCTTTGCATAGGCATGCTTCCTTTAACCTTTCTGGGATTGGATTGATCTCCATCCTCTCCCTGTATTGTGCTATGTGCTCCTCAGGATCTGTCGAACCATCATACAGCTTCATGGTTGGAACATGGAACCTTTTGGGTATCTCAGCGTCACAGATTGGTGGTGCAAAACGAGATATCCTATGACTTCCATCTGCAATCTCCGGGATAGGTTTGACCACTCCTGGAACACTTGATATCATATCCTTCAATTTTTGCAACTTTCTGGCCATGGCATGGTTGATACCTGTATCCTGCATGGATCCATGGTTAGTCGTAAGAGAATTATTAAACATGTTACCTCCCATTGGGTTTAAGTGAGGGACACTGGATGTGAATCCAAATTGTTGGGACTCTGGAATGATGGAGGGGCCAGTAGAAGCAATGGTTTGCATGGGAATAAAATCTCCTTGATGGACGTCGGAATTTCCTGTTTGCAAGCTCCTCAAGGATCCTGGCATCTGGAAGGATCCCTGAAACTGGGATGATCCTGGAACGAAGGAGGATCCTTGAACCTGGGATGATCCTGGGACAAAGGAGGATCCTTGCACCTGGGATGATCCTGGAACAAAGGATGATCCTTGAACCTGGGATGATCCTGGAACAAGGGAGGATCCTTGAACCTGGAATGATCCTGGAACAAAGGAGGATCCTTGAACTTGGGATGATCCTGGAACAAAGGAGGATCCTTGAACCTGGGATGATCCTGGAACGAAGGAAGATCCTTGACTCTGCTGCACTCCTGAGTAAGCCCCTGAATTCATGAAGGATCCCATATGCTGCGGATAGGATCCTGCTGGCTGGAAATATGGGCCTGATGCCTGAGTCATTATTGCTGAGCCGTAGTGCACTTCTTTCAGTCCACCTACATATTGAACATCTGGAACCACCGATGGCAGAGAAGTGATCACTGGAGTGTCAAAATTCAATGATCTGGGCACCAACGGGGAGTGATCCTCTGCCGCTTTCTTTTGTTTCTTGAGATCTCCGATTTCCTTGAGGATCCTATCGTTGGTCTCATCCTGCCGCTGAATACGATCCTTCATCTGCAAAATCAAAGTAAACATATCACTAGTAGTGGGAGTAGAAGAAGTTGGAGCAGAAGAAGTTGGAGGTTTAGAGAAAATGGGAGTTGGTCTCTTCTCAGCATTTTTCTGAGATCCAGCAGGTGGTGGAGGCAGAGGTGGAATGCCCTAAGATGAATTGACCGCAGACATTGCCGTAGAAGTATTCTTCAATGATAAAGCCATGTATTCATTTGCAATGAACCGGAATGATCACCAACAGAAAACTTTCTTAGAAATGAAGCACCAATTGCCCCACGGTGGGCGCCAAACTGTTTTGGTCAAAAATCTGATGAGGATATTGCAACCAAACTCTATGTACGGGGAATGATGCTTGAAATGAAGAAGTGTGATGAGGATCACTATGAAATAAATTGCAAGAATAACACCAGGATTTATACGAGGAAAAAGCCCTTGATCTTTAGAAGATCTCCGGCATAAAAAACCTCGGGTGATGGAAACTACCGATCACCAAGCTCAAATATAACAAAAAATGTTTACAACTTCGGATAGTGACGAGCTAAGTACAAGGATCACTATGTTTAGTTATGTGAAAGTGTAAGAGATGTGAAGTGTTTGTCGAGAGCTTCTTGGCTGCAAGTACGCGAGTGTGTGTGTAAGCAAAAAATAGATACGTGTTCTAATTTTAGCTCGTCACCCCATTAAATATGAAAGTTAAACTAAGCTAACTAACTGCCCGACTTTTGTGCCATTCCCCCACGTTCTTCCACAACGTCCATCTTCGTTCAAATGGCTGCGAAATGCCCGGGGAATATTCCAATGCACCGTTACCAGGACCAGGTCAAGCTTAACACTCCTGCAAAATAATACAAAATACAAAGAAACAACCGTTAGTATGAGGATCCTTTAGGTGATCCATGATCCTTAAGGTGATCCATGATCCTGCTCCCTGAAGCTCCTCTAAGGATCACTGCTTGTCACATAAATAAGGATCACTATTAGGATAACAAGTAAGGATCACTAACTGATAGAAAATCCTCCCCTAACAGTGATAAAGCTAGAAGGCCCAGGAAAAATGACAGACCAGCTGCAACTAAAGATAAGTCAAAGTGGTGTGCATACCATGAAGATTTTGGGCATCTCACAGAAGAATGCATCGCACTCGAGTTCTTACTTCATCTAGGTTCCTGCATGGTGTCATAACAAGATCATCATAGAACAATGAATCCTTAAGCAATCCCATCTTGAAGGCCTCAACAGCTGTGGCCATATCCAAGTTAGGAATGTCCAAGGATTCTTTACTAAACTTGGTTATGTAATCCCTTAATGATTCATTATGACCCTGAGTTACCCTATATAAATCACTAGTCAATCTTTCAAATTTTCTACTACAAGAGAATTGACTATTGAATAAATTAACTAAATTAGCAAATGAAGTAATAGAGTAAGGGGGAAGACTTAGCAGCCATTTAAGAGCTGATCCAGTAAGAGTGGATCCAAATCCTTTGCATAAGCATGCTTCCTTTAACTTTTCTGGAATTGGATTGATCTCCATCCTCTCCCTGTATTGTGCTATGTGTTCCTCAGGATCCGTTGTACCATCATACAGCTTCATAGTAGGGATATGGAACCTTTTGGGTATCTCAGCATCACAAATTGGTGGTGCAAAACGAGATACCTTATGGCTTCCATCTGCAATCTCCGGGATAGGTTTGACTACCCCTGGAACACTTGATATCATATCCTTCAGTTTTTGTAGTTCTCTGGCCATAGCATGATTGATACCTGTATCCTGCATGAATCCATGGTTAGTGGTAAGAGAATTATTAAAAGTGTTACCTCCCATCGGGTTCAAGTTAGGAACATTGGGTGTGAATCCATATTGCTGGGATTCTGGGATAATGGATGGACCAGTGGAAGCAATGGTCTGCATTGGAATAAAATCTCCTTGATGGACATCTAAACTTCCTGTTTGCAAATTCTTCAAGGATCCTGGTATCTGTAGGGATCCTTGAACCTGGGATGATCCTGGGACGAAGGAGGATCCTTGAACCTGGGATGATCCTGGAACAAAGGAGGATCCTTGAACCTGGGATGATCCTGGAACGAAGGAGGATCCTTGAACCTGGGATGATCCTGGAACAAAGGAGGATCCTTGAACCTGGGATGATCCTGGAACAAAGGAGGATCCTAAGCTCATGAAGGATCCCAAATGATGGGTGTAGGATCCCGCCGGTTGGAAATATGATCCCGATGCCTGAGTCATTGTTGCCGGGCCGAAATGCACTCCTCTTGATCCACCCATATATTGAATGTCTGGGACCTCTGATGGCTGAGAAGTAATCATTGGAGTATCAAAATTCAAAGATTTGGGCATCAGTGGGGAATGATCCTCTGCCGTTTTCTTTTGCCTTTTGAGATCTCCGATTTCTCTGAGGATCCTGTCATTAGTTTCATCCTGCTGCTGCATACGATCCCTCATCTGCAAAATCAAAGTAAATATATCACTGGTACTGGGAACAGAAGAAGTTAGAGCAGAAGATGATGGTTTAGAGGAGATAGAAGTTGGTCTCTTCTCAGCATTTTTCTGAGATCCAGCTGGTGGTGGAGGCAAAGGTGGAATGCCAGTAGATGAATTGACTGTCGACATCGCTGTGGAGGTATTCTTCAACGACGAAGCCATGCAACACTCCGGAATGATCACCAACAGAAAAACTTTTTTTATGAATGAAGCACCAATTGCCCCACGGTGGGCGCCAAACTGTTTTGGTCAAAAATCACACAAGGACAATGCAACCAAACTCTTATGAAATCGGGGAATGATGCTTGGTATGTTGAACAAAGTAAAGGATCACTTTGATGTAAAATACGCAAATGACACAAGGATTTATACGAGGAAAAAGCCCTTGATCAATGAATGATCTTCGGCATAAAAAACCTCGGGTGATGGCAACTACCGATCACCAAGCTTTAATATATCAAATAATATTTTTACAACTTCGGATGGTAACGAGCTAAGTACAAGGATCACTATAGTATCGTGTGTCAAAGCGTGTGAGAAATGTGTTGTGTCTTCCGAATGTGGAAGAGTGCTATTTATACAAGTGTGAGTGGTCGTATTTTAGGTAAATAACCTAACTATTAGCTCGTTACCCCTTTAGGAATAGAAGTAAATCTAGCCTAAATTATCGCCCTTAAGTTATGCTGAGTTTCCATATCATCCTCAACGTCCATCTTTGATTATGCAAATGCCAAAGTTGTTGTGACGAGTTCCTTGTTTACGTTGCTAAGAGCGGATCCTACTTGAAATCCCTGCAAGATAACATTAAATCCAAGGAGAACAACTGTTAGTATGAGGATCCCTAGAATGGTTCGTGATCCTGATCCTGGAATTCTTCTGAGGATCACTATCTGCCAAAGAATCAAGGATCACTGGTTAGGATCACATGTAAGGATCATAAGTCATAGAAATCCAGTCCTAACAATTGCCCCCAAAATAAGGAGTAATATTGTAAATAAACGAGTTGTATTTTGTTTGATCTTATCCGCAACAAATTAACGGATAACTAGCCGTTGGAGACGGACTAGCCGTTGCAGACCCTTACGTCACAGAAGTGACAGCCCTGCAAATCATCATTATAAATAGGAGTTAGAGATAGGATCAATTTGCATTTAAATTCAAGAGAGACTCCCTTTATATTGTCGTCTGAAGATCAATCAGGTATCTCTTTTCCTCTTTCTTCCTTCTCTTACTCTGTTTTTCTATTCTCTTTCCATCATTCTGCAAAGATGTTGCTCTGGAACTCCCCGCATAAGGATCCTGAGAAGAACAGTCCCTTGAATGGTCAAGGGATCATCAAAGATTCTCCCGCCGAGAGGTGCTGTTTTACCGATCCTCAGGTCGACAAAATCCGTCATTGTTTTCCGGCGAACACCATCTTCAAGTCTTTTACTTCTACCGCTTTGAGTGATTTTATCTCTGATTCTTGGGTAGCCTTTCCTGTTACTCCGTTCTTGATAGGATATTCGTATCCTTTTCCACAGTTCACTCAATCCTTCTTCTCTCTCACCGGCATCTGCTATATCCAGGCTATGCCCATGATCTGGAGGGTGTTGTATACCCTTGAGAGGATCATTGAACAAGAGGGGATTGACCTCGGTATGGAGGAGCTGGCTGAGATGTATGATCTTACCACTTTCGGACCCCATCGTTATCTGTTTAAGCGAAAAGCTGGAGAGGATCATCCTGTCTTCAAGGTCACCAAGAACGACACAAACTGGAAGCGTCGGTTCTTTTTTGTTAGGAGAGATACCATCCCTGATGGGAAGGATCTGCCCAAAGAGTGGGCTACTCATGGTAGGATAGAGGATCCTGGAAGGATCACCATAAGATTTGTTCCTTAGGATGAGGATCACTAATATTTTCTTGTTTATTGTGCAGCTATCTCCATCTCTCGTCTGAGGTTGACACCTGCTGCAAAGGAGAGACTTTTGGCCTTCAAGAAGCTTGATCCGGAGACAAGAACTTTCCAGGTTGCTACCCATGATTCCCAAGAAGTATCCTCTGCCTCTGTCACAATGTCAAGTAAGTATCCTTATTTAGAAAGTAATTCTATGTAGGATTTTCAAGTTTAATTAGAAAACTTATCTTATTTCGGTTGTGTAGGTGCTGGAAAATCTTCTAAGTCTGCCTCAAAGTTTGGCATTGATGATCTTGCTAATGTCAAATCTGCAAGGAAGAAGACTCCTGCTGCCAGCCCAACTGCTTCAGCCCCTAAAGCACCTATTAGGGGTAAAGGAAAGAAGAGAAAGGCCTCTGAGGATCTACAAGGCCTGCCCCTGCTCCGCCAACAGTTTCTGGACTACTTCAACGAGGTAAGGATCACTGCCCCTGTTTGTTATCCTGACAGTTTTGAGGATCACTTGTTTCTGACGTTATGCCTTGCTTTCCTTGCAGAAATTTGCTGAAATAGAGACTTATGTTGGCCACGTCGAGGATCAAGATCGCCAAATTGCTGACCTCCAACAGATGGGTGTGCTGAAGGATCTCAAGATTGCTGATCTTGAGAAGGAGCTCCGGGCTACCAAGGATGAAGCTGCCAAAATGCTGATCAACTTTGATTATGAGAAGCATGATATCACCCAGGATGCCAAGGTCTCTCCTGCGATAACCATGTATAAGATCCAGCTGCAGATGGCTGCGGAGGCTCAGGATCCTTCCTTCGACAAGAGCACATGGGACGTGGAGGGCTGGAAGGCGAGGCTGGCAGAGTTGGAGGATGATGAGGAGGCTGAGGAGATACCGATGCTTGAAGGCAAGGATCATGCTGGGGAGGCTAGTGGAGCTAGTGGTGATGGTGCAGCTAAGGATTAAGCTGCAGGATTGGGCGATGAAGGAAACTTCTAGACATAGCCGGAGCCCAATTTTTTTTTTGTTTGGTGGTTGTGATGTTTTAAACGATGATGGTCTGTAACTTTGAACAATAGTTTTAGGATTAAGGATCCAGGATCCTTCAGACAATAGGTAGGATTGCAAATGGTGGAGGGATCCTCTGTTTGGGGGATGAAGCCATTGTGATCCTGCCGCCTGTATATCCCTGCATTACTTTTGAACCTATTATCATGGACACCCTTTACCTACCCCAGCGGACGGGCCACGTATTGCTGGTAGATGCTTGGGGTAGGTAATTTTGACAACCTTTGAAGGGTTAATCCTTTTGTTAATAAATAAAATCTTAAACTTTTGTCGCTTATCTTGTGTTATTATCCTTTTTATTTCCAATTGTTTTGATACATGTTTGTTTGAATAAGAAAAGTTGAGCAAATTATGTTTAAGAAGTTTAGGATATGATCCTGGATCAAATATCCTATAATCGAAAATTTTTAAGGTAGTTTATTTTAATGATCATAGGTTCAGTTGTCAAGGTCTAAGGGTTATTCAAATGAATAATGAATGAAATTAAAAATAGTAAAGGATCATACCTGAGGATCCAAGTTAGGATCCTAACCTTTAATCAGGATAACGATAAGTAAAACTTTAATGGATAATAAGGATTAAGGATCCTTAATTATTTAACTTCGAAAACCTGAAAAAATGGAATATAACTTGGGACTAAGCCGATATAAAAGATAAGTTAGTAACTGGGGACAAGCCCAAGGATAACTGGGGACAAGCCCAAAGGATAACTGGGGACAAGCCAAAAGGATAACTGGGGACAAGCCCGAAGGATAACTGGGGACAAGCCCAAGGATCGTATGTAAACTGGAGTATGGCCCTTACTGGCGACTATCCATACTTAGTGGCATGAAAATGCCAAAACCTTAGCTAACGTGAAGACGTTAGAAACCTTAGGAACGGATGTATGGTACGTCTACCATTATACGTAGGATCCTAGGCATAGCCAGTACGATGAGGTTATCAGCCCCTGGAGTGGGTACTGGTCCCAAAGACATGAACTATACCAGGATCATCGTGCGCTACAGGCGAAAACTGGGGACAAGCCCAAGGATAACTGGGGTTGAACCCAAGGATCTGAGATGCTTTTGAAGACTATCAATAATATGCTGAGGATAACTGGACTATCAGAACTCAAATTCTCATGAGAGGAGGATGAAGGATACATGATCCTTATCCTTAGGTAAAAATAAGAAAATGGAATAGTTTAGGAGTAGGATATTACCAGAGTAAGGATCATTGACATCATCGGGATCCTTCGAGGATGCTTTCAATGTAAGGATCATATGTGCCAGGAGTATCCTGTTCACATGAAATATTTCTTTAAGTGAACAGCATTCCAGGCTCTAGGTAACAAATTTCCTTCCATGGTTAGCAATCTATATGCCCCCTTTCCTGCTTTAGCTTCAATCAAGTAAGGGCCTTCCCACTTTGGTGCTAATTTCCCGTCAGCAGGATTGATGGTATTTTGGAATGCTTTTCTCAATACCATATCCCCCACTTGGAATTTCCTTATCCTGACATTTTTGTTGTAAGCACCAGCCATTCTTTGTTGGTAGCTAGCCATCCTTATCCTAGCCAGATCCCTGATTTCTTCAATAGTATCTAAGTCTTGAGCCAGGTTTGCATCATTCTCCTCAGGATCACGGGCACTTGTTCTAGCAGTTGGAATCACCATTTCTGTTGGGATCACTGCTTCTGCCCCAAACACCAAAGAGAAGGGTGTTTGACCAGTAGCATTCTTGGGGGTTGTCCTATCAGCCCAGAGCACATAAGGCAATTCCTCTGCCCATTTTCCCTTCTTGGATCTAAGTTTCTTCTTCAGATTGTTGATAATGATCTTGTTGGATGATTCTGCTTGGCCATTGGCTTGTGGGTGGACTGGTGTTGATGTTATCATCTTGATCCCCCATCTGTCACAAAAGTTAGTAGTCCTGCTCCCAATAAATTGGGAACCATTATCACATACAATTTCAGAAGGAATGCCAAATCTAGTTATGATGTTTCTTTTAATAAAGGATATAACTTCCTTTTCTCTGACTTGGGCAAAAGCTTCAGCCTCTATCCATTTGGAGAAGTAGTCAGTCATAGCAAGCATGAATACTTTTCCACCAGGTGCCTTAGGGAGCTTGCCAACTATATCCATCCCCCATCTCATGAATGGCCAAGAGGATGGTATAGGATGTAGAAATTCGGCCGGCTGATGAAGGATATTGCTGTGTCTTTGACAAGGATCACACTTCTTAGCATACTCCACAGCATCCCTTTTCATAGTTGGCCAGTAGTATCCTGTCCTTAAGATCCTTGAGAACAATGCCCTGCCCCCAGTGTGGTTTCCACAATCTACTTCATGGAAGTCTTTTAACACTTCTTGAACTTCAGGATCCTCGATACATCTTAAATATGGTCCTGCAAGAGATCGCTTATATAGCATGTTATTCAAGATTGTGAATTGAGATACCTTAATCCTGAAAGCCCTAGGATTTTCTCCCATAGGAATCTCCCCGTGTTGTAAATATCTCATGATTGGCGAGATCCATGATCCTGAATAAGATTGAGTATCCTCACTAGGGATCATTGCAGTATCCTCTTCTATTTCCATGGCCAATTGATTTTCAATAGCAGGAGCCAGGATATGGATGATGGGGATACTTATATCCTCTGGGATCTTCAAAGATGATCCTAGATTGGCCAATGCATCAGCTTCTGTATTTTCCTCCCTTGGTACCTGTGTCAAACTGAAAGAAACAAAGGAGAGTGCCAATTCTTTGACTATCTCTAAATATTTGGTTAGTTTTTCACCTTTCACAGCATAGGATCCATTAAAGTGATTAGTGATTAACAATGAATCCACGTATACCTCAAGATACCTGATCCCCATATGGTTAGCAATTTGTAAGCCAGCGATTAAGGCTTCATATTCAGCCTCATTATTAGTGGCTTGGAACTCTCAAGCTATGGAATGGGGTATTATGTCCCCCTGTGGCGATTTTAGTAGTATACCAAGCCCCGTGCCTTTGACATTTGAGGATCCATCAGTATGTAGTATCCAAGGATCCTTAGTTTCATCCAGCTGCTGGACCTCCAATTCTGCTTCCTTTTGTAGATCACTACTGAAATCAGCCACAAAGTCTGCTAATGCTTGGGATTTGATGGCTGTTCTGGGCTCATATCTTATATCATGGGCACTAAGCTTTACTGCCCACTTAGCCATTCTTCCGGACATCTCTGGTTTCCTGAGGACATTCTTAATTGGGAAATTAGTTCTAACAACAATAACATGGGTTTCAAAATAATGTCTTAGTTTAGTAGATGCCATAATTAATGCAAGAATAAGTTTTTCAAGGTGTGAATACCTGGATTCAGCATCAAGTAGACTCTTACTTACATAATAGACAGGATACTGTGTACCTTCATGATCCTTAACAAGGACTGCACTTACTGCTTTTGAGGATACCGCAAGGTATAAGGATAACACATCTCCTTTTTCTGGTTTCATCAATGCTGGTGCTGAGGACATGTATTCTTTTAGGGCTTGTAAGGCATTCTCATGCTTTTCAGTCCACTTGAATTTTTTATTCTTTCTTAGGATATCATAGAATTCTTTACATCTTTCTGAGGATTTGGATATAAATCTGTTTAGAGCTGCTATCCTGCCTGTTAGCCTTTGCACATCCTTAGCGTTGGCAGGGGATTTGATATTCACCAAAGCTTTGATTTGTTCCGGGCTTGCTTCAATGCCCCTCTGGGTTACCATATATCCTAAGAATTTGCCTGCTTTAACACCAAAGTGACATTTTGAAGGATTAAGCTTCATGTTATAATTATCAAGGATATCAAATGTTTCCTCCAAGTCCCTTAGGTGATCCTCAGCTTTCTTGGATTTTACAACCATATCGTCTATGTATACTTCCATAGTTTGTCCAATTTGATCTTTGAACATCATGTTTACGAGTCTTTGATATGTTGCACCTGCATTTCTTAATCCAAAAGGCATGGCAATATAACAATATAAACCGGTTGGGGTCATAAAAGCTGTATCCTCTTGGTCAGATGGCTCCATCTGAATTTGTTGGAATCCAGATGATGCATCCATAAAGGTTAACAGTTCATGCCCCGCCGTTGCATCCACCATGGAGTCAATGTGGGGTAATGGGAAAGGATCCTTGGGACATGCCTTATTCAAATCAGTGAAATCGACACACACCCTCCACTTTCCGTTTTTCTTTTGAACAACGACCACATTGGCTAGCCATTTTGGATACTTTACCTCTCTAATCATACCTGCTCGAAGTAATCTTTCTACTTCTTCCTGGATAATGGCATTTCTTTCCGGTGCAAACTTCCTCCTCTTTTGGTGGATTGGTTTGATTGACCTGTCAATGCCAAGTTTATGAGTTATAATATCCTTAGATATACCTGTCATATCCTCGTGTTTCCATGCAAAGGTAGACTTTCTTCTTTTGAGGAAGGATATTATGTCTTCTTTCATCTTGCCAAGGATCCCTGATCCGATATAGATTTTTGATTCAGGATCATTAGGATCCAAAAGGATTTCGTCCACATCCTGTTCTCTCGCCTCCAAGACATTCCTTGGAGGATACTGTAATTGCTATTGCTCCCTTGGCTTCGAGGCTGGTTTCATTGATGAGGTGTAACAATCCTTAGCCTCCTGCTGATCACTGTCGATCTTGATTATTCCCCATGGGCTAGGGAGCTTCACACATTGATGGTAGGTGGATGGGACTGCCTTCATATCATGTATCCAGGGTCTGCCAAGGATAACATTACAACAAGACAAACAGTCAATAACACAAAATTTTTGATAATTATGTAATCCTTCCACATAAATTGGGAGTTTGATGTCCCCCAGGGTTTTCTTAGTTTCGCCACTGAATCCCACAAGTACGGAGGATCTTGGTGTGATATCTGATTCAGGGATACCCATCTTCTTCAGAACATCAAGCTGGATAATATTTACTGAGCTTCCTCCGTCAATAAGGATCCTGCGGACAAAATGGTTAGAGATAAAGAGAGTGATGACTAGACTATCATGATGAGGATCCTGGATGTTAATTCTATCATCCTCATCGAAGGTTATAACTTTTCCTTCCGAGACACTTGATGTTCGAATGGGCCTTTCTCCGTTATCCATTTTAGCTTCCTTTGCATGCCTTTTAGCTGCTGAAAAGGATGTACCACAGATGTCTGATCCTCCAGAAATAAAGTTGATTACTTGTGCATTTGCCGGAGGAGCTGGGCTTTCTCAGGGATCCTTTCAGGATCCTGAGTCCTTTGCTTTTTTCTTCCCAACAACTCTTTTAGATGCCCCTTGCTTAGCAGATATCCAATTTCCTTTCTTAATGCGATGCATTCTTCAGTTAAATGCCCGAAATCCTCGTGGTATGCACACAACTTTGACTTGTCTTTAGTTCCAGTTGGTTTGTCGTTTTTTCTGGGCCATCTGGCTTTTTCTCCTAGATTCTGCATTGCAAGGATTAGTTCATGATTATCAACGGAAAAACAATATTCTGAAATCGGAGGATAATCCTCATCATCGTCTTCTTGGTCAACGGCATGCACGTTCTGGTTGTCATTCCTATTGTAGGATTTGAATCTGTTGCTTTTGAAAGAGGATCCTTGCTTTTCTTGCTTTGAGGATCCTGCTTGTCTCTCCTGGATCCTCTTGTCATCCTCTAGCCGGATGAACCTGAGTGCTCGAGTTCTTACTTCATCTAGGTTCCTGCATGGTGTCATAACAAGATCATCATAGAACAATACATCCTTAAGCAATCCCATCTTGAAGGCCTCAACAGCTGTGGCCATATCCAAGTTAGGAATGTCCAAGGATTCTTTACTAAACTTGGTTATGTAATCCCTTAATGATTCATTATGACCCTGAGTTACCCTATATAAATCACTAGTCAATCTTTCAAATTTTCTACTACAAGAGAATTGACTATTGAATAAATTAACTAAATTAGCAAATGAAGTAATAGAGTAAGGGGGAAGACTTAGCAGCCATTTAAGAGCTGATCCAGTAAGAGTGGATCCAAATCCTTTGCATAAGCATGCTTCCTTTAACTTTTCTGGAATTGGATTGATCTCCATCCTCTCCCTGTATTGTGCTATGTGTTCCTCAGGATCCGTTGTACCATCATACAGCTTCATAGTAGGGATATGGAACCTTTTGGGTATCTCAGCATCACAAATTGGTGGTGCAAAACGAGATACCTTATGGCTTCCATCTGCAATCTCCGGGATAGGTTTGACTACCCCTGGAACACTTGATATCATATCCTTCAGTTTTTGTAGTTCTCTGGCCATAGCATGATTGATACCTGTATCCTGCATGAATCCATGGTTAGTGGTAAGAGAATTATTAAAAGTGTTACCTCCCATCGGGTTCAAGTTAGGAACATTGGGTGTGAATCCATATTGCTGGGATTCTGGGATAATGGATGGACCAGTGGAAGCAATGGTCTGCATTGGAATAAAATCTCCTTGATGGACATCTAAACTTCCTGTTTGCAAATTCTTCAAGGATCCTGGTATCTGTAGGGATCCTTGAACCTGGGATGATCCTGGGACGAAGGAGGATCCTTGAACCTGGGATGATCCTGGAACAAAGGAGGATCCTTGAACCTGGGATGATCCTGGAACGAAGGAGGATCCTTGAACCTGGGATGATCCTGGAACAAAGGAGGATCCTTGAACCTGGGATGATCCTGGAACAAAGGAGGATCCTAAGCTCATGAAGGATCCCAAATGATGGGTGTAGGATCCCGCCGGTTGGAAATATGATCCCGATGCCTGAGTCATTGTTGCCGGGCCGAAATGCACTCCTCTTGATCCACCCATATATTGAATGTCTGGGACCTCTGATGGCTGAGAAGTAATCATTGGAGTATCAAAATTCAAAGATTTGGGCATCAGTGGGGAATGATCCTCTGCCGTTTTCTTTTGCCTTTTGAGATCTCCGATTTCTCTGAGGATCCTGTCATTAGTTTCATCCTGCTGCTGCATACGATCCCTCATCTGCAAAATCAAAGTAAATATATCACTGGTACTGGGAACAGAAGAAGTTAGAGCAGAAGATGATGGTTTAGAGGAGATAGAAGTTGGTCTCTTCTCAGCATTTTTCTGAGATCCAGCTGGTGGTGGAGGCAAAGGTGGAATGCCAGTAGATGAATTGACTGTCGACATCGCTGTGGAGGTATTCTTCAACGACGAAGCCATGCAACACTCCGGAATGATCACCAACAGAAAAACTTTTTTTATGAATGAAGCACCAATTGCCCCACGGTGGGCGCCAAACTGTTTTGGTCAAAAATCACACAAGGACAATGCAACCAAACTCTTATGAAATCGGGGAATGATGCTTGGTATGTTGAACAAAGTAAAGGATCACTTTGATGTAAAATACGCAAATGACACAAGGATTTATATGAGGAAAAAGCCCTTGATCAATGAATGATCTCCGGCATAAAAAACCTCGGGTGATGGCAACTACCGATCACCAAGCTTCGATATATCAAATAATATTTTTACAACTTCGGATGGTAACGAGCTAAGTACAAGGATCACTATAGTATCGTGTGTCAAAGCGTGTGAGAAATGTGTTGTGTCTTCCGAATGTGGAAGAGTGCTATTTATACAAGTGTGAGTGGTCGTATTTTAGGTAAATAACCTAACTATTAGCTCGTTACCCCTTTAGGAATAGAAGTAAATCTAGCCTAAATTATCGCCCTTAAGTTATGCTGAGTTTCCATATCATCCTCAACGTCCATCTTTGATTATGCAAATGCCAAAGTTGTTGTGACGAGTTCCTTGTTTACGTTGCTAAGAGCGGATCCTACTTGAAATCCCTGCAAGATAACATTAAATCCAAGGAGAACAACTGTTAGTATGAGGATCCCTAGAATGGTTCGTGATCCTGATCCTGGAATTCTTCTGAGGATCACTATCTGCCAAAGAATCAAGGATCACTGGTTAGGATCACATGTAAGGATCATAAGTCATAGAAATCCAGTCCTAACAAGATTCATATCCAAATCCTCAGAAAAGTGTAAGGAGTTCTATGATATCCTAAGGAAGAACAAGAAATTCGAGTGGACTGAGAAGCATGAAAATGCTCTCAAAGCTCTTAAGGATTACCTGTCCTCGGCTCCTGCCTTGATGAAACCAGAAAAAGGAGATGTGCTATCCTTATATCTAGCAGTATCCTCAAAAGCAGTAAGTGCGGTCCTTGTCAAGGATCACCAAGGTACACAACATCCTGTCTATTATGTAAGTAAGAGTTTACTTGATGCCGAGTCCAGGTATTCACACTTAGAAAAACTTATCCTTGCTTTAATCATGGCATCCACTAAATTGAGACATTATTTTGAAACTCATGCCATTATTGTTAAAACTAATTTTCCAATTAAGAATGTTCTCAGGAAACCTGAAATGTCAGGAAGGATGGCTAAGTGGGCAGTGAAGCTTAGTGCTTATGATATAAGATATGAGCCTAGGACAGCCATTAATTCCCAAGCCTTAGCTGACTTTGTGGCAGATTTCAGTAGTGACTTGCAAAAGGAAGCAGAATTAGAAGTCCAACAGCTAGAGGAGACTGAGGATCCTTGGATACTCTATACAGATGGATCCTCTAATGTCAAAGGAACAGGGCTTGGAATACTACTAAAATCGCCACAGGGGGACATAATACCTCACTCTATAGCTTGTGAGTTCCAAACTACTAACAATGAGGCTGAATATGAAGCCTTGATAGCTGGTTTGCAAATTGCTAAGCATATGAGGATCAGGTATCTTGAGATACATGTAGATTCATTGTTAATCACTAATCACTTTAATGGATCCTATACTGTTAAAGGTGAAAAGCTAACCAAATATTTGGAGATAGTCAAAGAATTGGCACTCTCTTTTGTTTCCTTTAGTTTGACACAGGTACCAAGGGAAGAAAATACAGAAGCTGATGCATTGGCTAATCTAGGATCAGCTTTGAAGATCCCGGAGGATATAAGTATCCCCATTATCCATATCCTGGCTCCTGCCATCGAGGATCATGTGGCTATGGAAATAGGAGAGGATTCTGCAATTATCCCTAGTGAGGATACTCAATCCCATTCAGGATCATGGATCCTCCCAATTATGAGATACTTACAACATGGAGAAATTCCTACAGGAGAAAACCCTAGGGCTTTCAAAATCAAGGTATCTCAATTCACAATATTGAATAATATGTTGTATAAACGATCTCTTGCAGGACCATACTTGAGATGCATTGAGGATCCTGAAATCCAAGAAGTCCTAAAGGATTTCCATGAAGGACATTGTGGAAACCACACTGGGGGCAGGGCATTATTCTCAAGGATCCTGAGGACAGGATACTATTGGCCAACTATGAAGAGAGATGTTGTGGAGTATGCTAAGAAGTGTGATCCTTGTCAAAGACACAGCAATATCCTTCATCAACCGGCTGAATTTTTGCATCCTATATCCTCCTCTTGGCCATTTATGAGATGGGGTATGGATATAGTTGGTAAGCTCCCTAAGGCACCTGGTGGGAAAGTGTTCATGCTCGCTATGACTGATTACTTCTCCAAGTGGATAGAGGCTGAAGCTTTTGCCCAAGTCAGAGAAAAGGAAGTTATATCCTTTATTAAAAGAAATATTATAACTAGATTTGGTATTCCTTCTGAAATCATATGTGATAATGGTTCCCAATTTATTGGGGGCAGAACTACTAACTTTTGTGACAGCTGAGGGATTAAGATGATAACATCAACACCAGTCCACCCACAAGCTAATGTGTCACACCCCGATTTCCACGTGTTTCACCGGTGGGCCCGGTGGGGGATTACCGTGACGTAGTTGGCAACAATATAGTCAACCACACAATATATAAATGCACAGCGGAAGCAATAAGATAAATATATTTCAACCTTTGAATGTAATATCAAAGTATCACAATTGTCGAAATATAATCCACAGAGGATCAAAATAAAATATAAGTATTGTTCAACAGACGTAGGCATCTTAAGCTTGCGAGACTCTTTATTGATGCTAAGGAGAAATATCCAGCCAATTACGCTTAGAACCTGCATTTAATCTTTTTGGGGAAAATACGTCAGTTTACACTGGTAAATACATTCAACCGACACTTTTGTAAAATGTTTAATAAAAATTGATTTGAATGCACAAGGCACAAACTCTTTATAACTTGGGATAATTTATAATTAAATCTTGTAAAAGAATTACATGTTTACTATGCGTTCGGTCACCCGGGTCGTGCCGGGTTAAAGGTTAATAGACTCGCCACAAAGCATAAAGCCGTGGCGGGAAAACCAACGGTTATACCTTTAATAATAATATAGACACATTACGGGTGTAGGCCTACACCCGTGCGTCGGGGTCGTGGCCATTTCGTAAAATGATTCCAAGGATATCCGGGACATGGTCATTAAGCTCCCAAAGGCGTAAAGCCAACAAAACGAGTTTTTAAACGGGTCGCATTGATAATACCCAACTTCCAATGAGTTGGGGTCAATTGCCCGACCAAGCGGTATTTTAAATACCGTAACCCAAGCCCGTATAACGGAAAATAAGTTAAAAGTATTTACCTGAGCAAGTATTAATCCTTAATAAACAATGCAAGTTTCTTTTACTGGTCTCCTATTCTGGAACGAGGGTTTAAATCAACCTATTAGAATCCTAACGGGTCTTTAATTTAGCCTTAGCTTAGACCGGTCAGTTTCAAAGGATATTTACGGTTTAATCGCGTGAAAGGCGAAAACCGGGAATGGAATGTGATTCGGACCCAACAAGTTTGAAGATTTGTTTTATATGGGTAATATAATCACAGTCTGGATTTTGAGGTCAAAACAGTAAGGTTTGACCCGTTTCAGCTAGTTCATGTAAACTAGTTACATAAGCCGAACCGTGCGCGCAAAAGGCATAACGGGTAACCGTAAGAGTCCTACACAAGTTTCCTTAGTTAATATGATTTAAAGAGGTTGTGGTATCAGTAGGATACCTTCCATAATGCCCATAACGAGTTTTAATCCAATATATGCCCCGTAGGGGTATTTCGGTCATTTTAAAGATTATAAAAGAGGTTTCTGAGTTCTACAGGAAATCTGAGTTTTCCGAACAGTTTATAAAGTCCAAAATACTCTATTTATTATTTAAAATCAGAAGAAACTGGAATCGGGTCAAAAGACCTTGTAGAACTCAAGTTATGCTCGAAAAGGGTATATTCGGAATTTACCGAACCGATGCCATAACCGCAGGTTATGAGCAGGTTAAAAATCATTAAAAATCTTTAAAAATTCCAAAATATTATTTTACACCAGTGTGTAAAAGGTTTGGTGTCGAAATCTGGGTTTAGATAGGCGTTATGCTAATTGCGTCATTTAATTACTAAAGTTTTCGTAATTGCGCTATTTAGCATAACTCCCATTCTAGACCTCGGATTGACGTGAAATTTTAGGGACATGCTTAGAAACCAGTAACTAAGATTATTGTCCTTTCACATGTCCAAAATTCTCGTTTTAAAGTGACAAGGGCGTTACGGTCAACTTTTAAGCATTTAACGGAAATCTGCTAAAGACTCGGACAAACAACGAACCGGTCACAGAGGGTTATACCATCATGTACCTGGTCCTAAGAGAGTCCTAAGGCATATCTAAATTATACCATAACGGGTCAGAACTGAAGTCAAAGCAAAAGTCAAAGTTTTGCGACTTTCGGTTCCGAACCGGGTCAAAACAGTAAATGGTCGGATCAAACAAGCTTAGACTAGTTAATATACTTATTATCATGTTATATGAGTGTTAAAACAGGTTACACGCCATCTACATTACTGATTATGCATAAAATCGCAAAATAGCATTCTGTTGACTTTTTCTAAGCAAGTTTGACTCGACATTCGGACTAGTTAGTGTTCGCTTAATTACGACGGAATGCGCATAAGCGCGAAAGACGATCCAAATTGCGCGACGAATGGATTTTTCTCATGCCAAACACTAAAATAAAATATTTTAATGCTTACATAAATTTTTGGATGTCCGGATATATTCAGAACGTAAGATATGCGCGAAAATGCAAACTTGTGCACTTTTTGACGCTTTTAGTCCCTATTGATCAATAAAGTTTATTTTAGCATACCGAACCCCTCAAAGCCTATTTCTAAGCTATGTAAAGGTTATTTAGGGTATGTTTAACTTATGATCAAGTTCCGGAGTGTTCGTTACTACACAAATCGATATAGTTTCGCAGTTTGACACAAATAGTCCATGCGATCGAACAAACTTGATTTCAACACACCACACCATCCAAAACTTATTTCTAAGTTATGTATAGGTTATTTAAGGTATGTTAAGCCTATTTCACTATTCCGAAGTGTTTGTTGCATTAAACTGGTTATATTTACGCATCAGAGCGCATATAACCCTCCAGAAAGCGATTTAAAGCTTGAAATCGAATAAGAGTGGATATGTGCAAACGATACACATATTTTTACAAATCCCAAGTATGATATACAATATTTCATTGGTTTGGCATTTGTTTGATGGTTGAAGTGATACAGGTGTCACAGTCTCCCCTACTTTAGGAAATTTCGTCCCGAAATTTAATTTTAGGGGAAACTTGTGAAGACAACTGTGACGGTTTCGCTTTCAAATAAATCCATTGAACCCTAAGTAAAACTCTGGGCCATGTTAGGATTTTTAGCGAAATTGTTAACCCTCAAAGTGGAGTCCTTGTAGTAACAAAACATGGAGTTTCGAACTATGGACAGAAGAACGTTTCTCATGAAGACGTATCATAGGAAACTTGTGTGTGCTTGAAATCAGAATTGGGGAGTGTAAGATAAAATGACATCGGTCAAAGTCCAAGACTTCTCCTGTATCATTATTCTTGTCACTATAGGTCTTAACACATGACAAAACTTCCTGTGGTTTCTGTGCACTGAATTCCATAATTATGTAGGCCTCCATAATTACGTAATTCCTTGCACAGTCCGCACAGTGCATTTCATAATGCGTAGGGGAAAAATCAATTGAATAAACATGAAGCGACTTGTCTAGACCACCAAGGGATCTTTTTAACTAGATCAACGAACGATCTTTTTAACTAGATCAACACATGATCTTCTTAACTAGACCGTCATACGATCTTCTTAAATAGACCACTTAAAGGGATCTTTTCAATTATATCATCACATGATATTCCTAACCAGATTCTCAAATCAATCTGTTTAACTAGACCACTCAAGGGGCCCAATATAGAATAGTACTTTAAAACCCAAGGGACTTTACTACAACGTAGAAGTCCATTAAGGATTTAAGATAGTAATTTTGGATATCCTACTATGAATCCCTCATATGAGATATGGAAGATTCTACGAGGATTTGGATGGATCACACAAAACATAAAAGGGAACACAGAAGCACATAATCACATAATTAGTTAACTTGATCTTTAATTTGTTATCTTTGAACACGGATAATTAAAGCACACCAGGAAATCCAATCCGTGGATTTTATTTGGCACTTTAATCATTAAGAATCTATCTATGGGGATAGAAGGATCTTCAACAGGAGTTTGGCTTTGTTTCTTAAAAGAAACGAGCGTTAAAGGTTCTTGGGGAGATCACAAGTGATCATAATAATGACAGAACCACACGAGTAGTTTGTCTTTGTGTTGACATCATAAGGTTGCATCAAACATTCATACAATTGCATCAGTTAAAAATAAAAACGACGAATTTTTATTTATATAACAACTGACTTGTCTTTAAATGTCAAAAGGATAATAACCAGAGGAAATCACAAAACACTAATTGTTCACTGCTGCATCATTGTTTACGTTTGCCTCATTGATGTTAAATGCTCGTCCACGCGCTGGAGGTATGTTAACAAGTTTTGGCAATTGTTTCTGTAGTGAGTAAGGTCACCACAATTATAACATGACCCTGGTGGGAACCGTGCTTGAGCAGCAGCAGGGTTTGCAGCAGCTTGATTTGCATAACGGCAGACATTGATCAAATGTCCCAACCGCCCACAGTGGGTACATTTGTGACACTGCTCCTGCTCCAGATGATGACGGTTGCACTTGTTGCACAAAGGTGCGGTACCAACATAGTTTTGCCTTTTACGAGGTTGTGCTGGCTGGTTTGGTGCAACATGTTTCTCTTGAGCAGTGATGGCGTACTTTTGAGAAGCCTTACGCTTCTTCTTCTTGGATCCTTCAACCTGCTTTTCCTTCGGCTCAACTGGAGCAGTCTTGTCGGATGGTCTTGGGTCGCCTTTTTGAAAAAGCTTTTTCTTCCTGATGTGGGATTCAGTTAAGGTGGCAGACGATTCAATGGCTTGTCTGACAGTAGTAGGGTTGCTACCAGTAACAATATCCTGAACTAGGTCAGGAAGACCATCAATATATTTCTTAATCGCCTTATCCACAGGTGTAACCATAGCAGGACATAGCAGGCTCAATTCCTCATAGCGGTCAGTATAGGCGCGATGCTCACCGCTGTCTTGCTTCAGGTCATCAAATTCCCTTTCTAAAGCCCCCAATTCATGACGAGGACAAAACTCCCCCATCATAAGAGCCCTAAGCTCAGCCCAAGTTTGTGCTAATGCGACCTCAGCACCACGGTCCCTCATAATTCCGTTCCACCATGTGAGAGCCCTCTTCTGAAACACACTGGATGCAAATTCGACTTTCTGATTGTCTGGACATTGAACATGACGAAATGTACTCTCAATGCTTTCGAACCACTGTAGGAGCCCAGTTGCTCCTTCAGAACCGCTAAACTTGAGGGGGTTAGCTGAATTGAAACTTTTGAAATTGAAGGGAGCATTCTGGTTGTTATTGGCGTGGTTCACTTGAGCTATAATGTTTGGGAGTGCGGCAGCCATGTGCTGTGCCAGAATATCTGCCATTTCGGCATTTGAGAGCGGATTTTCGCGTCGAGGAGGCATTCTAAAAGGGAAACAGGAAGGAAAACAAGTGAGAGGATTAGACGAAAAGAATGAGATGAAACAAATCTGATGAAAGTAAAGATGGTGGTCATTTGTTTGTTACTACAAAGCAACAAACGACCCACGATGATTAATCAAAGTAAATAGGTCAAAAATAATGTATCACGAAGACATGCTCGCCTATAAGTGGACACTCACCCCAAGAGTTTCCAGGTAAGAGTGACTGGTCCGATACTGCGGATTTGTACGAACACTCTAGCCTTAGACAGAAAACTCAGGGTACAGGCATCCACCCTTCCAGTTTGCACGTGTTCACATTATTTAGACCAAACTTTGACGGGATTTTGAAAACTTAAAGGGTTCAAAACCATATAATAAATCATCCTAGAACAGATGATTAGTTTTCAAAGCGGGATAGAAATTTGTGTTCTTATTGTGGTTGCCACCTAAGAATAAGTGACGATATTGTTTTAAAACTAAACACAAGATAACTTGTGTTAGGGTCCTAGGAAGGTTATAGTCTAGGTCAAAGCATTACTAATAACCTAATTCCCTATAACCATTGGCTCTGATACCAACTTTTCTGTCACACCCCGATCACGTAAAACAACAAAACGTGGCGGAAACGTCGGGGAGTGTTGTAACAGAATCATTGTTTCACAACCATGGAATAAATAATTTTGTTTTATTGAATAAATGAACTCATTGTTTTAATACAATCAAATAAGTACAACTATTATCTTTCAAGTTTTATAGTCGCTAAGGCACGAGTCCATCCTAAGTGTAGCATATATCATCAATCATCACAATCAGTACCTGAAACATGTGTAAAAATAGGTACGTCAGCATAAAAATGCCTGTGAGATACATAGGTTTTATTGTATTTAGGATTCATGACTTATAAGTTTAAAGAGAATGTTTTAAGAAAAGTAGTCATGATCCTTGAAAAAGGTTTTCTTTTATAAATCATTTGTAAGAAATCAGATGATATAAAATAATAATACATAGGAAATTGAATAAGTAAATAGAATAAGTTGGTATAAAAATATATTGTTTGAAAAACAATATTTTGATAAAAAGATTCATAGTATATATAAAAGTATACTTTGGTTTTAAGAAAGTCGAATAAGTAATATATTAAAATATATTTTAGTTTCAAAACCGTTAACCCAAGTGTACTAAATAACGCCACGGTATGTAAATTGATGAAAACACTTATATATAAGAAGTACCAGCGGCGTATCTACCATGCTTTCATCACGTTACACCCGTCCCGTTATCTAAACACTAACCAAAAGCCAGTCATTAAGTAAATAGTATATTAACCATACTTTAATTGGTAAAATGAATAAGTTTTCAGTAGTATATCAAAAGTATACTTTGGATTTACAAATAACATATTAAACTATGTTTTGGTTTGAAAATAACATATTAAAACTATGCTTTGGATTATGAGAATAACATATCAAACTATGTTTTAATGAATAACAAAATATATGTTGGTTTTTGTACAATATCCCATATGAGAGCATATCAAACTATACTTTTGGGAGTATAACTCAATATACAAAAATAATGTGATTTATGAATTCATTCAGACCTAGTGCATCAAAATACACCTTTGAGACTATAGAAATACCACAAAGGCAATCCTTATTTGGATGGAGCAACAAATTGGTTTCAGACATTCCATGACAACAGGAATGGGGTGTCAAATCCTATAGCGCTATATCATACTACCAACCGGTCTGGTGAACAAAAATAAGTACTATTCCAACAATTAATTTTGTAATCTTTGAAAATCAGTGTTTAAACCATAAATAATCATTCAGTTTGTCAAAAGATAAGTATTAACATGTATAATCAATTATACTTTGAAATCATGAAAATAACAGATAGGTACACATGCTTCACCCCAAAACATTAAAAACAGTAAAAGAGGGGACTATGTACTCACATGAGAGTGCTTAGAAGTCTTGAACAACTACCAAGCAAGCTAGAGGAGTCCCGGAATCAAACGGCACCTAGTATTGATAACTACATAAATAAACCAGACCTAAATCGGGAGATCAGATAGTATGAGGTCTCGTGAACCAAATGAGCGTGGGAACTCATATGATATGGTCTAACAAGGCCTACATACTAAAATGAAACCTATCCTAAGTGCTTTCGACCCATTATGATCCATTAAGGTAGCTTACGCTACTTTAACGCGTCACGCGCGCAATGCGCATTCGAGACATCTAACTAGCCCTATGACAAGTATTATATGCCAAAACATGTTTAAATATGCTATATAATCAGTTATGTGACAAAAATTTAGGTTACATATGCTTAATTACCAATTATGTATGAAAAGGGTATTTTGGTAATTTACCTAAGGCATATAAGCTACTTATCATACAACTACTTAAACTAGGTGACCATAAGGTATAACCTCGGAAGGTTATTCCCTATGCAACTATGGTCACTAAAAATGTTTGGTCGGATCCTAAAGATCAACCAAACGGGTCGTGTTCGAAAGTCTAAGCGGGTGTTTAGTCCGCTTGACTTACGACTCTACACAAGTACTAAACTAAAAAGTGACGAGCTAAACATGCTAAAACATGTTTAGTTAAGTTAGAAAACAGGTTTGGTATCAAAACAAACGGTTTTAATACCCTAGAGTAGTTTGGTTACAAAATACGCAAGAAAACGTATTTTGGCCGAAACTACGACTCGTCACTGAGCCTAGATAACGTGGTAATCAGTAGGTATAGTCACTAAGGACTATAACCATCGTGATTACACTCACGTTATGAAGTTCAAACGAACTTCGCGTTGACCATAAACTGGTCAATGCAGAAAGTCAAACACAGTTTGACTTTGACGCTAAAACGAATGGAAAACGCGAAAGAATACTTACAGAAGGTCCCCGCAAGATTGATTTCCGAGTATTTCTCAGGTATGAAGTGTTAATCACTCCAACTTAGAGAAAATCTCAGAATCAAGTGGGTTTTGAATGAAGTTGGGTGGGGTATTTATAGGCATGGCACAACCGTTAGGATCGTTCATCGGGAAACGAGCTTCGATCCTAGCCCTCCATGTGTGCCCCTTGTTTTGAGAAACCATTAGAGCCCATAGAATGAGTCCATGGTTTGAAAAATACCATTTGCAAATGGGTTTTGGGTGTTTAACAGCTGGAAATAGCTGGAAAACGTTTTTTTCCCAGATAGGGGCCTCGCCGTACGCCAAGGTACCCTCGCGCTACGCCAAGCCCCCCTTCTGAAATGGCAGAATAGGTCCCTGCACATGTTTCAGTCCATTTTCGACACGTTTAAGGCCCGTTAAGCCAACTTTAAGGCCCTAAAATGATACCTAAACATTGTGGACATGAAACATGCTCAAAAATATGCCGGATGTCGGTTTGTTTGGTCGTACGATCGCGATGTTCGCTTAATTACGACGGAATGCGCATAAGCGCGAAAGACGATCCAAATTGCGCGACGAATGGATTTTTCTCATGCCAAACACTAAAATAAAATATTTTAATGCTTACATAAATTTTTGGATGTCCGGATATATTCAGAACGTAAGATATGCGCGAAAATGCAAACTTGTGCACTTTTTGACGCTTTTAGTCCCTATTGATCAATAAAGTTTATTTTAGCATACCAAACCCCTCAAAGCCTATTTCTAAGCTATGTAAAGGTTATTTAGGGTATGTTTAACTTATGATCAAGTTCCGGAGTGTTCGTTACTAAACAAATCGGTATAGTTTCGCAGTTTGACACAAATAGTCCCTGCGATCGAACAAACTTGATTTCAACACACCAAACCATCCAAAACCTATTTCTAAGTTATGTATAGGTTATTTATGGTATGTTAAGCCTATTTCACTGTTCCGGAGTGTTTGTTGCATTAAACTGGTTATATTTACGCATCAAAGCGCATATAACCCTCTAGAAAGTGATTTAAAGCTTGAAATCGAATAAGAGTGAATATGTGCAAACGATACACATATTTTTACAAATCCCAAGTGTGATATACAATATTTCATTGGTTTGGCATTTGTTTGATGGTTGAAGTGACACAGGTGTCACAGTTTGTCGGGCTTCCATTGCTCACACAGGGTGAAAAAAAACCCTTGATGTTGAAACCGGTTTTACCTCATGAAAAGGAAAGAAACAAATTTTTTTAGAGAAGCGTTGGGATTCAAGGGTTTATGAGTCAAAGTTAACATTTAGATTCAGATTCAGAAAGCACATGATTTATACTTGGTTTATTCTCTTTAATCTATTAGAACGATCCTTGTTTTGTCACGTACATGCGTTTAATTCCCAACATCCTTGTTTTGTCACGTACATTTCATAAGAAACTTTTCGTGAACTGAACCTAAAATTCAGTTGTGTACGTAAATTCACCATCAGTTTCTACAGCACAAGCACATACACTGGTTTCCAGGAAGGGTTTAGAATGTTTGAAGGAATGTTGGTTCAATACCAACTCATCTTTAGTAGTGTTTGTTTGAGAACCTGATTCAGATAAACAACGGTTCTCCAATTCCAGAGTACGCAAATACACAACGATTCTCCAATTCCAGATCAGTAATGAACGTTCAGTTGTGTACACAAATTCATCACCTGTTTCTACAGCACATACACAGGGAGAATGTTCTCGAAATTGAAGGAAAAGAAAAAAATGGTTGCTGATGTTTTTCACTATCAGGATTTTGTTGGTTTGTTTCCAGGTAGGGTTTAGAATGTTTGAAGGAAACTTGTGTTTCCCATAGTCACAAACGATTTCGTTTCAAATCAAGGGTCCCGTCATTACAACCACTTGTTTTCAACGGGGATGTAATGCAATGATTTCCTCTCAATTGAATAGACAGACACTTGCTTCATAGGACTCACTTGAATCGTCTCGGAAGTACTGAACAACCGAAATAACAGCTTCGGTTTCATCAGCTGCATCGTTTACCGTGAAATGCATCCTTACAGAAACCACTAAAGATGAGTTGGAAAATTGCATCAACTCTCCTATATCAACATACTCTTCTCCGGACGCTTGATCAGCCTGTACCGAAGAAACCAAATTCGCAACAATGAGTCTGAATCCATTGTGGTTCGTGAATGTTTCAAATCATCATAGAAGACGTGTCGGGTTCTTCTGCTAGTGGTCGGGCTTCCAATGCTCACACAGGGTGATAAACAACGCTGATATGAACACAAACCAACTGCTTTATCTTGAGTCGTCGGGAAAACTTTTCCTCAGGGGAGGGTGGGTAGTATGAGTCTGAGTCCATTGTGGTTCGTTAATGTTTCGAATCATCATAGAAGACGTGTCGGGTTCTTCTGCTAGTTATTCGGAATGTTTCGAATCATCATTAAAATTAACAATGCGATCTTGATTTAAGACGTAATTGCAAGACTGTTTGTCGGGCTTCCAATGCTCACACAGGGTAAAAAACAACCCTTGATGTTAAAACCGGTTTTACCTCATGAAAAGGAAAGAAACAAATTTTTTTAGAGAAGCGTTGGGATTCAAGGGTCTATGAGTCAAAGTTAACATTCAGATTCAGATTCAGAAAGCACATGATTTGTACTTGGTTTATTCTCTTTAATCTATTAGAACGATCCTTGTTTTGAGAACCTGATTCTGATTTAAACAATGCACGACATGTCTGTTAGTGGTTTCTATAACCAATTGGGAACCACATATTTGCTTCAAGAATTACGTCTGATGTCTAAGTTTGATCACATTTGACTTCATCTACATGTGTTTTGAAATAGGCTTTGTTCTTCGTTTTTTGGATCGTTCTAATAGATTAAAGAGAATAAACCATTTTTTACCCTAAGAATACGGGCCGTATACTATTATTCGGCGCGTATACACCATGTGAAAAAAAGTTACCAGATCATTTTTACCTTATGAATACGGGTCTCGTATACTATTATACGACCATATACAACATGTGAAAAAAATTTACCAGATCGTGTACAATGTATACGATGATTGTATACGGGCCGTATAATATTATACGACCCGTATACTATGGGTAAAAAATGGTTTATTCTCTTTAATCTATTAGAACGATCCTTGTTTTGAGAACCCTGATTATGATTTAAACAATGCAACTATTCCTCTCAATTGAATAGACAGACACTTGCTTCATAGGACTCACTTGAATCGTCTCGGAAGTTCTTTCGGCCATATGCAAGTACTCGTCGTTCTCGTCTGGAGTGTTACCAATTGCGAGCTCTTTAATAGCCGGTGTCACCTTTTGCAACGGCGTAAAGCCCTTCCTACCTCGTGCATTGAGGGCCTCTTGAAACCACGAGTCGTTCTCTTCCAAGTCGGCCACAATTTTTAGAAACAAACGTTTCGACATACGGAACCTATGCCGAAAAATATCTTCGTTGTACTTCGGGTCTTCGACAAAATAATCCGCCATGAGTGTCTCATGCCCCTCCTCACGTTGACGTTTAATATATCTCCTTCGGTTAGATGTGTCTGTGTCTTGAAGTTCAGCTTCTTCGATGAGATTTTGAAAAAAAAAAGAGTGCTACTATCGGATGAATCGTCGCTACTCATGGGTGGGAACCATAACGGGAGTTCATCCGCCATTTTGTTTTGTAAATGGTTGGGAAGAATTGGTGGTATTTTTTTGGTTTGGTTGGGGTATAAATTTGAAGGTATTTGGTTATGGTTTGGTTTGGTATTTATAGTTTAATTTTTTAAAGAATTTTTTTTCTTTTAAACAGCATTATAGCCGTTACTCCCCCCCCCCCCCTTTTCAAATTTTGCCTTTTCCCGAGCGGTGTGCGGTCACCGATTAGGGTCGGCGGCGGTGTTGCCGCACAGCAAAAGCCTTTGCCGACACCATTTACCACACCACACCAAACACCCTTATATAATTTTTATTAAAATTGTGATCGATGTCCTACCTAACCTTCACGTTTTTAATATATGTTAATTATTACAATAATCAATGTGTCGCGTTCTAACAAACAAGAAGACAAAATCGTTGATTTATGAAAAGTAAATGAAAGGACCAAAACCCCAGACATATCATAGAAACCATTCACGAGAATGACTCTTTGATTAAAAAAAAACAACAAAGTCGCAGTGCTTTGGTATTGAGTGTTCTCGTTTTCGGTTGAAGTCTTGCTCGTGATAAAATGCCATACGTGATTCAAGAGGTTTACCACATGCGCCTTCAAATGGTGGATTTCCTCTAAAATTAGAAATTAGTGACGGACCGAGTCATCAGCGTTATCAGTGATCGCAGACGTAGGGACCTTTTGCCAATAAAGGTACCCGAGTGACCGAGGTTTATTGGACTTAAAAAAAACAACTAATGGATATTCTATTGCTATATATTTTCCAAAATTTGTTTGGTAATTAACTTCTTCACTATAATCCCATAATCCAAAACAATATCCTTAAAAATGTGATAAACAAACCCTTTATATTTTATCTTTATTTATTTATATTGTATTGTATTTCTTTTCTACATTAATATGGCAATAACAGGAAAAGAAAAAAGAAAAAAAAAAACAGAAACCAGATTAACATCAATTTCCAGATTTTATTCAATGACCATAATTTACAAGCCATCAATCAATTTTGCCTTGGTTGAGATTGTGTCAAAACTTGATACAAGCTGCTCTATTAGTTAAATTCATCATAACTCATTTGATTTGTCTTCATTTTCTTGTTCTAATTCTGGAATTTGCAACCCCTCATCAACAGAAACTCAAGCATCCATCTCAAGGCCAAATCTTGGATTTTCTCATATGGTGATTTATTTAACAAAATCTTTAGTTGCATAATCTAACTGTGCAAGCTACTGCTTGTGCCCAATACTTGAGTCTTGCTTTCACATCTTCAGGACGATCACCTGCAACAAATTGTACAAACAATTACACACAACTCTAATTGAGTAAACCAAATTCAAGAAACCATAATAAAGCCAAACCCACACACAAGGTCCCATGACTTCCATCAGGCCCAAAACATTTTATATGTATTAAATAAAACATATATTTTAAAAATTAAAACTCTACAAGGTTGTTTGGAAACTTCAGACAGGTTAGGTTAAGTGCTGAACCAAAAAAAAATTTGTACCATTAAAAGTCTGATTAAGAGCGAAACAAATAACCCTCGTTTTTAAAACATACTAACTTATTATATTTATATTTAGTATAATTCTCGTTTAATCCAACTAAACCCAATAATGTTTTAAAATTTAAACACAACACTAAAGATGCGACAAATTTTAGGGCCCATTTTACTTCCTCAGACCCAGAATTGTGGATTCTCAGAAACAACTCTGCTCCGCATGCATGGGTCTGGGGCGTTTCAGACCAGTTTTGGTCTGACACACGAATCTTTACCTGCAACGGTTTCTACAAAAGATTGTTTTACGCGTGCCTTATCGAGAAACTAATAATTATATTTTTAGAACAATATAACAATATACTTACCAGGGCTAGAAATCTTCCAATTGGCAATCGGAGGTGGGGAGGAAACCGGTTCATCAACCACCGGCGACTTCTGTTGATCATCAAGAAACTTCTGACTCATAGAATAACACAACTCCAACGCCGGCAAAGTGTTACAAAGCTCCGGAATTTCATCATAACTAAACCCAAACCCTAAATCCAAACACCCTTTAAGTTCATCAAGATCTTCATCTGTTAAACTTTTAGCCCTAACAAGTTCATCTTCATCGGATGTCTCTACATACCCTTCAAGAAACACTTGATTTTTCCTTCTGGGTGTGCTGTTTTTGGGCCAAGAATCTTGTTTCCTGAGGAACCCAGATTTGGTTTCGTGGTCAAACGTTGTTTGATCTGAAAATTCGAGGTTTTGGTGTTGGTTTTCTTGAAAATTGGTTTCGGAAAAGGTAGATCTTGTTTCGTGTGAATAAGTATAACTACCCATGGTTTGGTTTAAGTTGTTGCTTACGTGGGTAAAAGTAGTTGTGTGAGGGGAAGTGAAGGGCTTTTATAGAAGAAAAAGTACACTAACCACCCCTTATATTTAATTTAATTGATTTACAAAACTAATTGAGTATGTTTGGCAAAAGTAGCGGGTGATTGTTAGTTGGAAGCTGATGGCTGAAAGCTGGTAGTTGTAGCTGGTGACTGTTAGCTACAAATTTTTAGGGGAAAAATGACTATCCCTAAAATAGTCATTATCTTTGAAGGTTAAAATGGTCATTTTTTTCTCTAAAAGCTAATGGTACTAGTAGGAGCGTTCAATCAAAAGCTTAAAGCTCCGAACCTAAAAGTTTCAAGTTCTTTCAACCAAATAAGGTTTTTTATTGAATATGAGTTTTTTCTTAAAAGCTTAAAGATAAAAGCTTCTAAAAGTTCCATGCCAAACATACTCATTATCAATGTAGACGGGATATTTGAAGTTCGACGACTCTATGGTGCGTACAAGATCGTAGGTTTGATTTTTATGGTAAATAGTATGTTACATTGTTACTATCAAAAGTATTGGGCATACACACGAAGTGAGCGTGAAAGTTGATTTTACGGTTTTTGATTGTCAAGTTGTTGTCAATTATAATGCAAGTATAGAATTGATACAAGATATACATGTGACGGAGTTAGGAGGAGGAATGACAACAAAATGGGTTTACGCAAAAGTGGTTAAATATTATAATAAATAAAGTGATCAAGAACAATAACGACTTAAATGATTTTACAGGGTTTCATACGAATTAAGAATCATGCCATTCAAAATTGTGCAATCCAAGTAATTAATCTTCCAAGATTCACAAAAACCATACATATTTGGTTGCAAGTTTCGGGTCATATGTGGTCGGGTAATAATCCTAAAACCATGAAACTTGGGGAACAAGTAAAATACACGTTAAAGAGCATGGATATCAAGTTTGGTATTATGTTTATGTGTATTGATCAAGAAAGCTGGGCTGGAAAATAGCTTGGGGAAGAAGGCTAAATAAAAGGATTTTATATAATTTTATAAATGGTTTATTTAATTCTAAATAAAAGGATTTTATAATCTTTTGTGACGATTTCTATGATTTGGGTTCAACATAGATTAAAAAAATGTAATAACAAAAATGTTTCAGATGTAATAGAAAAGATATTTGTTGGGCAAATTCTGAATGACTAAATGATAAACCAGTAAGAGGTCTGAATCATTAAGAGTCACTATAATGCTTAACCATTTAGAGACAAACGTCTAACCAATTCAGATAAGAGGTCTTAACCATTCAGACTCAGTATAATACTTAGGCATTCAGAGGGAAATGTTTTAATCATTCAGATATCTAGATATCTGTTCATGAAACAAACAGTCTAAACATTAAGTGTTAAACTAGTAATAAGTCTGGATCATTAAGAGTTAAACAAACCACTCATTTTATAAAAGGCAAAGCTCAAACTCTGGATTTCAACTTGGTATTCGAGCATGGCCGACTAAGCCTAAAATTTAAGCCAACTTTAGAGTTCGGCTTGTGAACAACTCTACTTCAATTTAAAACTATGATTTAACGGTAGATGATAAATGATTATGGTTTAGTTTTTTGATTATTTAATATTTATTTATTATAGTTTAAACATACTATTATTATTATCATTATTATTAAATAAAATAAAATAGAAAGACATGTGGGGCATAACTCAACTGTAAGGGGTGAAGCATAGAAAATAAGAGAGACGACAGCTGTTGTGATATGAGGGATCTTGAATAGCATCACTCATAATCATGAGGATCTGAACGTGGCACGTGGCGCCGGCATGTGGCTCCCGCAGCCCCGCCCATGTTTTTATTGGTGCTCCTCAGTTTTGTCCTCTTGTGCAATCACAAGACAACACAAAAATATGTTGACCCTTATCCTTCATTGGTTATCAAGATAGGTGACTTATGCCTATTCCAATTTATTTAAACATAATGGTTATTTTTTTGTATATTATTATTTTGATTATTTATAAATTACTTGCTTTATATACACGCACATTGTAAAAGAGATCTATACTATATAATAAAAGAAACCTGATTTTGGACACGTGTCATTCATTGAAGATGTCTACATTTATAATTTCCTACCTTTTCATACTTAATATTATTATTTACTAAATTGACACTTTTTTTATTTAGTTTATCATTATCTCTTATTTTATGAAAAAAAATATCGATTATAAGCATGATAATTTCCTAGATAAAACAAAATAATATATATTATTCGACAAAAATAAAACAAAGAATATCTTAGATCGGTTGTTTTGAATTCGTTTTGCTTATGTTCAACGTTTGACTTTAGGCCACCATGTAATTGGCTATTTTGAAAACCAATTCTTTTGGATAATTATATAATTTTTTTTTCATAAGTAAGGTTCATGTTCAATTCAATATACTGTGTATAAATGGATATATATGGAGTTATAATTTATGAAGTTGATCTTCTAAATTAAAATTCATGTAAACGAATTAGATTTAATTTCCTACCTTTTCATACTTAATATTATTATTTACCAAATTGATACTTTTTTATTTAGTTTACCCTTATCTCTTATTTTATGAAAAAAAAATTATCGATTATTCTATCTCTTATTTTCATATTGCATTTTTTTTTAAAATTTAGTTTGTACTTATCTTTTCTGTTCAAATGGGACAGAAGTAAAATTATTAGGTTTCACATTTGTAATTAGTTATTTTTTTATTAAGATGTTATCGTTCTATTTGCTCATGTTCAAAATGATCAGAAAAAACTCAGTTATATTTGTTTCTAGGAAATCATAATCCTTTTGTTTGATTCAATCATTCTAGAAGTTTTAAAACTAAAATATAATCTATCATAATCAAATTCACATTTCAAAACCCTCAAAATTCAACCATTCAATAATCACAATTACTCACACGTATAAGCCCATATATAATCTAACCTACTTTTAATAAAGGATTACAATTAATTCTACGTGAAATTCATAAAGACTTTTTGCTATACACTTAATTTCATATATAATCTAATCTAACTTTTAATAATGTATATATGTGTGGACGCTCGGAGGGCAAAAGTGAAATTGCACTAATTTTAACGTTATTTCACTAAATTTGTGAAAATAACGTTAAAAGCGGCGGACGGTTAATCATGCATCATCATCATGTGGTGGCGTTGATAGCAGAAAGACAAAAGAGAACATGCACTAATCGGTCTTTGTCCCGATTGCTGAGTGTTATGTGCTTTATGTCCAAAGCTTGATGCAAAACTACTATTGAGTCGGGGGTCTTACTGAAAGCAGCATCTACATCTTACTCTCCTCAGACCCTACCTTAGCTTTGCTATTTGTGGGATTTATTGAGTATGATGATGATGATGATTTAGTATATATAATTAGATTTATTCAACCCATATAATACACAGAGTTTATAAAGATATAATTTTTTTTTATTATTTAGTTTATAAAATTACATTTATCCAACCCGTGTAATATACAACGTTACACAATTACATTTATTTAACCAGTGTAATACACAATGTTTTTAAAAATATAATTTTTTTTATTATTTAGTATATATAATTAGATTTATTCAACCCGTACAATAAACGGGTTTTTATTATTTGGTATATAAAATTACATTTATTCAGTACAATATATGAGGTTCTTAGAGATATAATTTTTTTTATTATTTAATATATAAAATTACATTTGTTCAACCCGTGTAATAAACGGGATTTTTAAAGAATAATTGTTTTAATTTAGTATATAAAATTACATTTATTCAACCCGTGTAATACACGGGGTTCTAACCTAGTATAACTAATATATGTTAAAATGTTTAAAACTAGATGAATCAACTTGTGTGCTGCAGCCTGCAGGGGGACACAATGGAATCTGATCGGTATCATTTGTTACAATATTTACACATACCACAACAGAAAAAAAAAAAAAAAAAAAAAAAAAAAAAAAAAAGAAACCTAAAAGTAAAGTCATAACATAACCTCAACGACTAAAGAAAAACCTAAAAGTAAAGTCATAACATAAATATAACCTCAACGACTAAACATTTAAATTTAAAGTACCATTAAAATGAACAAAAATAAACAATATAGAAAAAAAAAAACAGAATGAAAAAAAGGAAAAATAAAAAACAAAAAAAAAAAAAAACATTTCGGCGATTTTAATATAAAAGTTATTGAAACTTTTTAAAGCGGTTGTAATAACTTATATTTTGAACAAGTTGACCAACCATAAGTGAGGCTCATTTTAGCACAGGAGTAATTCATTTTAACAACAATGGTTAGAAAAACAAAAAAAGAATCGATCAAGTGGACGGCTAATTTTAGCATAAAGAGATGGCTCATTTTAACAACCCACTTTTTATATACTTTTATATTTATATCATGTATCGTATCATGTATCAATAGTAATTTTTGTTAACCTTACTTGATAATTCAAAATTTAAGGTGTGAGAAGGGGATGTATCCGGAAAAGCTTATGTGGCATACATGTAGCATCCTTCCTCAAAGAGACCCCCATCTAATTTACCCACTTTTTATATACTTTTATATCATGTATCAATAGTAATTTTTGTTAACCTTATTTGATAATTCAAAATGTGGGGTGTAAGAAGGGGACGTATCAAGGGAAGCTTATGTGGCATACATATGGCATCCTTCCCCAAGGAGAACACCCCCCTCCCCTGTAACAATCCTCAATTATACCGACACCCTCGATTGTTTCCCAACACCCTAATATATTTTAAAATGTTCCAATATGTCTTTAAATGTAACCTGTATGTGAAAACCGAGCCGAAATAACAAGGTAACATTTAAAAATAAATAAAAACAAAAAATATTAAGTTGAGGCGAGCCGCGTAGCATCCCACCCCAACCTTACGCGGGCGATATCAAGGTTGGAACCTGATTTCGTTGATTTCTTAAGTTTAGGCGGGCCGCGTAAGCCTTAGCTTACACTTACGCGGGCCGCGTGAGATCAATATAGTGGCACAGCCCGGTGCGGCCACGTGGCCCAACACTCGGACAAGCTAGTTGATGACCCAGCTAAGCTACGCAGTTGACCGGAGTCAACGCGGGCCGCATAGACCTAAAGCTACTCTTACGCGGGCCGCGTGAGAGTCAGAATCAGCTCCTATATAATGGGAACTCAGGCTTTCAGTTTCCGTCGCTCAAACTTTTCATTTCTCTCTCAAAATTCTGATAGTAGGCTTATTATACGGGTATTATACCCCCCCTAAATAGCGAGGTTCTGCTACGATGTCAGTACATAACCCCTGGAGACGTATTAGATACTCTGCCCGATTGATCTAGGGTTTCGTAACGGCTATCGTGGTTCTGCCCGACGTAGTCGTTGGAATGCCGTCTTGGGGTGGGTATTACTAATGTTAAAATGGGTTATTATACTAACACACGTGCATTTGTGTAATTTATAGATTATTTCCAGGAAATCCTTACTGAAAACCCTAAAACAACAATGTGACTTATCCTCTTTTTGTAAACCTATTTTGTAAACAGTTTTTACCAAACCTTAAATGGTTTTTCAATGCAATTTAGCAGTGATTGAGTCTTTGTAATTCTACGATTACTGCCGGTATGTTGGGGTTTTGTATACAAAATGTGAGTAACGTTACCATTGGACGAAGAGTTAGCCAATGTGTAATATGACGCACCAGTCAAGATTGACAATACTGAATGAGTAATTGGGTAGATATAAACATTGTGATCGCTCTCAATACTGTTTAAATTAAATTAATGTTTCTTGATTAAACTGGGATTCACTCACCAGTATTTCCCACTGATAAATATTTTTAAAAACGCGTTTCAAGTAACACAATGTGAAAGCCAAGTAGAAGCCAGCTGGACAGCACTGAAGGCTTGGAATAGTGGCTATAAAAGCTACCTAAATAAAAGAAGGCGTTTTATTTAAATAAAATGGGAATTTTCCCTATAAATTAAGTTGTAATAAAAACTTGGGTTTTATCCCAATGTGTTATTTATATAAAATGTGGTGGTTTACTCTGATAAAATATTTCCTAACTATGGTCATGATGAAAATTTCCGCTGCCAAATTAGACAATTACGCGATACCACCGAAACTGACCCGCGGCCGCCCGTTCCCAAGGATTAGGGATCGGGGGTTGCGACCCCCCCCCACCCATATAATTTACCCACTTTTTATATGCTTTTATGTCATGTATCAATAGTAGTTTTGTTAACCTTATTTGATAATTCAAAATCTAGGGTGTGAGAAGGGGACGTATCCAGAGAAGCTTATGTGGCATACATCTGGCATCCTTCCCCAAGGAGACCCCCCAACCCATCTAATTTACCCGCTTTTTATATACTTTATATCATGTATCAATAGTAATTTTGTTAACCTTATTTGATCATTCAAAATCTAGGGTGTGAGAAGGGGACGTATCCAGAAAAGCTTATGTGGCATACATGTGGCATCCTTCCCCAAGGAGAACCCCCCCCCCCCACCCAATCTAATTTAGGGGCTTTCGGTGAAGATGCCCGTTCTTGCAGAGCTCTTTTTGTATGATGATGATTGGTTGGAGAGGAAGGGGTATACCACCCTCTTTGATGGGGATGGAGGGAAGATAATGAGATGAATGTGGTGATGTGGAAATTATGTAGATGTTAGAGAAAGCATTTCCCACACACCATAGCTTTAGAAATCAAACAATTGACATACATTAACTATTACTCTTAGATCAGTTATTATTATAAATCTTGAAATTATGGTATATAATTTGAAGTATTTGATAATTTTATGTGTTTGATAATCTTAAGTATTTGATATGTGTATTGTGTTTGTGTTATAAATTTTGAAAATAGTGGTTTTTTACAAGATTTCTATAAGTTTTTCCATTTTGATTATTTGTTAAAATTAACCAGTTCAAACAATATGAGTTAATTGTTTAATTAAATCTATGGTTATTTAAAATTTTATATAAAAATTTGTGAGAATTATATAAACGCATATACATATAAATATTGCTTATGATACATATGACAATTATCTGACCAAAACGCTTATGCACAATAAATATATTGATAATATGTGAAACGAGACATTTCTTATAGCTCTATATATCTCTCTAATGACTATATATATATAATGTCATAAAATCTGTTATTAGTTATAAACAACAAAATACGATTAAAGTGAACTGTATTTATATTGCACCGATGTGCAATGGTGTTTATGGTTAGTAGGAAGAAAATTTGAAGAAGTAACCACTGATATTATCATTTTTAATATAAAACTAATGATATAACTTTCTTTCTGATAATTAATGTTATCATAAATCATGATGATGTTGCTTAATGTACTTGTTGGAGAAGTTTAGACTATGGGGTATGGTGGGGTTTGGGTTGGGTATTGGTTGACATGTGGAATGGGTGGCAGACATGGGTAAACTCACAAGAACACACGGTATGGTGGGCGGGGGTTTGGGGGGCGTGGGTTTGGTGGGCTTGTGGGCTGACCGGCTGGGTTGACCCGCTGGGCAGACCTAAGAACACAAATTTAATTTTTTTAATATTTTTAAATAAAGAAAATTACAAAAAAAGAAAATAACAAAAAAAAAAAAATTCCTAACTTTTATATTTGTTTTTTATCTCTTCTCTCAACGCCAAGACTATTTCTAACTCGTCACCCTGTAGGTGATCAATCGGCTGGGATAGAATTTTCAAATCATCTCGTCTTTGTTTCAGGGCATCTCTAGCGGCATCTTTAGCTTCTTTGCTCCTTCGTATTTCGGCCATTTGTTGTTGGAATACGTTGAATTTATCCAACTTGCATGAAATGTCATCCAACTGGTCGCTGTATATTCCCCTACGCAAGCCAGAACTCCCAGCTGAAGGCGATGCCATTTGTTTTTGAGCACGTCTTCTTGAGGCATTTCTTCCATGCTCAAGCCGGTTTGGACTTGGCGAATCATCCAAAAGGTCCTCCAACTCTTGATCTCGTGCATCAGATTGGGCTTGGGACGAGGCCCTTGACCTTTTGGAGGACGAGTTAGTTTCGCTACCAATGGGGATAGTCGACCACTTTGGATGGAATTTACAAATCTCCCAATAATGCATGAAACGGAAGTCGGTCTTCATATTTGATTTGAATGCATTTACTGCATTTGCCAAAACGTCGGCTTCGGTTTCACCACTTTTAGGGTTTTGCTTTGTTTTATTTAAAAAACCACTAAATTTTATAAGTTGGGTGCTTATCTCGCTCCACTTTGAGGATAAGCTATTGTTTTCACGATAAGTCCCCCTACCTATTTCTTCATGGAATAGTCTACTAACCGATTCCCATAGAGCGGTTCGATGTTGCGAATTTCCTATTTTAATAAAAACTATTAATATATTACAAAGTTATATAAAAATAACCATTCCATTAATATAAACAAAGGTTAAGAATACCTAAAGTTGAATGTTGAGATTGTTCACACCAAGCCCTCGCCAATGCAACTTCTTCAGCGTAGACCCATTTTTGTTGTTTTCGTTTGGCGGTTTCAACTAGTTTATCTTCCTCGGTTTTTTTTTCTTATGACTTCTCTTTTTGATGGGTTTCGATGCGGAAGGACCATCATTGGGTGGTTGAGTTCGGGAACGGTTTCGTTTTGTGAAAGGTCGATGGAGGTTGGTGAAAGGTTGATAGGCGATTGTGTAAACGGGGTTGGTATCGAATCATCGGAGTGTGGGAAGTTAGTAAATACACGATTCCCAAGAAGCGATGCATAACTCGCTTCATGGGGCATAGAAGAGTGTATGAAAAATGGACGAGGAATTGGACGAGTGGGTGGTGGGCTAGGATTAGTTTCTTGGAATGCATACGGGTTGGTCGGGTCATAAGCACGGTTATAAGGATGCATTTTTTTCGTATTGTAGAAGGAGAATTTGAAGATGTATAGAAGATGTGGTTGAATGTGGTAAAAAATGGAAGAAAAATGTGAGTTTTATAGTGAAAAAATGGAAGAAAAAATTATTTTTTTTTATTTTCATATAGCCGTTGGCCAACGGCTAGCCCAACGGCTATTTTCTTTTGGCCATTGACAATCCGCCAACTCACCTTGCTCCCCTGCCCCACGCCCGGCTTGAAAGCCAAGCCCCAAGGGGTCACGCCCCAACCCAAGCCTACCCGGGATGGTGTCTTGGGCGTTTTATCCCAACTCACGCCCCAACCCAAACCCATGGCCTTAGTCAAAATGTCGGTATTAAGTGTTTTCTTAACATTTAATTTAGTGGAAATGTTGCCTACCATACATATATATTAGATTGCATTTCAACCAAGTAAATGCCACCTTATTTGTAATCCACTAATTTTCAAATATTTAAAATATTAGAAAAATAGATAACATAATGATAATAATTAAATATGTTTGTATCTCAACACATAAGTAGCACCAGGCTTTGAAAATCTTAATTGTGTGAATTATTCATAATTACGTTACTAGTTATTTTTCTTCAGAGAATTATACGGTATTAGGGTATCCGGGGTGCATGGGGAGGTGTGCCGTGTGCGGGGAAGGGATTTGCCGCGAGGGGAATGTGCCGCCAATACTCTTGGTGTGCGGCAACCACTTGAGGTGAACTCACAATTCGGTAAATTGTTACCGCATGCGGGGAAGAGGAGGGAGAGGGGGTAATGGTGGGCCACACTCTCTTTCAACCAATCATACATTTAAAAAAATGGTTTGGGTGAAACACCCCTTGTGATTAAGTGCTTGAGGGGAGTTGGATAGGGGAATTGATATGGACGAATTTGATTGACTCCGGTGAGGGGAGTTATTTTTCTACATAGCCTTATACGGTATTCTTTCGGTTTGTTCACTACCCTATTAGCTTAGCTAATTAAAAGTAGAACATAAAAAGCGCAACGTCACAAAAAGATACAAAAAACGTGACATTGAGAGATCCATGAAGTATCCTAATCGACTTCCATTTATCAGGATGCTTCACCACATGTGCAGAAAGCAACTGAAAAAAGAAATTAGAATGTATTTTGATGAAATGTTTTTGTGTTTCATAACTCATAGATATCTCTATATTTATATATATAGACATATATAGATGATACAATATAAGATCATTATCAATATATAGAGATAGAGATGATACAATATAAGATCATTATCAAAGTCTAGAACTCTCTTATCAATGTTGAAGAAATACCAAGTTAATCCGAAGATTAGTTTGTGGTTTGTGTCTCGTCCAAATAAGGTTAATCTTCTTCTGAACTCGATGAACAACTACGTCGATCCTGCAAAACAATCAACACAACGTGAAGCTCGTTACAAGGAGGAGAATAGGGGGTTCTCCTTATAACCACCCTACGGCGTGAGAATAAGAACTTGCTTTGAGGATAAAAGTGTGTGTGTATTAAGTGAGAGAGAGTAAGAAAGCGATCCTTGAACCTGGAGATGAAGTTCTCTATTTATAACCGAGTTGATTTGTGAAGGAGATGGGCTGATGGGCCTTAGGCCTGAGGTCGACAACAAAGAATATCCATTCTGCCTCCTCTGTCACAACCGTTAGTGATTCCAAACGAGAGGGTAGTTGGTGCTTGTTGAATGGATTCACGTGTCCTGACGATTGTCTTGATGTCTGGTCTGTCATCGGCAGTTAAGTGGAGATCGTGGAGCAGTGGTCGGCGCAAGTTGATTGGTGCCACGTATGTGTCCTTATGTACTTCTTGTTCCCTTCACGATTGTTCAACGTGCAGCATGATCTGATACAGCATGATCTGATACAGCCTGTTGAGCGCCTATTGGCCCACTGCTCTGCCACTCGTACTTTCTGTACTTGTATGATGTTACCCTGCACTTCTTCCCCCCGCGCGACTTGGTTATATCCCATGCAGTCGGCACACGGTCAAGGAAGCCAGGTCTTTTGTCAAAGGAACTAATTGTTAGAATTGATTTTATCCTAGTCTTGACCTCACGCGCAACTTGGGACATATCTTTGTAGTCGGCGCAAGGTCGGGAAAGTCATAATTTTGGCTTACTTTGTGTATGGATACGCGCGAGCCTGAGGTTAATTCATATGGTCGGCGCAAGATTCGGGACCATACCCCTTCAAACGTACAGGTGATTAGAAACAAGATAACTAACTTGATTTAGCTTTAAGAATTTAATAAAAACTTATAAAAACATAAAATAGTGGGATTCCCCTGTGCAATGCGGTGGGTATGTGGTTGTTATTAGTTCGGTTCGTTACGGTACCAGTAGGATATCGACGCTCGATATAGCAATTGAAAGAGAAAACCCATAAAAATTAAGTCATAATGTGTCTAATAGAATACCGCTATAGCAATCGAAAGAGAAAATGTAAAAAAACCGACGTTGTTTAGACGATATCGACGGTACTCTCCATACCTTGTGATACAAAAAAAATCTCAATTGTGAATACAAATTCATTTTCGTTTAAATTTAAGCCGGAACGTTAAGAAATAAAAAAATCAAATACTACATATTTAGTTTTTTTAAGTTAACGAACACAAGTTATTAAAAAGTTCAAATTAAATGAGTTAAGAGTGTATAATATATATAGTATAAGGGTGAAACTAAAACTTAAAAATAATTGTATGAAGTGACTGAGTATACAATATTCTATTTGATTTTTTAAAAATCAACGAACACAAGTTATTAAAAAAAATTAGGGCTGAGCAGTATACGGTTCAGAACCGTCAGAACCAGGGAACCGAACCGGAACCGTTAGATCCAAACCGTATTTTTGTATATAGGGTCCGGTTCTGGTTCTTAAATTTGGGTAAAAATGGTTTCCGGTTTGGTTCCGGTTAAAACCACGGTTCCGGTTAAAGAACCGCTAGAACCAGGTTTGATTATAAATATTTAAAACCCTATTTTATTAATGACTTTTCAACATCATACGACCATCCTAATTCTTATTCCCTCCTCTTATATTCATTCCACAATCTCATCTTTCATTTTTAATTCTTCTCCATCTCTCAACCCTAACCCTAATTGCTATCATACAAGTTCATCTCCATCAACACCCTGTAAATACAGATACGCTATTCTACATAACATTTTTTTATGATTGCATATATTTTCTTTCTAGATGTTTACTTTCTGATACATATAGTTTTCTGTTCGTGAAAATAAAAATTGAACAAAAATAATCAAATCAATGTTGATCAAATTGTAAATGTGTATATAAATAGTGTGTCGCTTGGTAAATACAGTAGATGCATTACTGATCAATCTATTCACGTGAACCAAATACAGTAGATGCACTATTCGTTTATTTTTTTTAATTGCTAACACTTGGTTTCATTTAGATGTTTATGAGAAGATTGAGAGGATGAAGATCGAATGAAGTTTGAAGATGTTTGTTTTAATTGTTAACACAATGGTTATAATAGTTTTATTTAGAGTTTGTTTTATGGCTTGAAATTTTTTATTGTTGCTTTGCTACTTTTATTTTGGTTGGTCGGAACTTTGAATGTTGCAACTCTTAGTTAATGTTTTAAATAGTTTGATTTGTTTTTGTTGAATTGTTTATTTTACGATTTAATTGTCAACCGGTTCCATCGAGAACCGTTTACATGAGAACCGTTTAACCGGTTCGGAACCGAACCGGAACCGTTATAATATGGTTCAGTTCCGGTTCTTAAATTTAGCAATTAACGGTTCCGGTTCGGTTCTGAACCATTGCACAACCCTAAAAAAATCAAATTAAATGAGTTAAAAGTGACTATTATATATAACTAGAACTAACCACCCCTCGCGTTGCGGCGGGGCGTAAAACCATGCCAAATAGTACTAATGTCACACCACCGCTAGAGACCACTAACACTGACTCGACCTAGGACCTGCGTGTTGCGACGGACCTGTCAAACAGGAAAAATAGACATATAAACGTTAAACCACACATACACGTTGCGCCATGTTAACTCGCAAAATTTTGAATTAAACATAAAAACGTTGAACCACACACGTACGTTACGCCGTACTAACTCGAAAAATTTAGAACGAAACGTAGAAGAAATATTTCTGAAAGATGGAAAATATAGAGGACAAAAGCTGAAAGTAAAAAGTTGTGAGGTTAAATTGCAAATAATGAAATTTTTTAGGTTAAAATTAAAAAACAAAACAAATTATGTGGAGTTAAAATCACAAAAGGTAAAAACCTTTGGGTTATGAGTAAAAAATCAAGGTTTTTTTTTTATTTTTTATTATTTTTTTTTGAAAATCACTCAAAGCTTATGATACAACCAACCAAAGCTAAAAGTTGTTAGTTATTTATAGCATTTTAATTTTAATTTAATTTTAATAAGAACAAAAAGGAAAACTACCATAACAAAGCCCAACGTACAAGCCTCTATGCCATAAACACAAACAAAGCAAAAGATACAAGAGCTAATGACTACAATTGTTACAAATTGATAATATATAATATAAGGGTGGAACTAGAACTTTAAAAAAAGTTATATGAAGTAATAGAGTACACAATGTTTTATTGTGAGAGTGCCGACATGAACAATTATATGTACAAATGCAAATAATATGTGCCTTCTTGACCACTATTGAAATGATCTCGATTAACATGAAGTCCACCACTTGGTTGATATCAATAGCGGAGCTAGCCCAAAACTTTAGGGGCATTCTATTTTTTTTAGAGGATGAGAGGTATCCTTTGTATAAAATCGGAATTTTATATTTTTTACACTATGAAAACGATACAAAGACGAGGTTGAGGGATAACCCGTGCTACTCTTCTAATACACTGACTCCGCCCCTGGTTGATATGACCGATCGATGTATACTTTCTCCCATGTTTTTTGGTCTCTTTTACACCAGTGGCCTACCTTTTCAAAGCATCGCCACAAATAATAGATCATAGATGTAGGGTAGAATTGATGTTGATGCTCATATATCATATCAAGAAGTGTGCATGGTCCTTAGTGAATGTTTTCTTTTTCTTAATAATATATTAATGTAAGGAAATTATAGAATACATAAATATATTAGGGTACGTTGAAGAGATATTATTACATAACACAACAATGTATAGTAAAGCAGGTAGATTTTAATTACTTCATCTTAGTCCATTATTTTAATTACTTCATCTTACTTCATCTCCCTAAACCGATAGAGATCAGTGTATAACTTTTCTCTATATTATTCTTGATATTACCCAAATTTCTGCATGATTGATTTTAATAGAGGTTATCAATCTTATCACTAATCAAGGTAAAAAGTTCATCTCTATAGCTTTCTTTAATATTGACAAAGACCATTTGTCTATCTAATTAAGATAAATTGCATATTTACAACTTAATTACCTCTCATCTTGGCAGGGTCATCTTACATAATTACAAACATGTGTTTGAACAAATATTACAGTTTTGCTTTTAAGACACTCTTTTTCATAATTTGTGATCCTACTTTCTTTTTTTTTTTTGAATAGCAAATTTCTTTATTACTGTCGTTTGTAGGACTTGAACCCAAGAGTTCCCCTCCCAAGGTGTTTTAAAGGCATTGTCTTTGCAAATGGACTACCACCCCATTGGTTGTGATCTTACTTATAATATGAAAAGTATCTATGGAACTAAATATAAGTTAAAAATGTATATGAAAGCAGAAAAATTATGTATTGCAAGAGGTGATTTCAAGTGTTAAATAGTTGCTGAAATATAAATTAAGCAACCTTAAAAATATGGATCATACCACCATGATCAAAATCACACCCAAATACATTTTTCACTCTAGAAAACCTTGAGTAAGCATTCAAGAAAATATCTTTTGAAAATATTTATTTATTTGAATTGAAATGAAAGAATGATCATTGGTAAATATGTTACGAAGATAAGACCATTTTTCATTAGTGCTTTAACATCAAAATAATATAGTTTTATGTACTTTAATTGTCTTATAAACATTCATACTCGTGTATAAAATGTTCATTTTCGAACTTTATAAAAACGAATATATATGAGTGATCCAAAACTCAATTTATATGAACATCCATTAATCTTTAAATTAGTATTCAAATACATGTATCTTTGTTATTGACCTGAAATTCAAAGTTGAGTACTTTCTTTGCCCAAACCTAATTAGTCAAATATTCGAAATACAATTCGATCATGTAACTATCCAATCTTCTTTTACTGTTTTTAGTAGAGTTAAATGCTCTATGGTTTGCCTCTTTTTCACCTTTAGTGCTTAACTTTTTAAAATTACAGGTATAGTCCTCAACTTTTCAATTTTCGTTCTCGGATAGTCCCTATGCCTAACATCAGTTAGTTTTCTCAGTTAAGAGAGTGTGAAATGACAAAAATACCCTTACTGTGAAATTTATACTAAAAAGTTAAAAGAAAAATACTTGGTAATGGTATGTAACCAACCCATCCACTTCATCTTCATCTTCCCCACTACCCAACCCATCATCTTCCCCACTTCCATCACCATCTCCACCTTTCACCACCACCACCATCCACTAAAAAAAAAAAAAAAAAAGAAAAAAAAATCTTTCCCCTTTCCAAACGAAACTTGAAAGAAAGCACATAATCTTAGTTCACTCTCTTTGAAACCAGAGGAAAAAATGACGGATGCTTCAAGGCAACGGGACGGCGACGGTGACGGAGACCATAGGTCTGGTAACCGGAAGAGAAAAAGCAACAGTTTCCTCGATTTATTCAATGGTGAATGTGAAGTTGAGGAGAACGGGCCTTCAAGCGACGTGAGTTCCAGATAAAGAGCAAGTATTCTTCCGATCATCGTCATTGCTTATATATCCGCTAAATTTTGTTGATTTAGGGCTAATTGTCTATTAGATTTTTTATATTCTTTACGTTTTAAACAACTGCCGAGATAAACCGTATCGATCATCCTCATTGTTTTAAAATTTTGTTGTTTTAGGGCAGTTCTATGTGGTTTACAATCGTGTCGTGTTTCTATCAACCTTTTGACATAAATTTTATAAAAACGGAGCGGTGTCAAATATATGTTTTATAAGTCGTTAAAAAATTTATATTCCGTTTTCTATAAAAATTTATATGAAAACGTAAAGAAAAATAAACATATCGCAAGACTATATTCATTTTTTAATAAAACATTAGATGTCAAAAGTTATAAAGAAAAAAAAACACAAATATAAATTTACTAATGTTATGTTACTTGATTCCAATAGCAAAATGTTAGATGTAAATAGAGGAATGGGATCAAATACAAACACTTAAGTTTGTAAGAACCGTAAGAACCAACACATAATTGACAAGTGTCCATCAATAAAAAATTAGTTTAGGGGTAATTTAGACCTTTTGACCATATTTATTTATAACTAATTAAAAATAATTACAAAAAAATATAATCAGCACACCACTATATAATTAGCATAACATCCTTAATTGTTCTTCATTATCAGCACATCGTCCTCAATCATTCTTCATTATCAACATAAATAACATTAGCACAACATCCTCAATCATTCTCCATTATCAGCACACCAGATGTGCTGATTATATCTACTTTTGATGTTTGTTTGTATTATTTTGTAACTAACACATAATCAGCACGTTATCAGCACAATTATAAAATACCTTTTGTTAACTTTTTTAAAAATCATTTTTATAAATACAAAAAAGTATAGCAATATGGTACTCATATTAAAGAAAAAAAAAATACTTGATTTTATGGTATATATTTTTTTTTAAATAATGAAGTATATAAAAGTTATTTTAGTTTAAAAAACCTTAGTGGAATTTGTATTTAATGGAAGATGGTCAAATGACTAGTAATTTTACAAAATTACCCATAATTTGTTAGTAGTAAGTTTTAATTATAAAGGTTTTATTTATAATCAATATCATCCCTTGATTTTAATTATTAATGATTGAGATCTGTTCTTACGGTTCTTATAATTAGCACTGTTTGTGCAGGATCTCAACCCAATATTATCACCCTCTAATTTTTAATAAATTTTCAACATTAGTAATAACATTTTTACCACCTTTATTTTAATAATCTTTCATTGTTAACTCTAGACAAAAAAAATATTTACGAATCGATACTTCGATGCAATATATATGAATTAGGTAAAACAAATCTACTTGATGATAATGATATATCATGTTATTTATGTTATAATCCCTAAATTTCATCCATAACATCTTAACCAATTAGGCTCCAAAATTTTGAAACACCACATAAAATCAAACATATATTTTTCTTATTTAAAAAATACATGGCTGCTCTACTTACTCCACATCCTTAAATAAAAAAAAAAAAAAAAATAGACATGTCAATACTGTCAAGCACCTTGTTAACATTGCCTTTCCATTATTTTAAATATAAATAATTGCTATTTCACCCTCAAACTTTAGTTTTTCTCTGTACTATCTAAACTCTAAACTTTTAGTTTTTTCCTTGTACTTATTTATTAGGTTTCTTAGTTTTTTTCTCAAGGTAATATTTTTCTAACATTCGTATCTACCGTCATAAGTAGATTATTTTACTCACGTTTCGAACCCGTCACAAGGATTCGTTTTTATGGTTATAACGAGTGTCGATACCATCATGGACTCAACCAATAGCTTTTTTGTGACTTTCGAATATATTGTCATGACATGGTTTTTTAGCGTTACATAAAATGTCCCGTCATATTTGCTTTTTTTAATCCATGGTCCGAACCTGACGCGAAGCACGGGTGATGATAACTCCCTAAGGCAGGTGGGGGCGGTGCGTTATAGCACCGTGATGGCCAAAAAATAACGCGTTAAAACCAATGTTGTAGAAGGCGCTAGGCGCTAGTCGGGCGGTGAGGTACAGCCTAGGGATTAATCGGGATTAATCGGAATGGGATTTTTGTATGTATTTTTTCAAAATTATATATATATATACCCAATAATATAAAAATAATACTTCAAAATTCACATAAATACTTCAAGTTTCAGATAGTATGGTTCGATTTTGACCGATTTTGACCAATTTTGACCGCCTAGGACCGATTTTGACCGACTAATATTGTCCGATTAATCCGATTTTTGACCGCCTAGGACCGATTTTGACCGCCTAGGACCGATTTTTGACCGATTTTTTACCATGACCGATTAATTAACCGCCTAGCTCAAAATTAGGCAGTAAGTGACCGCCTAGCGCCTAGGCGCCGATTAATCGGCCGCCTAGGCCGATTTCTGCAACAGTGGTTAAAACAAACAATTTCCACCGCCACCAACATTCTATCACGCTGCAAACTATAACGCATGTAAAAATCAACGCGTGATGACCAGATTTTGTGAGAGGAATTGTTGGTTGGGGGGAAATTGTTGGGTGTGGTGGTAAGTGATGACCATTGCCACTAAAAAAGGTTGTGAGTGATGAAAAAATGGTTGATGACATGACGGAACTTGATTGGATGCTTGTGAGTGATAGAATTCTATCACTAGTGACCACCTCCACCCCTAATTTATTAACAATATACCAACATAATGTTGAAACGGATCAAACCATGATGTCTTCTTCCATCCATACCTTCTTACCCATTTTGTCATGATTCTCTCCCGCCATCTCTATCTTAAATTCGCTATCATCACAAAATTCATATATGAAAATCAACAAAAATATTGTTTGACACGTGTACACGTTAATTCCCATAATTGTCTCAAAAGTAGCTTACGTGTCTTTTTTGATAACCATTTTTCACATGCATTATTATTGCTCGTACTTTTCTCAACAACAACCTATAACGACAATGATTATCATTCATTCATGTTTAATAAGTTCTCCTAATTATTAATTATTAGACGTTTTATATATTAATAATTTACACAATTCTAGAAAGTAGAAACTTTTATTTTTATTTAAAAAATTAATTCTTTTTAAGTTACTCTTTAATTCAGCTATAGAAAACAAAAATAACGACATGTGTTCTTTACTCGTCTTTATACCTCTCATCTACTTGGATATTGTTTAATACTTAAAAATACGAGTAAACTGCAATTTTACCCTCTGGGGTTTAGGCTAATTGGCACCCTTACCCCCTGACGAAATAATTGTAATTTTACCCCACAATGTTCGCTGTTATGTCGCAAGTTTACCCCCTGACATCAAATTTGTGGACTGGTCAACAAAACAATGGGAGGATCAAAGGGTAATCCTGTAATTTCACCTTAATAGTACATTATATATTATAATTACCCCTTAATATAACATTCTATCTTAACCTTACCCCCTAAGATTCCACCTCCACTCCTTCTTCTTCACTCCCCCCCCCACCGGCGACTGAGACTCCGTCTTCTTCATCACCCACCGGCGACCGGCGGCCACTCCTTCTTCTTCACCACACCACCGGCTACATTTAGATGTCAGCAGACAGCAGACATGAGCGAACCACAGAATGCAATGACGCATCCACCTCCACCGGCAGAGCCAGGGCCGGCGACCACACCACCGACCACCGTCGATCCAGCTGTGGTCCAGCGATCCTCCCTGTTCTCGCAGTTTTCAAGTAAAATCAAACAAGTATTTTGATTGTGGGGTAAAATCAGGTAAGAACTAGTAATGTCAGGTGAGAACTAGTAATGGATGTTTCTGTGTTTGCAGTGGACATGAGGATTCATGTTTCACTACGATCGATTGTGGTCTCCTTGGTTGTCAAGATGCGAGGCCGCCCTTTCCTGCATTTCCAGTTTCCCCCTCAGCAGGAACTGGTTGTGTAGTGTAGTTAAACTCTAATATATAAGGATCTTTTGTTTAACATGTAGTGTAGTTGAACTCTAATTATATATTAGGATCTTTTGGTATGCTTGATCAGGTATAATTAATTGTACATGTTATGTTTGATTAGGATCTTTTGGTATGCTTGCATTACAGGTTAGATGTCAGTTATGTTTACATGTTTTATTTCAACAAAAGTTGCTGCTGTTAAATGGTTATATCAAGATTGAATGATACAGGGTAGCCAAACACACAAGATTGAATGCTGCTGTTAATGTGTCTGTTCTTGAACATATGGCAATACAGAGTAAGAGAACATATTTTTATGTTCTTGAACATATTTGCATCAAGATAAATGGTTATATCAAGATTGACTGTTAATGTGTCTGTTCTTGAACATATTTGCATCTATGATTAGTGATTTTGTTTCAATTACTGGAATTGTGTGTTTGGTTACACAGGCTGTATAACCTTTGCTGCTAATCATGGCAATAAAAAAAAACAACACACAGTTGTATGATGGTTTTTGCAAAGGAAATGTGTCAATTTATGGTTTTATGGTATACATGAGTATGAATAAGGAAAAGTGCCAATTTCAACCAAGTTTTATGAAACTGAGTCAAGTTATGCTCCAACTGAGTCAGTTATAGAGGGTTTCTAGTTTGGAAGCTATCTGCAGGTTGATTGTCACCTTCATACATTTCTTTAGTTTGGAAAAGTTTGATATAATATACATATTTTTGAAATGATAATTGTATCAAATTTAATCCATGGAGATTACCAGCTTGCTAATGGACTCGGCACTGAAACACTCTTTCATATTCAGTCTATTGTGTCATGCAACCAGTTTATGTCTTTCTTAGTTATTCAGTCTATTGGCGTTGATGTGTTTTCGATTGGTTCTGCAAGTGTTAAAACATAGCTTATATTATGTGGCATGATGATGCATCATAAGTTATCAATGGGTTGATTATTAAGAGCAGGGGTTTATAATAATCGAATATGGGTGGTGGAATCGAATATGGGTGGTGGCGGGAAAGGTTTTGGAAGTTGCAGGGGGTAATATTGCTTCATAACACAAAGTATAGGGGGTAATAAGAAAGGGCATTTTAGTAATTTACCGCCAAGTCAACAGATCAGTCCACAAATTTGATGCCAGGGGGTAAACTTGCGAGATAACAACGAACATTGGGGGGTAAAATAAAAGGGTAAAATAGTCATTTCACCCCCAAGTCAACAGATCAGTCCACAAATTTGATGCCAGGGGGTAAACTTGCGACATAACAGCGAACATTGGGGGGTAAAATTGCAATTATTTCGTTAGGGGGGTAAGGGAGCCAATTGGCCTAAACCTCAGGGGGTAAAATTGTAGTTTACTTTAAAAACACGAATGTTACAAAATTATTGTTTTCTTGTAATCCTAGATATAAATAATTTTTAAGAGAAAAGTGTCCGAATAGTCCTGTGGTTTGCCCAGATTTCACTTATAGTCCCTACATTTTGAAATTACAACTATAGTCCCCAAGTTTTGCAAATTCGTTCTCGGATAGTCCCTAGCATGGATAGAGGTTAGCTTGTCAAGTTAAGTGGATATAAAATGACTAAAATTCCCTTATTGCTACTAAAAAGTTAAAAACCTTACCCAAACCCACCGCTTTTCTTCTTCATGTTCTTCAAATCATACCATCTGTGCAACTATCACCACCCATCACCAACTCCCATTCTCATTCCCACCTCCACCGTCCACATCATCTTCTCTGGCATCTTTCTCCGGCGACCATCATGGCTGATTTCAAAATTGGGATTATTATGAATGTCAAAAATACTCTTGAGCGCTTTAATGACTTCCACCTTTGCTTTTGGTTCGTTTCTTATATATTTCTTATTATTCTCCTTAGTTTCTTAATTCTTATCCAAATTTTGTAACTTAAAAATGAAATTTGAATATCGGAAACAGGAGTAGCGGTCATCGGAACAGTCACAGGTTCAATAAAAGGGCAAACTACGGGAAACTGGGTTAGTATGTGGGGTTTGCGATGGTTGGTGGTTGTCGGAAAAGGGATTTAATGAGCATCTTTGTTCCAATATAAATTATCTGGGCTGTTTCATGGAAAAGGGATTTGATGAACATCTTTGTTCCAGTTATTCGTTTAAAGACAAAGAACAATTATAATACTTTGTTCCAATTAATTATCTGGGCTATTTCCTGGAGCTACGTTGGTTAACAAGAGTGTATTTTTTAAGTATTTTTTTAGTGCGCTTTTACCAATTTACTCATTTAGAGCATTCAAAACCCCCTTACACCCCTGAATTTAGTCCTCTGTTTTCATCACAGGTTCAATATTATACTTTTACCAATTTACTCTTGGAATGGTGTTGTCTGCAATGGAGAGATTGTTGACAATGCGTTGAACGGATTTTCTTAGTCGTCGGAGGTGGTGGCAGCCGGAGGTGGAAGGTAGTTGGTGGTGGTTATGAGAGAGGTTGTGGTAAGTTTTAAATGATGGAGCCCACTTCATTTTATATAATTATTTAAATTTATCTTTTTAATGTTTTGTTTTTTATTTCTAAATGAAGGGTAATTTTGTCATTTCACACCCACTTAACTGGACAAACTAACCCCCATCCACAATAGGGACTATCCGAGAACGAGTTTGCAAAACTTGGGGACTATAGCTGTAATTTTAAAAAAGTAGGGACTATAAATGAAACTTGTTAATATTTTTACAAGTTTTTATATTAACAAACATTCACAAATATTAAGAAGTAGGGACTATAGATGAAACTTGTTAATATTTCTGGCCCAGCTGATGAAAACCTCGTGAATATTCTCGTCCAAACTGAACTTCCTATAAACTTGGAACCTGCCATCCCTGAACCTGTTGTTAACCCACTACCACTTCCTGATCCAACTGAGGAGTGGTGGACGAATGATTGGCACTTCTGGAATCTAATGAATAATCTAAACCCGTACTACCCACAATTTGAACCTGCTCCGGCAGCCTTTCCACCTATGAATCCAGAAAATGTTGCTGAGCTGCGCCGCTATGGCGAAGAGTTGGTGGACGCGGGAAACAGAATTCGAACAGTGGGTGAAAATATCTCCTGGAAGTACGATGAACGGGAATTCCACTTTTGAAGCCGGTTAACTATAGACTAGGGTTTGTATAATATTAATATGTTGTGAAGAAAATATATAATATAATAACAATATAATAATAAAATAAACTAACTAAAATAATAAAAATATAATATAAATATCGCCTAATAAATAAATAAAACATCTGTAAATATGTGGTTTGTACGGATGCATAATATATATAAGAGTAAACTGCAATTTTACCCCTGAGGTTAGGGGTCATTGGCATGTCTACCCCCCTAAGAAAATAATTGCAATTTTACCCCCTACTGTTCAACCTTATGTCGCACAATTACCCCCCCGGCGTCAAAGTCAATGTTATCTTTAAACGGTCAAAGGGCATAAAGGTAATTTCACCATTTGGATATTTATAATCCCCCTGTACTTCTCTTCCATCATCATTCTTACCCCCTAAGCTTAAGTCACTGTACTTCTTCTTCTTCAATCACAAACGATCCAGCTCCACCTCCACCTCCATTGCTCCGGCGACCACAACGTCAACACCCACCGGCTTCCACTCCAGCTCTAGCGACCACAACGTCAACACCCACACGCTTCCACTCCACAATGAGTGAATCGCAGAACCCCATGCTTCCACCTCCACTTCCGGCGTCCACTCCAGCTCCGCCGATGCAACTGGCTGCCGGCGGCAACCACCAATCCTCCTCCTCTCTGTTGTCTCTGATTTCAGGTATAAACATCGATCTTTGTGAACAAGTAAAAAACAGGGGGTTATTGAAACATTGATCTTTTTGTGTTTGCAGTGGACATGAGGATTCGGTGGTCACTCCGATCGATTGTGGTGTCCGTGGTGTTGAAAATGCGAGGCCGCCCTTTCCTGCACTTCCAGTTTCCCCCGCAGCAGAAAATGGTTGTGTAGTTGATGTTTTATAAATTAGGATCTTTTGGTTAAATATATTAGGATCTTTTGGTTTAATACTGATCTAATTGTATATATATTAGGATCTTTTGATTTAATATAATGTGCCTAGTTATGACCAATGTTTACAGGTAATGTGTTATTGATAAGCCTTTTTTATACTCTGATGATGGTATATTGGTGTTCTTGATACATGTTAGGATCAAAATGTGCCTAGTTATGATACAGGTTAGGATCAATATGATGGTATATTTGTGTTCTTGATACAGGTTAGGATCAATATGATGGTATATTTGTGATGTTTGATGTGTTGATAACTTGATCATACAGGTTATTGATAAGTTGATCATACAGGTTAGGATCAAAATGTGCCTAGTTATGACAGGTTAGGATCATAGTTGTGATGTTTGATGTTTTGATACATGTGCAGTTATTGATCATAGTTGATGTTTGATGTTTTGATAACAAAATTCACAGTTATGACAGTACATGATCTTTACATGATCAAAATGTGCCTAGTTATGACAGTTACATGATCTTTCAACTCAAAATGTGCAGCAGTGAGTGTGCTTAATCAGTGAATGTGATAGCAGATTCTAGTGCAGCAGGAAATGGTTGTTAGTGCAACATACCTGACTGTGTTAGTACAGCATACATGATCAGATTGTTAGTGAATGTGCAGCAGGAAATGGTTGTTAGTGCAGCATACATGATCAGATTGTTAGTGAATGTGCATGTAACACCCAGTTTATAGTACAAGATTAATAATAACAATATGCATTTGATTTCCAAATATTTGAGAGTTTACAAAAACTTTTAACGTTTTAACCATGTCGAGACACATCATACATGTATTGTTGTTACAAAACCATATTCAAGACGATGGCTACCATTAGTTTACATAGTTTTTAGAACAAAAGATCGGATGCGGAAGCGTTCTAAAATGAGTGTTCGGTTCGACTCGTTTGCTTGATCACTATCCTTTTTCTTGAGTACCTGAAAACTAATGTTTTAAACAAGCATTTGTGTTATTAATGATGGGAAATCACGTATTCGGATTAGGTCCGAAAACTTATTCAAGAAAATGAAATAAAAATTTCATCAAGCTGGGCTCCACCGTAATTTACGGTGTCACCGTAAATTACGGTGGGTTCTGGGCATTTTGGAACCTACCGTAAATCAGTAGATCCCCACCGTAGCATTTTGTTGGCCACCGTAACGGTGTCACCGTAATTTACGGTGGGCCCTGCACTTGTTTTCTTGCTTTATGATCTTGAGCATTCAAGTTCCGTTTTGCAGAGAAATGACCTTGAACAGATTTATCACCCACCCAAGGCTAATTACCCATGTTTGGGACTATTACCCGTTATCACTTTTTGCTTTCCCATAAGGGATCGCTCACGTATTAATCTATGTGATTAAATCCAAGCTTTCGTATTTGTCATCTATACTACTAGTCACAATTACCAAATCAAGATCATAACTCCTATACAAGGAGTTTAAACTTCCCAACTAACATAGCATGTCAAATTTACAACTTACGCAATGGTTATAACCATGCATTAAGTGATGGTGTCTAGCTTCATGTTTTTTACAATACTTGTTTTGACCCGTTTGGGTGCTGAATTAAGCACCATTCAGGGCATGCAAGTATCCATGTTTGTCACTTGTTTTGACCCATTTCACTTGTTTAAGACACTAGTCATTTTCGTGACATATTGGTAAATCTTGGTTATCATGTTTCAGAATTGACTACATAAAACTAACAATTAGGTATAATGTAACGAAACAATAAATTTCGTACCTTTAGAGCACACCTTTTTCCCGTGGATTCCTTTCGGCTTGTCCGCTTGACGATCCGGACTCTTTGCCTAAAAATTACGGTTTATAACATGTTTAGAACTCTTTTTATGACCACAATCACATCATTATGGACCATTATCAAATCTGCGTTTTTATCCAAATTTTACATTTAAATCCTCACTTAGGCATTTCAACAAACACCTAGTGGGTCAGATTTTTCTACATTCATAAACAAGTTCATGACTTGCGATTCAACATCTAATTTCACTATAATAGTAATTTTTGCATGCATCTTGACATCATCTTTTCAGAACTTATTTCCTAATTTCAGACTATGCTAAAACAAGAGTTATAATTTCAGCATTTAACAAGTTTCTTGAAGTTCACTAATCACCTACAATGGTGATTGTGAAATCCTACAAGTCCTATACAAGGTCATGTCATGAAATCATCTAGGGCTTGTTACTAATCCTCATAACCCTTCTAATTTCACCCATGCATCAGTAATTAAGCTGAATTTTTCATGTTTCACATTTAACCTAGAATTTGTAATGCAACAAAATTACTAAATTTCACATACCTTTTGATCCTTACAACGAGGTGTTCACTAATATGTGATTAAAACTCGATTTGGAACAGATTTGGGGCTTCAATTGAAGGGATTTTGGTGTGAAACTTAGGGTTTTGGAGAACCCCTGTCGCCTCTCCTCTCTTGATCGACTAGACACACCAATTTTGGTGTGTTTGGTTTGGTTTTGTTACTATTAGTAACTAGCTTTTCAAATTTGACAAGTTTAGTCCCCCAACCTTGTTTTGTTCTTAAGTTAATGTGTTTTAACCCTATCATGCATTGTTTCAAGACTTGAAATTTAACTAGGTTAAGTTCCTAGTTGGTAAATTCTCGTTTATAAACTCTTTGAATTTTCCAATTTAAGGATTTATATTTTCGGGGTGTTACAAGTCCACCCCCCTTAAAAGGGGTTTCATCCCCGAAACCGAATTACGTACCAAATAATGTAGGGTGGAGTCGTCGCATCTCTTCCTCAGACTCCCATGTAGTGTCTGACCCTTTTTTGTGCTCCCATTTGACTTTGACTTGGTTTATCATCTTGTTCCTCAAACTTTTCTCCTTACGATCTAAAATCGCAATTGGTTTTACTGCATAGTTGAGGCTGTTATCCACCTCGATATCATCGTAGTGTATATGAGTAGTTTCGTCGGCCAAACATTTTCGAAGATGTGATACGTGGAATGTGCTATGAATTCCACTCAACTCTTCGGATAATTCAAGTCGATAAGCTACTTTACCAACCCGTTCAGTGATTCTAAATGGCCCAATAAATCTTGGGCTTAACTTTCCCCTTTTTCTGAATCTAATAATACCCTTCCATGGGGAAACCTTTAGCATGACCATATCGCCAACCTGAAATTCAATTGGCCTATTTCTTTTATCTGCGTATGCCTTTTGCCGGTCTTGAGCCGCTTTCAAGTGTGCTCGAACTATGTCGATTTTCGCATTTGTAGCTCGGATTATATCAGTAGGTGCTAGCCCTCGCGGACCCACTTCTCCCCAATATACAGGAGTCCGACATTTTCTGCCATATAATAGCTCATACGGGGCCATTTTAATGCTCGCGTGATAGCTATTGTTATATGCGAATTCGACCAAGGGTAAATGGACATCCCAACTACCTCCAAAGTCAATAATGCAAGCCCGCAACATATCTCCCAACGTTTGTATTGTTCTTTCGCTCTGCCCATCCGTTTGTGGATGGTAAGCAGTGCTAAGGAACAATTTAGTTCCCATCTGTTCTTGGAATTCACGCCAGAATTTCGAAGTAAACCGAGTATCTCTGTCTGACACAATGGATATCGGTACCCCATGCCTCGCTATGATTTCATTGGTGTAAACCTCCGACATTTTCTCAGATGTATAAGTCTCACGAATCGGAATAAAGTGAGCGCTCTTAGTTAACCTATCCACGACTACCCAAATAGCATCAAAACCACGACTTGTTTTAGGCAGTTTGGTCAATAGGTCCATCGTAATTTGCTCCCATTTCCATACCGGGATTTCTAACGGTTGAAGCTTACCATATGGTTTTTGGTGTTCCGCCTTGACTTGTAGGCACGTCAAACACTTTTCCACGTATTTCACGGTGTCCCGCTTCATTCCGGGCCACCAATAGTTTTGCTTCAAGTCATGATACATTTTGGTCGCTCCCGGGTGAATGGAATAACGGGATTTATGAGCTTCATCAAGTAGAAGCTTCTTAACCCCACATGTGTTAGGGACCCAGATTCTATTAAAACGAGTCTTTAGGCTGTGACTGCCCACCTCAAGGTCTTTAACTTGGCCGATAATTCTTTCCTTTTTCCAGTTTTCCGCCTTTACAGCTTCATCCTGTGCTTCTCGAATTCGTTCTAGTAAACTTGAAGTCACAACCAGTTGCATTGATCGTACCCGTATCGGGGTATAATCTGTTTTGCGACTCAGCGCATCGGCCACTACATTGGCCTTACCGGGGTGGTAATGTATTTTGCAATCGAAGTCTTTGACGGTTTCCAACCACCGTCTTTGCCGCATGTTTAATTCCTTCTGGTCGAAGAAATATTTCAAACTTTTATGGTCGGTAAAGATTGTAAACTTTACTCCGTACAAGTAATGTCTCCATATCTTTAAGGCAAACACCATCGCCGCTAATTCTAAGTCGTGAACCGGATATTTATTTTCATGAATCTTCAATTGCCTCAAGGCATAGGCGATGACCTTGCCTCGTTGCATTAACACACACCCGAGCCCCAATTGAGAAGCGTCCGAGTAAACCACCATGTCATCAGTCCCTTCCGGTAATGTCAGTACCGGAGCGTGGGTCAACTTTTCCTTGAGTGTTTGGAAAGCTTCCTCTTGCTTAATGCCCCACACGAACTTTTCCTCCTTACGAGTTAATTTGGTCAATGGCAAGGCAATTTTGGAGAAATCCTGTATGAATCTCCGATAATATCCCGCAAGCCCTAAAAAGCTTCGGATTTCCGAGGGATTTCTTGGAGGGCTCCATTTCGACACAGCTTCTATCTTGGACGGATCTACTAGTACTCCATCAGCACTAATGAGATGCCCAAGAAACTGTACCTCCCGTAACCAGAAAGCACACTTCGTGAATTTTGCATACAGCTTCTCTCGTCTGAGTGTGTCTAATATTTCCCGCAAATGACACACGTGCTCGGCTTCACTCTTTGAATATACCAAAATGTCGTCGATAAATACAATTACCGACTTATCTAGCATGGGTTTGCAAACCCGGTTCATGAGGTCCATGAAAGCCGCGGGTGCATTGGTCAAACCAAAGGGCATTACAAGGAATTCATAATGCCCGTACCTCGTACGAAAAGCCGTCTTTGGTACGTCCTCCTCCTTGACTTTCAATTGGTGGTAACCAAATCGGAGATCGATTTTGGAGAACCAACTTGCTCCTTGTAGTTGGTCAAATAAATCATCAATTCTTGGAAGTGGGTATCGATTCTTCACCATGAGTTTGTCTAACTCCCGGTAATCGATACACATGCGCATACTGCCATCCTTCTTTTTCACGAATAAGACTGGTGCGCCCCACGGGGACACACTCGGTCGGATAAACCCCTTGTCAAGAAATTCCTAAATTTGAGACATCAATTCTTGTAACTTCGACGGTGCAAGTCGGTATGGCGCCTTGGCCACGGGTTTCGCGCCCGGATTCAACTCGATTCCGAACTCTACCTCCCGTTCCGGCGGTATCCCCGGTAATTGTTCCGGGAACACATCTTCATAATCCCGCACAACTGGTACATCCCCAATTTTGAGGAGCTCTTTTTCTGTTTCGCTTGCGTATACCATAAAGGCCTTGCATCCATGTTTCATGAGTTTATGAGCTTCTAGCATTGTGCATATCACCGGGTTACCTCCCTTTTCTCCGTATATCGTAACTTGTTTTCCGCTAGGAGACGTTAGTTTTATTTCCTTTCGGAAACAAACCACCTTTGCGTGGTAACGGGATAGCCAATCCATTCCCACTACCACTTGAAATTCTCCCATCGACATCGGGATCAAGTCTATTGCGTATTCTTCGTCATCAATGTTCATCGTACAATTTTCACATACATTGCAAACAATAAAGCTTTTGTTATTACCTATCTCTACTTCTAAAGGCATAGGTAATTTTGTTAGGACAAATGAAGGGTGCCGAATAAACCCATATGAAACAAAGGATTTATTCGCACCAGTATCAAATAACACACGTGCAGGAATTGAATTTACAGTGAATATACCTGAGACCACGTCAGGTTCGACCTTTGCTTCAGCAGCGGTCAATTGGAAAGATCTTGCTTTGGCTTTTGAGGCTTCACCTTTCGAGTCTTGCCCTTCTTTCTTTCCTGCCAGTTCCGGGCACTCCGATCTTTTGTGACCCGTTCGGTAACAGTTGTAACAAACGGTCACTTTTTCCGGGCATGATATAGCCATATGTCCCGTTTTTCGACATATGGGACAAGGCTTATCTTTGAAGCGACATTCACCCTTATGATTCTTGCCACAGATTTTGCAACTTGGTGTACCGCCCTTTGCATCTGATTTCTTCGTTGTTTCATTCGTTCTTGCTTTCTTGGTAGGGCTTGGATTTATGTCTTGTGCCCTTCGTTCACCCCGCTCTATACTCTTTTTCAGCTCAATCTCCCTTTCCCGAGCGGCATTGACAATCTCGGTAAGGGTCTCGTACTTTGAAGGGGTTATGAACTCCCTATATTCTGCGCTTAGCATGTTATGGTAGTAATAAACCTTTTGCTCTTCGTTCGTTATCAGATCGTCACAGAACTTCATTTTGTCCATAAACATCCCCGTGATCTTGTCTATGGATTCACCCTTATGTCTGAGTTGCATGAACTCTTCCTTGATCTTGTTTATAACCGCTTTGGGACTATGGTGTTTAAGAAACAGCGTCTTAAACTCCTCCCATGTCATGGCCTTGGCCGCTTCGCTTCCAATCTCCTTCTTTTTATTATCCCACCAGTCTTTCGCTTGACCTCTTAATTGACCCGTACCATAAGCTACGTAGTCATTCTCTTCGCAATGAGTTCTCTCGAATACTCCCTCGATATCGCCTATCCGTCGTTGACACACGATTGGATCAACCTCCCCATTATATATAGGCGGTTTACAAGCTATGAATTCCTTGTATGAACAAGGCTTTCGTTCCCCAGATTTTTCCTTTGCTAGATTCGAATTATCTTCTAGCTTCTTGATTCTCTCTTCTACTACTGATAAAACCGTATTTTGGATTTTATCAATGAAGTTCGATAAACTGTTTTCGATCGCCTTCCCAACCTCCTCGGCAATCATTATTCTCATTTGTTCAGTGACTCTTGGCACCGCATCACTATCACCTCCGCCCGCCATCTTTGATACTGAAATGTTTACATACATTGTTAAACATTTCATTTGTAACACATGTTTTACTTGTTTTGATTTGATCAAGTTCGTGACTTGACTCAATCATTCTTGTTTCATGCCTTTCTTGTGTTTGAGTGTGTTAACACACTCTTGATTCTATCGTTCTTGTTTCATGCTTTTCTTGTGTTTGAGTGTGTTTACACACTCTTTTCCATGCATATTTGTTCGTGAATTATTTCTATACTTCTTTAAATTTTTACTTAAACGGTTAACTCTTACCGGATGCTTGATCAAGCTTGAACCGAACACTTATTGGCAACCTTGGGCTCTGATTACCAACTTGTAACACCCAGTTTATAGTACAAGATTAATAATAACAATATGCATTTGATTTCCAAATATTTGAGAGTTTACAAAAACTTTTAACGTTTTAACCATGTCGAGACACATCATACATGTATTGTTGTTACAAAACCATATTCAAGACGATAGCTACCATTAGTTTACATAGTTTTTAGAACAAAAGATCGGATGCGGAAGCGTTCTAAAATGAGTGTTCGGTTCGACTCGTTTGCTTGATCACCATCCTTTTTCTTGAGTACCTGAAAACTAATGTTTTAAACAAGCATTAGTGTTATTAATGATGGGAATTCACGTATTCGGATTAGGTCCGAAAACTTATTCAAGAAAATGAAATAAAAATTTCATCAAGCTGGGCTCCACCGTAATTTACGGTGTCACCGTAAATTACGGTGGGTTCTGGGCATTTTGGAACCTACCGTAAATCAGTAGATCCCCACCGTAGCATTTTGTTGGCCACCGTAAATTACGGTGTCACCGTAATTTACGGTGGGCCCTGCACTTGTTTTCTTGCTTTATGATCTTGAGCATTCAAGTTCCGTTTTGCAGAGAAATGACCTTGAACAGATTTATCACCCACCCAAGGCTAATTACCCATGTTTGGGACTATTACCCGTTATCACTTTTTGCTTTCCCATAAGGGATCGCTCACGTATTAATCTATGTGATTAAATCCAAGCTTTCGTATTTGTCATCTATACTACTAGTCACAATTACCAAATCAAGATCATAACTCATATACAAGGAGTTTAAACTTCCCAACTAACATAGCATGTCAAATTTACAACTTACGCAATGGTTATAACCATGCATTAAGTGATGGTGTCTAGCTTCATGTTTATTACAATACTTGTTTTGACCCGTTTGGGTGCTGAATTAAGCACCATTCAGGGCATGCAAGTATCCATGTTGGTCACTTGTTTTGACCCATTTCACTTGTTTAAGACACTAGTCATTTTCGTGACATATTGGTAAATCTTGGTTATCATGTTTCAGAATTGACTACATAAAACTAACAATTAGGTATAATGTAACGAAACAATAAATTTCGTACCTTTAGAGCACACCTTTTTCCCGTGGATTCCTTTCGGCTTGTCCGCTTGACGATCCGGACTCTTTGCCTAAAAATTACGGTTTATAACATGTTTAGAACTCTTTTTATGACCACAATCACATCATTATGGACCATTATCAAATCTGCGTTTTTATCCAAATTTTACATTTAAATCCTCACTTAGGCATTTCAACAAACACCTAGTGGGTCAGATTTTTCTACATTCATAAACAAGTTCATGACTTGCGATTCAACATCTAATTTCACTATAATAGTAATTTTTGCATGCATCTTGACATCATCTTTTCAGAACTTATTTCCTAATTTCAGACTATGCTAAAACAAGAGTTATAATTTCAGCATTTAACAAGTTTCTTGAAGTTCACTAATCACCTACAATGGTGATTGTGAAATCCTACAAGTCCTATACAAGGTCATGTCATGAAATCATCTAGGGCTTGTTCCTAATCCTCATAACCCTTCTAATTTCACCCATGCATCAGTAATTAAGCTGAATTTTTCATGTTTCACATTTAACCTAGAATTTGTAATGCAACAAAATTACTAAATTTCACATACCTTTTGATCCTTACAACGAGGTGTTCACTAATATGTGATTAAAACTCGATTTGGAACAGATTTGGGGCTTCAATTGAAGGGATTTTGGTGTGAAACTTAGGGTTTTGGAGAACCCCTGTCGCCCCTCCTCTCTTGATCGACCAGACACACCAATTTTGGTGTGTTTGGTTTGGTTTTGTTACTATTAGTAACTAGCTTTTCAAATTTGACAAGTTTAGTCCCCCAACCTTGTTTTGTTCTTAAGTTAATGTGTTTTAACCCTATCATTCATTGTTTCAAGACTTGAAATTTAACTAGGTTAAGTTCCTAGTTGGTAAATTCTCGTTTATAAACTCTTTGAATTTTCCAATTTAAGGATTTATATTTTCGGGGTGTTACAGTGCAGCAGGAAATGGTTGTTAGTGCAGCATACTTGAATGTGTTAGTACAGCATACATGATCAGATTGTTAGTGAATGTGCAGCAGGAAATGGTTGTTAGTGCAGCATACATGAATGTGTTAGTGCAGCATACCTGAACACATTGTTAGTGCAACATACATGATCAGATATGCTTGATTTTGAACAGGTATGCTTGATTTTGAACAGGTATGCTATGCTTGATTTCAGAAATCATAATTAGGTTAGATGATTTAAGAAATAAAACAAAATCACAGTGAATTGATTCAGAATAGGTGTTTATATGATTAAAATCACATTACGTGTTCAAAAATCACAGATTTTTGATTATATAATCATAGATCAGGTTTTTGATTTTGGCGGGAAGGGTTTTGGAAGTTGCAGGGGGTATTGTTGTGTATTAACACAAAGTACAGGAGGTAATAAGAAAGGAAAATTAGTAATTTACCAGTGGGGGGTAATTGTGCGACTTAAGGTTGAACAGTGGGGGGTAAAATTGCAATTATTTCCTTAGGGGGGGGGGGTAGACATGCTAATGACCCCTAACCTCAGGGGGTAAAATTGCAGTTTACTCTATATATAAAAATCTAAACGTCGCAAGGATCGACAATTTTGGCTATACGTGTTGACTCGGTTTGGTTGTGATTACAATGCTTTATTTATTTGCTATCTATTTCGTGATATTAATCGGTGTATTATGTCTGTAATTCAGATGGCAAGCGAAGTAAATCAATCGGAACAGAATAACTCCCTAAATAGAGAAGATATAGAAAACATAGTTGCTCAGGGTATAGCCAATGCTATCCCAGCAATCATCGCAACCGTTAAAAATCCAGTCGAACCTTCCCAAGCCAATAATAGCAAACGCACCCGTGATGATAACTTCAGTCATAGCGTAAATGGAGGCAATAATAGCATTATCAAAGCCCCATTACCAAAAGGGTTAATGGATTTAAACACCCCCAACTATGGCCATTTGGCCGATGGCACTCTCAACTTTCACTTTGGCTCAGACCACTCCCAACTTAACACATCGATTGTCATGGCACCCCCTCGTTAAATATTCACTAACCAGGTTACTAAAATTAGCCTATGTGGCAATTTAATCTGATGTGGCATTCATACGTGTCATACATGAGCTGATGTGGATAATCCCTCATTCGTTGAAGTTTATAATCCCCAAAACACAGTATCACTTCACTCAAACCAAGATGAAAACATATCAGAAGCTCTCAAGTTCATCAATGGCGATCAAACCCTAATCGATCAGAGGTATGTTTTCTCTCAATATATTGGTATTATTCACTGATTGCACTAATGGAGGTTATCGATGTGATGCTATGGTATGGTGGATCATTGGATTTTAGTTTTGATCAACCTCAATATATTGGAGGTGAATCTAAGTTGATATGTATGGATGTTGATCACATTGCATACTTTGAGTTGTTAGAGTATGCAATGGATACTTGGTGTTATTAAAGTAGGTATTTTTACATGTATGGATTAAATGCTGATACTGGTGAATTCAAGATTTTTGGGAATGATAATGATGTTATGGAGATTGCATTAAAGGCTCGAACATGGTCTGAAGCATTCATGGAGGTATTTATTCAACTCTGTCCAATTACCCATGAACAAGAAGTCCAATTCAGGTCCCAGCCCAGTAAACCCCAAGCCCAATCTTATTCACCACCCAGTAAACCACAAGCCCAATCCAGTTCCCAACCCATTAAACGAAGAGGCCGACCCAAAAAACTTGTAATCCAGTCCAAAAAGAAAGTAGTCCATGTCAGTAGAGTGAGTAGGGCATCTGACAAAAGTGGTAACCCTCCTGTACTTGAAGTCCTTAGAACTGGATCCACTGTCTCAAGAAAGGAGGCTGTTGCTAATAAACCAGTTGGTTTGAATAATCAGCCTAGTGTACAAGAGGCTATATGGGCATTTGATTTGGATGAGGAGTCTATTGTTCAAGAGGGTGTATCGAAAGAAACAGATGGTTTGCAAAAGAAGCCTATTGGAGAAGAGGTTTTAGTGGAAGAAAGGAGTGGTTTTGATAAGCAGTGTGCAGATGAAGATGACAGTGAAGACAGTGACTATAAAGCTGACTTAAATGGGACATAAGAGTCAAGTTCAGATGAAGATGAAGGTTTTCTTGATGATAGTAATGAAGATGAGGTTCATGATGAAATAGCTTTCTCAGATTCAGACAGAGAAGATGCTGAATGGAGACAGTCACAAGATGCCATTAAACGTGCTAATAAGGATGAAGTTGAAGCTCAAAAGAAGTTAGTTGAACAGTGTACTAAACCTTATGAAAAAGAAGGTAAGTTGAGTGAGTCTAATGATGCAGGGTGTGCACATGTAGAGGGTTACAGTAGTTACGAGGAATCTGATGGTGATGTTGCTACTCCTGGTGAGAGTGAGGATGATGATATAAGAGGTAAGAAGTACAAAGAAACTGCTCCAAGTGTAAATGAACACACCAACTGGAGAAAGTTTACATGGAAAGTTGGAATAAGGTTTGCATCAAGGGATCGTTTTAAGGAGGCAGTGAGAAGGTATGCTGTGACTAACGGCAGGAATCTGATCATTGCAAAGAGTGATAATAAGGAAGAAGGTCGTTTAGCTGTGAAGTGTGTCCCAGGGTGTCCCTTCTATCTATATTGTTCACTAAACAAATACAAAGAGTGTTACATGATTAAAAGTGTGAAGAACAAACACAACTGCCAGAGAAACATGATCAAGAATAGACAGCTAACTGCCAAGTTCTTAGGGGATGAGTTCCTTCCTTTGTTTAAGGCCAAGCCAAATTGGTCTGCTAAGGAGATTCAAGCAGCAGTTAAACAAAAGTTTAAGGTAATTATAACTAAGTGGTTAGCTTACAAGGCTAAATCAAGTGCACACAAGAAGCTTCATGGTTCAATGAGAGACCATTACAGTAAAATTGGTTCTTACCTGGAAGTTCTAAAGAAAGCAAATCCATCATCAACCTTTAGGTTAGAAACTGCTCCACCAGGTTTCATTAACCTAGATCCAGAGGCCACATGTGAAACATTCTTTAGAGTGTTTGTTTGTTTTGATGGAGTCAAAAAAGGTTTTTTAGCAGGATGCAGGAAGGTATTGTGCTTAGATGGGTGTTTTCTTAAAACATTCCTTGGAGGGATGTTGTTAACAACTGTGGGAAGGGATGGTAATGACCAAATGTTTCCTTTGGCATGTGTAGTAGTTGAAGGGGAAAATAATGGGAGTTGGGAATGGTTTATGGATGAGCTTAGGCAGTGTTTGGGAGTAACTGATGATGGTGAATCATGGACATTTATATCTGACCAGCAAAAGGTAGATCTCCCTAACCAATAATTAGCTTATTCATCACTTATCTGTGACACTGTTGTACTGGTTTTGCAGGGTCTGTTGAATGCTGTTGCAATGGTATGGCCAAAGGCAGAGCATAGAAACTGTGCAAGACACATCTATGCTAACTGGCACAAGACATACAAAGATGAAGAGTTGAAGGAGCTATTTTGGAAATCAACTAGGGCCTATTGTAAAGCTGATTACTTGCAAGCCATTGAAGAGATGAGGGGCATAAACCCTGATGCAGTAGAGGCCTTACTGAAGCAAAATCCCAATTGGTTCAACAAGTGCTATTTGAACACTCACACAAAATGTGATGTTATAGTAAACAACATGGCGGAAACTTTTAATGGCTTTATCATCAATGCAAGGTCAAAACACATTATACACATGTTAGAGGACATAAGGATTCAGGTCATGAGTAGGCTGGTTACTAAAAGAACAGAAATGAGTGCCAGGGATGTTGTTATATGCCCTAAAATCCAAGAAAAGCTTGATTTTTTAAAACAGGCTGCATATAGATGTGAGGTGTATCCCTCATCATACCATGTGTTTCAAGTCAGGAATTTTGATGATGTTTCAGTTGATCTAGATAATAGAACATACACATGTAGGAAATGAGATTTGAGGGGGTATCCATGTAAACATGTTGGTGTAGTAGCTGGGTTTTTGCATAAAAATGCAGAAGAGTATGTTGATGTGTGTTACCACAAAGACACATACATGAAGGCTTATGAATTCTCAATCCCTCCAATACCTAGTGAAAGGTATTGGCCCAAGATTCACCACCCTATGGATCCACCACCAATAAGATCTCAACCTGGGAGGCCTAAGAAGAATAGAAAGAGGGATCCTCATGAGGATCCAAAGAGACCAGGGAAACGTACCAAGCCTGGGGTGATAATGACTTGTGGTAATTGTGGGTGTAGAGGTCACAACAAGAGAAAATGTACTGAACAGGGAAATCAACAATCTACTGCAGGTGAATTACTTGTTTTAGGGTAGAGGTCACAATTGTAGGCTTTAACTACAATTGTAGGCTTTAACTACTTTTGTTTTGTATGTTATAGGGTCTGCTAAAAAGAGACAGAAGGGAACAAAAAAGTCAAGCCAGAAGTCAACTCAGCAATCTGCTTCAGTACCTTCACAAGGAACAACTCAGCAATCTACTCCAGTACCTTCACAAGGAACAACTCAGCAATCTACCCAGGAGGGAAGCAAAATTTCCAGCCAGAAGTCAGCTAAAAAGTCAACTGTGGAGTCAACTGGCAAATGGAAAGGGAACATACAAGGCAGCAGTTAAAAAGTCATAGTTTGACTTTTTTGTGATAAATGGACATGTTTGACTTTTTTGTGGTCTTTATGACCTTTTTGTGCTGTTGGCTGTTTGGACAACTTTAAGTTATGTAATAACTCTCTAGGATAACTTGTGGTGATGTTATAACTCTTTAGGGTAACTTTTGGTAATGTTATAACTGTTGGTTATGTAATGGTATAAGTCTTGCTTATGGTCTTTATGCATTTTGGTTGATTGGTCATTATACTATGCAGTTTTGGTCATTACATAGTGCAGATTTGGTCATTACAGCTTGGACAACATACACAGATTTGGACACTTGCAGTTTTGACCCATATGCATTGTGCAGTTTGGACACTTGCAGTTTTGACCCATATGCATTGTGCAGACCCGTTATGCATTGTGCAGTTTGGACACTTGCAGTTTTGACCCATATGTGTAGACCCATTAGGCATTGTGCAGTTTGGACACTTGCAGTTTTGACCCATATGTGCAGACCCATTATGCAATGCAGATGTGCAGCTATATGTGCAGGCCCATTAGAGGTATGTTTCTTGTTATATCATGACCTTTGACATTTGTTGGTCAAAATACAGTTTGGATATGTTGACTAATCTGGTAATATCAATACATGTGCAGATATATGCAATCAAGGACTAGGATTTTGCATTAAATTTCATCAAAAGTGTACAATTATAACAAGAACACAGTTCATACTACCTAAACATATACAACACTATGCTAATGCCAATAAACAAGGTTAACACATATTGCTTGTTCCATTTCGACTCTGTTCCAGATATCTTTGCTTTCAACCACCTATTCTCTTCTACTAAGACCATGTTTTCATATTTCAGGTCTTCTGAACTGAACCTGCACTGGGATGCATGTTGGTTGAACATTTTGTCGACATCTTCTTTCCATAAGAAGAACTTGCAGTCTGATCTCTGCAAAAGCCAACAACACCTCAGTTAATCAATCAATTCAATTCAAGAAAAATACTTGGAGTTAAGGTGGAACATACCGGCCAATGAGAGCATCCATAGAATTGGTTCTGCAAGTGTTAAAACATAGCTTCTATAATGTGGCATGATGATGCATCATAAGTTATCAATGGGTTGATTATTAAGAGCAGGGGTTTATAATAATCGAATATGGGTGGTGGAATCGAATATGGGTGGTGGCGGGAAAGGTTTTGGAAGTTGCAGGGGGTAATATTGCTTCGTAACACAAAGTATAGGGGGGTAATAAGAAAGGGCATTTTAGTAATTTACCGCCAAGTCAACAGATCAGTCCACAAATTTGATGCCAGGGGTAAACTTGCGACATAACAGCGAACATTGGGGGGTAAAATAAAAGGGTAAAATAGTTATTTCACCCCCCAAGTCAACAGATCAGTCCACAAATTTGATGCCAGGGGGTAAACTTGCGACATAACAACGAACATTGGGGGGTAAAATTGCAATTATTTCGTTAGGGGGTAAGGGAGCCAATTGGCCTAAATCCCAGGGGGTAAAATTGTAGTTTACTTTAAAAACACGAATGTTACAAAATTATTGTTTTCTTGTAATCCTAGATATAAATATTTTTTTAAGAGAAAAGTGTCCGGATAGTCCTGTGGTTTGCCCAGATTTCACTTATAGTCCCTACATTTTTAAAATTACAGCTATAGTCCCCAAGTTTTGCAAATTCGTTCTCGGATAGTCCCTAGCATGGATAGAGGTTAGCTTGTCAAGTTAAGTGGATATAAAATGACTAAAATGCCCTTATTGCTACTAAAAAGTTAAAAACCTTACCCCAACCCACCGCCTTTCTTCTTCATGTTCTTCAAATCATACCATCTGTGCAACTATCACCACCCATCACCAACTCCCATTCTCATTCCCACCTCCACCGTCCACATCATCTTCTCTGGCATCTTTCTCCGGCGACCATCATGGCTGATTTCAAAATTGGGATTATTACGAATGTCAAAAAATACTCTTGAACGCTTTAATGACTTCCATCTTTGCTTTTGGTTCGTTTCTTATATATTTCTTATTATTCTCCTTAGTTTCTTAATTCTTATCCAAATTTTGTAACTTAAAAATGAAATTTGAATATCAGAAACAGGAGTAGCGGTCATCGGAACAGTCACAGGTTCAATAAAAGGGCAAACTACGGGAAACTGGGTTAGTATGTGGGGTTTGCGATGGTTGGTGGTTGTCGGAAAAGGGATTTGATGAGCATCTTTGTTCCAATATAAATTATCTGGGCTGTTTCATGGAAAAGGTAGTTATTCATTTAAAGACAAAGAACAATTATAATACTTTGTTCCAATTAATTATCTGGGCTATTTCCTGGAGCTACGTTGGTTAACAAGAGTGTATTTTTTAAGTATTTTTTTAGTGTGCTTTTACCAATGGGTTATTGGATTTTATCACTCTTAACTATTGGTCATTGACCGCTGCCACCCTCAACTATTACTTTGGCGCCCGCCACCTCCAACTTAACACTTAGTATGTTCTGTCACCAGATCACTAACTTTTGATCTTGTTACTATACTTTTGGGGATGTCCTAAGATCCCCAGAACCTTCCTAAGATCCCTATGACACCCCAAAAGTATAGTAACAGGATCAAAAGTTAGTGATTACTTAACGACGTGGTGACAGAACACACTAAGTGTTAAGTTAGGGGTGACGATTGTCAAAGTGATAGTTGGGGGTGACGGCGGCCAATAGCCAATAGTTGGAGGTGATAAAATCCAATAACCCTTTACCAATTTACTCATTTAGAGCATTCAAAACCCCCTAACACCCCTGAATTTAGTCCTCTGTTTTCATCACAGGTTCAATATTATACTTTTACCAATTTACTCTTGGAATGGTGTTGTCTGCAATGGAGAGATTGTTGACAATGCGTTGAACGGATTTTCTTAGTCGTCGGAGGTGGTGGCAGCCGGAGGTGGAAGGTAGTTGGTGGTGGTTATGAGAGAGGTGGTGGTAAGTTTTAAATGGTGGAGCCCACTTCATTTTAAATAATTATTTACATTTATCCTTTTAATGTTTTGTTTTTTATTTTTAAAAGAAGGGTGATTTTGTCATTTCACACCCACTTAACTGGACAAACTAACCCCCATCCACAATAGGGACTACCCGAGAACGAATTTGCGAAACTTGGGGACTATAGTTGTAATTTTAAAAAAGTAGGGATTATAGATGAAATCTGAGCAAATCACAGAGACTATCTGGGCACTTTTCTCTTTTTTTTAATTGCGTAATAAACATTTTGGACTTTTTAGTTATCATGTGTATACATTTTAGTATATACCCCACATTTTTTAAAACATATATAATGTGCTAGCTAATGAAATTCAAGTATATATTGTTTGTTAAAATATAGAGTAAATTACGATTTTGCCTTCTGTGGTTATATCACTTTTACCCTTTTAGCTCAAAAAGGAATCTTTTAACATCTGAGCCCCCAACGTTTTTTTTTCTAACCATTTTGGCCCCTAACACTAACCCCATCAATTTACTTTTAGTGGCCAAAAGGGTTAGAAAAAGAAGACATTAGGGGCCAAAAGGGTTAGAAAAAAAGACGTTGGGGGCTCAGATATTAAAAAAATTCTTTTTAGGCTAAAAGGGTAAAAGTGATATAACCACAAGGGCCAAATTTATAATTTACTTTAAAATATATGCACAAATTATATGACATAGAAGATGGCACGTGGGCTTGTATGATTGACTGAATGTAATGTGGGACACTATGAATGAAGAAAAGACAATAGAAAGGCCAACAAACCCATGTGCACTATCATTATCGTCATGAAACTAGCTTCTGACCCGTATATTACATGGGTTTGTTTTAGACCAGGAGATAAATATTTTTATCAAATCAATAATAAGTACATAATGATTTAATCATAATTCATTAATCGATACAAATACGAAATGCCATATGCTGAACATTATGTGAGAACGTGTTTGGACCGATTCCTATGCACTTGAATGCTCAATTGATTGCGTAGATCTCGTATCTTGTGTGGAATCCATGTACGAGAGTGGATTGAACAAGAACAAGTAATTATAATATAATTTCTGTTGATTGAATGGCAATACAAAACCGTTAAATCACTTGGACAGAGTAACAGCTCTCAAGTCCACAAAGTTGTACAAATGAACAAGACACTACCACTATATATAGGACTCCTAGATCCGCATGATACCCTAAACACGAAAGGACATGATAAATGCGGATCAACTAGCTTGTGCGGATCTGCCTCTACTCGCGCGAACCTACAAGCTTAAAACCCTAATTTCATGCACCTGGTTCGTGCGGATCTACAAGTTGTATTGCTTTTCTCGCATCTACAATAGATGCTAAGAAAGAGGGTCAAGTCAATGAAATCCCCGTGGTGTGTGAATTCCGTGACGTATTTCTAGAAGATCTACCAGGACTCCCACCTAAATGCCAGATAGAGTTTCACATTGACTTAATACCTGGTGCTAAACCAGTAGTGAAGGCACCTTACCCTTAGCCCCTTTGGAGATGAAAGAACTTATGAAGTAGATTGATGAACTTTTGAAGAAAGGCTTTATCGACCAAGTTCCTCACCTTAGGGAGCGCCGGTGTTGTTCGTTAAGAAGAAAGATGGTTCAATGCGTATGTGCATTGATTATTGTGAATTGAATAAGTTAACTATTAAGAATAAGTACCCTTACCAAGAATAGATGATTTATTCGATCAACTGCAAGGAGCCAACTGCTTTTCAAAGATTGACCTTCGATCAGGGTACCATCAACTAATGGTACGGGAGGAGGACATTTCTAAAACAGCCTTTAGAACGCGTTATGGGCACTATGAGTTTTTGGTTATGTCTTTTGGACTACCCAACGCCCCTGCAACATTCATGGTCCTGATGAATAGAGTTTGCAAGCCATACTTGGATAAGTTTGTCATTGTTTTTATCGATGACATACTTATTTATTCTAAGAACCAAGACGATCATGCCAGACATTTGAAAATGGTTCTAGAAACCCTTCGACAAGAGAAACTTTATGCCAAATTCTCTAAATGTGACTTCTGGAAGAGGGAAGTCAAATTCCTTGGTCACGTGATGAAATGGGAAGCGCCAAACAACCCCAGCGATATTAGAAGCTTTTTGGGTTTAGTAGGATATTACCGAAGATTTATCCAAGATTTTTCAAAGATTGCTACACCCTTAACATCTTTGACTCAAACGAATGCAAAGTTTGTATGGGGACCAAAGCAAGAAGAAGCTTTCAATCTTCTGAAGGAAAAGCTTAGTAGTGCTCCCATACTTGCATTGCCAGAAGGTAATGAAGATTTTGTAATTTACTGTGACGCCTCACAAAATGGTCTAGGTTATGTGTTGATGCAACGAGAAAAGGTCATACTCTATGCATCACGACAACTAAAAGTTCATGAGAAGAACTATACTACGCACGACCTTGAATTGGGTGCCATAGTGTTTGCCTTAAAGATTTGGCGACACTACCTGTATGGTACCAAGTGCGAAATATACTCAGACCATAAGAGCTTACAACATATCTTTACCCAAAAGATGTTAAATATGAGGCAGAGAAGGTGGATGAAGCTTATCAATGACTTTGACTGTGAAATAAAATATCATCCAAGAAAGGCTAACGTAGTCGCAGATGCCCTAAGTCAAAAAGAAAGAATTAAACCGATTAGGGTAAAGGCCTTAAGAATCGACGTCAAGTTTGATTGGAAAGACCAAATCAAGAATGCTCAAAGCGAGGCCTCGAAAGACGAAAATTGTAACAACCTCACAAATTCCGGTACCCATTCCTAAAATGCATACCAAGGAACCCTAATTGGAACCCCCAAGTAGTACGGTGCGACTCGAAATTTGAAAAACAAACGAAACAAGCAACAGGGCCCCATAAAACTCAGGGGGATCCCCTAAATGATTTGTACTTCGCGAAACTGGTTTAGAACACGTATTTTTCGAAGTTTGACAACTTTCAAGGCTATAATCAACACCAGGCTACCCTAGCTTAGGCGGGTGGTTGTCGCGCCACGCGCAAGGTGCAGAGAAAGCCGGCGCGACGCGCGGGAGGGACCAAAATCCAGCTATAAATCCCAGGGGTTGACACTTGAATAGTTTGCTTATTTCGACGATAAAATTCGTTTCGTACGTTGATACTTGCTTTGTTTCTTTCATATTTCCAATCAAAACCTCGAAACTCTGCAGCGAAACCAGGGTAATAACTCGATCACTGCTACGGTACTATATCCGATTGATTAAAACCGATCCGATGGATGTTTAAGTATTGCCGATATTCAGCTACACTTTGTCATTCGTTGTGAGGGTTTCGATCTCGCGATTATTGTAAATGTTATATTAAGTTACTAACCCAATTTCGTTTGCATTGTATATTTAATTAGGTTTATCAGCTTAACCAGTAGGCAAGCTTTGACAGTCTAAATCTGCAAATGTGGGTCATTCTGTTTTTATCAAATTGTTTTGCAAAACCCTAAATGTTTTCCAGTTATACTTACAGTGATTAAGTCTTTGTAATCTTGAATTACTGCCGGTACATGAGGTTTTGTATACAATTCTTGACAAGCGTCACTTTTGGGTGAACGGACCTAAATAGTGATATGACCATAGTCACAAGTCTTGCCGAGTGACAACATGGTCAGATAATTATCAGATATAAACAAATGTGAAAACTCTTAATACTGTATGTTATAACAATGTGTCCTTTGTATAAATTGAATGCACTCGCCAGTATTTTTTGCTTATCAAATATTAAAAAAAAACATGTTTCAGGTACTGTGAAGAAAGGAAAAGTGCCGCGTAGCACTCCAGCTTAAATAAATTGGCTCAGTAAATTAGAAATAAAACATGTTTTTCTATAATCAAAGGATTTCACTAGTGAAATTCCTTTTCTATAAATACGGGGTTTACCCCGCAGTTATGAAATAATATAATTCGGTGTTTTTAAAACTCTAATATTATTTTCCTGACAATTGGTTCTGATGAGATTTCCGCTGCAAATTAATAATCACCGCTACCATGGTTTTCTGTCTCGCGGCTTTCGGACCGGGGAAAACGGGTCGGGGGCCGTGACAGAAACGGTGGTATCAGAGCCACTGGTTTAAGCTAATTAAGTATTTTTAAAATACTTAAATTAAATAGTCAGGGATTTGGTGCTTCTGTGAAATTATTTGTAATATCTAATATTTAATTTTGGAATTTTGTGTTGTTATTATTTGTGACTAACAGTATGAATGAGTTACCGGAGGCTCTTCAGAACTTTTCCATAAATCCCACCGACATGGAGATTACTGAAAACCAGTTAGGGTACCAAGCAGAACCAGACGAACCGATAATATTCCGAGCACAAGAGAAACCCAATCCAAAGAAAAGAAGGAGGATTCTGGATTGGAAGAGGGGAAGAAGGAAGAAACCCGAATCCCAAAAGGTTAAGAAAACAGTCGAACCGAAGGGAAAAGAGGTGTTAGGAGAAAGCTCTAGTCAGGCTCCAGCTTTACCACCATGGGAAGAATTAGACCGAAAGCTAGCAAACTGCGATTTGCTTGGCCCAGCTGACGAAAACCTCGTGAATATTCTCGTCCAAACTGAACTTCCTATAAACCTGGAACCTGCCATCCCTGAACCTGTTGTTAACCCACTACCACTTCCTGATCCAACTGAGGAGTGGTGGACGAATGATTGGCACTTCCAGAATCTAATGAATAATCTAAACCCGTACTACCCACAATTTAAACCTGCTCCGGCCGCCTTTCCACCTATGAACCCAAAAAATGTTGCTGAGCTGCGCCGCTATGGCGAAGAGTTGGTGGACGCGGGAAACAGAATTCGAACTGTGGGTGAAAATATCTCCTGGAAGTATGATGAACGGGAATTCCACTTTTGAAGCCGGTTAACTATAGACTAGGGTTTGTATAATATTAATATGCTGTGAAAAAAATATATAATATAATAACAATATAATAATAAAATAAACTAATTAAAATAATAAACATATAATATAAATATCACCTAATAAATAAATAAAACATCTGCAAATATGTGGTTTGTACGGATGCATAATATATATAAAAATCTAAACGTCGCAAGGATCGATAATTTTGGCTATACGTGTTGACTCGGTTTGGTTGAGATTACAATGCTTTAATTATTTGCTATCTATTTCGTGATATTAATCGGTGTATTATGTCTGTAATTCAAATGGCAAACGAAGTAAATTAATCTGAACAGAATAACTCCCTAAATAGAGAAGATATAGAAAACATAGTTGCCGTTAAAAATCAAACAAAGTAAACGAAGTAAATCAAATGAATGAAACGAAGCCAATGCTATCCCAGCAATCATCGCAGCCGTTAAAAATCAGTCAAACCTTCCCAAGCCAATAATAGCAAATGCACCCGTGATGATAACTTCAGTCATAGCGTAAATGGAGGCAATAATAGCATTATCAAAGCCCCACTACCAAAAGGGTTAATGGATTTAAACACCCCCAACTATAGCCATTTGGCCGATGACACTCTCAACTTTCACTTTGGCTCAGACCACTCCCAACTTAACATATCGATTGTCATGGCACCCCCTCGTTAAATATTCACTAACCAGGTTACTAAAATTAGCCTATGTGGCAATTTAATCTGATGTGGCATTCATACGTGTCATACATGAGCTGATGTGGATAATCCCTCATTCGTTGAAGTTTATAATCCCCCAAAACACAATATCACTTCACTCAAACCAAGATAAAAACATATCAGAAGCTCTCAAGTTCATCAATGGCGATCAAACCCTAATCGATTAAAGGTACGTTTTCTCTCAATATATTGGTATTATTCACTGATTGCACTGATGGAGGTTCTCGATGTGATGCTATGGTATGGTGGATCATTGGATTTTAGTTTTGATCAACCTCAATATATTGGAGGTGAATCTAAGTTGATACGTATGGATGTTGATCACATTGCATACTTTGAGTTGTTAGAGTATGCAATGGATACTGGGTGTTATGAAAGTAGGGATTTTTACATGTATGGATTAAATGCTGGTGCTGGTGAATTCAAGATTTTTGGGAATGATAATGATGTTATGGAGATTGCATTAAAGGCTCGAACATGGTCTGAACCATTCATGGAGGTATTTATTCAACTCTGTCCAATTACCCATGAACAATAAGTCCAATTCAGGTCCCAGCCCAGTAAACCCCAAGCCCAACCTTATTCACCACCCAGTAAACCACAAGCCCAATCCAGTTCCCAACCCATTAAACGAAAAGGCCGACCCAAAAAACTTGTAATCCAGTCCAAAAAGAAAGTAGTCCATGTCAGTAGAGTGAGTAGGGCATCTGACAAAAGTGGTAACCCTCCTGTACTTGAAGTCCTTAGAACTGGATCCACTGTCTCAAGAAAGGAGGCTGTTGCTAATAAACCAGTTGGTTTGAATAATCAGCCTAGTGTACAAGAGGCTACATGGGCATTTGATTTGGATGAGGAGTCTATTGGTCAAGAGGGTGTATCGAAAGAAACAGATGGTTTGCAAAAGAAGCCTATTGGAGAAGAGGTTTTAGTGGAAGAAAGGAGTGGTTTTGATAAGCAGTGTGCAGATGAAGATGACAGTGAAGACAGTGACTATAAAGCTGACTTAAATGGGACAGAAGAGTCAAGTTCAGATGAAGATGAAGGTTTTCTTGATGATAGTAATGAAGATGAGGTTCATGATGAAATAGCTTTCTCAGATTCAGACAGAGAAGATGCTGAATGGAGACAGTCACAAGATGCCATTAAATGGGCTAATAAGGATGAAGTTGAAGCTAAAAAGAAGTTAGTTGAACAGTGTACTAAACCTTATGAAAAAGAAGGTAAGTTGAGTAAGTCTAATGATGCAGGGTGTGCACATGTAGAGGGTTACAGTAGTTACGAGGAATCTGATGGTGATGTTGCTACTCCTGGTGAGAGTGAGGATGATGATATAAGAGGTAAGAAGTACAAAGAAACTGCTCCAAGTGTAAATGAACACACCAACTGGAGAAAGTTTACATGGAAAGTTGGAATAAGGTTTGCATCAGGGGATCGTTTTAAGGAGGCAGTGAGAAGGTATGCTGTGACTGATGTGGGTTAAAACATACATATTTTCCCCGTGTAAATTGTATAAATTTTGTATAGTTTTTATTTGTTTTTATTTACTTTTAGTATTATATTATACTAGTTTGTGTTTTGGCAGGTCACGGTGCAAATGGAGCGAAAAAGAATAATATTTAAATGACCAGCCAGTTGGGCAAAGTAGTTCGCCAGTTACCGAAGTGAAATTGCCGCTATTTTCTATAAGTGGGTCGTGACCACTATCTCTATTTTGTAAATTAAAGGGGTGCGGCTGACATAATATATATTGGATATTTACCCACTGTAACAAAAAGAAAGGATACATCATCATACATAAAGAGACGGTTGGGTTACACATAAAATAAAAGTAGCAGCCAATATGCCAATATATATTATTAATATAGAGGGGATCGATTTATTCTTTGGGGATTGCATATCTATTGACGGCTGCTATAAAGGCCACTACCTTGTTTTTATTGTTGAAGCACATGGGCCGCCAATACCTCAAGTCCAGCGACATATTTACGTAAATTATTTTATTGGGCCTTGAATTCTATTCTATGCATGATGATATTCAACCCTAAGGCAATATGTAGGATATATAGTGCTCGTGACTTGTGATTAGAGGGAGTAATTCGACGGCAGCAGAGGTTTTGAACAAAGGTGCGACAAGAGGAGAAAGAGGGTGATTGGTTCGAGGGTTCAAGCCACGATCAAGAATCGGGTCGAGTTCACAAATAGTTAGTGTTCAGTTTTAATTACTTTGTGTTTTAAGACTTACGAATATGAATTATTTGTTATTTCAGACTTGTTTATTATTGTTCTTGACTATGATTCTTGGCTAATTAGTTTATCTACCCGGGTTTGTGATGATTATTCGTGTCAATTGGTAATTTGTCAGCTTTTGGTAATTTATTGATGGATAAATCTTAAAGTAAAAGACCTCATAATAATTGGCTAGATGTGTGTGCGTGCTTTATTCTAATTTATTGTCATTCAATCGTTCCTCATGTGTCTTTGTGAATGTCTTTCATGTATAGATGCATGTTAGGTTACCTACTGTGTGTTTGTAACTAGTTTATGGTTTACTGAGCTCGTATCCCATAGGAACATTGTTTGATAATTTAGAGGAGTTTAGTGTTCTACCTATTCTTGAGACCGGGAGGAGATAGATAGTTAGGATTGTCTTTGGTGCTAGGTATTTAGGTGCAGTGAGACCGGGAGGAGATCTGTCTAAGTGGCCTAGTATTATTTGTTTTCCTAAGTCTTGCCAAGTGTTTTTAGGTTACCTCGTGCACTCTAGGGTGTATTGTGATTAGTGAGACCGAGAGGAGATCTAGTCTTTGGGTACTTTAGTATTGTTGGAGAGACCGGGAGGTGATCCAACCCATACCAGTGAGCTTTATTTGACCTTTAGGACCTTAGGAGAAGTTGATGAGACCGGGAGGAGATTCAACTTATCTTTAGTCTTAGAGTGTCATATTATTAGAACCTGGTTCCAGCATAGTTACCATTGCCGAGAGAAAACTGAGAGTCACAGATAGGATTCCAAACCTGGGTAGTACTTTCTCATCCTTGATTTCACCTTAGTATCCTTCAGCCTGCGTCTAGATAGTTTAGTTCGTCTTAGTTAATTCCTTTAGTTTAATTAGTTAAAACCCCAAAAATCCAATCTAATCAAATAAACCAGTTAAGTAATTAGTTGAGTCAGAGTTTAGTGTAGCGTCGCTAGTGTCTCGTGGGTTCGATACTCGGACTTCATTAGGCTTTACTACATACGATAGGTACACTTGCCTGTCAGTGGTCTAGCATTTAGAGAGTCTTAGTTTATAAATTTAAAACTAGGGTGTCTAGATTAGGTTAGTTTTTTATAGACCGTATTTTGCACATAAAGTTTTTGTTAATATCCCCATACTTAAACCTTTTTCGTCCCTGAAAAAGAATCTATGCATACGGAATCAGAGATGAATAAATACTCGGATCAAAAACTTATTTATATTTATTAACATCGAGACTTGTGTTAGCCGCGATTGCAAATATGCTTGTCCCTTTAAACCCAAATCCGGTCCTAAGCCCTTATCATGCAAATTTAGTTCAAATGCGGTCAATCTATCTAGGGTCTTACGCTAGAAGCTACGGTCCACTTAATCCCGCCTCAAGCTTATAGAACAAAAGGAACGATCACTGGACCAATTCCCAACCGTCTTATATCAAAACCAAGAGAATTTAAAATCAAATATTTTTTTTCTTTTTTTTCATCACTTTTTTATTCTTTTCATTATTTTTTTTTCTTTTAATGAGCGTAGACGTTGCTTTCCCTAACCCAGAGGCATTCCGGCTGTAGAGTCGCTATCCCCAACTCGGATTACTTAGGCTTCGGTACTTTTTCTTTCTTTGCAAGTTCGATTTCACACATCCTAGAGGTAATCCGGTTGTAGAGTCGCTATCCCCAACCAAGATTACATAAGCCTGCGCTACTTTCATTCAGTTTCTAGCTCATTTTTTTCTATTTTTTTTCATGATTAAAAGTTCTAACGGTTTTAACTTATAACGCCATTCCTTATACTCTTATTGGCGGTTTCAATTTCCCATTTTCCCTAGATGAAAACCCACTAGTAGACCGACAATTAAGGTAATATTAACTCAAAGGGACCTAAAACCAAACCGGGCCTATTCACATATCCCAAACTAGACACAAGCTCGACTTAATTAATCTCATATTATCATTATTTGAACCCGAACAAAAACCCATCTTTTCTATCATTTTCCGTATTAATTTTGCAAACTTCTTTATTCAAAAGACATTTTTTTTTGATTTTTTTATTTTTAAATTTTTTTTTTTGTATTTTTCAAATTTTTATGACTCAAGACTCTTCTAACTAGACACTAAACGATAGTTTCCCATCACCACACTTAAACTCTACATTGCCCTCAATGTAGGATGGAAACCGACTCAAAAGACTAAAAATAAATAATAAATAAAAAGACTAAGGGCAAATTGGAAAGGACTTAGCTGGTTATAATAACGCATAAGCTTTAGAACTCTCGTCCAATCCAGCTCGATCGTATAACATTTCATTCGCGATCGGCTTTGACTCTGACTAGTACACTTGGTAAATGCCTTGAAATTTGAAAAGCAGCTCCAAAATCACCCGAATGGAGATTGAGTATGGGTGGTACATATCCAAACCTGCATTAACAAAAACAAGCAAAACCAAAGCAGTACCGACTCTAAAAAAAAACGACTCAAACCGACTAATTTAAACTCAATATACAAAAACTACGACTCTATACAAACTCTACAAACCTCCCCACACTTGAATTTAATCAGGAGGTTTCTCCTTTATCCAACCTCGGTCTAACCCGTTTCATTTTAATTGATCATCATTATTTATTAAAAAACCAATGATGAAACTATAAAATATCTTAGGACATGCAAACGGGTCGCGCCACCAAAATTTAAATTTACCTGGACCAAACCTGATACGTGACATATAGTGAGGGTGGTGGTTGTCTCTGCACTTTAGTGTTGCCTTAAGCTTCCGTTTGCACCATCTCTGAACCCTCATAATGTGTTGATCCAAGCTTCTTCTCCGTGCCTTCTCCCGTGATTTAGTTGGTGTGTGTGGCAATCCAACTGCTAACTTCTATACGGGACAACTATCAAACATCTCAGCCACTTTCTCTTCTTCTACGTTCAGTGTACATCTGATCTCCATGGTTGGCGTCTTTACAAGTAATGTCTCTAGATATGCGAGATCACCAACCGGGTCAAATTCTTCATCGTCAAGAATTGGTAGACCAACCAACTCATCACCAAACTCATCCTCCCAAGATGGTATATGCATCCCTCTCTCATTTTCCATCTTGTCAAGTGGCTCATCCACGTCTTCCCCCTCATCATCATTCCAGAAGTCGTCATTAGTGGGTTTAGGACCGTAATACCATGGCGTGGAATACCAATTAGGTGTCACGTCCCGTTGAACCAGAGGTGGGACTGAATCGTCCGTTGTCGTCTCCAATTCTACATCTGACAATTCTGGATCACCGGGAAGCTCTTCTTTAACATGTTCTTCCTTAGCTTCTTCTTCTTTCACTCCCTCATAGCTCTCAAAGTCAATATGATCAGCACAGTAATCATCCCATGTAAATCGTATTATACTTTGATTTTTCTTCTGATTCATGTAAACCGGACAATCTTCATACCAGTACGGTCCGCCACAGTGTTGACAACTTAGATCCACATGCTGATTCATGCCTTCCCTCAACATCTGACCCAATGTCTTGATCATTCGCTGAAGAATGGTGAACATTTCGGGAAACCTCGGATCTCCTTGGTCCTGTGCTGTTGATGTTATCTGAGCGAATATTTGACATGATTCCACAAACGCCCAAACATAGGGAGGGTACTCGCTATGATAACCTACCATGAAGAGAATAGCAAAAACAGCACAACGTAGAAAAAGGAAAGAAAAAAAAAACAAACTAACTAATAGAAAATATTTACAAAAATAATGACTCGACACAGTACTACTAGACACAAACTCTAGGACTCAAACCCTAAGACTCAAATTACAAATAAGACTAATTAAACAAATAAGATCTGTCAAAGCTAATAACGCAATCGCCTAAGTGTCCCCGGCAACGACGCCAAAAACTTTATGTGCAAAATACGGTCCATAAAAAACTAACCTAATCTAGACACCCTAGTTTTAAATTTATAAACTAAGACTCTCTAAATGCTAGACCACTGACAGACAAGTGTACCTATCGTACGTAGTAAAGCCTAATGAAGTCCGAGTATCGAACCCACGAGACACTAGCGACGCTACACTAGACTCTGACTTAACTAATTACTTAACTGGTTTATTTGATTAGATTAGATTTTTGGGGTTTTAACTAATTAAACTAAAGGAATTAACTAAGACGAACTAAACTATCTAGACGCAGGCTGAAGGATACTAAGGTGAAATCAAGGATGAGAAAGTACTACCCAGGTTTGGAATCCTATCTGTGACTCTCAGTTTTCTCTCGGCAATGGTAACTATGCTGGAACCAGGTTCTAATAATATGACACTCTAAGACTAAAGATAAGTTGAATCTCCTCCCGGTCTTATCAACTTCTCCTAAGGTCCTAAAGGTCAAATAAAGCTCACTGGTATGGGTTGGATCACCTCCCGGTCTCTCCAACAATACTAAAGTACCCAAAGACTAGATCTCCTCTCGGTCTCACTAATCACAATACACCCTAGAGTGCACGAGGTAACCTAAAAACACTTGGCAAGACTTAGGAAAACAAATAATACTAGGCCACTTAGACAGATCTCCTCCCGGTCTCACTGCACCTAAATACCTAGCACCAAAGACAATCCTAACTATCTATCTCCTCCCGGTCTCAAGAATAGGTAGAACACTAAACTCCTCTAAATTATCAAACAATGTTCCTATGGGATACGAGCTCAGTAAACCATAAACTAGTTACAAACACACAGTAGGTAACCTAACATGCATCTATACATGAAAGACATTCACAAAGACACATGAGGAACGATTGAATGACAATAAATTAGAATAAAGCACGCACACACATCTAGCCAATTATTATGAGGTCTTTTACTTTAAGATTTATCCATCAATAAATTACCAAAAGCTGACAAATTACCAATTGACACGAATAATCATCACAAACCCGGGTAGATAAACTAATTAGCCAAGAATCATAGTCAAGAACAATAATAAACAAGTCTGAAATAACAAATAATTCATATTCGTAAGTCTTAAAACACAAAGTAATTAAAACTGAACACTAACTATTTGTGAACTCGACCCGATTCTTGATCGTGGCTTGAACCCTCGAACCAATCACCCTCTTTCTCCTCTTGTCGCACCTTTGTTCAAAACCTCTGCTGCCGTCGAATTACTCCCTCTAATCACAAGTCACGAGCACTATATATCCTACATATTGCCTTAGGGTTGAATATCATCATGCATAGAATAGAATTCAAGGCCCAATAAAATAATTTACGTAAATATGTCGCTGGACTTGAGGTATTGGCGGCCCATGTGCTTCAACAATAAAAACAAGGTAGTGGCCTTTATAGCAGCCGTCAATAGATATGCAATCCCCAAAGAATAAATCGATCCCCTCTATATTAATAATATATATTGGCATATTGGCTGCTACTTTTATTTTATGTGTAACCCAACCGTCTCTTTATGTATGATGATGTATCCTTTCTTTTTGTTACAGTGGGTAAATATCCAATATATATTATGTAAGCCGCACCCCTTTAATTTACAAAATAGAGATAGTGGTCACGACCCACTTATAGAAAATAGCGGCAATTTCACTTCGGTAACTGGCGAACTACTTTGCCCAACTGGCTGGTCATTTAAATATTATTCTTTTTCGCTCCATTTGCACCGGGACCTGCCAAAACACAAACTAATATAATATAATACTAAAAGTAAATAAAAACAAATAAAAACTATACAAAATTTATACAATTTACACGGGGAAAATATGTATGTTTTAACCCACATCAGTGACTAACGGCAGGAATCTGATCATTGCAAAGAGTGATAATAAGGAAGAAGGTCGTTTAGCTGTGAAGTGTGTACCAGGGTGTCCCTTCTATCTATATTGTTCACTAAATAAATCCAAAGAGTGTTACATGATTAAAAGTGTGAAGAATAAACACAACTGCCAGAGAAACATGATCAAGAATAGACAGCTAACTGCCAAGTTCTTAAGGGATGAGTTCCTTCCTTTGTTTAAGGCCAAGCCAAATTGGTCTGCTAAGGAGATTTAAGCAGCAGTTAAACAAAAGTTTAAGGTAATTATAACTAAGTGGCTAGCTTACAAGGCTAAATCAAGTGCACACAAGAAGCTTCATGGTTCAATGAGAGACCATTACAGTAAAATTGGTTCTTACCTGGAAGTTCTAAAGAAAGCAAAACCATCATTAACCATTAGGTTAGAAACTGCTCCACCATTCATTAACCTAGATCCAGAGGCCACATGTGAAACATTCTTTAGAGTGTTTATTTGTTTTGATGGAGTCAAAAAAGGTTTTTTAGCAGGATGCAGGAAGGTATTGTGCTTAGATGGGTGTTTTCTTAAAACATTCCTTGGAGGGATGTTGTTAACAGCTGTGGGAAGGGATGGTAATGACCAAATGTTTCCTTTGGCATTGGCAGCAGTTGAAGGGGAAAAGAATGAGAGTTGGGAATGGTTTATGGATGAGCTTAGGCAGTTCTTGGGAGTAAATGATGATGGTGAATCATGGACATTTATACCTGACCAGCAAAAGGTAGATCTCCCTAACCAATAATTAGCTTATTCATCACTTATCTGTGACACTGTTGTATTGGTTTTGCAGGGTCTATTGAATGCTGTTGCAATGGTATGGCCAAAGGCAGAGCATAGAAACTGTGAAAGACACATCTATGCTAACTGGCACAAGACATACAAAGATGAAGAGTTGAAGGAGCTATTTTGGAAATCAACTAGGGCCTATTGTGAAGCTGATTACTTGCAAGCCATTGAAGAGATGAGGGGCATAAACCCTGATGCAGTAGAGGCCTTACTGAAGCAAAATCCCAATTGGTTCAACAGGTGCTATTTGAACACTCACACAAAATGTGATGTTATAGTAAACAACATGGCTGAAACTTTTAATGGCTTTATCATCAATGCAAGGTCACAACACATTATACACATGTTAGAGGACATAAGGATTCAGGTCATGAGTAGGCTGGTTACTAAAAGAACAGAAATGAGTGCCAGGGATGTTATATGCCCTAAAATCTAAGAAAAGCTTGATTTTTCAAAACAGGCTGCATATAGATGTGAGGTGTATCCCTCATCATACCATGTGTTTCAAGTCAGGGATTTTGATGATGTTTCAGTTGATCTAGATAATAGAACATACACATGTAGGAAATGGGATTTGAGGGGGTATCCATGTAAACATGTTTGTGCTGTAGCTGGGTTTTTGCATAAAAATGCAGAAGAGTATGTTGATGTGTGTTACCACAAAGACACATACATGAAGGATTATGAATTCTCAATCCCTCCAATACCTAGTGAAAGGTATTGGCCCAAGATTCACCACCCTATGGATCCACCACCAATAAGATCTCAACCTGGGAGGCCTAAGAAGAATAGAAAGAGGGATCCTCAAGAGGATCCAAAGAGACCAGGGAAACCTACCAAGCATGGGGTGATAATGACTTGTGGTAATTGTGGGGGTAGAGGTCACAACAAGAGAAAATGTATTGAACGGGGAAATCAACAATCTACTGCAGGTGAATTACTTGTTTTAGGGTAGAGGTCACAATTGTAGGCTTTAACTACAATTGTAGGCTTTAACTACTTTTGTTTTGTATGTTGTAGGGTCTGCTAAAAAGAGACAGAAGGGAACAAAAAAGTCAAGCCAGAAGTCAACTCAGCAATCTGCTCCAGTACCTTCACAAGGAACAACTCAGCAATCTACTCCAGTACCTTCACAAGGAACAACTCAGCAATCTACCCAGGAGGGAAGCAAAATTTCCAGCCAGAAGTCAGCTAAAAAGTCAACTGTGAAGTCAACTGGCAAATGGAAAGGGAACATACAAGGCAGTAGTTAAAAAGTCATAGTTTGACTTTTTTGTGATAAATGGACACGTTTGACTTTTTTGTGGTCTTTATGACCTTTTTGTGCTGTTGGCTGTTTGGACAACTTTAAGTTATGTAATAACTCTCTAGGATAACTTGTGGCGATGTTATAACTCTTTAGGGTAACTTTTGGTAATGTTATAACTGCTGGTTATGTAATGGTATAAGTCTTGCTTATGGTCTTTATGCATTTTGGTTGATTGGTCATTATACTATGCAGTTTTGGTCATTACATAGTGCAGATTTGGTCATTACAGCTTGGACAACATACACAGATTTGGACATTTGCAGTTTTGACCCATATGCATTGTGCAGTTTGGACACTTGCAGTTTTGACCCATATGCATTGTGCAGACCCGTTATGCATTGTGCAGTTTGGACACTTGCAGTTTTGACCCATATGTGCAGACCCATTAGGCATTGTGCAGTTTGGACACTTGCAGTTTTGACCCATATGTGCAGACCCATTATGCAATGCAGATGTGCAGCTATATGTGCAGACCCATTAGAGGTATGTTTCTTATTATATCATGACCTTTGACATTTGTTGGTCAAAATACAGTTTGGATATGTTGACTAATCTGGTAATATCAATACATGTGCAGATATATGCAATCAAGGACTAGGATTTTGCATTAAATTTCATCAAAAGTGTACAATTATAACAAGAACACAGTTCATACTACCTAAGCATATACAACACTATGCTAATGCCAATAAGCAAGGTTAACACATATTGCTTGTTCCATTTCGACTCTGTTCCAGATATCTTTGCTTTCAACCACCTATTCTCTTCTACTAAGACCATGTTTTCATATTTCAGGTCTTCTGAACTGAACCTGCACTGGGATGCATGTTGGTTGAACATTTTGTCAACATCTTCTTTCCATAAGAAGAACTTGCAGTCTGATCTCTGCAAAAGCCAACAACACCTCAGTTAATCAATCAATTCAATTCAAGAAAAATACTTGGAGTTAAGGTGGAACATACCGGCCAATGAGAGCATCCATAGAATTGGTTCTGCAAGTGTTAAAACATAGCTTCTATAATGTGGCATGATGATGCATCATAAGTTATCAATGGGTTGATTATTAAGAGCAGGGGTTTATAATAATCGAATATGGGTGGTGGAATCGAATATGGGTGGTGGCGGGAAAGGTTTTGGAAGTTGCATGGGGTAATATTGCTTCGTAACACAAAGTATAGGGGGTAATAAGAAAGGGCATTTTAGTAATTTACCGCCAAGTCAACAGATCAGTCCACAAAGTATAGGGATTTAGGGTTAGATTTTGGTATTAACTATTAAGTTGGGCTAGTATATTTTTTGGGCTTTTAATCTTTAAAATCTATAATATATATATATATATATATCAAATATTTAATAAAAATAATTCGAGCGAAACCGAGCGAGCGGGCCTTTGCTCATGCTTGGATTGAATTTGAATCGAACCGATCCGAGCTGCTCATTTACAAACTGAGCGGGAATCGAACGAGCATTTTTCGGGCATTTTTTGAGCGATCGTCGAGCAGTTTGGACAGCCCTATGTACTACGATGGCTAGAAAAGACAGAAGCCGTTATTGTCACACCCTGACTTTTGCGGAAGCGTGATTATGTGTGACTAGCTTAATATCATTGCATTCAACCATAATAAACAACTATATGATAAAACTAAATATGTTCATCCATTGATTAAGTTTAAAACATCACAAACAACATTGTCTTAAAATCCAAACGCATACTTCAAATCCAAATTACAAACCATGCAAATTGTTTTAGAGTTCCACAAGGACTCGACAAAAGACACTAATGAAAACCAGGCCTTGAATTATGTATCTTATCCAGGATAAGACACACAATCCAAACCCTTAGACTCCGGATGACATCTTTTATTCCCAACATCACTTGAAACATCCAAACGCCTGCCAGATCCACATTTAATTCCCTAAAATACATGTAGTTTGAAAACATAAACAAAAGTTGAGCGAGTTCATGTGTTTGTATGTGTGCACGAATAAACCTTTGTAATCATTGTAAGTATGTATGTTTTGTAAACCCGGTATGAAAGCAAACAAGGAAACAGATCATTAATGGTTTGCAAGGCCATTAACATGTGTGCAACGACGTAGGAAGGCTCAAACCTAGCAGATTTTGTACCGGGCCTCCGGCTGTAAGACATAGTTACCTCATGGGCCAAACCCCGGTCCGCATGGGTGTGGGCTCGCTACACCCAAATAGATCTATCACTCATGGCCCTCGGTCCTAATACAAGGATTAATGGTCTTAAGAATGCGCCTACCCATTCACATAATCTAACAGTACATTCCTTAGCTAACCATACCAATTGTAATCGTTTGTAAACATTTTGTAACATGTACTTCACCCCCGAAGTTATAAAACAAAAACATTTAAAAGAAAAGGGGGACATGAACTCACGGTTTTGCGTTCTTCAATCCGACGTAACTCAAGCTGCTACTAGTGTACACGACTACCTACAAACGTACTACGGTCTGTTAAACGAGCGGGTCGTGCCTTGAGTTAGTATTAATCAGTGTCTTTGAGTTACATTTCATTGTGTCGTCAAAATTATTCCAAGTTATAATTATTTTTAAAACAATAAATAGTTTAACTTAAATTATATTTAATGAGTTATGAAATAATAGTTAAAATGATATATTTTAGCTTGTCATGCTTATGTACTTGTACATGTATAATTTCCCAAGGATGGGGGTATGTATATTTGTATTCTAATTCTTGTATATTTTGCCAAGTATCGATGGCGTATTCCGGTGTATTTATACGTACGAGAATACGTATTTTCTGGTAGTTATTAAGCATTCTTATACTTAATTTTTGTATTAATTTTTCCAGAATAATATTTCTATTAAAAATCCATCAATATATATTCTCAAAATATATATTTAAGAGATATCACATAGAAAAATTATTTATAATTTTTCCTTTGGCAAAAATAATTGGATTTTCATGTAAACTTAAAAAATATTATATTTTCAAGTCCAACTTAGAAAATATATATAAATCCATTTTTTATCCAAAATAATATATTTCCAGTTTATTTAAGAAAAATATATTTTCACCCCCAAAATATTGTATTTCATGTTTGTTTGAGAAAATGTATATTTTCTTCCAAAAATAATACATCTTCTAATAATTCCAAGAAAAATATATATATTTTTAGTTGCCAAAAATAATATATTTTCTTCTTGTCAAAAATATGATATATTTTGTAATAATTGTAAAAATCATTTTTTTATTTCCTTGGTGTCCAAAATACTAATTACTAAAATATATTATGAATTAATTTTCCAGAATATTTTGTAAGTTATATTACTTGTTCGGTTTCTCCAATGTTTTGGGTATAAATTGTATATTCATTTCTTGGAATTTTGGTAGTATTTTGGATTGTAATTTTTGGTATTTTGATGAGTTATATTATTTCAAGTCCTAAAATAATATAACTAATACACATAATATACAAATAATCGCACACATGTGACATCTAAATATTTATTTTCCTAAATACATATTTAGTCACTTTTATTTACAAAAACCAACCGCCAAAGTTTATAATTTTTGTAACAAAAATTATGGCAAACTTTATATGAAAATTTTTGGTTTAAAATATGCTTGTAAATATTTGTTCAAAAATATTTTTCTAAGTGTTTAATTTTTTTGAAAAAATTTGCCATAGTTTCCCCTAAAAATGGAGGTTTCCATGCTTTCAAAGCATATCATTTTCTTTTATAAATCACCACAATCAACAATAAACCAATCAACACTTACCAATTTGCCAAAATCAAGCATAAATTACTATTTTATGAACTTGAAGATTTACAAAAATTTGTAGTAACTTACTAGTGTTTAGTAAACTTAGTTACCCTTTAAAGTGTGGTTATTTATTTAAAAACCTCATTTTTGAAGAACTTAGATCTTCACAACTTGTAAATCATTTTTCTAGAAATATTTCTTCTTGGATTTTTCTTGTTAAATACATGATCCTACACTTGTTTAACCACCTAAAATATGGTTAATTTCTGTAAGAACCAAGATTAAGTAGACTTTGTATTTTTAACTTGATTTCTTGAAAAATCATTCTTGAAATCATAGATTTACAAGGCTTTATGTTTATTTTGATCATCGCTTAACAAGAAAACAACTTATACTTTCAAGTTCATGATTTATATGAGGATGATCACTTTGATCTTAACATATTCATCCTCTCATCTTGCTAGATTATGTCTTTAATCACTATTTAGCAAGATCATATGTTGATCTACATCATTAACATGAGAAATCAACAATCAACAAGCATAACAACACAAAAACATCATGATTTCTTATGTATTTAGTCTTATGTTTATGTTTCAAGTTCAAGATTCATTGTGTTCTTCATGATTAACAACTTGTATCTTCTTTTAACCACCAAAATAAGGGTAAAATAGAGTGTAGAATGATCTTACTACTAGCTCAAGGCTAGGGATGATCACTAGATGAAAATGAGGTGGATAAAAGCTTATGTGAGTGGTCCTTTAGCTTCCAAGAGTTCCTAGCTTCCTTATACACCTTCTTACACCCTTGTATATGTGTATAATGGATGAATGATGATTGTAAAATGGCGGTGAAGGGGTGTGTGGGTTCGGCCGAGACTAGAGGGAAAGGAAGAAGGAGAGTGTGATGCCCAGCGTCCCTAAACTTTAGACCCTTGGCAGAATTAGTCCCTGAACTTTTATAAATTGTCAGTTTTGGTCCCTGTAGTTATGTGATGATTGATGCTTTGATACTTTTGGTATGAATCTTATTGATATTGATGCTTAATACTATGATGCTTGATACTTTCCTCTAGATACTTGATTCTTGATACTTAATGCTATGAGACTTGACACTTAAATCTAGATGCTTGACTCTTAGTGCTTAATCTAGGCACTTGATTATTAATGCTATGAAATCTAGATTCTTTATGCTTGATTCTTAACTCTTGATACTTATTTGGTGCTTGACTCTTTAGACTCGTGAAACTTGATTCTTGGTTGAACGAGAGACTAGAGTTCTGTCACTGGTGGAATCGATGAAACTTGGAAACTTTTGATGTCTAATGATATAATCTAGTTATCCTATTACTCAATCATACACAACGCTTAATCTGGCTCGCAAAACGAATCAAAGATGGGAACGCGGAAAGGTTGGATTGGCCAGAGTGGCAATCCGATCAGATTGCCACCCGATCGGACTACAACCCGACCGGATGACCACCCGATCGGGTGACCACCCGTTCGGACTACCACCCGACCCGCTCACACCTTCTCCCTTCCCATGCTCCCACACTATAAATAGGAGTTGTCACATCAGTCCTTCACTGATGTGATAGCCCTGCTCGACTCAGACGCACAATCACCTTTCTCCCCCATTTTCTTGGCGATTTCGGTACGTTTTAGGCTAGATTCTTGTACTTTCTTACTCTACACTTCATTCTCTACGTGATTCTCGCTTGAAATCACACTTTTCACCATGAAATCTCTCAGATCTGAGTTCTTGAGGGTGATGTCATCATGGTGGTTTGTACAAACTACTATGTAATGTCATTTCCAGCAAGATTTAGCTCGGATCCAAGGTATTTCATGCGTTTTCACTCTAAATCTAAGCTAAATCTAGACTTTTTCATATAAAACTTGAGTTATCTTATCCTTTTCTTCAAAACTTTGGTGGAACCGAGTATAAGTGAACTGAAGACTTGATAAGTAGTCTAAAGTCGGCTTGAATCTGAGTTATTACCGGTGAAGACGAGCACGGAACGGATTCTGACATAGACTCGTCGGAGGCAGACGACTGATTGGACAGGGGTGATTTCCACCCGATTAGAATGCCTGTGTGCTGAAGAGTTTACCGTTGTCTCAATACGTGTCGTGCCGTCACCACTAAGCTAGAAACCTAGAAATCTTACAATATGGTAAACAAGAACAAGGGTCGCCCGATCGGGCGACAACCCGATCGAACAGTGGTCCGATCGTACAACCACCCTATCAGGTGACACTTGCCCTTTAGCCTTAACCCTTGAAACTTTTCAACACTTAGAATCTTTTTGGAAACCTTGGAAACTTTGATCGAGTGGCAACCCGATCGGACAGTCGCCCGATCGAGCAGCCACCCGATTAAGATGACCAAGGCACTTGAAACTTGGAACCTTGATTGAACGGCAACCCGATCGGACGGCAATCCGATCGGGCAGCCACCCTATCCCCATCACCTTGTGGATTTTGAAACAAGAGGTAATCCGATTGGATGGCCATCCGATCGGACAGCCACTCGTCTCTCTCACCCAGGTCACCAATCGACTGGCAATCCGATCGGATACCCGTCTGATCGGACAACCATCCGATCCAGTGACATTGTCCAACACTTTGCGTAATCTTGTTATTCTGCCCAACTCTTATCCTACTGTAATCTAATCAGGCTAATTCTAAAAGAGCTCCCTTTGATCCAATAACAGTTGCGACTGTTAAACAATCACTGTGAGTATACTCGATCCCCTTTTACTTTAAACTTTTAGGGTGTAACATGTATTCTATGAAACTTAAACTTGAATCTTTGAAACTTTAACTCTATCCTATGTGTACGTGAAACTTGTGATTCTGGATTCTTGATTCCTTGTGCTATGTGACGTTTAATCCAGAGTGTGTAGTTCCGCCTTAACAATAGTAGCGCTATAGGAGATGCTCCTCTCCCATTATTCTCGGGGGGGTATTGTTAGGAGGATTCTAGTTTTCCTTGAGTCTTGGGTAAACACTAAAGCATCGGGATACTTGGGCTATCACTGCATGGACTGCAACACTAGCACGGCTGAAACTACTTTGTTACATTTACACATGGATACGAGTTGTTTGAATCTATTATTCTATTATCAAACTTGTATACTCCCCAATACTTTTGTATTGATATTTTAATACATGTTGCAGGCTGATAGGTTGCTTTGGAATGCAAGAAAATCAAGCTAGGAGATGCCTAGAAACGTCGCCTAGTTAATTTAGATAATTGAACAAGTTGAAACAATGTTTGTTACGATGACACTTGTTATTTGTGGTTAATGGTTGTTTTAGACAATTATGATGAAATCAACTTAATGTCTATCGAAATATTTAGTGTTATGGAAATCTCATGAGCAATCTGAACGCTTAGTGCTCGCACCCCGATGTTTCCGCCATCGGTTGCGGTTTGACAGATTGGTATCAGAGCCATAACTATAGGAAATTAGGATAAGTAAGAATATTTCCCCTAGTCTATAGTTTTAGGAACTTGACTCTTATTTGTTGTTTAAGACTTATGCAATCTACCGTATCTGCTTCCTAGCAACACATGTTCCTGTTAAACTTACAGGCCTTTCCTAAGGCCAACATATTATACACTTAATACTTGAGAACACTGTGAAACAGTGTTCGTATATTTTGCACGAGGTTTGCCCACAGGATAGGAGTGGCATCCGAACCTTGATGGAAAATCTCCATATTATTCTAGTAGGTCTTATCTGCGGATGGGTACCAACGCTATTAGGGTACGATGTTGTCAAGTTAGAGGTGAAACTCAGATCTTGATAACTAGTCCCACTCCTTGATTTTCATGTCTCGCCAAAGTCTCGTAACTTCCGATCAATTGAGTACGTGAAATGACCAAAAGGACGAATATCGTAGGCCTAACATCGATGACATATTTGTCTAAGTAAGTCAAGACACGTTACCTTAATTCGAAAGGGGTTCGAACGACTTTGGTTCGTCGCTGTTCCTCTACCCGGAACAATCCTATGTTTTATAAGCCTATCTTCCTTTTATGTTATCACTATTTTATACATGTGGTTTTAAACTCGATTTTTGTTTATTTTGGTATACTTTTACACGAATCACACATTGTCCGCAATCTAAAACGTAAATACTAATCTCGGATCAAACTAAATTTAAGAAGCTTTATTCTATCATGATGGTCTATGTGGGAATCTTGATCGACTATGATACTATGTGAAACTATCTGGAGAATCTATGTGTGGTTGTGGTTGTAAGACACTAAACGTAACATGGCATAGAAATACGAGGGAAAAGTGACGTGTCTTTAACATGGTGGATACGCCGCTGGTACTTCCTATATATAAGTGTTTCCGACATTTACCAACTTTCGTACTAAGTGCCATGCGAACCTTAGTGTTTTACGGACCAGTGATGAGATGGTTGAAATCTAAACTATGAGAAACTACTTGTGTAATCTATGTGCAATCTATGTGTACTCTAGCGTAAACTATGTGTAATCTGCATATGTGTGGTTTTAAGTAACAAAATGTGAAACGTAGCCTAGCGCCGAAGACGAGGAAGAAGTGGCATGTCCGAAGCGTGGTGGATACGCCGCTGGTACTTCATATATATAAGCGTTTTTGGCATGCTACCAAACCTTCGTAACACGTGCTAAGTGAAATTCCAAGTTTTGTAGACTCGGGTTTAAGTGATTGAATCTACCTTGTTAATCTATGTGGTTGAATCTATCTGGTTAATCTATCTTTTGAGAAGTGGTGAAATCTAAAGCGGTGGTTAACGAGGCATGACACCGATGACGAGACGGACGTGGTATGATTGAAGCATGGTGGATACGCTGCTGGTACTTCCTATATATAAGTGCTTCCGTCATGTTGCCGAACTTTCGTAGCACGTGCTATGCAGGATTTCGTTGTTTGTGGATTGTTAACACGAATCTATGTGAAACTATGTGAATCTATTGGAGTCTATTGAATCTATTGAATCTATTGGAGCCTATTGGAATCTACGTGAATCTATTGGGTATCTATTGAAATCTATGTGTATCTATTTGGATTAATCTATGATGATGAGTGTGTTCCACGACACCTAACATGACACCGAGTGTGAGGTGGAAACGATGTGCCCGAAACGTGGTGGTTACGCCGCTGGTACTTCTTATATATAAGCGTTTCTGACATTGTTGCCAAACTTCGTACAACGTGCCATGCGAAGGTCGTGGGTTTGTGGTGTTGAGTCTATTGAAATCTATGTGAAACTTGAATCTTGATCTATGTGAATCTTGATGAGTTTTAGTCTATTGTGTATGAACCTATATTGTGAGGCTTCGTGAATTTAGACTTATACGATCCTCTTATTGGATCTTTAGGATGTCTTCTTGAAAGCTATCCGACACTCTCAGGAAATCCAGGGAGAAGTCTCAGAAAAAGATGATATCATTCATGGCCGACCAGATTGCCCGAGTCGTGCCAAAGATCGTCTCTGAGCTCCAAGGATCAAACACTCCTCCATCCTCTGTGGACTCAAAGGCCGAGAAGCAAAAGCCTGCTAAGTTCAACTATAAGCATTTCATCTCTTGCAACCCTAAGTCTTTCACGGGCAGTGATGGGGTGACTGCTATGCTTTCAACAGCATCGAAGTTACCTTCGTTAACAGCGAGTGCCCAGACCATCTCAAGACTAGGAGTGCGACTGGAATGCTCCAAGGTAGAGCGTTGGAGTGGTGGTCAAATGAGAGAAACATCCGTTCTGATGAAGAAGCTTATGTTATTCCATGGGTTGAGGTGCGAGAACTCGTGATGCTCGAGTTCTGCCCTCCTCATGAACAATTGAAGCTTGAAGAAGAGTTTTGGCATTTGAAGCATGTTGGTGATGATAACCTGGCTTATACTACTCGTTTTAAGCAGCTTAGTTTGATCGTTCCTCACTTGGTTTCTACCCCTAAATGAATGATAACCAAGTACATCAATGGCCTACCTCCTGCTATGCGTGATTATATTGAAGCAGCTCAACTGGAAACTATTGAAGAAGTCTATCGTTCGGCAGCAAGCTTGAACAACAACCGTGTGCGTGATAAGCAGTTTGCTACGCCTGCTCCCTCTAAGTCTGCAAATCAAGTTACCCAACAACCAAGTGGCAGCAAGAACAAGAAGCGGAAATCTCAGGGTTCTGGATGTAATGCTATTACTCCTGCTGCAAACCCTGCTGCTAAACCTGCTTCTGCTACTGCTACTGCTAACCCTGTTGTCCCAGAAGCTAAGAAGCAATACACTGGGTCTCATCCCAAGTGTGCAACTTGCAACTTTCATCACCCTACTGCTTCTGTATGTCGTTTGTGTACCAACTGTAACCGCTATGGTCACACGACTCCTTACTGTCGTCAAGCTAACCCTGCACAGCAACCTCAGCAAGCCCCAGCTCAGGCAACCCTACCTTCACCTCCAGCACCTCTGCAGAATCCTAAACCAATCAATGCTGTTCGTGCATGCTACAAGTGCGGAGATACTACTCACCTCCGTAACCAGTGCCCCCAGCTGAATCAGGACCAACAAGCAGCCGCTCGTGGTCGAGCGTTCAACCTTAACGCTAATCAGGCTCGTAATGACAATGACATCGTCAATGGTATGTTCCTAGTTAATAACCTTTATGCTTCGATTCTATTTGATACTTGTGCCGATAAAAGCTTTGTGTCTGTGGAATTTGAGTCTTTGATAAACTGTACACGCTCCAAGTTACCTGAGTCGTTCTCGGTTGAGGTCGCCAATGGTAAGTCGATCCTTGTTAATTCTATCGTTCGTGATTGCTCCCTGACTCTTAACGATGACGTGTTCTCTATTGATCTCATACCCATGCATTTGGGTAGCTTTGATGTTATTATCAGTATGGACTGGTTGCGTAAGAACCATGCCGAGATTGTGTGTCACGAGAAACTCGTTCGTCTTCCTCTTCCCTCTGGTGATACTTTGATCATCTATGGAGACCGACCTTCAAAGGGACTGAGATTGATGTCATGTATACAAGCGAGCAGAAGCTTACGTAAACAGAACCTTGCCTTATTGGCCCATGTGGTGGAACAAAAAGGCAAGGGGAAGGACATAAGCGACGTTCTAGTGGTGTGTGATTTCACTAATGTCTTTCCTGAAGATCTTCCTGGTCTTCCTCCTCCTAGATTTGTTGATTTTCGTATTGACCTCGTACCTGATGCGACTCCTGTCGCCAAGGCTCCTTACCGTCTTGCACCTTCTGAGATGCAAGAGTTATCTAGTCAACTGTAGGAATTACTCGATAAGGGTTTTATTCGTCCAAGTACCTCCCCGTGGGGTGCTCCCGTTTTATTCGTCAAGAAGAAGGATGGTTCCTTCCGTATGTGTATCGACTATCGTGAACTTAATAAGCTTACCGTGAAGAATCGTTATCTGCTCCCTCGTATCGATGACCTATTTGATCAACTACAAGGCGCATCCTGTTTCTCTAAGATTGATCTTCGATCTGGATATCATCAACTACGTGTCCTCGAAGATGATATTCCTAAAACTGCGTTTCGTACTTGATATGGGCACTACGAGTTCGTGGTCATGCCTTTTGGCTTGACCAACGCACCTGCCGTGTTCATGGACCTTATGAATCGTGTGTGTAAACCTTATTTGGATCGTTTTGTGATAGTCTTTATTGATGATATTCTAATTTATTCTAAGTCTAAATCGGATCATGCTCGTCATTTACGTCTTATGCTTGAACTTTTACGTGGTGAGCGTCCGTATGCTAAATTCTCTAAGTGTGAGTTTTGGATCGATGAAGTGCAATTTCTTGGTCATGTCGTTAGTAAGCAAGGTATTCATGTTGACCCGTCTAAAATCGAAGCGGTGAAGAATTGGAGTACGCCTAAGTCCGCGTCTGATATTCGTTCATTTCTAAGGTTGGCTGGTTATTACCGCCGATTCATCTCGGATTTTTCTAAGATCGCTGTACCTCTGACCACGTTGACCCAGAAAGAGAAACCTTTTGCTTGGGGTCCCGAACAGGAGAAGTCTTTTCAGACTCTTAAGACCCTTTTGTGTAACGCTCCTGTTCTTACTCTACCCGATGGAAATGATGATTTCATGGTATATTGTGATGCCTCGAACCGTGGATTGGGTTGTGTGCTCATGCAGCGGGACAAGGTTATTGCTTATGCCTCTCGTTAACTCAAGGTACATGAGAAAAACTATACTACTCACGATCTGGAGCTCGGTGCAGTCGTGTTTGCGTTAAAGATCTGGCGACACTACCTGTATGGTACGAAATGTGTGGTCTTCACCGACCATAAGAGCCTCCAACATATCTTTGACCAAAAGGAACTGAATATGCGACAGAGACGTTGGGTGGTACTACTTAACGACTACGACTGCGAAATTCGCTATCATCCTGGCAAAGCGAATGTAGTAGCCGACGCCCTTAGTCGTAAGACCCATTTCAAGGCTATTCATTTAGCTAGTGATCTGCATGCTTGCATTCGTGAAGCTCAGTTTTCGTCAGCTAATGAAGGAAGCTTAACTGTCGAAGTTCATGGCGCTAATGTGAATCAGCTCGAAACTAAATACGATGGTCTTCAGTACTATCTAAATCGCATCTGGGTGCCAGATCGCGATAATCTCCGTGAGCTCATTATGACTGTGTCTCACAAATCCCGTTACTCTATCCATCCAGGTGCCGACAAGATGTACCAGGATCTGCGTACAACTTATTGGTGGCCTGGCATGAAGAGGGACATTGCTGTATATGTGTCTAAGTGCCTTACTTGCTCGAAGGTAAAGGTTGAACACCAGCGTCCTTCTGGACTCTTAGAGCAACCTAAAATCCCATTCTGGAAATGGGATAGCATTGCTATGGACTTTACTACTAAACTACCCCGTACCTCTAAAGGTCACGATAGTATCTGGATGATTATTGATCAGCCCACTTTCTTCCTATTCGTGAAGATTACAGAGTGGAGAGACTTGCTCGAGTCTATACTGATGAGATTATATGCCGTCATGGCATACCTCTTGACATAATCTCGGACCGTGATGGTCGTTTTACTTCGCGTCTCTGGCGAACGTTTCAGTCCGCTATGGGTTCGCACTTGAATCTTAGCACGACCTTTCATCCTCAGATGGATGGACAGACCGAGCGTACTATTCAAACCCTAGAGGATATGCTCCGTTCTTGTGTCATCGACTTTGGTGGTAACTGCGATGTACATTTACCATTGATTGAGTTCTCGTACAACAACAGCTACCATTCCAGTATTCAGATGGCTCCTTTCGAAGCTTTGTATGGCCGCAAGTGCCGATCTCCTCTCAGCTGGCATGAGATTGGTGACAAGGAGTTTACTGGCCCTGAAATCATTCAAGAGACAATGGATAAGATTCTTCAAATTCGTGATAACTTGATTAAGGCTAGGAGCAGACAAAAGAGCTATGCTGATAATAGGCGGAAGCCTCTGGAATTTGCTGTTGGCGACCGAGTTCTTCTCAAGGTATCTCCCTGGAAGGGAGTAGTTCGTTTTGGAAAGAAGGGAAAGCTCGCTGCTCACTATGTGGGTCCTTTCGTGATACTTTAAAGGATTGGCAAGGTAGTGTACAAACTCGACTTGCCACAAGAACTAAACAACGTGCATCCAGTGTTCCACGTATCTAACCTACGTAAATGTCTAGCCGATGAGGGACTACAGGTTCCCCTCGAAGACTTACAAATAAACGAAGCTGTTTAGTTTGTGGAGAAACCGGTCAAAATCATGGATCAAATTTTCAAGTGTTTGAGGCGCAGCAAAATTCCCATTGTTAAGGTTCGATGGGAAGCAAAGCGTGGCGCCGAATTCACTTGGGAATTGAAAAGTGATATGAAGGCCAAGTATCCGCAGCTCTTCGAGCAGTCTTCTTCTAAGATTTCTGGGATGAAATCTCCTAAAAGAGGGGAGACTGTGACGCCCAGCATCCCTAAACTTTAGACTCTTGGCAGAATTAGTCCCTGAACTTTTATAAATTGTCAGTTTTAGTCCCTATAGTTATGTGATGATTGATGCTTTAATTCTTTTGGTATGAATCTTATTGATATTGATGCTTAATACTATGATGCTTGATACTTTACTCTAGATACTTGATTCTTGATACTTAATGCTATGAGACTTGACACTTAAATCTAGATGCTTGACTCTTGGTGCTTAATCTAGGCACTTGATTATTAATGCTATGAAAACTAGATTCTTTATGCTTGATTCTTGACTCTTGATACTTATTTGGCGCTTGACTCTTTAGACTCATGAAACTTGATTCTTGGTTGAACGAGAGACTAGAGTTCTGTCACTGGTGGAATCCATGAAACTTGGAAACTTTTGACGTCTAATGATATAATCTAGTTATCCTATTACTCAATCATACGCAACGCTTAATCCGGCTCGCAAAACAAATCAAAGACGGGAACGCGAAAAGGTTGGATTGGCCAGAGTGGCAATCCGATCAGATTGCCACCCGGTCGGATTGCCACACGATCGGACTACAACCCGACCGGATGACCACCCGATCGGGTGACCACCCGTTGGACTACCACCCGACCTGCGCACACCTTCTCCCTTCCCATGCTCCCACACTATAAATAGGAGCTGTCACATCAGTCCTTCACTAATGTGACAGCCCTGCTCGACTCAGACGCACAATCACCTTTCTCCCCCATTTTCTTGGGGATTTCGGTACGTTTTAGGCTAGATTCTTGTACTTTCTTACTCTACACTTCATTCTCTACGTGATTCTCGCTTGAAATCATATTTTTCACCGCGAAATCTCTCAGATCTGAGTTCTTGAGGGTGATGTCATCATGGTGGTTTGTACAAACTACTATGTAATGTCATTTCCGGCAAGATCTAGCTCGGATCTTAGGTATTTCATGCGTTTTCACACTAAATCTAAGCTAAATCTAGACTTTTTCATATAAAACTTTAGTTACCTTATCCTTTTCTTCAAAACTTTGGTGGAAATCGGGTCTAAGTGGACTGAAGACTTGATAAGTAGTCTAAAGTTGGCTTGAATCTGAGTTATTACCGGTGAAGACGAGCACGGAACGGATTCCGACATAAACTCGTCGGAGGCAGACGACTGATTGGACAGGGGTGATTTCCACCCGATCAGAATGCCTGTGTGCTGAAGAGTTTACCGTTGTCTCAATACGTGTCGTGCCGTCACCACTAAGCTAGAAACCTAGAAATCTTACAATATGGTAAACAAGAACAAGGGTCGCCCGATCGGGCGACAACCCGATCGAACAGTGGTCCGATCGTACAACCACCCTATCAGGTGACACTTGCCCTTTAGCCTTAACCCTTGAAACTTTTCAACACTTAGAATCTTTTTGGAAACCTTGGAAACTTTGATCGAGTGGCAACCCGATCGGACAGTCGCCCGATCGAGCAGCCACCCGATTAAGATGACCAAGGCACTTGAAACTTGGAACCTTGATCGAACGGCAACCTGATCGGAGAGCAATCCGATCGGGCAGCCACCCTATCCCCATCATCTTGTGGGTTTTGAAACAAGAGGTAATCCGATCTGATGGCCATCCGATCGGATAGCCACTCGTCTCTCTCACCCAGGTCACCAATCGACTGGCAATCCGATCGGATAGCCATCCGATGGGACATCCATCCGATCCAGTGACAATGTCTAACATTTTGCGTAATCTCGTTATTCTGCCCAAATCTTATCCTACTGTAATCTAATCAGGCTAATTCTAAAAGAGCTCCCTTTGATCCAATAACAATTGCGACTGTTAAACAATCACTGTTAGTATACTCGATCCCCTTTTACTTTAAACTTTTGGGGTGTAACATGTATTCTATGAAACTTAAACTTGAATCTTTGAAACTTAAACTCTATCCTATGTGTACGTGAAACTTGTGATTCTTGATTCTTGATTCTTTGTGTTACGTGACGTTTAATCCAGAGTGTGTAGTTCCGCCTTAACAATAGTAGCGCAATAGGAGATGCTCCTCTCCCATTATTCTCGGGGGGTATTTTTAGGAGGATTCTAGTTTGCCTTGAGTCTTGGGTAAAGACTAAAGCATCGGGATACTTGGGCTATCACTCCATGAACTGCAACACTAGCATGGCTGAAACTACTTTGTTACATTTACATATGGATATGAGTTGTTTTAATCTATTATTCTATTATCAAACTTGTATACTCGCCAATACTTTTGTATTTATATTTTAATACATGTTGCAGGCTGTAGGTCGCTTTGGAATGCAAAAAAATCAAGCTAGGAGATGCCTAGAAACGTCGCCTAGTTAATTTAGACAATTGAACAAGTTGAAACAATGTTTGTTACGATGACACTTGTTATTTGTGGTTAATGGTTGATTTAGACAGTTATGATGAAATCAACTTAATGTCTATCAAAATATTTAGTGTTATGGAAATCTCATGAACATTCTGAACGCTTAGTGCTCGCACCCCGATGTTTCCGCCATCAGTTGGGGTGTGACAGATTGGTATCGGAGCCATAACTATAGGGAATTAGGATAAGTAGGAATACTTGCCCTAGTCTATAGTTTTAGGAACTTGACTCTTATTTGTTGTTTAAGACTTACGCGCTCTACCGTATCTGCTTCCTAGCAACACATGTTCCTGTTAAACTTACAGGCCTTTCCTAAGGCCAACATAATATACACTTAATACTTGAGAACACTGTTAAACAGTGTTCGTATATTTTGCACGAGGTTTGCCCACAGGATAGGAGTGGCATCCGAACCTTGATGGAAAATCTCCATATTATTCTAGTAGGTCTTATCTGCGGATGGGTACCAACGCTATTAGGGTACGATGTTGTCAAGTTAGAGGTGAAACTCAGATCTTGATAACTAGTCCCACTCCTTGATTTTCATGTCTCGCCAAAGTCTCGTAACTTCCGATCAATTGAGTATGTGAAATGACCAAAAGGACGAATATCGTATGCCTAACATCGATGACGTATTAGTCTATGTAAGTCAAGACACGTTACTTCAATTAAAGGGGTACGAACCACTTTGGTTAGTCGCTGTTCCTCTACCCGGAACAATCCTATGTTTTATAAGCCTATCTTGCTTTTATGTTATCACGATTTTATACATGTGGTTTTAAAATCGATTTTCGTTTATTTTGGTATACTTTTACACGAATCACACGTTGTCCGCAATCTAAATCGTAAATACTAATCTCGGATCAAACTAAATTTAAGAAGCTTTATTCTATCATGATGGTCTATGTGGGAATCTTGATCGACTATGATACTATGTGAAACTATCTGGAGAATCTATGTGTGGTTGTGGTTGTAAGACACTAAACGTAACATGGCATAGAAATACGAGGGAAAAGTGACGTGTCTTTAACATGGTGGATACGCCGCTGGTACTTCCTATATATAAGTGTTTCCGACATTTACCAACTTTCGTACTAAGTGCCATGCGAACCTTAGTGTTTTACGGACCAGTGATGAGATGGTTGAAATCTAAACTATGAGAAACTACTTGTGTAATCTATGTGCAATCTATGTGTACTCTAGCGTAAACTATGTGTAATCTGCATATGTGTGGTTTTGAGTAACAAAATGTGAAACGTAGCCTAGCGCCGAAGACGAGGAGGAAGTGGCATGTCCGAAGCGTGGTGGATACGCCGCTGGTACTTCCTATATAGTTCAGACATTTTCCTCTGAATGGTTAAGCATTATATAGAGTCCAAATGGTTAAGACCTCTAATCTGAATTGGTCAGACATTTGTCTCTGAACGGTTAAGTATCATACAAGCTCTTAATGGTTCAGACATCTTACTGGTTTAGCACTTAATGGTTCAGACCTCTTACTGGTTCAGCACTTAACCATTCAGATGTTGTCAAACGGCCCCTAAGTGTTTAGTTAGGTTATTTAGTTATTAGGTGTTTATATAGTGTGTTATGATGTTCGGGGACCATAACTAGCTTGGTAATGTTAAAACAATGCTTCTAGTGAAAATTTGGTATTTCGGGTAGTGTCCGGTTGTTCGGTTACCAGTTCGTTAAGGTGTTAAACTATGCAGTTCAGTGAGCTTTATGTTACCTTTTGTGACAGTTTTGATTCCTGATACTTAGGAAAGTATTCTGGACTATTTAACCATATTTCTGCATGATATTAAAGTGTTTAAATGCTGAATTTTGTTGATTTCTGCAGAATTCTGCAGTTTATGTGAGTTTTTGGCACTTTCCGGCACTTAAACTATCTTTAGGAAGACAGTTTTGCGATCCTTACTTCCCTACACACTATACTAGTGTAATACTTGGTTTCTGGCTCAATCTGTGTCTCAATACAATGCCTGTCTATGTACTGAATTCCGTCAGCATATTTCTGATTTATCTGATAACTGTGCTAACTGTGTTTTGTGCATCATTTGAAACAATAAAGTTTGCATGCAATAATAATATGTCATTTGCAATATATGATGCACATGTATGTATATGGCAATAATCAGAAAGCAATTCAAGTCATTAATTGTAATTCAACACAATCATTAAGCATTAATCAATTGTCTAATAATTGTACTGTAATTCAGCACAGTCATTAAGCATTAATCTTTGTCTAATAATTGTACGGATACCTGGAATTTTGACAGTTGTCACAGTTATCAAAATAAGTAAGTACGCAGAAGAAGACAAAGTAATGTGTGCTTCCAACCTCTTCAAGGAGGAAGCATTAGGGTGGTGGATTACGGTTCTACAAGCTAAAGGAAACGCCATGGCTTATGCAAGGAGTTGGGAAGCGTTTAAGGAACTGATAGAAAGGAAATTCTGTCCTTCCTATGAAAAGGAACAAATGGATGATCAATTTTTGAACCACAGGGTGGTGGATGTTAAGTGCCGTGAATATACATCTAAATTCTTCGAGTATGCAAGAATAGTACCGACTCTGGCCTCGCCAGAACCTGTACTTATTTCTCGCTATATTTGGGGATCGATTAGCGAAATCCGCGATATAGTCAAGGCTGCTAGACCTCGGAATATCGACGACGCTGTCGAATTGGCCAATACCTTGACTGACGGATTAGTTCGTATGAGGGATGATAATAGGAAAAAGGAATTGGCTCAAAAGATTACCCAAGGTTTTCGCTCGGGTAATAACTTCAAGAAAGGAGTTGGGCAGTCTTCTGCACCACCTCTTTGCAAATTATGCAAAAGAAGGCACCCAGGAAAATGCAATAAGTACTGCAACTTCTGTAAGATACCTGGGCATAGAGAAGAAGATTGTAGGAAGAAATCTACGATCTGTTTCAATTGCGGGGAGGCAGGGCATTTCAAGCCAAATTGCCCTAAATTAGCTAAGACACCTGACAACAAAGTGAAAGCGGCCGACGAAACTAACAAGAAGAATACAAGAGCTTTTCAGCTTACAACGCAAGAGGCAGCCATGATTCCTGACATGATCGCCGGTACGTTCGTTATCCATGACGTTTATGCAAAAGTATTATTTGACTCTGGTGCAAACCAAAGTTTTATAAATACTTCATTTTGTCAAGCTCTTAAGCAACCATTAACTAAGTTAAGTCAAGCTTGCACGGTAGAAACGGTTGAAGGAAATCCTATCGATATGTGTGACGTACTTTAAGAAGGAAAGAGTTATTAGGGCATAAGTTCTCAGCAAACCTTCTACATATGAATTTAGCAGGCTTCGACGTAGTATTAGGAATGGATTAGTTAGTAGCCAACCATGCTCGAATCCTATGTGATCAGAATCTGTAGAAATTCGTGCACCAACAGGAGAGATGATTCTGATTAAAGGAGATAAGCGAAGCAAGCCAATGAAATTCATCTCAGTAATGAAAGCTGCTAGCTACGAACGAAAGCAAGGCGTAGTTGGTACGTGCGCGACTATACATATTTTTACACTGAAATTACACACGAATTGGTTTTAAATTTATAAAAGTGATTATTACTTTTACATCAAAACACACACGAAAGAGGCAAGTGTACCCCGTCATATATGTAGTAAAGTATCGGTAAGAACCAAGTATCGATCCACGGAAATGGGCGGGGAAATAATACTAGACCTTTGCCACTAAATTACCGGTAAAAACATAATTTGTTTTGGTTTTAATTAAACTAACATAAGCATAAACAAATATTTATAAAACATAGTAAATTATATATAAATAGCCTTGCTTAATACACAACCAAAGCATGTCAACTAAGTCAGTTTTGGCACTAGAAGTATTCGGTCAATTTTCCATTTCGAGACAATTAGTATCCCTTTCGGGAATCCTAACATGACAATCATTCGGAAAGTTAAAACGATAAACACACTTTAACCACCTAAAATTGTTCTTTAACGTGCGATTGATTAATGTCTACAAAAATCTCCTAAAAATAAGTTAGTCATCCGTTAGGAGTTTTCTAACCTCACTTAATCAAGGAAAGCGACACCGATAAACACAATGCAACCACCGAGACAAGCATAAACTAGATTAAATCACAACCGAGTTCATTTTACAAATCTTGCGCATAAATTCACCAAGATAGCAATTTTGGCCGAAACTACTAACTAAGCTAACAAATCATGGCAAGAATTCATAACAACACCATCTAACCCGTTAGAGTCCTTCCGTGAGGGCAAGCTTTCTTGATTAACAATAATTACATTTTATTAAACCACTAACCCGTTAGAGTATCATGGTGCCCACATTTTAACCAAGTTAAACTAGTTAACCAAATTAAAAGTTTACTAATACATGATTAAATAAGCTTCATTTTGCAACTATCTTACCTAACCAAGCACCAATCATCCAACACAATTACTTATAATCAAGAAATCAATATCAATAACAAGGTTGCAAACTAATCATCAAAGATAATCATAGAAAACACTTCCAAATTTCATTACAAACATAGATTAACATACTAATAGCTATAATCAAGCAAGGGATTGTTGTGTTTTTGCCCAAAGGCTACAATAATACATAAATATTAATCTAAATGCTTGAAACATTAACAAAATTCTGAAAAGGTTAGAAATCCAAACCATAAACAAGCACAAGATTAAGAATCCGGATAGTAAACGAGCAAAACCGGGCAATGTGCCTTGAATCCGAGTGAAAGCAGAAGCCTTCGGAGCCTCAAAATCGCCTGCAAAGCTCTCCAAAATTCCAGAGTTACTGATAGAATGGTTCTGTTCTGTTTTTATGCTTTTTCGATGTCGCACGGTCGTTCTCCGATCGCACGACCGTGCACTTTAAGCAATTATTGGTGGTGGTCCACCATACTGCGTGACGTCACAGATCGTTGACTGGTCTTCGGACGCGCACGGCCGTTCTTCAATTGGCACGGCCGTTCGTCACCAAGGTCTTGTCTGCACGCTTGGTTCTTTGGTCGTTCAGCTGCGAGGTCTTGTTTGATCGTCGGATCCGCACGTCCGTTCCGCATACGGCACGACCGTGCCATTTCGGATTGGCCTTCAGTGCGGAGTTGCACCCTCGTTCACTGCTGGTCTTCATGGATCATCGGATATGCACGGTCGTGCATAAGATCACACGACCGTTCCAGACGCCCAGGTCAGTTTTGTAACAGAAGTTGCGCAGCTTCGTCGTTTTATCCGGAAAGTCCTCGTTTTTGCTATCATCTTGTCTGGTATGCTGTTTTAGGCCTGTAAAAAAAATGTAGATAATTAAGTATCCGAATGACGGTTTTACGGCCGAAAACGCATAAAATAGGAGTAAAACGGGGGACTAAAATATGTGTAAATTAGCGAATATCAAATCTCCCCAAACTTGAACCTTGCTTGTCCTCAAGCAAGCTGAACTAAAAAGCATTAAAAGAGAGAAACAAACAAGAACGATAATTTACACACTATTTTATTTAAAACTATTATAAACGGTTAGCCAGTTTGTCGAAAGACAACATCAAAAGAATCAAACCCAACAAGCATATGCAATTATAATAGCGACAACCAAAAAGCCGTGACTTCACATTTAATTGACTCAACATGTTAATCTTCACACGACTCACAATATTCACACACACTCGGTTTTATTTATGAAACATACATAAAATGTGTATGTGCAAACACTCAATGCCACGTCAATGAAATATGCAATATAATAAGCTTGTCATAAGATCTCGTCTCCACCAACTAACATGCGAATAAGTGTAAATCAAGAGGTCTTTACGGGTTGTAACGTTAGGCTTGGGCGAAGGGTATGGAAGTAGACATATAAAGTGGCGAAAATGGTTAAAACTCGGTTTTAGCGTTTAACTAGCAACAAACAATACAACTATACATACAAATGCCTTAAAAAGGCGACTATTGCGCAATCGAGCTTATCAACGAAATTTTAACATTTAAGTATTCAAAAATTGCTCGATTTTTATCAACTTTACCCTATTTTAGGGTGTTTTACTTTCTGTATATATATATATATATATATACAATAAACTGAAACAAACGCTAGTTAAACGATTATTTTGCCCGAGTTTCAACACTAAAAAGGGGGTTAAAACATATAAAGGCTAAATTTGGCTAAGTGGGCGATAATGTGGGTAAACAAAGGTAAACGGGAAGGCTCGATATGGTTAATCCTAAAGGGTAATATAAGGTGAACGGGAAACACAACACAAAGAACAAGGTTTACACAAAGGGGTAATCTAAGTGCCTCTATCACTTTTACACAAATCCACAAGTTCATGGTCTTAACAAGCATACTAGTGATAAATTCTAAATTACACATAACATCCGGCTCACTCCTATATCTGAAATGAACAAACAAATATATAACAATAGGCTCAAATTTGCTCACGTAACGGATGGAATGGGTAAAAGTGTGAAAACTATCATGTAAGTCTTTCTTTGTTTGTCACGCTTTCCGGTTTCCTTTTTCAAAAATATTTTGCTTGTTGAGTTTTTATCAAGTCCGAAGCTTTCTAAAACACAACCAACCGGTTTATTTATTAAAATATAAACAATATATAAGTGTATATATATATATATATATATATATATATTAGAGGACAAACAAAGTTAACAAAGTTAACCCCCTCCCCACACTTGAACTTCGCATTGTCCCCATTGGGAAACCAAAATATAGAGAAAAAGGATAATAGTACTCCCCTTAAGATGATATCTGATGAAACGAGACTTCCAAAGCTATGCCTGTCATGTGCTCCGGTCCAAGATATGTCGGATCTGCAAGTATGTCACACGTACACCAAAACAGAACAATAACAGAATAACATAAAAACCATAATGTACATAAATACTACCAATCCAAACAAAGACATAACATAAAGTAAAGTGCTTTAAAAATAAAATACAATCTGAGGGTGTTTGAAATACTAAGCAAAAAGAACACCCGAAATAACAAGTACTGAAATAATAATAAAAACCACCAACGAACTACACCACCAACTCCTACTCGTCGTCACCATCATCGTCTCTCGTGAAGGATGGGCCTGCATCACCATAACCAGGTGGGTTCCACGGTGGGAACTGTGGAGGGTGCTGAAAGTAGTCGGGATATGCATGGTGCATCTCCCCGAACAAGTATGAAAATCCGGCACTCACCCCCTGGTATAAGCTCTCCTGGCTACGCCTAAGTTGATCCTGAGTGGCCCTGAGCTGATCCTGACTAGCCCGGATCTGGTCCTGGCTAGTCCTAATCTGGTCGATGTATGTACCATGCTGCTCCAGCGTAACCCGCATCTGCTGGAACTGCTGATAAAACTCAGGCCAATCCTGATGCTGGTGGTACTCATGGTGCTGCGGCTCATGTGGCGGTGTCTGGTGTGGTGGTGTGTGCGGTCCGTGCTGCTGCTCCTGCATCTCTACATCCTCTTCGTCTGCTGGAAGCGGGGGTAACGGGTCCCAGACCTCGTTATTCAGCCCCCTCAACCTATCCCCGTGATCAGTCTCAACAATTACCCCCATCGCATTCAATGACCTGATGTCGACATGAACCCCCTCGGTTATCAGAGTGAGACCCTGAAGCACCTCCTCAGTCACAACGTGTTCATTATACGCTATTTCGGTCACATACTGACCGCCATGTATCTGACTGCTAGGAGTCCTCCCTGAGCACTTGACAAAGTATTCAGCCATTCGCGCAGCAAGGTTGATAGGTGCTTGCTCTACCAATGCATATAGAAAAATCAGATCTGGTGTTGGACAGTTACCAAGACTGTCCATGCGACCGCATATAGTGTGGCTAAACACATGGTGCATCACTCGCACCAGAGGGTCTCTAAGTCGCGAGGCCTTCGACATCCTCGGGTTGTAGGGGTCCCCAACGGCATTTGCAGCCCAAAACGCATCCCGTGCTGCATCCGAAGGGAAGGTGAACTGCTCTGTAAAGACATTGGGTTCATCCATGTCTTCTCTAGTGTAAATCCCGAGCCTCCTACCCAAACGACCAACCGACCACCTATGCCATCGACCACATAATCTGAAAGCTATCCGCTCCTTGTGGCGGAATTTGGGTCGTCGAGCAGCAACCGGCTTTTCGTAGGCATACGATGCGAAGAACTCTATGGTCAGCTCCAAGTAAACGGGTCGGTTGCAACCGACTAGATTTGTAAGTGGCCGACTCATCATGTTTTCTAATCGGTCATACTGATTGAGTTCTTGCATCACCTCCCAATCCAACCATCTAGGGACTCCGAACTGCCCTCTCCGGGCCCATAATGCGTCTCGTTTTGGAATGCATAAAGCCTCACGGTCATCGTTGGGATTGAACTGAAGGAAAGGATGATTCATCTGCACAAAGAATATAGTTAGAAATCATGGAACAGGAAAAATTTCATTCGAAAACAGCAGAACGCACAATTATGAAGGTTCTGTCAAACTGATCTGGGCGATTGGCACGGGCATGCGGCCTGTCGCACGGTCGTGCATCACCGAGATCGAGCAAATGTGGCCGGCACATGTCGTAACCGCACGGCGTGCGACCAACGGCACGACCGTGCAATACCGAGCCAACATCAGAATCAGTGAACAGCCGGCAAGGCACGACCGTTCCACCAGGGAACGACCGTGCAACTTCGATTCTGTAGTTTTTCGAACCCCTGATCTAATAACAGCCTGATTTTTGCAAATTTCAACAAGTATTGGGCTAACAGGGGTCGGAATCTCGACCGGGTGTTCACGATATACATGATTCTTGCAAGGGCTAGGGTTTCGATTTGTTTATGAAGAGAACCCTAGAGAATCCTTGAAGAATCGGATGAATCTAGCCTAGAAAGCGAAGAAATTGAAAATCTACAAGAAGGAACACACCGTGCGAAGAGATAGGTGAAACCGTGCGAAGAAACCATGCGATTTAAGGCAAAAACGCTCTGGATCTGTCTGCAGCAGTTAGGGTTCGCGAATTGTGAATGGGGGCTGCAGATGAGGGTATTTATATTGGCAAATGACCAAACTGCCCTTAGCTAGTCGCACGGTCGTGCGCGGGCGCGCACGGTCGTGCGTCGCCGACATTTGGCTGACCCGGCATGCTTTTCTCGGTGATGCACTGGGGGTGCGACTCACCGTTCCTGTCAGCCCGCAAACGCATGGGCGTGCGAAAGGTGGCACGGCCGTGCCATATCTGCAGATCAGAATTTTCTGCAGTAAACAGTTTCAGCACCCTTTTCGGCCGTTTTTCGCCATTTTTACCATCCGCAAACTGTTTTAACAATATTACCACGTAGACCCTTCACTCGGCACGTATAAAAACTGTACAAACAAACGGAAACTACCTAACTAACCTAAATTACGCTAAAACTACTAAAACACAAAAAAGGACAATTTTACCCTTATAGCGCCAAAGACGCTCCTGCTACATTTTTGTCGGCGAGTCAGTAGCGTAGACTCATGCTAAATTTTTGTCGACGAGTCGATAACAAGATTCCAAGCTAAAACTAGAAAAATAAATCCTAAATGACTACACTACCCCTAAAGCGCAAAATACGCTCTTGCTGCATTTTTGGTCCTCGAGTCAGCAGCGTAGACTCTCTTCTCCCCACACTTATGATGTGTGCGGGGTTTGGAGCTCAATGACCTCCATCACCGAGTCTGTCGGCCCGGCAACGTACAACTTCAAGCGATGTCCATTTACTTTGAAAATAACGCCGTCCGCGTTCTCTATTGCAACAGTCCCATACGGAAATACCTCTTTAACCGTGTATGGGCCTGTCCAACGTGAATGAAGCTTTCCGGGAAATAAGCGCAACCGCGAGTTGTAAAGAAGAACAAGATCGCCCGCTTGGAATTCTTTGTGGTCCTTCAAGCGTTTATCGTGCAATCTTTTCGTGCGCTCCTTGTACAACACGGAGCTCTCATAAGCGCGTTGTCGCAACTCTTCTAATTCATGAATCTGGAGAAACCGGGCTTCACCTCCGGCTTTTAGGTCCAGATTTGCGGTTTTTAGAGCCCACATCGCTTTATGCTCCAACTCAACCGGTAAATGGCATGCCTTTCCGTATACAAGCCTAAAGGGAGTAGTCCCAATAGGCGTCTTGTAAGCCGTACGGAAAGCCCACAACGCTTCATCTAGCTTATCCGACCAATCCTTGCGGTTTGCACCTACCGACCGCTCAAGGATTCTTTTCAGCCCCCGGTTCGTGACTTCCACTTGCCCGCTTGTCTGTGGATGATAGGGCGTGGATAGACGGTGATGCACACCGTAACGGGACAAAGCTCTCTCGAGCTGAGTATTGCAAAAATGCGTCCCTCTGTCACTGATAAGCGCTTTTGGAGCGCCAAACCGGGCAAATAAGCTTTTCAAAAATCTCACGACCACCCTGGCATCATTGGTGGGTAAGGCTTGTGCCTCCGCCCACTTCGATACATAGTCAACTGCGACCAGGATGTACTTATTACCTCGTGAGGGGGGAAATGGTCCCATGAAGTCTATCCCCCAGATATCAAAGACTTCACAAACCTGAATCCAGTTCTGAGGCATTTCATCACGTGCCGATATATTTGTCGCCCTCTGGCAAGCATCGCACGCTCTAACCCAACTCTGCGCATCACGAAATATAGTTGGCCAATAAAACCCGGAATCCAACACCTTCTTGGCGGTAAAGTTGGCTCCATGGTGGCCTCCGGTAGGTCCCTCGTGACAATGGCGCAGAATATCGGTCGCCTCCTTCCCTGAAACACATCTCCTAATCACCTGATCAGCACCAACCCGAAACAAGTAAGGGTCATCCCAAATGTAGTGCTTGACATCCGAAAAGAATTTCCTCTTTTGCTGGTGAGTCAACCCTTTAATCAGAATCCCGCAAGCAAGGTAGTTCGCAAGGTCAGCGAACCATGGCGACTCATCGCATATCTCAACACTCATCAAAGACTCGTGTGGGAAGTTGTCATTTATGGAATCCCAACGCGCGTCCATGATGTATCCATGCTCTAACCGAGATAGATGGTCAGCCGCTACATTCAACGCACCCTTTTTATCTTGAATTTCAATATCAAACTCCTGCAGCAACAAGATCCACCTGATCAGACGCGGTTTAGCGTCCTGTTTGCTGAAGAGATATCGGATGGCAGCGTGATCAGTATATACAACGGTTTTCGAAAGCACCAAGTACGATCTAAATTTGTTAAATGCGAAAACGACCGCTAAGAGCTCTTTTTCTGTCGTGGTATAATGCTCCTGAGCGTCGTGAAGAGTTTTGCTCGCATAATAGATCGGGTGAAAGTGCTTTTCTCTCTTTTGGCCAAGAACGGCCCCTATAGCGTAATCACTCGCGTCGCACATAATCTCAAACGGTAGACTCCAGTCAGGTGCAACTAAAATAGGGGCCTCAATCAACTTTTGCTTGAGAAGGTCAAAGGCCCTCAAGCAATCATCTCCGAATATGAACGGAGCGTCTTTCTCCAACAAACGGGTCATGGGTCTGGCGATTTTGAAAAATCTTTGATGAATCGCCGATAGAACCCGGCATGACCGAGAAAGCTCCGTATCGCTCGCACAGAGGTGGGAGGCGGAAGTCGTGAAATGATATCCACTTTGGCTGGATCAACCTCCATACCAGCATGCGAAATCTTGTGTCCCAGAACTATGCCCTCCTTCACCATTAAGTGGCATTTCTCCCAGTTCAGGACCAGATTCGTCTCCTCACACCTCTTCAACATCTTTCTTAAATTTTCCAAGCAGTGATCGAAGGAATCCCCAAATACCGAAAAATCATCCATGAAAACCTCCATGGAATCCTCGATCATGTCATGGAAAATTGCAACCATGCATCTCTAGAAGGTCGCTGGTGCATTACACAACCCAAAAGGCATCCGCCGGTAGGCGAATGTGCCGAAAGGGCATGTAAACGTAGTCTTCTCCTGATCCTCAGGAGCGATAGGAATCTGAAAGTACCCAGAGAATCCGTCTAGGAAACAGTAATACAACTTCCCCGACAGACGTTCCAACATCTGGTCGATGAATGGAAGCGGGAAGTGATCCTTGCGAGTAGCATCATTGAGTTTGCGGTAGTCAATGCAAACTCGCCACCCAGTGATGGTACGGGTAGGAATTAGTTCATTCCTATCATTCGAGACTACAGTCATACCCCCTTTCTTAGGTACGACCTGCACTGGACTCACCCACACAGAGTCCGAAATAGGATAAATCATGCCGGCATCCAACAACTTAATCACCTCCTTCTTCACCACGTCCTGCATATTTGGATTTAAACGCCTTTGATGCTGTGCACATGGTTTGTACTCGTCTTCCATCAGAATCTTGTGAGTACAAAAAGAAGGATTGATGCCCTTAATATCCATGATTTTCCATGCAATGGCTCTCTTATGAAGTCTCAGAACCTCGAGAAGCTGATTTTTCTCATCCTTTTCCAATGATGCCGAAATTATGACCGGTAAGTGACGCTCCTCATCAAGAAATGCATACTCGAGATGTGGCGGGAGTTCTTTCAACTCCAAAGGCGTCGGATCTTCAACCGAAGGCTTTGCTTCCTCCTCTTTTACATGGCTAATTTCTAGAAATCTCTCCGGACTCTGGGAACCATCGTCACCAATCTGATAGACTGGCTGCTCGAAATCGTGGCCCTTCTGCGTAATGCCAATCAGGTCCCCACACGACAGACGTGTGTCCGGATCAATCTCGTCAATAGTACCTTGAAAATGAGAGCACACACATGCATCAACAATGTCGACGTAATAAAGCTTGTCATCGTGACATTGCGGATGCTGCATCGATCTTTTGATATCGAATGTCACGTGCTCATCATTCACTCGGAGTGTGATTTGGCCAGCTGCCACATCAATAATCGTCCTCGCTGTATTGAGGAAAGGACGTCCAAGTATCAAAGGTACCCTCGAATCTTCGTCCATGTCAAGGATAACAAAATCCACGGGGAAAACAAATTTATCGATTTTTACAAGCATGTTTTCCACAAATCCGCGCTGATACTTTATTGAGCGATCTGCCAACCGAATGCTCATCCTAGTGGGTGACGGCTCACCCAGATCCAGCTTTGTAAAAACCTTATACGACATAAGGTTGATACTCGCTCCCAAGTCAGCCAATGCATGGCTAACAGACATGTTTCCAATCAAACACGGGAGCGTAAAGCTACCAGGATCTCCCATTTTCGTGGGCAGACGGTTTTGCAGAACGGCGGAACAAGTTTCATTCATCACCACACATGATATATCCTCGAGCTTCTGTTTATTCGAGAGGATATCCTTTAGGAATATCGCATACTTTGGCATCTGGGCCAAGGCTTCAACAAACGGTATATTGATGTGTAGTTGCTTAAACAACTCAAGGAACTTACCGTATTGCTCTTCGTTCTTCTGTTTCTTCAGCCTGCCTGGATAAGGTACTGGAGGAGTGTAATCTTTGACCGGCTCCTGGATTTGTGCTGTACTTGCTGGGCGTAGCCTGGCTTGCACCTCGTCCGGTGTGTCAGTCGGGACCGCTTCAGTGATCGGTGCTGAGTCCGATATGACGGGTCCGGTAGTTTTTCCACTCCTGGTCTTGATCGCTTTCACATGCCCGCCCGGGTTTGGTTCTGTATTACCCGGAAGACCGCCTGGGGGTCTTTTGGACATCATCTGCGCCAGCTGACCAACCTGATTCTCGATATTCTGAATCGAGGCATTCTGACTCCTCATTTCTCCCTCGTCAGCTAGAAAACGATCTTCGCTTTGTTGGTATCGTTTTTCCGAGCTAGAGAGAAGCTGAGCCATCATATCCTCCAGCTTAGAACTAGACTGAGGGGCCTGCTGCTGGGAGCTACTCCCAGTGCCCTGATTCTGGTACGAGTACGGACGCTGCTGGTAGGGTTGGTTGTACTGCTGGTACTGCTGACCCTGCTGAGGCGCTGGAGCACGCTGAGTGAACCCCAATGGGTTCTGATTTCCTGTGTTCGCTCGCCACCCAGAATTTGGGTGATTTCTCCAACCGGGATTATAGGTGTTGCTGTACGGGTTGTTCTGCGGCCTTACCTGATTACTCACGAAATCTACTTCTTCGTGGCCCTCATATACGACTCCCTGAAAACATGCCCCAGGCTCGTGTGACACTCCGCACTGGTCACATCCCGATCCAGCATGTGCAATCATTTGGGACCTGTCGAATCTCGATGCAAGAGCCGAGATTTGTGCAGTAATGGCCGTGTAGTCGTCTACAGCATGAACTCCTGAACGAGATGATGATGATGATGCCCGACCTCTATCTCCGTCCCGACGCGAGCTGGATTTCAACGCAGCTTTTTCTATGATATCATACGCTTCAGTCGGCGTCTTAGTTCCAAGATCGCCTCCCGCGTTCACGTCTAATCGCTCCTGCGTATTATAGCTGAGCCCCTGATAGAACGTCAAAACCAGCTGTCGCTTGGAGAAGCCATGATGTGGCACATCAATCAACAAATCCTTGAATCTTTCCCAAGCCGCATGCAACGACTCGCCCTCGTCCTGGCGAAAGGAAACAATCCGGTTCCGTAGCTTGTTCGTTTTCTCAGGTGGGAAATATTTCTGCATAAACTGCTCCGCCAACTGATTCCAGGTCCTGATGGACCCGGCAGGAAGTGACATAAGCCAAGCTCTGGCTTTGTCACGTAATGAAAACGGAAACAACCTCAACCGAATCACATCCTCCGAAACACGTGTAATCCTAAATGTCGAACAAATAGCAAGAAAAGCCGCGATATGCCTCCCGGGATCCTCATGCTCACGTCCGTCAAACTGTACTGAATTCTGCACCATGTTAATAATACTAGATCTAATTTCAAAAGTAGGTGCATCTATAGTGGGCTGAAGGATACTCGGCTCCAGGCCTGCCCTTCCGGGCTGATTTGTTTCATTCAACGGTCGGTCGTCGTCCTCCATGACGACTCTCTCCTCGTCCCCTGAGCTTTCGTCTTCAGAGATAATTACCGGCTCGTCGATTGCATTTGCTATGCGTTGTGCAATGACAAGTGACCTTTCGCGCAGCCTCTTACTTCTTCTATGATTATGCGCTGGTTCGTCAGTAGGCTCAGCAATAGCGGGTGCGGGAGTTGAGGACATCAACCTGCAAACGAAAAACTGACACAATGAATAGTTTATTAATATAATAATGTTTTTTTTTGGCTGAATAGAAACAGAATATGTATAAATATGGGCTGTAAAATTTATAAAAATCCGAAAATGGGCAGAAATATTTATAAAAATTAAAGCAATGAAAATAATCGATTCGGCTAGTTTAAAAACGATTTTTAAGAGCCGAAAAATCAACGAATAAATGAATAAATAAATCCGGATTAGAACAAATAAATAGAATAAAAATTTACAAGTGTACAAAAGAATCATGAAAATGAATAAATTGAATTAAAAGCATGAAATATTAACAAATAAATCAACAAATAGATAATCACGAAAGTATACACAAATATTAACAAGTATATACACCGATAACATAATGACTCGGGTCGTTCCTAAAACTCGCCATTCCCCGGCAGCGGCGCCAAAAACTTGACGTGTGCGACTATACATATTCTTACAATGAAATTACACACGAATTGGTTTTAAATTTATAAAAGTGATTATTACTTTTACATCAAAACACACACGAAAGAGGAAAGTGTACCCCGTCATATATGTAGTAAAGTATCGGTAAGAACCAAGTATCGATCCACGGAAATGGGCGGAGAAATAATACTAGACCTTTGCCACTAAATTACCGGTAAAAACATAATTTGTTTTGGTTTTAATTAAACTAACATAAGCATAAACAAATATTTATAAAACATAGTAAATTATATATAAATAGCCTTGCTTAATACACAACCAAAGCATGTCAACTAAGTCAGTTTTGGCACTAGAAGTATTCGGTCAATTTTCCATTTCGAGACAATTAGTATCCCTTTCGGGAATCCTAACATGACAATCATTCGGAAAGTTAAAACGATAAACACACTTTAACCACCTAAAATTGTTCTTTAACGTGCGATTGATTAATGTCTACAAAAATCTCCTAAAAATAAGTTAGTCATCCGTTAGGAGTTTTCTAACCTCACTTAATCAAGGAAAGCGACACCGATAAACACAATGCAACCACCGAGACAAGCATAAACTAGATTAAATCACAACCGAGTTCATTTTACAAATCTTGCGCATAAATTCACCAAGATAGCAATTTTGGCCGAAACTACTAACTAAGCTAACAAATCATGGCAAGAATTCATAACAACACCATCTAACCCGTTAGAGTCCTTCCGTGAGGGCAAGCTTTCTTGATTAACAATAATTACATTTTATTAAACCACTAACCCGTTAGAGTATCATGGTGCCCACATTTTAACCAAGTTAAACTAGTTAACCAAATTAAAAGTTTACTAATACATGATTAAATAAGCTTCATTTTGCAACTATCTTACCTAACCAAGCACCAATCATCCAACACAATTACTTATAATCAAGAAATCAATATCAATAACAAGGTTGCAAACTAATCATCAAAGATAATCATAGAAAACACTTCCAAATTTCATTACAAACATAGATTAACATACTAATAGCTATAATCAAGCAAGGGATTGTTGTGTTTTTGCCCAAAGGCTACAATAATACATAAATATTAATCTAAATGCTTGAAACATTAACAAAATTCTGGAAAGGTTAGAAATCCAAACCATAAACAAGCACAAGATTAAGAATCCGGATAGTAAACGAGCAAAACCGGGCAATGTGGCTTGAATCCGAGTGAAAGCAGAAGCCTTCGGAGCCTCAAAATCGCCTGCAAAGCTCTCCAAAATTCCAGAGTTACTGATAGAATGGCTCTGTTCTGTTTTTATGCTTTTTCGATGTCGCACGGTCGTTCTCCGATCGCACGACCGTGCACTTTAAGCAATTATTGGTGGTGGTCCACCATACTGCGTGACGTCACAGATCGTTGACTGGTCTTCGGACGCGCACGGCCGTTCTTCAATTGGCACGGCCGTTCGTCACCGAGGTCTTGTCTGCACGCTTGGTTCTTTGGTCGTTCAGCTGCGAGGTCTTGTTTGATCGTCGGATCCGCACGTCCGTTCCGCATACGGCACGACCGTGCCATTTCGGATTGGCCTTCAGTGCGGAGTTGCACCCTCGTTCACTGCTGGTCTTCATGGATCATCGGATATGCACGGTCGTGCATAAGATCGCACGACCGTTCCAGACGCCCAGGTCAGTTTTGTAACAGAAGTTGCGCAGCTTCGTCGTTTTATCCGGAAAGTCCTCGTTTTTGCTATCATCTTGTCTGGTATGCTGTTTTAGGCCTGTAAACAAAAATGTAGATAATTAAGTATCCGAATGACGGTTTTACGGCCGAAAACGCATAAAATAGGAGTAAAACGGGGGACTAAAATATGTGTAAATTAGCGAATATCAAATCTCCCCACACTTGAACCTTGCTTGTCCTCAAGCAAGCTGAACTAAAAAGCATTAAAAGAGAGAAACAAACAAGAACGATAATTTACACACTATTTTATTTAAAACTATTATAAACGGTTAGCCAGTTTGTCGAAAGACAACATCAAAAGAATCAAACCCAACAAGCATATGCAATTATAATAGCGACAACCAAAAAGCCGTGACTTCACATTTAATTGACTCAACATGTTAATCTTCACACGACTCACAATATTCACACACACTCGGTTTTATTTATGAAACATACATAAAATGTGTATGTGCAAACACTCAATGCCACGTCAATGAAATATGCAATATAATAAGCTTGTCATAAGATCTCGTCTCCACCAACTAACATGCGAATAAGTGTAAATCAAGAGGTCTTTACGGGTTGTAACGTTAGGCTTGGGCGAAGGGTATGGAAGTAGACATATAAAGTGGCGAAAATGGTTAAAACTCGGTTTTAGCGTTTAACTAGCAACAAACAATACAACTATACATACAAATGCCTTAAAAAGGCGACTATTGCGCAATCGAGCTTATCAACGAAATTTTAACATTTAAGTATTCAAAAATTGCTCGATTTTTATCAACTTTACCCTATTTTAGGGTGTTTTATTTTCTGTATATATATATATATATATATATATATATATATATACAATAAACTGAAACAAACGCTAGTTAAACGATTATTTTGCCCGAGTTTCAACACTAAAAAGGGGGTTAAAACATATAAAGGCTAAATTTGGCTAAGTGGGCGATAATGTGGGTAAAGAAAGGTAAACGGGAAGGCTCGATATGGTTAATCCTAAAGGGTAATATAAGGTGAACGGGAAACACAACACAAAGAACAAGGTTTACACAAAGGGGTAATCTAAGTGCCTCTATCACTTTTACACAAATCCACAAGTTCATGGTCTTAACAAGCATACTAGTGATAAATTCTAAATTACACATAACATCCGGCTCACTCCTATATCCGAAATGAACAAACAAATATATAACAATAGGCTCAAATTTGCTCACGTAACGGATGGAATGGGTAAAAGTGTGAAAACTATCATGTAAGTCTTTCTTTGTTTGTCACGCTTTCCGGTTTCCTTTTTCAAAAATATTTTGCTTGTTGAGTTTTTATCAAGTCCGAAGCTTTCTAAAACACAACCAACCGGTTTATTTATTAAAATATAAACAAAATATAAGTGTATATATATATATATATATATATATATTTTAGAGGACAAACAAAGTTAACAAAGTTAACCCCCTCCCCACACTTGAACTTCGCATTGTCCCCATTGGGAAACCAAAATATAGAGAAAAAGGATAATAGTACTCCCCTTAAGATGATATCTGATGAAACGAGACTTCCAAAGCTATGCCTGTCATGTGCTCCGGTCCAAGATATGTCGGATCTGCAAGTATGTCACACGTACACCAAAACAGAACAATAACAGAATAACATAAAAACCATAATGTACATAAATACTACCAATCCAAACAAAGACATAACATAAAGTAAAGTGTTTTAAAAATAAAATACAATCCGAGGGTGTTTGAAATACTAAGCAAAAAGGACACCCGAAATAACAAGTACTGAAATAATAATAAAAACCACCAACGAACTAGACCACCAACTCCTACTCGTCGTCACCATCATCGTCTCTCGTGAAGGATGGGCCTGCATCACCATAACCAGGTGGGTTCCACGGTGGGAACTGTGGAGGGTGCTGAAAGTAGTCGGGATATGCATGGTGCATCTCCCCGAACAAGTATGAAAATCCGGCACTCACCCCCTGGTATAAGCTCTCCTGGCTACGCCTAAGTTGATCCTGAGTGGCCCTGAGCTGATCCTGACTAGCCCGGATCTGGTCCTGGCTAGTCCTAATCTGGTCGATGTATGTACCATGCTGCTCCAGCGTAACCCGCATCTGCTGGAACTGCTGATAAAACTCAGGCCAATCCTGATGCTGGTGGTACTCATGGTGTTGCGGCTCATGTGGCGGTGTCTGGTGTGGTGGTGTGTGCGGTCCGTGCTGCTGCTCCTGCATCTCTACATCCTCTTCGTCTGCTGGAAGCGGGGGTAACGGGTCCCAGACCTCGTTATTCAGCCCCCTCAACCTATCCCCGTGATCAGTCTCAACAATTACCCCCATCGCCTTCAATGACCTGATGTCGACATGAACCCCCTCGGTTATCAGAGTGAGACCCTGAAGCACCTCCTCAGTCACAACGTGTTCATTATACGCTATTTCGGTCACATACTGACCGCCATGTATCTGACTGCTAGGAGTCCTCCCTGAGCACTTGACAAAGTATTCAGCCATTCGCGCAGCAAGGTTGATAGGTGCTTGCTCTACCAATGCATATAGAAAAATCAGATCTGGTGTTGGACAGTTACCAAGACTGTCCATGCGACCGCATATAGTGTGGCTAAACACATGGTGCATCACTCGCACCAGAGGGTCTCTAAGTCGCGAGGCCTTCGACATCCTCGGGTTGTAGGGGTCCCCAACGGCATTTGCAGCCCAAAACGCATCCCGTGCTGCATCAGAAGGGAAGGTGAACTGCTCTGTAAAGACATTGGGATCATCCATGTCTTCTCTAGTGTAAATCCCGAGCCTCCTACCCAAACGACCAACCGACCACCTATGCCATCGACCACATAATCTGAAAGCTATCCGCTCCTTGTGGCGGAATTTGGGTCGTCGAGCAGCAACCGGCTTTTCGTAGGCATACGATGCGAAGAACTCTATGGTCAGCTCCAAGTAAACGGGTCGGTTGCAACTGACTAGATTTGTAAGTGGCCGACTCATCATGTTTTCTAATCGGTCATACTGATTGAGTTCTTGCATCACCTCCCAATCCAACCATCTAGGGACTCCGAACTGCCCTCTCCGGGCCCATAATGCGTCTCGTTTTGGAATGCATAAAGCCTCACGGTCATCGTTGGGATTGAACTGAAGGAAAGGATGATTCATCTGCACAAAGAATATAGTTAGAAATCATGGAACAGGAAAAATTTCATTCGAAAACAGCAGAACGCACAATTATGAAGGTTCTGTCAAACTGATCTGGGCGATTGGCACGGGCATGCGGCCTGTCGCACGGTCGTGCATCACCGAGATCGAGGAAATGTGGCCGGCACATGTCGTAACCGCACGGCGTGCGACCAACGACACGACCGTGCAATACCGAGCCAACATCAGAATCAGTGAACAGCCGGCAAGGCACGACCGTTCCACCAGGGAACGACCGTGCAACTTCGATTCTGTAGTTTTTCGAACCCCTGATCTAATAACAGCCTGATTTTTGCAAATTTCAACAAGTATTGGGCTAACAGGGGTCGGAATCTCGACCGGGTGTTCACGATATACATGATTCTTGCAAGGGCTAGGGTTTCGATTTGTTTATGAAGAGAACCCTAGAGAATCCTTGAAGAATCGGATGAATCTAGCCTAGAAAGCGAAGAAATTGAAAATCTACAAGAAGGAACACACCGTGCGAAGAGATAGGTGAAACCGTGCGAAGAAACCATGCGATTTAAGGCAAAAACGCTCTGGAACTGTCTGCAGCAGTTAGGGTTCGCGAATTGTGAATGGGGGCTGCAGATGAGGGTATTTATATTGGCAAATGACCAAACTGCCCTTAGCTAGTCGCACGGTCGTGCGCGGGCGCGCACGGTCGTGCGTCGCCGACATTTGGCTGACCCGGCATGCTTTTCTCGGTGATGCACTGGGGGTGCGACTCACCGTTCCTGTCAGCCCGCAAACGCATGGGCGTGCGAAAGGTGGCACGGCCGTGCCATATCTGCAGATCAGAATTTTCTGCAGTAAACAGTTTCAGCACCCTTTTCGGCCGTTTTTCGCCATTTTTACCATCCGCAAACTGTTTTAACAATATTACCACGTAGACCCTTCACTCGGCACGTATAAAAACTGTACAAACAAACGGAAACTACCTAACTAACCTAAATTACGCTAAAACTACTAAAACACAAAAAAGGACAATTTTACCCTTATAGCGCCAAAGACGCTCCTGCTACATTTTTGTCGGCGAGTCAGTAGCGTAGACTCATGCTAAATTTTTGTCGACGAGTCGATAACAAGATTCCAAGCTAAAACTAGAAAAATAAATCCTAAATGACTACACTACCCCTAAAGCGCAAAATACGCTCTTGCTGCATTTTTGGTCCTCGAGTCAGCAGCGTAGACTCTCTTCTCCCCACACTTATGATGTGTGCGGGGTTTGGAGCTCAATGACCTCCATCACCGAGTCTGTCGGCCCGGCAACGTACAACTTCAAGCGATGTCCATTTACTTTGAAAATAACGCCGTCCGCGTTCTCTATTGCAACAGTCCCATACGGAAATACCTCTTTAACCGTGTATGGGCCTGTCCAACGTGAATGAAGCTTTCCGGGAAATAAGCGCAACCGCGAGTTGTAAAGAAGAACAAGATCGCCCGCTTGGAATTCTTTGTGGTCCTTCAAGCGTTTATCGTGCAATCTTTTCGTGCGCTCCTTGTACAACACGGAGCTCTCATAAGCGCGTTGTCGCAACTCTTCTAATTCATGAATCTGGAGAAACCGGGCTTCACCTCCGGCTTTTAGGTCCAGATTTGCGGTTTTTAGAGCCTACATCGCTTTATGCTCCAACTCAACCGGTAAATGGCATGCCTTTCCGTATACAAGCCTAAAGGGAGTAGTCCCAATAGGCGTCTTGTAAGCCGTACGGAAAGCCCACAACGCTTCATCTAGCTTATCCGACCAATCCTTGCGGTTTGCACCTACCGACCGCTCAAGGATTCTTTTCAGCCCCCGGTTCGTGACTTCCACTTGCCCGCTTGTCTGTGGATGATAGGGCGTGGATAGACGGTGATGCACACCGTAACGGGACAAAGCTCTCTCGAGCTGAGTATTGCAAAAATGCGTCCCTCTGTCACTGATAAGCGCTTTTGGAGCGCCAAACCGGGCAAATAAGCTTTTCAAAAATCTCACGACCACCCTGGCATCATTGGTGGGTAAGGCTTGTGCCTCCGCCCACTTCGATACATAGTCAACTGCGACCAGGATGTACTTATTACCTCGTGAGGGGGGAAATGGTCCCATGAAGTCTATCCCCCAGATATCAAAGACTTCACAAACCTGAATCCAGTTCTGAGGCATTTCATCACGTGCCGATATATTTGTCGCCCTCTGGCAAGCATCGCACGCTCTAACCCAACTCTGCGCATCACGAAATATAGTTGGCCAATAAAACCCGGAATCCAACACCTTCTTGGCGGTAAAGTTGGCTCCATGGTGGCCTCCGGTAGGTCCCTCGTGACAATGGCGCAGAATATCGGTCGCCTCCTTCCCTGAAACACATCTCCTAATCACCTGATCAGCACCAACCCGAAACAAGTAAGGGTCATCCCAAATGTAGTGCTTGACATCCGAAAAGAATTTCCTCTTTTGCTGGTGAGTCAACCCTTTAATCAGAATCCCGCAAGCAAGGTAGTTCGCAAGGTCAGCGAACCATGGCGACTCATCGCATATCTCAACACTCATCAAAGACTCGTGTGGGAAGTTGTCATTTATGGAATCCCAACGCGCGTCCATGATGTATCCATGCTCTAACCGAGATAGATGGTCAGCCGCTACATTCAACGCACCCTTTTTATCTTGAATTTCAATATCAAACTCCTGCAGCAACAAGATCCACCTGATCAGACGCGGTTTAGCATCCTGTTTGCTGAAGAGATATTGGATGGCAGCGTGATCAGTATATACAACGGTTTTCGAAAGCACCAAGTACGATCTAAATTTGTTAAATGCGAAAACGACCGCTAAGAGCTCTTTTTCTATCGTGGTATAATGCTCCTGAGCGTCGTGAAGAGTTTTGCTCGCATAATAGATCGGGTGAAAGTGCTTTTCTCTCTTTTGGCCAAGAACGGCCCCTATAGCGTAATCACTCGCGTCGCACATAATCTCAAACGGTAGACTCCAGTCAGGTGCAACTAAAATAGGGGCCTCAATCAACTTTTGCTTGAGAAGGTCAAAGGCCCTCAAGCAATCATCTCCGAATATGAACGGAGCGTCTTTCTCCAACAAACGGGTCATGGGTCTGGCGATTTTGAAAAATCTTTGATGAATCGTCGATAGAACCCGGCATGACCGAGAAAGCTCCGTATCGCTCGCACAGAGGTGGGAGGCGGAAGTCGTGAAATGATATCCACTTTGGCTGGATCAACCTCCATACCAGCATGCGAAATCTTGTGTCCCAGAACTATGCCCTCCTTCACCATTAAGTGGCATTTCTCCCAGTTCAGGACCAGATTCGTCTCCTCACACCTCTTCAACATCTTTCTTAAATTTTCCAAGCAGTGATCGAAGGAATCCCCAAATACCGAAAAATCATCCATGAAAACCTCCATGGAATCCTCGATCATGTCATGGAAAATTGCAACCATGCATCTCTAGAAGGTCGCTGGTGCATTACACAACCCAAAAGGCATCCGCCGGTAGGCGAATGTGCCGAAAGGGCATGTAAACGTAGTCTTCTCCTGATCCTCAGGAGCGATAGGAATCTGAAAGTACCCAGAGAATCCGTCTAGGAAACAGTAATACAACTTCCCCGACAGACGTTCCAACATCTGGTCGATGAATGGAAGCGGGAAGTGATCCTTGCGAGTAGCATCATTGAGTTTGCGGTAGTCAATGCAAACTCGCCACCCAGTGATGGTACGGGTAGGAATTAGTTCATTCCTATCATTCGAGACTACAGTCATACCCCCTTTCTTAGGTACGACCTGCACTGGACTCACCCACACAGAGTCCGAAATAGGATAAATCATGCCGGCATCCAACAACTTAATCACCTCCTTCTTCACCACGTCCTGCATATTTGGATTTAAACGCCTTTGATGCTGTGCACATGGTTTGTACTCGTCTTCCATCAGAATCTTGTGAGTACAAAAAGAAGGATTGATGCCCTTAATATCCATGATTTTCCATGCAATGGCTCTCTTATGAAGTCTCAGAACCTCGAGAAGCTGATTTTTCTCATCCTTTTCCAATGATGCCGAAATTATGACCGGTAAGTGACGCTCCTCGTCAAGAAATGCATACTCGAGATGTGGCGGGAGTTCTTTCAACTCCAAAGGCGTCGGATCTTCAACCGAAGGCTTTGCTTCCTCCTCTTTTACATGGCTAATTTCTAGAAATCTCTCCGGACTCTGGGAACCATCGTCACCAATCTGATAGACTGGCTGCTCGAAATTGTGGCCCTTCTGCGTAATGCCAATCAGGTCCCCACACGACAGACGTGTGTCCGAATCAATCTCGTCAATAGTACCTTGAAAATGAGAGCACACACATGCATCAACAATGTCGACGTAATAAAGCTTGTCATCGTGACATTGCGGATGCTGCATCGATCTTTTGATATCGAATGTCACGTGCTCATCATTCACTCGGAGTGTGATTTGGCCAGCTGCCACATCAATAATCGTCCTCGCTGTATTGAGGAAAGGACGTCCAAGTATCAAAGGTACCCTCGAATCTTCGTCCATGTCAAGGATAACAAAATCCACGGGGAAAACAAATTTATCGATTTTTACAAGCATGTTTTCCACAAATCCGCGCTGATACTTTATTGAGCGATCTGCCAACCGAATGCTCATCCTAGTGGGTGACGGCTCACCCAGATCCAGCTTTGTAAAAACCTTATACGGCATAAGGTTGATACTCGCTCCCAAGTCAGCCAATGCATGGCTAACAGACATGTTTCCAATCAAACACGGGAGCGTAAAGCTACCAGGATCTCCCATTTTCGTGGGCAGACGGTTTTGCAGAACGGCGGAACAAGTTTCATTCATCACCACACATGATATATCCTCGAGCTTCTGTTTATTCGAGAGGATATCCTTTAGGAATATCGCATACTTTGGCATCTGGGCCAAGGCTTCAACAAACGGTATATTGATGTGTAGTTGCTTAAACAACTCAAGGAACTTACCGTATTGCTCTTCGTTCTTCTGTTTCTTCAGCCTGCCTGGATAAGGTACTGGAGGAGTGTAATCTTTGACCGGCTCCTGGATTTGTGCTGTACTTGCTGGGCGTAGCCTGGCTTGCACCTCGTCCGGTGTGTCAGTCGGGACCGCTTCAGTGATCGGTGCTGAGTCTGATATGACGGGTCCGGTAGTTTTTCCACTCCTGGTCATGATCGCATTCACATGCCCGCCCGGGTTTGGTTCTGTATTACCCGGAAGACCGCCTGGGGGTCTTTTGGACATCATCTGCGCCAGCTAACCAACCTGATTCTCGATATTCTGAATCGAGGCATTCTGACTCCTCATTTCTCCCTCGTTAGCTAGAAAACGATCTTCGCTTTGTTGGTATCATTTTTCCGAGCTAGAGAGAAGCTGAGCCATCATATCCTCCAGCTTAGAACTAGACTGAGGGGCCTGCTGCTGGGAGCTACTCCCAGTGCCCTGATTCTGGTACGAGTACGGACGCTGCTGGTAGGGTTGGTTGTACTGCTGGTACTGCTGACCCTGCTGAGGCGCTGGAGCACGCTGAGTGAACCCCAATGGGTTCTGATTTCCTGTGTTCGCTCGCCACCCAGAATTTGGGTGATTTCTCCAACCGGGATTATAGGTGTTGCTGTACGGGTTGTTCTGCGGCCTTACCTGATTACTCACGAAATCTACTTCTTCGTGGCCCTCATATACGACTCCCTGAAAACATGCCCCAGGCTCGTGTGACACTCCGCACTGGTCACATCCCGATCCAGCATGTGCAATCATTTGGGACCTGTCGAATCTCGATGCAAGAGCCGAGATTTGTGCAGTAATGGCCGTGTAGTCGTCTACAGCATGAACTCCTGAACGAGATGATGATGATGATGCCCGACCTCTATCTCCGTCCCGACGCGAGCTGGATTTCCACGCAGCTTTTTCTATGATATCATACGCTTCAGTCGGCGTCTTAGTTCCAAGATCGCCTCCCGCGTTCACGTCTAATCGCTCCTGCGTATTATAGCTGAGCCCCTGATAGAACGTCAAAACCAGCTGTCGCTTGGAGAAGCCATGATGTGGCACATCAATCAACAAATCCTTGAATCTTTCCCAAGCCGCATGCAACGACTCGCCCTCGTCCTGGCGAAAGGAAACAATCCGGTTCCGTAGCTTGTTCGTTTTCTCAGGTGGGAAATATTTCTGCATAAACTGCTCCGCCAACTGATTCCAGGTCCTGATGGACCCGGCAGGAAGTGACATAAGCCAAGCTCTGGCTTTGTCACGTAATGAAAACGGAAACAACCTCAACCGAATCACATCCTCCGAAACACGTGTAATCCTAAATGTCGAACAAATAGCAAGAAAAGCCGCGATATGCCTCCCGGGATCCTCATGCTCACGTCCGTCAAACTGTACTGAATTCTGCACCATGTTAATAATACTAGATCTAATTTCAAAAGTAGGTGCATCTATAGTGGGCTGAAGGATACTCGGCTCCAGGCCTGCCCTTCCGGGCTGATTTGTTTCATTCAACGGTCGGTCGTCGTCCTCCATGACGACTCTCTCCTCGTCCCCTGAGCTTTCGTCTTCAGAGATAATTACCGGCTCGTCGATTGCATTTGCTATGCGTTGTGCAATGACAAGTGACCTTTCGCGCAGCCTCTTACTTCTTCTATGATTATGCGCTGGTTCGTCAGTAGGCTCAGCAATAGCGGGTGCGGGAGTTGAGGACATCAACCTGCAAACGAAAAACTGACACAATGAATAGTTTATTAATATAATAATGTTTTTTTTTTGGCTGAATAGAAACAGAATATGTATAAATATGGGCTGTAAAATTTATAAAAATCCGAAAATGGGCAGAAATATTTATAAAAATTAAAGCAATGAAAATAATCGATTCGGCTAGTTTAAAAACGATTTTTAAGAGCCGAAAAATCAACGAATAAATGAATAAATAAATCCGGATTAGAACAAATAAATAGAATAAAAATTTACAAGTGTACAAAAGAATCATGAAAATGAATAAATTGAATTAAAAGCATGAAATATTAACAAATAAATCAACAAATAGATAATCACGAAAGTATACACAAATATTAACAAGTATATACACCGATAACATAATGACTCAGGTCGTTCCTAAAACTCGCCATTCCCCGGCAGCGGCGCCAAAAACTTGACGTGCGCGACTATACATATTTTTACAATGAAATTACACACGAATTGGTTTTAAATTTATAAAAGTGATTATTACTTTTACATCAAAACACACACGAAAGAGGAAAGTGTACCCCGTCATATATGTAGTAAAGTATCGGTAAGAACCAAGTATCGATCCACGGAAATGGGCGGAGAAATAATACTAGACCTTTGCCACTAAATTACCGGTAAAAACATAATTTGTTTTGGTTTTAATTAAACTAACATAAGCATAAACAAATATTTATAAAACATAGTAAATTATATATAAATAGCCTTGCTTAATACACAACCAAAGCATGTCAACTAAGTCAGTTTTGGCACTAGAAGTATTCGGTCAATTTTCCATTTCGAGACAATTAGTATCCCTTTCGGGAATCCTAACATGACAATCATTCGGAAAGTTAAAACGATAAACACACTTTAACCACCTAAAATTGTTCTTTAACGTGCGATTGATTAATGTCTACAAAAATCTCCTAAAAATAAGTTAGTCATCCGTTAGGAGTTTTCTAACCTCACTTAATCAAGGAAAGCGACACCGATAAACACAATGCAACCACCGAGACAAGCATAAACTAGATTAAATCACAACCGAGTTCATTTTACAAATCTTGCGCATAAATTCACCAAGATAGCAATTTTGGCCGAAACTACTAACTAAGCTAACAAATCATGGCAAGAATTCATAACAACACCATCTAACCCGTTAGAGTCCTTCCGTGAGGGCAAGCTTTCTTGATTAACAATAATTACATTTTATTAAACCACTAACCCATTAGAGTATCATGGTGCCCACATTTTAACCAAGTTAAACTAGTTAACCAAATTAAAAGTTTACTAATACATGATTAAATAAGCTTCATTTTGCAACTATCTTACCTAACCAAGCACCAATCATCCAACACAATTACTTATAATCAAGAAATCAATACCAATAACAAGGTTGCAAACTAATCATCAAAGATAATCATAGAAAACACTTCCAAATTTCATTACAAACATAGATTAACATACTAATAGCTATAATCAAGCAAGGGATTGTTGTGTTTTTGCCCAAAGGCTACAATAATACATAAATATTAATCTAAATGCTTGAAACATTAACAAAATTCTGGAAAGGTTAGAAATCCAAACCATAAACAAGCACAAGATTAAGAATCCGGATAGTAAACGAGCAAAACCGGGCAATGTGGCTTGAATCCGAGTGAAAGCAGAAGCCTTCGGAGCCTCAAAATCGCCTACAAAGCTCTCCAAAATTCCAGAGTTACTGATAGAATGGTTCTGTTCTGTTTTTATGCTTTTTCGATGTCGCACGGTCGTTCTCCGATCGCACGACCGTGCACTTTAAGCAATTATTGGTGGTGGTCCACCATACTGCGTGACGTCACAGATCGTTGACTGGTCTTCGGACGCGCACGGCCGTTCTTCAATTGGCACGGCCGTTCGTCACCGAGGTCTTGTCTGCACGCTTGGTTCTTTGGTCGTTCAGCTCCGAGGTCTTGTTTGATCGTCGGATCCGCACGTCCGTTCCGCATACGGCACGACCGTGCCATTTCGGATTGGCCTTCCGTGCGGAGTTGCACCCTCGTTCACTGCCGGTCTTCATGGATCATCGGATATGCACGGTCGTGCATAAGATCGCACGACCGTTCCAGACGCCCAGGTCAGTTTTGTAACAGAAGTTGCGCAGCTTCGTCGTTTTATCCAGAAAGTCCTCGTTTTTGCTATCATCTTGTCTGGTATGTTGTTTTAGGCCTGTAAACAAAAATGTAGATAATTAAGTATCCGAATGACGGTTTTACGGCCGAAAACGCATAAAATAGGAGTAAAACGGGGGACTAAAATATGTGTAAATTAGCGAATATCAGTAGTATATATGATTTTAGTTATCATTAACACTAAGGTCAAGGAACTTAAGGAAATTCCAGTAGTGTTAGTGCATATGTCAGTTGACTTCGTCTTGTATCGAGTCATGTAATAGAATAGATAGACCAGAAAGCATGAAATGCCAGAAAGCATGAAATGCCAAAAAACATGAACTGCCAGAAAGCACAAACTGCCAGAAAGCACGAAATGTCAGAAAGCATGAAAGTTCGTGGGGTCTGGCATTCCTATAAATAGATGGTCTTAGGTCTTCATTTGTAACTTTTGGATTCCGGTAGCGAAGCTCTGCCGAAGTGTCGCCAGCTCGTGTAACGTTGTCAAATCAATACAAACAACATTAATCTACTTCTAAGCTGCAATGAAGATCAAATCAATGAATTTCGCCTCTGATTTGGTCTAGAACTCTTCTGATCGACTAGTTTAGATTGAATCCCGATCCTACAAGTGGTATCAGAGCTCAGGAGGAAGAGTTCTTACCATTTCAGCTTGTTTTCATGAATAAATCTGATTTCTACTCATTTCTACTCATTCTTCTACACGTTTTCATCAAATTTACCAAGATTTCATGGATAAAATGATCTGAATTTCACATATAACACGTAAAACTGAGTTTTAAACAATCTGTGAACAAATCAGAACCAAATTCAACCTAAAACTTGATAAAAATTGACGAAATCATGAACTATTGAACTTAGATTTTTCAAACGAGGAGAATTTGATCCAAATCGCATGAAATCTTGTCAGGTCGTGTGAAAATTATGTCCAGGTCGTGTGAAACCATTCAGATCGTATGAAACATCTTCAGATCATATGAATATTCTTCAGATCGTGTGAGATTGGGTTCCAGGTCGCACGAACTGAGTTCCAAGTCGTTTGAAAGTGTTACCAGGTCGCACGATTTGACATTATTCAGGTCGCATGGTTTGAAAAATATTCAGGTAGCTTGAGTTTGTTGTTTCAGTCCTCACGAGCTACGAAACATTTCATGTAAATCATTAATTGCCATCGGTTTGCATGTGATATTCATTACAGTTGTCATCAAGGATCATGAATATATGCATGTGACTTAGTTCATCGGTTCAATTAAACTGATTTACATCAACAGTTATCTGTTTAACTATTTGAGGTCCAATCAGAAAGTGATTAATATCAAAGTTGTCAGCTAATTGCTTTTGATAATATCAGGATTGGATATGATAATAAATGAGTTGTCAACTGCATGTGTTTGTAAACCCAATGAATCTTTATTACCCATTGAAATTGTCGGCCATTTTCAAACTGCATGAAATCTAATTGGTGTATGTCATAGATTATCAACAGTTCGTGTGATCCATGATTCATTTGCATGTGATAATTGATTTTTTATCAGAGCAGATGTTATGTCAATTTGTTGTTGTCGGCCATATAATAGTTGTTTGCATGTGAGTTCATTTTGAATATCAAAGTTCATTAGTGAGGTCAAAAGGTCAATTGACAACTCGATCGAACAGCATATAACTTTTTTCGTGTAGTGCCATCAATCGAATAGCAACTCCCATTGAACTAAACCAAATCCAGGTCGTACGAGTTGTATATCAGATTGTTTGACTTTGAACCAGACCACACGAGGTGAATTGTTTCAGATCGTTTGAGTTGAATCGAAGACGGAGAAAAAATTGCTGAATCTTGTTGTCGAGTATATAATCGAAGAAGAAGAAGAATTGCAGACTGATAATGGTGGGTTAAATTGTGTGTGGTTGATTACTGATAAACGAAGGACAAGCAGACTTTTTAGTGTCAGTTTAAAGTGTTGGTGTTGGGTTATAAAAGTTTTTCAGCGGACTGTGTATTGGATCGGATACAATTTCTTTTTGGACCGAAAGTTAATATAATTTTGGAGCTGATTGGTATAGAGTGATTAAGTGGGCTTGGATCAAAACATTAGGGCCAAAAATTTTAGAGATTGAGCTGGTGTTTCATTTGAACTTAGATTGTTAAATTTTGGGCTTCTAGTTGTAGTGAGCCTCGTGGAAGTTGAAATTTGGTGGACTTTGAGCTAAAAACAATTTTTGAACTAAGTCATTTAACAAAGATATTGTGTTTTGGTATATCTTTTACATCAAAAAATGGAAAATGAATTAAAGAAAGAATTTGTATTGTTTTCAAGTTTGCCGGGTGAAACTACAAAGACTCTTATTGATTGATATTGTCATTTAGTGCGTTCAATGACTCTGTTGAATATGAATAAAGATCAAGAGGAATGGGTTGAAAAAGTAGCTGATTCTTTACCTCGAAATGAATGGGGTACATTTCTTATGATTTTGGAGAATACCGGAGAGTATTATAGATTGTCAATTGCTCAATTCATTGAAAAACTTGAAAGTCAAGATGGAGAGTCTGTCTCTTCAGAAGATAGTTCAGAAAAGACACAAGTCTTTGTTCAATCACCAATTGATAGCAGTGATGATGATGAAGAAATTAAACAAATAAACATTGGGAGAAATCATTTATCTCCTGAAAGTTTCAAATTTTATTTTGCAGATAAATTGGAGAAGCTAAAGGAGAAACGAGCAGCAAAAGAAAAGAAAGAGGTAATATGTGAGAATGTTGTTCAGGTGGAAGAGAAGTATGAACAGAGTAAAGAGGTTAAAGTTGCTGAGAAGATTGTTGAGATTGAAAAGATTGTAGAGGTCACAAAACCTTATCTGAAATGTTTGGAACCATGCAAACATTGTGAAGAAAAAGATAAGAAGATTAGTGAGCTAGACAAGATGAAAGAAAAATTGTTGTTCGATGTTAAGTACGTGAAAGAATCTTATGATGTGTTGAACAGAACAGTCAACCAGTTGGAAAAGACAAACTTAGAAAGGGAAGATGCTTTGACAATGATGAATGCAGTGATGATGTCTAAGCAGAAAGCCATTAATCTCTATATAGATGAGTGTGCAAAGTTGAAGCAAGAATTAGAGACTGAAAAGATTGAGAATGAAAGAATTAGACGATTGCTAATGAGTTATTCAAGTTCTGATTACTTGATTGATAGAATCTATCCGAAAGTAGCAGGTTTTGAAGCTTTTCAAGATAAGAAGTCGGAAAATACGGATACTGGTAAGAAACAAAGTGCAAATTATAACAAGTGTCCGCCTCCGATCTGGGAAGGTTATTCTCCCAGAAAACCAAATTCTGAACAAGTCATAAAGGCAGTCAATATGAAGTTAAAGTTTGAAACAACTGATGAGTTACCAAAAAACATTGATGTCACATTCACATCGTCTGACACTGATCATGAGTCTGAGTTAATATAGAAAGTGGTCGATCAGGTGTTGGATAAGGATGAGGAGTCAGAGTCAAAGTCTGATCTGAGAGTTCAAGTTCATCAGTGGACAGTTCGAAATATTCGGTCAAAAGGGTTTACAATAAAGAATTTCTGTTATCAAAAATTAATTTGAAAGATGAACCAATCAAAGTGGCATATACTTTGAATGATTCAGACAAATTATTTTCTGATGAGGAAATTCCAATTAAAAATGTGAAAATTGAAAATATTAGAACAATTTTTAAATTGATAAAAATAAAGTTTTCAGAAATAAAAGATAAAATAGGATTTTCAAAACCTAAATATACTTCTAGAGTCCAACAACGTTTAAACAAGAAAAAAGGTTACAGTTCTGGTTCTGGTTATCGAAAGAAACCAAACCATAACAGTAATTTCAAAAAGAAGGGGTTGGGTTTTGATGTTGAAAATAATCAAAATATTAAAGATTTTAAATCAAAAACTGTATTTGTTTCAGGTGCTTCTTCAGAGGAAGAAAAGGAAAAAGCTTTCTGGAAACAGTCTAACAAGGAGTTTCTTGCTGAAACACAAAAGTTTGAGAAGACTGTGTTTGGAACCAAAAAGGAAACAAGAACTTGTTATAGCTGCAAAAAAGTGGGTCACATCGCCTAGAACTGTCCAATGGCAACCAACATAAAACAGGAAGTTCTTTCTAAACTTAAAGAAAAAAGTGTTGATGATAATGAACCATCAACGGACAAATTCAAAGTGTTTAAAAACTCTACATTTGAAGTTGGTGAAAAAGGTTTTACAAAAGAAGAGCGAATCTTAAAAACCAAACATGGGTTGTTAAGAAACCAGATGTTAAAACTGGCGATGAATCTGATTCGTCAAAGTCAAAGGAGCCACCAGTTGAACCAAAAAGAGAAAAGTCAGTACCGCTAAAGGATGATGTCAACTTTCCACCATTGCAGGCTGCGAATTTAAAACAAAAAGTTGGAAAAGTGGAAATTTCGAATCAATTCTATTCTGAAAAGAAAGAATTCGATGTTGAAAAGGCTTTCAATGGCAAAGTGAAACATATCTTTGGAAAAATGGTCGATGGTAGGGCCAAAGGGGTAAAAGAATTTTATGAATAAAAAAGGAATGTTCAAAGTGTAACGCTCCGCGTTTCTATAACTTTCCTAACTTAGAAATCGAGCCTAGAAAATCTATTTTTTTAGAAGCTTGTCCCTTTCAAAAATTACAATCCGTTGTATCATCGAAACATCTTTATCCTTAATTTAATTGGATATAATTTGGGTTGTTTATTTATTGTTAACTTAATTAAATTTTTTATTTTACTATTTGAAAGTTATTTTTATAACAAACTAAATTAGTCTGGTTAAATTATAAAGTTAGTAACCTAACCTAGTTAGTGTGTCTTATAAAGTTAGTTCTTTTGTATCATAACATAAAGTTAGTAGGTAAAGTTTAGGGTCTATTAGTGTAAATAAACGAAAGTATAATAAAGGAATCTAACCCTAACTCTTGTTCACGCAGCCACCACTCCCTTCCCTCTCGTTCACATCAACAGCCACACCACAAACCCTGAACAAACATCCCCTATCTCCCTCACCTCTCTCTCGCTCCTACTCCAATGAAGACCACTGCCGATCGTTTATCCGGCGACTCTCCAGCGCCCCCTCCTCCTCCGACTACACACAGACACCCTCCACCTCTCACTTATCTCCCTCTCTCTCTTCAGCAGGTGGCCGACACCACTCCGGGTGGCTGCGGCGCCAGCTTCTCGGCGACAAAACAACGACAACGACATAACATCTACGATGGCGATGGCAACGCCGCCGTGAGCGGCGGTGGTTCGGTTCAGTGTGGGTTTCGACTCAAGTCGGACCTTGTTTATTTTCAGTTCCTGTTCGGCCTGAGTCTCGATTTGGGTTTTGTTTGTTCAGTTCGTATGTTGATCCTGTTGTGTTTCAAGCTTGGTTCGGGTCGGATATTGGGTTCCGGGTCAGCAACGATTTGGATGTCGGTTCAGTTTCGAGTCTCGACTCATGTCTCGGTTCAACACTGGTGCGACTAGGTTCAGTTCTGTTCGGGTCAGATTAGATGTTCGGTTATTGTCGTGGGTAGTTTCGGCTCGAGTCGCACCAGTGGGCTCAGTTCGCAACGGGAACTCTTTCCCAAACATTTCGGTATATTTCATCTCTTGAAATCAAATTATGTCCTTATTTCTTATTCCTTTTATATATGGAACGATTAGTGTGGAAGTATAACAGTGGATGTAGTTTTGTTCGAACCATGTATATGGGTGGATTGTTATGAATGTGATCCTTGTGTCATATGGTTTATTTTTGGACAACGAACACACTGACCCTTTTGCTTTATTATTGTGTGTTATACTAGGAACATCCATGATTTATCAACTGTGCACATAATAACATTTTTATTTAAAATAAATTGTTTTGTTTTCTCTTAGAATTCTTTTTACTCTATCATTAACCGGTTATAATCGAGCTATTATTTTAGACAGAAAGGTTAAGGGTACATTTTGTTCGGCTTGAATAAAAAAAAACCAGATTTGTCTTATAAAAATCAAGTTTTATAAAGGAAACTAACCTTTTATTAGTTAAAGTATATATATTAATACAATGAATTATAAATAAACATCATTTTATTAAAACAACGGCGTCTCGTCGAGACAACTTTTAACTTTCCTAGTGGTGACGGTCCTTGACCTTAACTGGATCCATCGAATCTAGAAAACTGTGATGATGCAAGTCGCACCCTACGCATAAATATCGAATATGAATAACTTTATTATTACTTTTTTTTATTATTATTTTTCCATTTTATTCAGTGCATTCCAAATTCTTGTTTTAGGATAACCCTCATTGTTCCAAGTTCCCAATTTCTTTTCGTGCGTTATCTTTTTCGATGAACCGCAACGCATCCGATGTGAGTATACTCGTATTCCCCTTTTTACTTTTACCACTTTTGGGGTGTAACATGTTTATCTATCAACAAACTTACACATGAACATTTTGCTTAAACACATGAACATTCCTATAACATGCTTGTATACGTGATGGCTTGATGCTTTAAACTTGGATTTATCTTATGTGTCGAATTTATCATTAACTTCGTACGAGCCAAACCGTGACATATGTAGCGCTATAGGATTAACGACCCGCCTCTTTATCTTCGGTAATGTCATGAGCATATTGCGTTTCCTTGGTTTGATATGTTAGACACATACCATATTTAAATGTTTATCTTGAATCACATGCTTGCTATGAGGAATGGTTTAACACTTATCTTTTACTATGTGCGTATCAAACTTGTATACTCGCCTTTGCTTTTGCATTGACTTTATTTTAACATGTTACAGGTGGATGTCGACGATGCATGGAATTTAGTAGGATGCTTAGATACACACTTAAAAAGAATTGTATTCATATTGTATTATTTTATTATTCATGTTGTTGTATTTGTTTCAAAAGCCTTGTAATTGATCCTTTAGAAATGGAATGAAATGATTATTTAAATACTTGTCACAATTATTAGCGTTATGATGTCTCGAGCAATCTTCACACTTCGCCTCATCCCGATGTTTCCGCCATTGGTTGGGGTGTGACACAAAGACCAAGTGAAATTGAACCGGTTACACCCAAGGCTGGTCAGGCTTGGGTGCCTGCATTCTTTGCTTAAAATCCTGACTTGTCGGAGCTCCCAAGTTGGTAATCGTGGAGCATGAATCGGCATCATTCTTGAAAAATGTTTTGTGAAAAAACTTACAAGTGTTAAATTTTTACAAGTGGTTAAAAAAACAATGTGATGAAACCCCATGATGTGTGAAATCAACAAAACTAATTTTCCGGAAAACCATTTTGATTAAAAGAAACTTAAGTGTTTTGAGATCATAATGGGAAAATAGTTTGTTGTCAGGGGGAGTTCTTATTGTTTAAGCCAAAAGAATGGAGAATTGAAGCAATTCACATCAGTTTGTCATTCTATTTATACAGTTTATTGCTTTCATTTTCAAATTTTCCTTGAAAATCAAAAATTGAAACATATTTTTGATTTTAGGGGGAGTAAAAAATTTAGAAATTTTGAAAATTTGAAAAATCCAAAAATATGATAAAATCTAAAAAGCCAAAAACATCGAAAAATCAAAAATGAGTTTTGTTGTGAAAAAGAGGAAATGATAGTACATCAGTGGACTATCACAACACGCTAAAGAAATGGAAAGTCAAATGTGATAAACGGTCTCACTAATGATATGCCAGTAGATTTTTACACACTTAGTAGATTGTTTTCGAGATATAAATCTAAATATAAATACTTACTTATCTCGTGGGGAACATCTTTCGGATATATGGGTAACCTCCGAAATCTTGTTTGAGAGATTGCCTATTTCTGACATACTAGGTCTTTGTGCGTGATGATATCTGGGGTATTATACCAGGACTTCTGATTTTGCGGAAGCGATAGCCTAGTCCTCGTATAATACTCTGCACAGCTTTAATCATAAAGCCCACCCTCAGCATAAAAAATGATGAAACATTGAAAAATGCTAATCATGTGCTGTTGAAGAAAAGATCCCCAAACGGGACACACCTAAAGTCGAGCCATCATCTCTTTGTCTGAACGGAAATTCTAACCTGAGCTCTCATGGCCTCGCATTACCCGTTTACAGATATCATTAGTGTACATTCACCTGTAAGACTGAATATAGAAGTCTGGGTACGGAAGTATATTCTGATGTGGGACACGCGAATAAGTTAAGTGCTTAAAACACTAATTCTCGTATCTCGAAACAATTGAACTTTGTGTGAAAATTTAAATGGATCAGTATACTGACAATCTAAGTGAATCGTTTAGAACTTAAAGTGTTTAAAGCTCAACGGTATTAGTGATTTGTCTCAAAAAACTGATATGATCCTCTTACACAAACTCACAAAAAATATGTCTGTAAATAGTTTATTTCCTGAAAATCTTAAAAAAAAAAAAACAAAAAGAATGTGTTTTAGCATAAAATTTCGAAAAATCAAAAAGATTTAATTTCATCTTATTTTCGACAACTGATGTTGGAAAGCTGATTTTCAAAATTTCAAGTGTTGAACATGATGAACGACAACAGGGTTGGGAGAGTTTGTTTGAAATGATAAATGAATTTGAAATGATTAAATGGTTCATTAATTTGAAACCAAATTTGATTGTTATGAATACAAGTGGTTAAGCAGAGATTATGAGTGTTTTTAAAATAAAAAAAAACTTATGTTTTGGGTAGAGGATGTGCAGGTAAAAAGCTTTGAAAGAGCTAGATTTTGACTCCTGAGGATTTTCCGCATAAGCGTATGCAGATTAAAGCCAGGTTTCCGATTCAAAGCTTGCAGATAGTGAATACCAGACTGCGATCCCAGCTTATCGAAAGGGGGAGTCTGAAGACGAGAGAGATTGATAAAGATGCTTACAGAGAAAGATACTTTGGAAAGAGTGAGAAGACCGATCAAGACTGAAGACTCAATACATTGAAGACTCGTCATCATCCAAGGGGGAGTTTGTTAGTGCATATGTCTGTTGACTTCGTCTTGTATCAAGTCATGTAATAGAATAGATAGACCAGAAAGCATGAAATGCCAGAAAGCATGAAATGCCAGAAAGCATGAACTGCCAGAAAGCACAAACTGCCAGAAAGCACGAAATGCCAGAAAGCATGAAAGTTCGTGGGGTCTGGCATTCCTATAAATATATGGTCTTAGGTCTTCATTTGTAACTTTTGGATTCCGGTAGCGAAGCTCTGCCGAAGTGTCGCCAGCTCGTGTAACGTTGTCAATCAATACAAACGACATTTAATCTACTTCTAAGCTACAATGAAGATCAAATCAATGAATTCCGCCTCTGATTTGGTCTAGAACTCTTCTGATCGACTCGTTTAGATCGAATCCTGATCCTACAAGTAGTGTCAGATTACCTAGATGTATTCCCAGAAGATCTACCTGGATTACCACCAGAGATCTACCTAGATTACCACCAGATAGGGAAGTAGAATTTAGAATTCATCTAGTACCAGGAACTGCTCCAATAGCTAAAGCACCCTGTCGTTTAGCACCAACAGAGATGTTAGAACTGAAAAAGCAATTAGATGAATTGTTAGGAAAAGGATTCATACAACCCAGTTCATCCCCTTGGGGAGCACCTGTGTTGTTCGTGAAAAAGAAAGACGGGTCAATGCGAATGTGTATCGATTATAGAGAATTGAATAAGGTTACCACTAAGAATCGATACCTATTACCTAGAATTGATGATCTTTTTGATCAACTTCAGGGAGCTAGGTATTTCTTTAAGATTGATTTGCGCTCTGGATACCATCAACTGAAAGTACAGGAAGAGGACATTCCTAAGACTGCTTTCAGAACTAGGTATGGTCACTACGAGTTTACAGTCATGCCATTTGGATTAACGAATGCTCCTGCAGCATTTATGGACATGATGAATCGGATATGTAAACCGTATTTGGATAAATTTGTAATTGTCTTTATTGATGATATACTTATTTATTCCAAAATCAAGGATGAACACTATGAACACTTGCATGCACTCTTAACCCTGTTAATACAAGAAAAGCTTTATGCTAAATTTTCTAAGTGTGAATTTTGGTTACAAGAAGTGCAATTTCTAGGTCACATGGTCAATCATGAAGGAATTCACGTCGACCCTTCAAAGATAGAAGCTATCACAAACTGGAAAGTCCCTAAAACAGCTACAGAAGTCAGAAGTTTTCTAGGATTAGCTGGATACTATAGACGTTTTATCCAAGACTTCTCTAAGATAGCTGTCCAATTAACTAAGTTAACATGTAAAACCGTTAAGCTTGAATGGGGACCTAAGTAGGAAGAAGCTTTCAAAATTTTAAAGCAAAGATTAACAAATGCACCAATTCTTGCTTTACCAAAAGGAACAGAAGATTTTGTAGTATATTGTGATGCTTCTAAGTTAGGATTAGGATGCGTGTTAATGCAACATAAGAAAGTGATCGCTTACGCATCAAGGCAATTGAAAAAACATGAGGAAAATTACACAACTCATGACCTAGAATTAGGAGCGATAATTTTTGCCTATAGGATTTGGAGCCATTATTTGTATGGTAGTAAGTTTACCGTCTTACGTGATTACGACTGTGATCTTCAATATCACGAGGGAAAAGCAAATGTAGTAGCAGATGCCTTGAGTCGAAAGTATCAAAAGAAGCAAAGACGAGTTCGTGCTCTTAGGTTAAATCTGCAGTTAGATTTAATGGAACAACTATTCAAGAAACAGCAATCAAGGATGATACTGAAGGAATGAAAGGAAGGATAAATGAATTAGAACAAGGAACTGATGGAATTTGGAGATTCCATAAGAAAAGAATTTGGGTACCTAGACAGGGAAATCTACGAGATAAAATATTAGAGGAAACCCATAGATCTAGGTATACGATGCATCCTGGTAACAACAAGATGTATCAATACTTGAGGAATAATTTTTGGTGGATAGGAATGAAAAAGGATATAGCTATTTACGTTTCTAAGTATTTAACTTGTTTACAAGTTAAAGAAGAACACTTGAAACCTTCAGGGTTACTTCAACAGTTAGAAAGGCCTGTATGGAAATGGGAGTTAATAACAATGGATTTTGCTACTAAGTTACCCAAAACCAGAAAAGGTAACGATGCAATCTGGGTGATTGTAGATCGATTGACAAAATGAGCTCATTTCCTACCCATGAAGTAAACCTTTAGCATGGATCGACTAGCTAAATTATATGTGGATAAGGTAGTATCATTACATGGAGTTCCACTCTCCATTGTGTCTGATAGAGATAGTCATTTCACTTCACATTTTTGGAAAAGTTTCCAACAAGCATTGGGGATACGATTCAATTTAAGTACAACATACCATCCCCAGACAGATGGACAAAGTGAAAGGACAATCCAAACCTTAGAAGACATGTTGAGAGCATGTGTTATAGATTTCGGTGGAAATTGGGATGACCATTTACCATTAATAGAATTCTCCTATAACAATAGTTATCATACAAGCATTGATGCTGCTCCATTTGAAGCACTTTATGAACGAAAGTGCCAAACTCCAGTATGTTGGGCAGAAATAGGAGAAAGTCAGTTGTCAGGTCCCGAGATTGTGTAGGAAACCACCGATAAGACAACTCAAATCAAACAAAGGTTAAAAATGGCTCGAGATTGCCAAAAGAGTTATGCCGGCCATAGACGTAAGCCATTAGAATTTCAAGTCGGAGATAATGTGCTATTAAAAGTTTCTCCTTGGAAAGGAGTAGTTCGATTCGGTAAGAAAGGAAAGTTAAGCCCAAGATATGTCGGACCTTTTAAAGTTATCCAACGGATAGGACCAGTTGCTTATCAGTTGCAACTACCAGAGGAATTAGCCGGGGTACATGATGTATTTCATGTATGTAATCTTAAGAAATGTTTATCTGATGAATCACTGGTAGTACCTCTTCAGAACATAGAGGTAAATGAAAAGTTAATGTTTGTTAAAAACCTCTACAAATAGAAGACAGAAAGGTCAAGAATCTCAAACACAAAAGATTAATTCTGGTCAAAATAAAATGGGATTCAAAGAGGGGACTTTAATATACGTGGGAACTAGAATCTGAAATGAAAAGAAAATATCCTTACCTATTCAAGTAAATCTCGAGGACGAGATTTTAAACAAGGTGGGGAGAATATAACAACCTCACAAATTCCGGTTACCCATTCCTAAAATGCACACTAAGGAACCCTAATTGGAACCCCCAAGTAGTACGGTGCGACTGGAAATTTGAAAAATGGACAAAACTAGCAACAGGGCCCCCCTAAAACTCAAGGGGGGGGGGATCCCCTAAATGATCTGTACTTTGTGAAACTGGTTTAGAACACGTATTTTTTGAAGTTTGAAAACTTTCAAGACTATAATCAACACCAGACTACCCTAGCTTAGACGGGTGGCTGTCGCGCCACGCGCCAGGTGCAGAGGGAGCCGGCGCGACGCGCGGGAGGGACCAAAATCTAGCTATAAATTCCAGGGGTTGTCACATGAATAGTTTGCTTATTTTGACGATAATATTCATTTTGTACGTTGATACTTGCTCTGTTTCTTTCAAATTTCCAATCGAAACCTCGAAACTCTGTAGCGAAACCAGGGTAATAGCTCGATCACTGCTATGGTACTATATCCGATCGATTAAAACCGATCTGATGGATGTTTAAGTGCTGCCGATTTTCGGCTATACTTTGTCATTCGTCAAGAGGGTTTCGATCTCGTGATTTTCGTAAATGTTGTATTAAGTTACTAACCCAATTTCGTTTGCATTGTATATTTAATTAGGTTTATCAGCTTAACCAGTGAGCAAGCTTTGACAGTCTAAATCTGCAATGTGAGTCATTCTGTTTTTATCAAATTGTTTTGCAAAACCCTAAATGTTTTCCAGTTATACTTACAATGATTAAGTTTTTGTAATCTTAAATTACTGCCAGTACGTGGGGTTTTGTATACAATTATTGACAAGCGTCACTTTTGGGTGAATGGACCTAAATAGTGATATGACCATAGTCACAGGTCTTGCCGAGTGACAACTTGGTCAGATAATTATAAGATATAAACAAATGTGAAAACTCTTAATACTGTATGTTATAACAATGTGTCTTTTGTATAAATTGAATGCACTCGCCAATATTTTTCTCTGATCAAATATTTAAAAAAACATGTTTCACGTGATTTACTGTGAAGAAAGGAAAAGTGCCGCGTAGCACTCCAACTTAAATAAAATTGCTTAGTAAATTAGAAATAAAACATGTTTTTTTTTTGTAATCAAAGGATTTCCCCAGTAAAATTCCTTTTCTGTAAATAAGGAGTTTACCCCGCAGTTATGAAATAAAATAATTCGGCGTTTTTAAAACTCTGATATTATTTTCCTGACAATCGGTTCTGATGAGATTTCCGCTGCAAATTAATAAACACCGGTACCACGATTTTCTGTCTAGCGGCTTTCGGACCGGGTAAAACGGGTCGGGGGCTGTGACAAAAATATTAAGACTGAAAGGATGTTAGGTAAGCAAAAATTACTGCCCAAAGGGGCAGATGAAATCCTACGATTTGGTCAGAGAATTCGGATTCCAAAATTTGGAAATATTCAAAGCAAAGTATTGGATGAAGCCCACAAATCCAAATATACAATGCACCCTAGGGCAGACAAAATGTACAAGAACATTCAAGATCAGTACTGGTGGCCTAGTATGAAAAGATCCAGAGCCCAGTATGTTGAGAAATGCCTGGCATGTTTACAGGTTAAGATTGAACATCAAAAACCTGCAGGTCAACTACAACAACTGGAGTTGCCAGTATGGAAATGGGATAGAGTGACAATGGATTTTGTCACGAAACTCCCAAGAACCCGAAAGGGGTATAATGCAATATGGGTCGTGGTTAACAGAGTAACCAAGTCAGCACATTTTCTACCCATAAGCGAGAACTATCCAATAGAAAAGTTGGCTAAGATATATATGGATGAAATCGTAAGTAACTACGGAATGCCTTTATCCATTATCTCATATAGAGATGGCCGATTCACATTCAGGTTCTGGACAAGTTTCCAGAAGGAACTTGGAACCAGAATCAGTCTAAGCACGACTTATCATCCTCAGATTGATGGCCAGAGCGAATGAACAACTCAGACTTTAGAAGATATGTTGCACGCTTGCATGATTGATTTTGGAGGTAGCTGGAATGATCATTTGCCTTTGATCGAATTTTCATAGAACAACAACTACCACTCTAGCATTAAACTGCACCATTCGAAGCCTTATATGGAAGGAAATGTAGAATTCCCATCCGTTGGATAGAGGTAGGAGATGATCAGTTAACCAAAACTAAGATTATTCTTGAAACCACCGATAAGATCCAACAAATACGTACACGATTAAAGGCTGCCCAAGATAGGCAGAAAAGTTATGCCGGCAAAAGAAGGAGACCTCTAGAGTTCCAAATTGGAGATTATGTAATGTTAAAGGTTTCACCATGGAAGATAGTGATGCGATTTGGAAAACGTGGAAAGTTATGTCTCAGGTACATTGGACCGTTCAAAATCATTGCAAGGGTTGTCCCAGTTGCATACAAGCTAGAATTACCCGAAGCATTAAAAGATATCCATGATACTTTTCATATATGTTGGACCGTTGTATGACCCTAAATAGTCAGTTAAGGCAGTTCATCTTTGTGTACAAAGGCAGAATCGGTGTAAACAAAGTAACAACAGCTTTTCCTCTTAATTTCTTCTTATATTACTGAAATCCAAGCTTTTACAATGTATTCTGACAAAAATCCGGCAGCACCTCAGCTTAGATTTCGCTCCAACCGATACCGAATGAGATCACACATCAAGGTATTTATAGGTTGGCTGATTTCGCTCCAAACAGTCAGGAGCGAAACCCCATGTGTAATCTCGGGCGAAATCACAAACTAACCCATAGGAGCGAAATTACAAGTATCTGATTTAGCTTCAAATGCCTCACATGTCATTTTGAGCGAAATTAACATCTTAAATCCTAATTTCTGTTTTTCGACTCCGTACAACCTATCTAGACCTAAGACTCGATAAAGACATAGTTAACAGACATTTAGTGCACCAACAGACTCCCCCTTGGATGTTGACGAAGTCTTCGGCTCCGAGTCTTCAGTCTTGGTCTTTTCTCCAACTCTGTCTTCTCATTGCAAAAACTCTATCTTCACAGGTTCAGATCTCATTCTGGCTCTATCTTCAAACTTCCCCTTTGACTGTTGATCCAGACTCCCCCTTCACAGACTCCCCCTCTCAGTATGCTGGAAACTGAGGTCTTGATCTGGTTCAATCTTTAACAATTAGATGTCGTGGGAATGATGAAGTCCAAAACCCGTGTCTCAAACATCAAACATTACAAACTTATCTCTTCACAAAAAAAAAAAAAAAAAAAAAAAAAAAACACAGTCTATCAATTCTAAAAATCCACTTAAGTATTCAGGTCCAAGTTAATGACCCTGATTACTCAATTAATCTACCAAGTCCAATTTAATGACCTTGGTTGATCTTTTGACAATACAGACTGATTTAGATCATCATTTTCAAACTTTTTCTGAAAATAACAAGCATCAAATTAATGAACTTGTTTTATCATTTTAGCATCTCAAACTTCGTCAAAATAAGCTCTCCTCATTCTTCAGTCCAGAACTTTTCCTGCATCTGCTTCAATCTTCGAGAATCCAACGATTAACTCTCCACTTTGGTTTGTCAAAAATAAAGCAGAAATAAACTCTTTTTGGATTTTAATAAAGTGTTCTAAACTAAGAAATGAAATACAGAAACTTAAATTGCAGAAAGTAACGAAATTAAACTATTTACAAACATATTTTGGTGAGCGTGTCAGGGAATCATATCAGCTTATCAAACAAATTACAAGTACCGTTAAGCTTCATTTCGTACTCAGACTTAAACAATTCACATCGATTGTCGATATACTGATCCATTATAAATTCTCACACAAATTTCAATTTACTCAGGATACGATTTAGATGTCTTAAGAACTTAGCTCATTCATGTGTCCCACTTCTTGAATATACTCCCGTATCCAGAATCCCAATATTCAGTCTTACAGGTGAGTATACCACAGATGATATCTATCAGGGGTTAAATGCGAGGGCCATGAGAGCTCAGGTCGATACTTCTGTATACGCAGAGAGATGACGGCTTCGACCTTTCGGTGTGTCCCCTTTAGAGGATCTTTTAGTTACAACACCACACGATTAGCATTTTGCAATGTTTCATCATTTTTTTATGCTGAGGGTGGTGCTATATTTCAAGCAATGCGGAAAGTATTATTCGGGGACTAGGTCAGAACTTCCATTTAGCAGAAGTCCCGGAATAATACCCCAGATATCACTGAGTATAAAGACCTAGTATCTCAGAATAAGGGACCTTTCAAACGAGATTTAAGGGGTTACCTATATATCCAAGTAGTGTTCCCCATGAAATACGCAAGTTTGAAATTTTAGGTTTATATCCCGAATAAATCTACTAAATGTGCGAAAACCTATCGACACATCATCAGTGAGTCTGTTTAACTCATTTAATCTTTACAATTCTTTAGCATACTGTAACTGTCTAGCCGATGTACTATCATTTTCCCTTTTTACACAAGCTCTTTTTCAATTTTCTATTGTTATTGGATTTTGAAACTTTATCATGTTTTTGTATTTTTGTATTTTTTGTATTTTTTACTGTTTTTGTATTTTCTGAAAATATTTACATCTACTCCCCCTAAATACCAAAACAAGTAAAAAATCGACAAACCATTGCAGATTGTTTCTCATCTTCATCCGCAACATTACTCTCATCAACGCCAATAATGCCATCCAACACCGAAAGAAGCTTCATACCATTCAATTTTAACAGATATTTAAACCGTGTTTTGTCAAAATCTTTGGTATGTAAATCAGCTTTTTGTTCGTCAGTGTGGATTTTCTCTATTCGTATCAACTTTTTTCTCGAAACAATCGCGAATAAACTGATGACAAATTTCTATATGTTTAGTTTTAGCGTGATGTGCTGGATTCTTTGTTATGCTTATTGCGGCCTCATTATCAACAAAAAGAGGTGTGTTAAGAAACTGCAAACCGTAGTCGCGCATCTGTTGCTGTATCCACAGGATCTGAGAGCAGCAACTGCTAGCAGAAACGTACTCCACTTCACATGTAGATAGCGCCACAGACGTTTGTTTCTTACACTGCCAGGTAACCAATCTAGGTCCAAAGAACTGGCATCCTACTGTTGTTGATTTTAAATTGACTTTGCAGCATCCGAAATCCGAATCGGAATACCCTTCGAGCGTAAAGTCGCCTGTTCTAGGATACCACAACCCCAATGTAGGAGTTCTCTTCAGGTAGCATAATATCCTCTTCACAATAATCATATGCGAAGCTCTCGGGTTAGATTGATATCTTGCTGCGAGGCACGTTGGGTACATGATATCAGGACGTGAGGCAGTTAGATACATCAAAGAACCTATCATGGATCTGGGTGAATCCCATGATTTGTTGCAAGTGGGGTAGCAGCTGGAGTAGAACTTGACATCCCAAATTTCTCTAGAATATCATGCACGTACTTCGTCTGGTGAATGAAAATTCCCTCAGGTAGTTGTAAAACTTGTAGACCCAGAAAGAATTTCATCTCCCCCATTGATGACATTTCGAATTTTTGCTTCATCACCTGTTCGAAATCTTTGCACAGATTCTCATTTGTCAACCCAAAAATTATATCATCCACATAAATCTGTACTATTAGAAGATGTCCGTCGACCTCTTTAGTGAAGAGAGCGGCATCCACTTTTCCACGTATGAAGCTGTTGGCTAGTAGGTGTTGAGACAAAGTCTCGTACCAAGCTCTCGGGGCCTGGTGTAAACCATACAGCGCTTTGTCCAATAAGTAGACCTTGTTTTTGTGGATTGGATCGGTAAAGCCCGGCGGCTGACCGACATAAACCTCCTCTTTAACCTTCCCATAAAGAAACGCCGATTTTACATCTAGCTGATATACTTTGAAGTTCTTCCAAGATGCAAATGCCAGGAAAATTCTGATAGCCTCTAGTCGTGCCACAGGAGCATAGACTTCTGTAAAATCAATCCCCTCTTGTTGACTAAAGCCCTGAACAACGAGTCGAGCTTTGTTCCGTACAACAACTCCTCTGTCGTCTCTCTTACACTTAAATACCCATTTTGTATTGATTTTCCTGTGACCATCCGGCAAATCAACTAACTTCCACACTCCTAACTTTTCAAACTGACTTAACTCTTCTTGCATCGCAATGACCCAAGAGTCTTCAGTAAGCGCCTCTTTGTAAGTTCTTGGTTCGATCTGCGAAATAAAACAACTCAATGAAAATTCAGTTTGTAAAGGTGCTACTGTAGAGTAAAAACATGTAAGGCCCTGGTCAATTTGACGTCTCGTGCGAACACCCGATTGCAATTCTCCTATGATCAACTCCTCTGGATGATATGAAAGAGTTCGCGGCATTACTTCGCTTGGAACATCCACATCGCCTTCCAGATTAGTAATATTTTGATTTGCACCTTGTTCAATACTTTGGTTTGTTTGACTTAAATCCTGAAGCTGCTCCCCCTCAGAATCTGAATCTCCTCGATCAAATATCGGTACGTTCTCAGATTCTTGATTATCATTTTCAACCGTCTGATTATCTTGAGCAACTTCATTCTCTTGGACATCATCGTGTTCACCAGCATTACTCGTACCTGCTTCATCATCATTTGAAGTTTCCCGTGGTCGCCTTGAATACTTAGCTGGGAACCTTTGCTGTGATTCGTACTCACGCAAAATATCCAACTCATCAAAGAAATCTTCTTCTTCTTCTGTCATATCAAACGAATCCCACAACTTGTCATAATGATAACGCCATGAATCTCCTGGATTTTGTGGCGGCATAGTATAACCTTGACATTCAACATTTGCTGCTTCAATAATCCTCTTCTCACTTGGAACGAAGACACGTCGCGAAGGACTTGCATATCCAACAAATATACCCTCAATGCACTTCGGACCAAACTTTCCATAAGGCTCTAGAACGGTACAGGGTGACCCGAACGGTTCAAGATACTTCAAATTAGGTTTAAGGTTATTGATCAACTCAAAGCATGTTTTGTTGAACTTCTTGACAGTGAGAACTCTGTTGAGCGTATAGCATGCGGCGGAAACAGCTTCAGCCCAAAAATTTATTGGTAACTTTGAATCTGTGAGCATAGTTCTAGCCGTCTCGATTAGTGTCCGGTTTTTGCGTTCTGTGACTCCATTCTGCTGCGGAGTGTACAGATCACTAAACTCATGCAAAATACCTTTTTCATCACAAAATTCTTCCATCTTGCTGTTCTTGAACTCAGTACCATTATCACTTCGAATTCTTTTGATACGCGTTTGGTACAGATTCTCAATTCTTTTGAACAACGCCATCAAACTGTCAAACGTTTCGACTTTCGTCTTTAAAAATGAAACCCACGAAAATCTGGAATAATCATCAGTAACCACAAGACAATATTTGTCTCCCGTAATACTCTTGACATTCACCGGACCAAACAAATCCATGTGAAGTCTCTCCAGGGGTCTTGAGACTGAATTGACTTGCTTTGTAGGGTGTGACTTTTTCTTTTGCTTGCCTTTGACACAGCTAATGCACTCCCCTTCCAGATGAAAACCTTTGACATGAACTCCTGTAACCAAATCATTGTGCACCAAATGATTCATTTTTCTAAGATGTATATGTCCCATCTTCCGGTGCCACAATCTCGATTCTTTTCAGTTGCTCTGGACACGAAACAATGAGCCTGGCCCGTGGTTGTAGTAGCTACGCTCATATCCAACACGTACAGATCATTAACTCTTGGTGCCCTCATGATAATCCATTCCTCAGGGATAACAAATCCTGGTTTCAATAACAAACATTCTTTATCAGTGAAGTGAGTGGTATACATCCTGTCACAGATCTGCGAAATACTCAACAGATTTTTCTCCAGCTCAGCAATGTAGTTAACTCTTTCAAACGTCACAATCCCGTTGGATAACGTTCCTTCACCAATAATCCTTCCTCCTTGATTACCCGCAAAACCAACATAACCTCCATTGATATTCTTCACATCATATAACAATGCAGTCTTCCCTGTCATATGTCGAGACGCTCCACTGTCCATAATCCAGCGTGAGACTAATCTCGGAAGATCCTGCACATATCACAAAAATGATTCAAACACTTCAATAAAGATGCCGATTCATGCTTCGCGATCAAGGAAGCTCCGGCAATTCAAACTGCTTAGTCAAACATTGTGTCCACCCAAGCCTCATCAGTCTTGGGTGTAACCTTGGTACTTTTAACTCTCGAAACCTGAATTTTAAAGTTTTCAGCCTTCAGAGGTGGAAAATTTGCATCATAATCAATTGGAATTGAATCCTCAGAAGGTGAAATCTTTTTCTCAGTTTTAGGTTTCCAAACTTGTTGACATAATGCTACCCGTTTGTAAAACTTATCATTTTTAGTTTCCACTTTCTTTACAAGTTCATTTTTCACTCTCTTTTTCTCAACAACCATTGGTGCTTTACCCTTCACTTCAACTTTCTTCTTTTGAGTCTTCACAGCTTCAGTCTTAGGCTTCACGTTGGTACACGTTCGTGCAATGTGACCAACTTGATTGCATCTAAAACATGTTCGAGTATCAGTTACCCGACTCGTGCCTTTAGACTGAGCCTGTGAAGCTCTCTTCTCAAAGAACTCTTCATTCGATTTTGAAAAAATATCTTTCTCTTCATCAGCAAGTGAACTCGAACTGTTCACAAACACATCAACAAACCTCTTGTTTTTAACACTTCTTTTTTGATAACTCTTACCACCTTGATAACCACCCGACCAATTGTTTCGATTCTTGTTATTATAAAAACGTGGTGGATCAACAGGTTTCTTGTAGTATGATTTATCTTTTTCAAAGTTCATTCGTCTCTTTGTTTGACTCAAACTGTTCACTTCTGACAATTCAACTTCAACCAACTTGAAAACATTTGATAACTTTTTCACATTCACATTGTCAATTGGAAACTCTGAATCCGAATACAACTTATCGGATCCCGACATCTTGTACATGACAAGAGTAGGTTCATCATTTAAGTTGTTTTTGGATTTTTGTTTCGGTATGTATTTGTCCAGAAAACATCCATCATCTTCAGCTGAATCAAACATCAAAACACTTTCAGCTGTGCTCTTAACAATCTCTGTCTGAACACTATCATCAGATGATGAAGAAGAAAATGTGACATCAATGTTCTCAGGAAGTTTAACTTCATTCTCTTCCTCGATTTCAACCAACCCAGATTGCTTTTTCGTATAATTTTCAAGAATTGGTGGTGGAACTTGATGAAAACCCACCCCAGTTCCATCTGAGTACACATCTTCGCCTGCTTTGTTCTTCCCGATGGGTTTGGGAACTATGTGTTGCAAAACAAAGCTTGCGGAGTTGTAACTGTTAAGCTTCAACTGGATTCGCTCATTTTCAATTTCAGCCTCTTGAACTTTAAGTTTTTGTTTAGCGATTTCATCCAGTTATTGGTTGATTGATTCTTCTTTTAACCTAAGCACGGTTTTTAGTTGAATATTTTCTTTATAAGTTTTACCATTTCGATCATCATTATCTTTCATTGTGGTTTTCAGCTTCTCAAATTTTTCAGTGATTTGACGGTTTTCAAGAACTAACTTTTCATTTTCTTGTCTAATCCTTTCATGATCAGTTTTATCATTTTCAATTTTGTTAGTTAACTCTTTTATCCGTTCAGTTGAAGCTTTAACCATCTTGTCACGATTAAGAATTTGATCCTCAACGTTTCTGACTTTCGCTGTCAGATCATCAACCTTCTTTCCGTTGAGATACGTGACTGTATTACAAAATTTGCATTCTTTGATGCAATTTTTGCAATCAACATCCCCATTGACTTTCTTACCTGATTCAGTCGTTGACGTGTTTGAACTGACCTGGCTTTTAGACTCAGAGACGGATTTAGAATCTACCTCAATTGCCTTAGCTGCCAGCACCTTGTCAGCCATCTTTCCAAGGTTTTCAGCATTCAACTCCTGAGTAGTGTCAATGATCCCTGTATCAACTTTCTTTGACTTCTCTATCTCTTCTTTCTCCTTCTTCTCTTTCTCTTCTTTCTCCTTCTCGTCTCTAGTTCCCCACCATTTATTCTGCCAATAATCATCATCATCTTTTAACTCTTTGATTATGGCCTCTAAATCAAGAGTGTTATGGTCAATAGCAATATTTCCATATGGGTCAAGATAACACTCCCTATCTGGATCCCATCTATTTGCTCTTTTTGCTTCCGAAAAGATGCCAGATATTCTGATCATTCTGTTTGTGGCCAACAACCTTCTGTAATTATACTTTTGTTCTTCAGTTCTGTTGTCTTTCCACGGAACAGGTTCATTCTTTGCCATGAAAGCGTAACCAACCTCATCTTCCTCCGGTAACAGTTCACTCCAGTCATAACCCTCATCATCATAAATCACCGCAAGAGCTCTAGATTTCTCTTTGTTCTCTTCAATTTGCTTCATTCTTGTCGGCTCCGATTTGTTTTGATGATATATCGCCTTCTTGTAGTAATCTTCCCTGAACGGGTTCTCAGACTCATCAGCATATGCGTTTCTGCATTCACGTTTGAAGTGACCTTTTTGCTTACACTTGAAGCATGTCACCTTGGACTTGTCAAACCCCAACTTGGTAGATGGTCCACCAATTGACTTCCTGCCGGTTATCTCCATGAAACGCTGTGCTCGACGAACAGCACCGGCCATGCACCACCTTATGTTGATCAGTTCCATTTCTTCAGGATCTAGTTGATCATAATCTTCTTTCGTTAAGTTGGTGTTGCCAATCTTCCCAGCTACAAGGCTTTCATACGATTCCAAAACCGACGCTAGGAAAACCATATGCTGCTTTACCGACTCCTCACTGAAATTCTGAGCGTTCTTCATGTCTACAGCGATGTTGCAATGAAACAAATTCTTTGCATCATATTGGTTTGAATTTGGTGAAGATCCACTGTGATATCCACTGCTTTGACTTTCTTTGTTCGTTGTGGAGTCATTCTCAGCAAAAAACGCAGTTTTGGGAGAATTGTTCTTTGGCATCATGCTCTTTGGATAATACAAATCCAAGTTCTACTGGTACGATGAGTGATTGACTTTGTATGTCTTCTTTAGTTCCAGCTCGTGACTTTCAAGTCTCTCAATCAACAAATCCACAGTAAGATCTGCAGGCTTGATTGTATTCTTCAGCATCAATGCATAGTACTGCCAATCCATTTCATCTGGTAATGAATCAAACAGCTTGTCAACTAGCTCATCTTGAGGATAAGAAATTTCATGTCTCGCTAGTTCCAGTTTTAGTTGCTCAAACCTCTCAATCATTTTATAGACTGACTCATTCTTTAAACATCCAAACAGATCAAACTCCTTTTTAAGCAGTTTCTTTTTGTTTTTCACAATTTCTTTACTTCCTAAACATTTGTTTTTCAACTTTTCCCAGAGATCTTTAGAACTAGAGTATTCGATCAGAGAGATTATATCTTCACGAACAGATTGAAACAGCAACGCAATACATTTCTGCTCAGCGACAAACGATTCTATCTCATCAGATGTTGATAAAGTTTCACCCTTTTTGCTTCCAGCATCGTATCCATTTTTGAGACTCTTCCAGCTAGGAAAAGCAAAAGCCATCAACCAATCTTCGAATTTCTTTGCCCACCGACTATATTCTTCAATAGCCATCAACTTCGGTGGTTTGTTGTAAGTTCCGAAAGCACTTTCAACTTCCAAAGCATCCGATAATTTCTTCCTTGCATTTGGCGGGTTCTCATTGTTGTTACTTGAAGATGTATCGTCTCCCGAATTTCCAGCAAATGCGTACATGTCGCTAAACGGGTTCATGAAAATGTCATTCATCTTGAACGTACCTGAAAAATCAGCAAACACTTAGAAAAATTTTTGAAATTTTGGAAAACGGTGATTTCGAGCGAAATTAGCTATTTCGAGCGAAATCAACAATCAATGTTGAGCGAAATAAAAAAAAACTGATTATGAGCGAAATCAAGAAGTACGTTTCGAGCGAAATCAGTTTTTGACTAATTTCGAGCGAAATCAGCTTTGTATCACACGAGCGAAATTAGCAATGTATGACCCTACGAGCGAAATTAGGTATTTCGCTCCAAACGACCAGGATATTTTCGAGCGAAATTAGCAGTCTTCAAGCGAAACCTTCTATGTATCTTAGGAGCGAAATCAGGTTATTAGGTTGTTTTTACCATTTTTAAGCCGAATTTTAACCTGATTCTTTCTAGGATTTGTTAATTCTATGTTTTACACGTTATACTCGAAATTCAGGTCATTTCAACCGTAGGAACCAGTTCAAATCAGAAAAGTATGAGAAGAAGTGAGTAGAAGTAAGAGAATCTGGTAGAAACAAGCTGTAGTAGTATGAACTCCTCGTCCTGAGCTCTGATACTACTTGTTGGACCGTTGTATGACCCTAAATAGTCAGTTAAGGCTGTTCATCTTTGTGTACAAAGGCGGAATCAGTGTAAACAAAGTAACATCAGCTTTTCCTCTTAATTTCCTCTTATATTACTGAAATCCAAGCTTTTACAATGTATTCTGACAAAAATCCGGCAGCACCTCAGCTTAGATTTTGCTCTAACTGATACCGAATGAGATCACACATCAAGGTATTTATAGGTTGGCTGATTTCGCTCCAAACAGTCAGGAGCGAAACCCCACGTGTAATCTCGGGCGAAATCACAAACTAACCCACAGGAGCGAAATTACAAGTATCTAATTTCGCTTCAAATGACTCACATGTCATTTTGAGCGAAATTAACATCTTAAATCCTAATTTTTGTTTTTCGACTCTGTACAACCTATCTAGACCTAAGACTCGATACAGACGTAGTTAACAGACATTTAGTGCACCAACAATATATCAAACCTAAGGAAGTGCTTGGCAGACTCAACCTAATCTATACCATTAGAAGACGTGCGAATAGACAAGAAATTGAATTTCATGGAAAGACCAATAAAGATTCTTGACTTTCAAGAACGAATACAAAGGAAGAAGACAATTCCCCTAGTGTTGGTCAGTGGGAAGGTTAGAAAGGACCCAAGAAAACTTGGGAATTAGAAGAAGAAATGAAAGTTAAATACCAACAACTGTTTGAATAACTTTCAAATTTCGAGGATGAAATTCATTTTAAGGAGGGTAGAATGTAACAACCCAATTCTTCTGGTGAATAAAATCCAAAATAGCTCGAATAAACCCGTAATCAAAACCCCGAACGTGTACGATGACAACAGGCACGAAAATGAGAAAACCCAGTTTTGGGCCTCGTTGCGCTCCGCGACGGTGATTAGGAAGCATGGTCGCATAACGCGACGCTTCATTTTTGCCTGGAGACATGTGTCGCCACGTGGTGCCACGTGGCAGACCTGCAGGGGTGACTAAGCACACCTAAGCCTTATTTCACCCCGTCGCGTGACGCGACGGGTATTGATGATGTTGGTCGCGTGACACGACAACATCAAAATTCAGCTATAAATAGAGCGAGAATTGGCATTCAAATTGTTCACTTCTTTTCTTTCTCTCTCGAAGTACTGTCATAATACCAAATACTCCTAAAACTCTCGAAACTCTGCTGCGTAGACGTGTACGAAACCATGATCACTGGTACGACACCTGTTCGATCGATTTGAATCCAATCAACGGATGCCAAAGTGCCGCCTGAATAAGGCTATACTTTGTTGACTATGTTGTGGTTTTGATCTCGTGATTGTCGTTAAAGTTTATTCGGTTTTACACTTATGCGTAGTATATTCTGTTAAATTAGATAGCTAGTTATCAGAAAGCTTAGAACCAGGACTATAGACTTATAAGAAGCTTAACTATCTGAAGGCTTAAGAACTGCAAAATAGCAAGGTGAGTTCCTCTGAACCGTTTCTAAAACGGGATGTGATGTTCTAACTGATTGGTAATAACTTTAGAATCAACTATGTATGGCATCTGTGATATGTGGCAATGATTGATAGGATGATTGAGGGTTGGGGTATGTATCTGATTTAGCCAGTGGAGTTTGTATACATAGCCTGGTTATGTAAACATGTTGTGCTTACTCTGTTCTTATCTGTTTGTCAAAATTATATCTGATTGATGTTATAGTCGATGAATATATGTTTTGAATAAAATCATTTATGTTCATGAACTCACCAGTTTATACTGAGTCCAAAATGTTTTTCGGGCACACATCCTAGGTGTCAGGTGATTGCAGGAATCGAGGATGATGAGATTTAAAGAGATAGAGGTCTAGAGGGCTGTTGAAGATTTAGATCGCTATTTTAGTCAAACCTCACGAGTAAAAACTGAAGTTAGAATGGTGAAAAAAGAATTGACGCGAAATGTTAGTTTTTTTTTGTAAACAAACTAACAGACATAGCCGTAATTCGATACTTGTAGGTATACCCGATATGCGGGTGTAATTACCTGATAGGTGGGCCTCGTATGAGACATAATCTTACTATCAACTTTTTAAGTATGATAATAGAACTATCAATACCCTTACCAATTCCGTCCAATTGCCATCCTCTTTAGGCACAACTTGATAGTTTTATCCCATAGAACATGTTAAAATGTTTGAGGTGGATACGACAAGTTAGACTATGTGGAGTGGATGGCATGGAGTGGTGTGGGACGACCATCCACGCCGGGCACACCGCTCTGGATAATGGCGGGGGGGGGGCATGCGTTTTGTTTTCTCACATGGCGTGGGGCGAGGTTGGTAATGACGTGACGTGTCATGGTTAGCTGTGGAGTTTGATTTTATTTTTGATTGGTTAGTCTATTTTCTTAAAAAAAACGTGATATTTCAAACCCCTTACACCACGTGTTTTTTAAGTCTGCCCCTTTGACGGCGTGACAGCCTGTTGCAATACCAAGTAAATCTCAGGCATTAAAGACTTATTCTAGAAGGAAAAAGAAGCAAATCGAGACAGCTGTGAACAACCAGCAATTCAATGCTATTTTTGGCAGTCTGTTTAACCCATTCGGTTATATTTAGCAATGAGCTCAAATGGGATCAATTATCATAATTCTAGGATCAATTGCACCTTAATTCTAGGATCAGCTACTTTTCAATTATCAGCATAAATAGGCAGACTAGTTCATTGTTCTAGCATCCGATTATTACTTTTTACTATCATTTTGTATTTGGAGACCTTGCCCCTCTCGAATCGGGCCTTATCCTTTCCATTGAAATAAAAGCTAGTCTGCAATTGTTTTTCTTATTTTCTTGTTCCTATCATTGGTTCCATTGCCGGGACACGAAGAGAATAAACCAAGATGGTTCAGACCCGAGGCAGTTCAGGAGAGACTAACCCACCACCAGATCCCATAGCTGCACAGTTGGCCGAAATAGCAGCACGGTTGGAGTGTGTAGAATCCATGAAAGAAGACCTCGCAGCACTGAAAGCAGGAGATAACTCAAGAGGAAGCCGAAATGAAGAAGGAGAAAGCCATTGGAGGAATAGGCAACATTTCCGCCCATACAACAAAATTGATTTCCCTACTTTTAGTGGGGGAGATCCACGCGGCTGGTTATTAAAGGCGGAAAAATACTTCAGGTACTACCACATTCCTGAGGAAGACAAAGTAGAAGTAGCCTCATTGCATTTGGAAGGAGACGCTCTAGATCTCTATTCTTGGTTTGCCAATGACCAACCCATAACCTTTTGGGAAGAATTATCACAAATTTTTACAAAAAATTTCGGTCCAGCCGAGTTTCAAAATCCAGACGAGTACCTTTGTAGTGTTAAGCAAACGGGTACGATTAATGAATATCGGCAAGAATTTGCTAAACGCTCTTCCCGAGTTTCAAATTGGCCGGACCATTGCTTATTGGGGGTGTTTCTAAATGGGCTTAAAGATGAATTAAAAGCTGATGTGAGGATACATAAGCCTAGAACCGTTTACAACGCAATGAGTTTAGCCCTGGAGTTTGAATCTAAACTCACTCATTCGCGATCGGTCCGAAATACAGCCACTTCTACCAACAACAAAACTCCATACTCTGAGTCCCGAACAACTACTCCTTCAAACCTTAACCCTACTACCGTTCCAGCCCGAAATAATCGTATATCAGACACCGAGAAACAACAAAGATTTTTAAAAGGTGAATGTTTCAGGTGTGGCGATAAGTATGCTCCTGGGCATAGGTGCAAAACCGGAACACTCAAGGTGTTGGAGGCAGAAGAGGAAGGGGAAGAAACTTGCGGAGATGAAGCCGGGACTGACTCAGATCGTGATAATACTGCTGAGATCAGCCTACATGCTATATTGGGAAAAAACCCACCCCACGACTATGAAAATCAGAGGTATGTTACAGTCAACCGAGGTCTTGATTTTGGTAGATGGGGGGTCTACCCACAACTTCATCTCTGATATTCTCATTAACGAGCTCCACTTGGCTACTCAACCTGTTGCACCTTTTGGGGTACAAATTGGTAATGGAGATATCATCCGTTGTAGTAAGATATGCAAAGGTTTGAAACTGGAGGTAGATGATCTTAAAATTTTCCAAGATTTTCACCCATTTTCATTAGGAGGGGCGGATTTGGTATTGGGGATCCAATGGTTAGCCACCTTGAACACGGTACAAGCTAATTGGAAGGAATTGTTTATGGTTTTCACGATTGAAGGAAAAAAATACAAGTTGCGCGGCATTGAATCAGGCCCTCAAAAGTCTTCAAGTTTCCAACACTTAGCTATTGAACCCATCTCTACACCTGCAATACACACCCAGTTACAGCCAATTGTTGACCAATATCGAGCTGTTTTTGAAGAACCTACACAACTGCCACCTACACGTTCCCAAACTCATTCCATTTCCTTGCTACCCAACACCAGCCCACCCAACATCAGACCTTATAGGTACCCGTATTCTCAAAAAATTGAAATCGAAAAGCAGGTATCTCAACTCTTGTCTGATGGTTTCATACAACCAAGCACAAGCCATTTTTCTAGTCCAGTATTGTTGGTAAGAAAAAAGGATGATTCCTGGAGGATGTGTGTGGATTATAGGGCTCTTAACAAAGCTACCATTGCTGATAAATACCCGATCCCAAATATTGATGAATTATTAGATGAGTTATATGGCGCAACTATCTTTTCAAAGCTGGATTTGAAATCTGGTTATTACCAGATCCGAATGACACCAGAGGACATTGAAAAGACAGCTTTTCGAACTCATTCCGGGCATTATGAGTTCAAAGTTATGCCTTTTGGCCTAACAAACGCCCCTTCAACTTTTCAGGCTGTTATGAATGACCTATTTCGACCATTCTTGCGTTGTTTCATCCTTGTTTTCTTTGATGATATTTTAATTTACAGTGCCAACATGGAGCAGCATCAAGAACACTTAGCTCAAGCATTGAAGTTATTGCAAGACAACAAATTCTTTGCCAAGATGTCAAAATGCTGTTTTGGTCAAGACCAAGTTATCTTTTTGGGCCATGTCATCACTAAAATGGGAGTACAAGTGGAGGAAGAAAAGATAGCAGCGGTTCGGTCGTGGCCTATACCAACAAATGTCAAGCAAGTGAGAGGATTTTTGGGGCTGACCGGATACTATAGACGATTTGTCAAGAATTATGGTATCATAGCCCGCCCACTTACAGCTTTGACCAAGAAAGACGGTTTTGTGTGGTCGGACGCAGCACTAGCAGCTTTTGAGGCTTTGAAACAGGCTCTAATGTCTACCCCTGTACTAGCCCTACCAGATTTTTCAAAACCCTTTGTGGTTGAATGTGATGCATCTTCAGATGGTATTGGTGCTATCCTGTCCCAAAATGATCATCCGGTGGCGTATTTCAGCAAAGGTTTTTCCCCTTCAAACAAGTTCAAATCTGCGTACGATCGAGAATTGTTGGCTCTGGTAATGGCAGTCCAAAAATGGAGCCATTACTTATTAGGGCGCCACTTTATTATTCGGACAGACCACTACACGTTGAAATTTTTGTTGGAACAGCGGATTACCACCACTGAACAACAAAGATTGTTGTTAAAACTAATGCCTTTTGATTTTTCTATTGTTCACAAAGCAGGAAAAGAAAACAAAGGAGCAGATGCATTATCAAGGCGACCACATTCAGGAGAGTTTTTAGCACTGATAATTCCCTATTGTGTTGAAATTGAAGAGATCAAAGCAGGCTTACACATTGATCCGGTGACTAGCAGCTGGATCCGCAGGATAAAGGAGGCTCCGGATAATGACACTGAATTTACTTTGGTTAATCAACTCTTATTCTACCAAGGTAAATTAGTGATACCCGACATTCCAGCTCTACGACTCAAACTGTTGCAGGAGGCACATGATACCCTGAGCGGTGGACATGGAGGATTCTTAAAAACTTACAAAAGGCTGTCCACACGGTATTATTGGCCAAAAATGAAAAATGATATCCGTCTGTTTGTACAACAATGTGTAGTGTGCCAACAGCAAAAGTATCAGGCCCTATCTCCAGCTGGTCTTCTTCAACCCTTACCCATTCCCGAGCGGATTTGGGAAGATGTGTCAATGGACTTCATTGTGGGCTTACCCCCTTCTAACCGAGTTGATACCATCCTGGTTGTGGTGGACCGTTTAAGTAAATATGCACATTTTATGTGCTTATCACACCCGTACACAGCCAAACATGTAGCTGCTGTTTTTTGCAAAGAAGTTATTCGGTTACACGGGTTCCCGAGATCTATTGTCTCGGATCGTGATGTGATTTTCCTCAGTCATTTCTGGCAAGAACTCTTTCGTTTGAGTCAAACAAAACTCAAACTGAGCACAAGTTATCATCCACAAACAGACGGCCAAACAGAAGTTTTGAACCGCTGTTTAGAAGCATATTTGCGCTGTTTTGCCTGTGAACAGCCGAAGAGATGGGGTGAGTATCTAGCTTGGGCAGAATACTCATATAACACGGGATATCATACATCAACGGGCACAACCCCATTTGAAGTGGTGTATGGGCGGGAACCTCCACCTTTGGTACCTTACATGATGGGAGAAACTCCAAATGCTGATTTAGAACAGCAACTGATCGATCGGGACCATATGTTAAAACTTCTCCGTGACAACCTACAAAAAGCTCAAAGCCGCATGAAAAACCAGGCCAATACGAAGAGAAGAGACGTTTCTTTCCAAGTTGGAGACTTTGTTTTCTTGAAATTACAACCATATCGACAGAAAACACTCGCTAAGAGGAAATATGAGAAACTATCACCCAGGTTTTTTGGCCCATACCGCATCAAAAAGGTCATTGGCCCGGTTTCGTATGAGCTGGAACTCCCTCCTGATGCACGGATTCACCCAATTTTTCATGTTTCAATGCTTAAATTGGCCCATGGTGACTTTTCCTCTACGCCAACTCCTCCATTACCTATCACCAACGATTGGGAGTTACGTGTACAACCAGCCTCCATTCTGGATCATCGCTGGAGCAGTGAAGCAGGTAAGACTGTTTTGGAAGTCTTGGTTTCTTGGAAATCTCGTCCAATTGAGGAATCCACTTGGGAACCATACGATTTGTTAGCTGAGCAGTTCCCCAATTTCAGCCTTGAGGACAAGGCAAATTTCCAGGAGGGAAGTAATGTTGCAATACCAAGTAAATCTCAGGCATTAAAGACTTATTCTAGAAGGAAAAAGAAGCAAATCGAGACAGCTGTGAACAACCAGCAATTCAATGCTATTTTTGGCAGTCTGTTTAACCCATTCGGTTATATTTAGCAATGAGCTCAAATGGGATCAATTATCATAATTCTAGGATCAATTGCACCTTAATTCTAGGATCAGCTACTTTTCAATTATCAGCATAAATAGGCAGACTAGTTCATTGTTCTAGCATCCGATTATTACTTTTTACTATCATTTTGTATTTGGAGACCTTGCCCCTCTCGAATCGGGCCTTATCCTTTCCATTGAAATAAAAGCTAGTCTGCAATTGTTTTTCTTATTTTCTTGTTCCTATCACAGCCACATATTGTTTCATACCTTTTTTTTTCAAGCGCCTCCATTCCAAGCAATCTTAACACGGTAGTTTTAATTAAATAAAGATGCTTGCAAAATATTTTAGGATATATTTGTTGAGGTTTTAAAGTAAAAGAGTTGTTGGATTTAAGAAGGCTCGAAAATCGTGTAGGGTTGAATATTGGAGCTAAAAAATAGTCATTTTTTAATGATTTTATAGCTTAGTGGATTTTTAGGGTGAGACAAGACTTTAGGATCAATAGGTTCTGCGTTCGATTTTCACAAGGGGGTTTTTACCATATTTATTGGGTTTACTCCTAAATTGTTGTATATGCATTATGCCTAGTGGAGATGGATATGATGTGACAACTCGAATTTCCAAGATTCGATTTCATATGTATTACACGATCATGTATTGACTAGTTGTTTATTTGCACATTTGGTTGCCATGAAATTTTATACGTTTTGATTGTTTGACTGTACATAGTTGTTTGTTTGTTACATTGCGAAACTTGTAAATGTGTAAACTAGTTAGTGTGAAACACATTACATCACACAAACAACCTTCGAAGGATGTCCAACCTTCGAAGGATGTCCACGTAACATGGCTCAAGGATCGAAGGATCACGAAACATATCCTTCGATCCGAAAGATCAAGCTTTCGGCTTGAAGGGTCTCGAAACATATCCTTCGGGCCAAGAAGAGATCCTTCGACATCCTTCGGCCCAGTCATTCAGATGGGCTTGGCCCATTTCTGTAATACGTATATATACGTATAAGCACGCAACCGGCTGTCATTTCTGTCATTTTTCAACCCTAAGAGCCATTTCACTGTGACGGCAGACTAGAAACCACCGGAACCCTTTTTGCGTGACCAAACCCTCATCTCGGTTAGTAAATCTATTTGATTTGATTTGATCGTTCGTTCCTCTGCGTATGTGCTCATATGTCGTGTGTTTTGGTTGTTGAAGTAATCTGAAATTGATGCATGATTAAATATTAGGATTCTTGTTACGATATTGATGATATAGTTTTCATATAGGATTGTTGTTGACGGATATGTATATGATTCTATGTGAAACTCGTTACGATTGAATACTGATTTCTGGGTGGCGTTAATCTGGATTTAGTCATTATTTCTGATAGGGTTTGATAATGTATTACTGTGTGTTAACCGGTTTCGGGATACGTTTAAACTAGGATTCATGCTAGGCAATGATTTCGGGATGATTGCGTTATGATTAGATGTGCTAAATGAATTCTGATGATTTGGTAATGATGATGACGGCTGCACAGACGATTAGGGTTTCTGTTTCTGTGAACGTAACTGATTTTGAAACGTAACTGATGGTATCGAAAGATACTTGTCTACTCGAAACATAGTCATAGTCGATAGATGCTTATTGTCGAAACATAGATGTGACCGAAAGATACTTGTCCTTCGAACCATGGTAACATTGACCGAAGGATAGCATTGACCGAAACAAGATTAGGTTGACCGAAAGATACCTTAGGTCGAATGATGGCATGTGTCTCGAAACATAACTTTTGGTCCGAAAGATAACTGTGATAACTTGTATTTGTCGAAGAATCACTAATGTGTCGAAAGATAAGGTTGGATTCGAAGGATGGTAGGTTATAAACATCCTTCGAAAGATAGTGGAATGTATATTTAATTTACTTGACATGCCATGCTTGATGATGAAGGTTTACATTTGTAATTGTGTGACACTCGATTTGCATGCGTATCGTTGTGAACATGAACTGATTTGTTACGTGCATACAATAGGACTTGATTAATTACTTGTGAGTGCATAACCTAGCATACCGAGCAAACCAAGGTGAGTTCACACTCTTACCAAGGCATGGGATTCCCGGGGTGTTGGGAATGGGATTGAAAGGATAAGGTTGATTAGATACATTATTGACACTATGACTAGACTACCACATTACTATCCTCGGATGTGAAGGATACTTATACTGATCACTATCCTCGGTTGTGAAGGATACTTATACTGATCACTATCCTCGGTTGTGAAGGATACTTATACTGATCACTATCCTCGGTTGTGAAGGATACCTATACTGATCACTATCCTCGGTTGTGAAGGATACCTATAGTTACGAGTAGTCTAGTGGTTATACAACGTGGAACACCACCACCAGTAACGTGGAACACCACCACCAATAGAACATACAATCGGCCCAGTAGAGCCACTTGTTACAAACGAACTTACTATTACACATTTACTTTCTGTGAACTCGCTCAACTAGTTTGTTGATCATTCTGTTACATGCCTTGCAGATCGTTAGGTACTTGGAGCTTGCACACGGAGGAGCTGGTCGTTGTGGGGCTTGGATCGTGATCACCTTGTTAAACACTTTTGATGTCTGATACTTATTTGCTATGGGTTTTACAATAATACGCTTCCGCTAAACAATGTTAACTTACTTATGTTTTGGAAACACCTTTCATATGGAAATGGTTTGGATTATAATGTGTTTACTTTTACTTTATACAATGTTCTGTATGATTGGTGGCTTGATCCTGGCCAGTCACGCTCCCAAGCGGTGATACTCCGCAGGTGGATTTTGGGGGTGTGACATATGATCGGGTGGTTCCGTTGATGCCACGATAATACTCCAGTGGTTCATCAGTGATCCAAATTTATCGTTCAAAAAAATATATATATATATAGTCATGTAATTTGTTAAGCCTAACCGAATACACTTAAAATTGTGTAACTCAAATAAGATCCATTTACCTTTTTTATAAGACTACGCGGTATGGAGCGTGATGCCCATGCCACCTCACCAAGAAATGAACAATCGCGCCCCCCCTTCCATACCAGGGGCGCCATTGAGGCGGACCATATTGATGGTTTGTGAATGCAAAAGCGAACAATAACGAGGCTGTGTGTGTGAGGTTGGAGGGTTGTGATGAAAGAGAGGGGGGAGGGGAGGGAGGGGAGGGGGCGCTATTGATGAAAAAGGGGCTTTATTCCATAACTTGGTTGTTAGAGCATGTGTGGCGTGGTTTGAAGATTTAGCCCATCCCTTTGGCATTATGTGACATCAAACTCCTCCTTCAAGATCAAGCCCCTCCACCGGCGTTTTCACAATTACGCCAATACCAATTTTGATCGAATCATGCCCCAGGGGCGGTGTACGGGGCACTATAGGGCGTGATCTTTGCCACTTCATGCCCAAAAATATTACCACTACAGGTGGTCTTAAAGGGGTGACTCTATTGGTGATGTGGCACTGAGGTGACACAATAAAGTCCCTAGGGGCTCCAACCATACCCTACAGCCATGTCAAACAAACTGATATGACTCTAAATGAGTTATAACTAGAAAACCGGACCGCGCGCGTTGCGACGCGGCGGCGAACCAAATTGACATGTAGTCGGTGTAGTCGATACGAGCGGACATACATTGTGATGTGTGTGGCCAAAAACAATTGTTCAATGTAAAGACATTAACAACCACAACCAGGTTGTATCTTGACGGTTAAATGAAGACACAGACAGAGACTAACAAAGAGACCAGAAAAGACTCAGACGGAAAAAGTGAAATGAATCCTACAAATTAAGAACAATAGAAGATGTACCCGCTGCGTTGCGCCAGTTGTTTGTTATATTCCACCTAGGTCAATCAATGTTGAATGGTTTCGTCCACAATGGCTTGCCGTTGACGGGCTATACCCAAACCCGACAGGTATTTGGACTCCGCTTCCCCCTCGGCTCTCTTGATTTGCAGAATTTTCTCAGCTTCCGCCTTCTCAGTAGCTGCCATCCGCAACCTTGCAGCTGCAATATACTTGGTTAACAACTTTGCCTATCTTTTTCTTTAAATAACCTCTATTATTCATAATATAATATTTACTATAATGTATTATTTTTAATCCTTGAACAGCCAAAATTAAAAAAAAAAAGTAAACGTTTATATAAAAAATCATATTTGGAAAACATGGTTAGAAGTTTACCAGCATTGATCTCATTCATTGCCCTCTTAACATGCTCATCGGGTTCTATATCAACGATCAATGTCTGAACTATCTCGTATCCGTATGCAGACATCGCCTACAAAGAATATTAAGAAGAGATAAAAACAGATCAATAATCAATAAACGATACCTTTTCAAGTTCTTCTTCAACGGCTTTTGCAATTTCATTCTTTTGCTCAAAAGTGTCATCGAGATTCAGCTTTGGAACAAAAGCTCTTATGACTAAGAATATATATAACATCCCATATTAGAAAATAAATACAGTTATATAAACATAAATTGAGTGGATGAATGTTTGTTTGTACCATCAAACACATAGGCTTGGATTTAGGACCTGGTGTTGCTGAGCTTATAGAAAGCATCGCTTGCTTTATAGCGAGAGCCCGGTATTGTATGGAAGCGACAACATTGACGAACACATTATCCTATAAAAGCAAAACCCATGCCCCCAAAAAAAGTAAAAAATGAATATGACAATTTAAAGAGGAGGAGTTAGGTAATTAATTACCTTTGTTTTAGTCTCGCACTTGACATCCAGCTGCTGAACTCTGAGAGTGATTTTCAGTTTGTATCACGGATTCGTTTTTGGGGTTTAGTATTTGAGTACACTTTGGATGACTTTTGACCCAGTTTCGCTTGTCCCGTTAAGAATCAAAACACATCCCAAATCAACCCATTCATACTGATCTATATCAAAATCAACATCATATTTAGAGTAGATTTACCTCTGATCTTTGTTTTCGTTCATGGTTGGTATAAACAATTGTAGAATCAAAATCTTGTTGAAAAACTCTCCTATCAAATATTATAATGAGTACATCAGTAAGTTGAAATCCAAAAAAACATCAAATAAAGGTCAAAACACTCTATCTTATAACAGATTTACTGCAGTTGATTTTCCGGTTATGATTAATTAAATGACATAATCACTCTCTTAAAGCACATCCAAACGCTAAAACGCCTCCAAAAAGTTGATATGTTCCATCGTAAAACTAAGCATTCTATTAAGAAAAATAACTCACTGATGAGAATTATAGTTATGGAGATGTTGGTGTCCATCAGAAGCATCAGAAAGGTAGCCATGGAGATGATGGTGGCATTGTTGATGAAGTTGTTGATGCAATTTCGCAACTTTTTGCTTCAACCGAGCAACATCTGCTTCAGAAATAGCAATCTCCTCCAGCTCCGCTCTTGTCTTCATTTTAAAGGTATATGACTAATCAGAAAGTTTAAAAAGAAATAGCTCACAAAAGAAATCGGTTAAACGGGTTGAAAGTTGCCCAAATTGTATTGCTAAAGCATATAGCCTCTTAATTGGGTTATCTTGTAGAATCTGAGAGTACACCATAAAGTTATACCATCGTTTGTCACATGAAATATTGTAGGGTACACCTCATTAACCTTATCATAAAACATATACTTAAAAAAAGAGCTCAAAAGTAAAAAAGTTAGGCTTTTAAGCAGGTGGGTTATTCGTTTTGATGAATATGGACCAAACTCCAATTAGTTCTTGGAGTTCATCTTCAGCAAAATAATAACATTATCAAATTCTTTTACATACCTAGTTTGAATATATTAATTTCTATTGATTCTGCATCAGTTTTACAAATGGTACACATTCGCAACAACTTTCGAATTGAATTATATGAACACATTAAAGTTGCTCCACCCAAATAGGAGCCGAAGAAGACCACTCAAATCTGAAAACAATAACATAAACCTAAAGTTAACTGAAATTAGAAACCCAGTTTGTTAAAGGTACCTGTTGGAGCCCTAATCTCGGACGAAAACCATCGTTTGGGTTGTTGTTGACGAAGTAGATAACGCTGTGAGCTTTCGATTTGGATTTTGGCGGTGCCGTGACCACCACATCTCCGCCGTGACTCCGCTACAGCTCCACCGTGGCTGCGCTACCGCAGAAGGTGGGATGGCGACGCTGCCTCTCGGTTTTTCTCCCATTCTCTCTCTACATGTGTGTTTGGCTAGGAATAAATGTGTATGTAAATGGATAATGGTTACAACCAAATTAACATATGGTACAACACCAAACTGCAGAGAACACACTTTAAGCTTGGAGTACAACCATATGTAGCCTAACTGTGTTGTAAATTAGAGTATATATAAATTAGGTTGACAGGACATAACAAATAGGTTAAAATATGTGAATCATTGACGAGTCGACCTATCTAATAAAACAAATCAAAAAAACCAACCCAAACAAAATCCGTTGTTTAAAGGTATTAACCACAACATTACCGGTTTGTTAGACGAGTTAAATATGATAACCCAAAGCTGATTATTTATGTGTCTTGTTCGTATCGTTTTTGTAATGACGAATATAGCCTTGAACCATGACACTTATTTACTACTAATACCAAAATCTGTTAATATAGCTCAATAATCATACAAAACCATGGAACTCTGCATATGAACTTTCATGTCTCATCGTCTTCAAGAAGAGATTTTTCAGCACCATTACTTCTTCCGCGAGCCCGTTCACGCCACAATTTCTCTACTTCCTCAAAAGTCAACCCTTTGGTCTCCGGTACAAACATGAGCACGAAAACAACCGCAGCCACCGCAATTACCGCCAATATAGCAAAGGTCAAACCGGTCCCAACCGCATCAGCAACTGAAAGAAAGCTTTGAGCAACTATCAAATTCGATACCCAGTTCACAGTAGCCGCCATTCCTCCACAGGTACCGCGATACAATTCTGAGTATATTTCAGAATTCACCGTCCATGGAACGGGCCCCATCCCAGGGGCGAACGAACTAATGTAAAGGACTAACCCGAGAACCGCCACCCACCCTATGTTGGTATGTCCAGATGATTCAAGGAAGAATGCAACTGACAGGAGAACCAATGACAGAATGACACCTGTTAAACTGCTGAGAGCTAACTTCCGGCGGCCAACGTGGTCGATGAGGTAGATTCCGACCACTGTTCCGGCGGCATTCATTAGTGCAACTATGAGAGATAATTGAAGAGCTAATTCGTTTGACCCGAAACCTGCCATCTGGACTATGGTCGGGCTGTAATACATGACGGTGTTGATGCCAGTAAATTGTTGAAATGCCTGCAAATTGACATTATGTTGTAAAAGATATCATACAAATATACAATCAATAAATGCATTGGCACATTGTATTATTGTAATGCAACACCAAAGGTGATAATTTCGACTCATTAACTTATGAACAAATCGATTTGAGTTATGTTCTATGGGTTAAAGAAAAGATAACCCACATAGTGGTTTTAGTGAATACCTAAATCTTTATTCAAAAATTGATTATTACTCGTAGTTTTTAAAAAGAGTAAATGTCAATTTAGAGGTTTACACCAAAACGCACGACCAGCCCTCATTTGAAAAAAACGCTACAATCAAGTCCCTGTGGTTGTCGATTGCGTTCAATAACGTCCCTCCTTATATTTTCCCGGTATAAATATTGTGAAAAGACTAAATTACCCTCAAAACTTTCATGACCATTTCGGTCCCTGTTGTAAAATTTGTTAAGTTCACTCCATATTCAAATGGTTTTCAAATCTAATTACCAATCACCCCATGAACAATCGGAACAATCTGAACTGACTGTACCAACAACATGAACAACAGCAACAACATGAAAAATCTGAACTGACTGCAGCAACAACATGAAGAACATGACTGCAGCAACAACATGAACATGAACAACATGACTACAGCAACAACATGAACAACATGAACAATCTGAACTGACCCTAAGTGAACAGACTGCAACAACAACATGAACAATCTGAACGCAACAATCTGAATGCAACATTCTGAACAACCTGAATGCAACAATCTGAACTTACAATCTGAATGCAACAAGTGAATGTAACAATATCTGAAGGCAACAAGTGAATGCAACAACCTGTTCATAAACAAGTGAATGCAGAACTCAAAATGAACCTGAAGGTGAAACTGAATACAAGTGAATCCAACTGAAACCGAAACTTATGCACAACCTGTTCAAACACCAACAACAATAACATAACCTAATGCAAGTGAATGCAAGTCTAATCTGTTCAAACACCAACAACAATTACATATTTAATATGTACAGCCAACCAACCACCATTGGAGTCATGGTCGCCAGTTAAAACAGAGGTCAATCCTTAACCCTCTTCCACCCCTCAAAAGGACCCGGTATTGGATCCTAATGAGTCTTCGAGTGACCTGCACTCGAAATCCGACTAGAATTCGAAGAAAACCAACCCACATTTCAGATTATACGACCGTCACGCATATCGAAATCATAGATTAAATTCAAAATTAAGATAAATGTCGTACCGATCACGTGTAGGGTAAACAAGATCACCGCATACTGCCTCATCGTTGTCGGAATTTTTTCTCCGGTGATGGAAGGAAATCTCCGGTGAAGGAACAAGTGTGGAAGAAGGTTGGGGGATTGAAAATGAGCTTTTCAAAGAACCTTGGGGAGTTATATGGAGGGCCGATTTCCCTTTTGGGTGAAATTACCATTATGCCCTTTAAGTTATTAATTAAGTAAATGGATAATAATTGGAAAATATAAGGAGGGACGTTATTGAACGCGATCGACAACCACAGGGACTTGATTGTAGTGTTTTTTCAAATGAGGGTTGGTCGTGCATTTTGGTGTAAACCTCAGGGACGTAAATTGACATTTACTCTTTTAAAAAATAAAGAGTAAAGTACATGAGGTCCCTGTGGTTACCTAGCTTTCCAAAAGTACACGGATGATCCCTGTGGTTTGCACTTTGTAACGCATTTAGTCCCCAGCTAACAAATCTAAAGGTTTTAGCATGTCCAAGTTAGGGACTGAATGCGTTACAAAGTGCAAACGACAGGGACCATCTATGTACTTTTGGAAAAAGTTAGGGGCTAAATTTGTTAAGAGTGCAAACAAACCACAAGGACCACCGGTGTACTTTTGGAAAGCTAAGGACCAAATTCAAAATTTTAGTAAACCACAGGACCATTCGTGTACTTTACCCCAAAAATAAAACATGGTAAGCATATTCAACAAACTAATTATTTGAAAAAACGAAATTTGGGACCAAAGCATTTTGGGTCAACATGTACCATTGCCCATTTTGACCCATTATAGTTCCAGACCTGTACATTTTGACCCATTATAGATCCAGACATGTACATTTTGACCCATTAACGGTCCAGGTCCATAGTTTTTACCAACCTGTTACACAACCATCTATTCATACCTGCAGACCAGCTCCAGCCATAAATGCAAGTCTGATTTCTTTAATTCTGAAAACATCTCGGTATCTTACGGAATTCCTGCCTCTGCGTTCTTCCTCTAACGCAGCCGAAAGGTGCTGGAGTTCATCGTTTAACCGATCAGGATCATAAATTTTTGAAAGTGTGGCAATTGCCTCCGAACTACTTTTCTACATAACAGAAAAATAGAATTTAGAAAAAAAATTGTACACACACAAACAAATAAGTGTAAAACGGTTCATTCAAAATATTTTACATTCTTGTAAAGCCAACGTGGCGACTCAGGCAAAAACAGCATCAACGCAAACTGAAGAATAGCGGGTACAGCAGCAATTCCGAGCATCCATCGCCATGTTCCACGAACCTATCAACAAAGATACGAATTCGGGTCAACAAAATGGTCAACAAAGATTATGAAATTATATAGCTTTAAAAGAGTCTCACCTGTGTGAAACCAAGATTAACAAGGTAAGATAGAAACTGACCACCGGTGATCATAAGCACGTTGGTGCTTACAAGACCACCGCGTATTTCCGAAGGCGCTGCTTCTGCGATATACATTGGAGCGGTAACAGAAGCTATACCGACACCTAGTCCAACTAATAAACGACCGAATATAAGAACGTATGGATCGGGTGCAGCCGCCATTACGAAAGATCCAAGTGCAAATATCACATCAGCGATAAGTGTAGCACTTTTGCGCCCTTGCACGTCGTTTAGCCACCCACCGCCTGCAGCTCCGATCATTGCACCAAGTAAAGCCATGCTAACAATTGTCTCCTGCATATAACACACAAGATTTAAAAGGTCAAAGATTGAAGCAAAAGGCCAAGAGTTAAGTAACTGATAACTGATTTTGTACCTGTAAGAAGCTACTTTGATCAACGGCATCGAAGTCATCACGGATGTACAGAAGGGCTCCTGATATGACTCCTGAAACAAATGTTTTTTACTGTCAAATGAGTAAGCCCGATTAAATTTGGCGAATTATAGTCATTATGATTTATGCATAAGATTCTGCTGACCAGAAACAGCAAAGTCGCATATAATTAAACGCTATGTTCGATTAAATCGCGTATAATTTTCATCACATGACCTTCTAAACCAAACTGTCTGGTCCACAGCAGCATATTTCATATTTGCATAGCAAATTATACTGATATACATACAGGAATAAATATATATGGGTCAACAATAGCCAAATAGGGAAGTAAATACCTGTGTCATAACCAAAAAGCAGACCACCAATGCCAGCAACAACAGTCAAACCCAACACATATTTGTTGCTAAAATATGTTATTTTCTTGTCATCACCAGCATCTATGCGCCCAGAACTCCCTGGTATCATGTCAATTGTCATCTTTTCTCTAAAATATGAGTTCCCACACTTTGTTTTGATTAATATCAGAAACCTTCACAGGGGCAAATGGTCGAACAGTTGGAGTGCATAAGAAACACCCAGGTGAGGTAAATAACTGTGATCTTCACTTATTTTTTTCTTGATTCGTTACGAATTGAGCAGGAAACATCCGGGTATCCGACCAAATATTGATTGAGGTGATCAAATATTTGGTGATATGGATAAGAAATCCCTGAAAATTTGAGACGATGATTCAGATTTGGGCATGTGAGTATGTGACCAGTGGACCAGATTTTAAAATGTACAAAACAAAATGATTATAAAAGGTAACTATTGTATGATGAGACAAAAAGAAAAAATCATGAATAAATACTTACGTGACATTTCACCATTGGTCTAGTTAAAATACTATTTAAATTTATAATTTTGCTATTGTTTTGTTTTTGAGTAAACTAGAATTACGACCCGCCGCAATACGACGGGGATTCTTTAGTTATAACTAAATCGATTTAGGATAAGCACGTTATGTTGAACCCGTCAAACGGGAAAAACGTAGATGATGTAAAAATGTTCACCCACGCACGCATGTTGCGTCTTGTTAACTCGCAAAATTTAGAACGAAACGTAAAAACGCTAAACCAAAGACGCACGTTGCGATGTGTTAAGTCACAAAATTTAGAACGAAGCATATAGCGAAAAATTTGCGGAAAATGGAAACTATAAAGGACCAAAGTTGAAAATAAAAAAAGTTGTGAGGATAGATTGCAAAAGATAAAAAGTTTTGTGTTAAAAGTAAAAAAAACAAATAGTTTTGGGTTAAAAGTAATTTATGAAATACTTTTGGGTGAAAAGTAAAAAAAATCATTTTTTTTTAAAACCTCCAAAGCCAAAGTTACAACAACCATATGTATAATCATTTTTTCTTTGAGAAACCTCCAAAGTCAAGATTACAACACATAAGTAAAAAAAATCAAAGTGGTTAAATCGCAAAAGATTGAAACTTTTGAATTAGAAGTAAAAAAATCAAATTAATCAAAGGGGTTAACTTACCAAATTAGAACTTTAAAGTTAAATTGTCAAAGATTAAAACTTTAGTGTTAAAAAGGAAACAAAGATTAAAAATTTTAAACTTAAATTGTCAAATATTAAAACTTTAGGGTAAATTGTCAAAAATTAAAACTTTAGGGTTAAAAGAAAACAAAAATTAGAAGTTTAAACTTAAATTGTCAAACATTAAAACTTTAGGGTTAAAAAGAAAATTTTCTATTTTTTTTTTTTTTGAAAAACTCCCAAATCCTAACTTACAACACATATATGCACATATAACTTGCTTCTTTATAGTGTGTTTAATTACAAGTTTTGACTTTATCTTTATATTAAATTACAGACGATGTTCTTTACCTTTAAAACTGAGTGGTTTTGTACTTAATGTTTCAAAATCTTACACGTTCTGTCTTTTAGACCAAACCAAGTTAAATTTTTTTGTTAAATTTGCTCACCAAAGGGTATTTTTATCTTTTTACCTATATAGTTAATATTATTATTTAAAAAATAAATCAAAATATTTTTCAAAAGACAAAATATTATTTCTCTCTCTCTCTCTCTCTCTACAACTCTCTTTCTACTGAAATATTTATATGAAATATTTATATAGTTCATGCAGTGCAGGGAAGTAACCCAAAATGGAACGAAAAAAATTCAAATTCAGGGTGGAATATCCTTGGGCCGAAGTCGCCGGAGCTTGTGTCGTTTCAAACCCTTTCGCCGCCACCGGCACCAGCAAAGTACTGGGAATCTCAGATTCCGAAAACACCTGCATTGGTTCATCCACCGGTTTTAGTGAGGCCTGTGAGTTTCGTGCCTGTGATCAACGATCAAGATCAACCGGAGGTGTCGCCGGTGGAACCATTGCCGGAAAATCTTGAAACACCAAAACCGAAACTGAAACCTTAAGCACCAACACCACCTCAAGCACCTCAACTCTGTAAGCATTTTCATTTTCCCCACTTGTAATTTATGAGTATTGTTGGAACTGATAGAGAGAACAGAGAGGTAGAGATAGAGAGAGAACAAAGAGGTAGAAAGAGGAAGAGAAGAGAGAGAGGTTTTATGTGTTTAAAAGTAGGCAGGGAAAAGACTATTCTACCCTCGTGTGTGGTGCACGTGACATCATTTAACTGATATTTCTAATTGGGTTTGGCCTAAAGGACAGAACGTGTAAGATTTTGAAAGATTAAGTACAAAACCAGTTAATTTTGAAGGTAAAGGACACTGCCTGCAATTTGATACAAACATAAAGGACAAAACTTGTAATTTACTCTTTGTTTTTTCTTCTCCTAGCCAAATTACGATTTTGCTCTCAGCTCAAATTTACAGTTTTGCTATTGTTTTTTTTCCTTGCCAAATTATGTTAGACTTCTATATAATTGTGGCCTTTATTGATCATCTAAATACAATCAACCATATGACATTAGTATCCTAAAGATTAATTATAAGTCATTATTTGATGAAAATAATGACATTAGGAGAATGTGTAAGGTTACCCTTTGAGTGTCCATAACATATAAGAATAAAAGGAGAATAAACTACACCAAATCATGACTCTCCATACTTTACTTTTCTCTAAATCTTGATCCATCCCAAGAGTACACTCTAAAGTGGAACCAAGAACATCTTGACGGGAATTATGGCTTCGTCATCATCTGCAAAGATAACCATTCCCACATGTAAGTGCCTATACTTTTATGCTCAAGTTTATGATTAAGGTTTTATGTTTTGGCTACATGTTTAATGATATAATCAACATGTGGTATCAGAGCAATGTTGATTATATCAATCCAATTGCTAATTGATTGGGGATCTTTCGTAATTAGAAAATCAAAATATTTAGAAATTAAGTTGTTAACTTGATGAACAGTTTTTCATCGAAAAAAATAAGGGTAATGAGTTTAAGTTTTAACGATATTTCGGCTGATTGCATGTCACTTTGTTTAATTCTCTGATCATTAACCTTCTGATCAAAACTATGGCATGTGATACATGTTAAAACAATAGAAAGAAAAAAAAATTGGTTTCCGTATAAATATGTCAGATCCCATTTTTTCACACATTCCTATATTTGGTGACTCATGTGACCATCAAGTTTATCCATGGCATCTAGATATTGGCTAAAATGTCATTATGAATGTTATGGGTTTTGATTTATATTCATACTAGCTTAAGACCCCGTGTGTTACACGGGTGGCCTAAAAAAATATATTATTTAACGGTGTTTTCATAAATCTTTTAATGAAAGATTTGTTTCGGTATCTATACTATAATTTTAGACCGAAACTTACTTTAAAAACTTCTATAAAAACAAAGGACCAACTGAGAATCAAGCATACCCTTCATTGGCCATTTGGTCATCTCTTGAGCCACTGAGGACCATAAGACGGTCATGGCATTGGGTCTGCTGACATCACCATAGGTGATTGGTGGCTTGACACAACGGGACCCATATGATTGCACCCATCTGTTAGCAGTGGAGGCAAAACTGTACAATTGGTCACCAAAGTACTCAACTATGCCATTCTCTGAAATATTATACTTAATTTTAGAAATTCATTGCAACCAGTCATTATTAATTATTAAATGTAATATAAATATACCTTTGGCTTTCCGTGGACAAACACGTCAATATCACGTTTATTCTTGGAGCTGGACAACCTTGTAGATATCCTCTTGATGGCTTTAACATACTCTTCCTCAAAAATCCTATTAAGACATGGTTTTGTGAGAAAATATATTAAATATTATTCTTATGACATCATCATCAACAACCATAATTAATTACTCACATTTTGCCTTGTACTCAGGACGAACTCTCCTGAGCTCAATGGTTTGAGGAAATGGACCAATAGTGGTGGTTGGGAGAATAAGACGATACATCATGGCAAGTACAAAACCAGAAATTGTAAAATTTGTAATATTGACTCGTACATATCCATCTGAAGTTGTGTAATTAGGCATATCGCGCTACTGAAGCTCCATGTCATCGGGTATCAACTAAAACAAACAAAAAAAAGCAATGTAGATGCGTACAATCAATCTGTGTCAAATATGATTAAAGAAGATGCAGTTTCAACAATAATCTATTCTTCTTTATAAAAAAAACTATAAATGGTTTTGTAACTTAATTATACAATTTGGACCAGCTTCCTTTTAAGCCCTTCTTTTTCACTTTGACCGCTTGACCCGTCATATATAAAACAAAACCTAGATCAATCCATTTTAAAGTTAAAAGTGTAAGCTACAATTACCTCTTTAAACCCTTTGCTGAGAAGGAAACTTGAGGCTTTTTCACAAAGAATACCACCGGTAGAATACACTGCAACATGAGGTGGAGATTTTTGTCCCTGATTTTGTTTGCCAGCTGAATCTTTAAATTCCGATTGGGTATCTGATGGCAAAAGTTGAAATTCATCATCCACCCATGATGGATAGAAAAACTCATGAAATAATGGACAAAACTAAAAAAGGCCATTGTGTGAACCAAAAACAACCTTCATTGATGTCGCGTGGATATAATCATATTAATTATGGCAGATTTGCTTACGAACAACACATTACAGGGCGTTTGGAAGTGTATTTTGAAAGCAAGTCAGTGATATTAAATACTCATAATTAAAATACTCAACCATAAGAAAGCAGGTTGTAGAAGATAATGTGCTTCTTTCATTTGAAAACGTAATATTGTCCGGGGTGTTGGGCAAATTGCGACTATTCAAGGAATTAATAATAGATAAGATGGCTGAAAATGACATTCTTTTTGAAAACGATAGACGTTATGTGAAGTCAGGTCATAAAGTTGTTGGACACTGTATGCCCAAGACACATATTAAATTGATGTGGCTAGTGCATTATGATCCAAGTCGGGTCATACCCAATAACAAGCTAGACAAACACCTACAATATTTATTTATGATATGATCAAACAAATAAATATTAACACTTACAATATTTAGAAATCGGTTTTCTAAATAAATTGCACTTGACAAGCTAGTAAATTATATGGATAATTTATTTTGAGAGAATATTTTATTTGTTATTTAATGGGTTAAATAACAATTTTAAAAGGTTGCATAAGTCTTGTAAACATGAGATGTTATATTTTATAAAAGGTTATAAAATAAACAAGACTTAAATTTATAAAAGAAATTTTGTTTTTTTTTTTAAATAAAAGCTAGGGGCCGCCCCCCCTCATGGGAACTCACACTTTTTTTTGGTCCAATCATAGTCCATGCATTTTGCATATATAGATGCTCCTTGATTGGCCATTGTGAGTGGCAACTATCTCTCTCATCCTTTTAAGAAAAAAGGAGCTCCAAGACTTGTAACCATCTATCATTTTTTCAAGAATTCAAGTGCAAGAACACACAAGAACTCTCTCTCAAATTTTCGGCCAAAGTGTGTTGATCAAGAGGGATTCTTTTTGTGTTTCAAGTGTAGAAATCCTAGCAACATAAGGTGTTCGTTGGAAGCTTGGGGTATGCGAGCTTGAGATCTTCTCCTTTGAAGATTTCCATTCAAGTATATCATCCTCTTCATATCACCTTGCTCTTGGAATGGTAGTATTCTAAAACACCCTATGGTTGTATTTTGATAGCATGCATTTCATATATGGATCTGATTTTGGGTTTTTGCATTTAAAATGGTTTTAAATCTTGCAAAGTAACATGTTTTGAATAGATATTCCGCTGCGTTTTAATTTTATTCGGATAAAATTACTTTGATAAACATGTGAAAAACCCAACAATGGCATCTAGAGCCGCTTATATGAGTGCTTGCTTCATCGGATTTAAAGATTTTCGGTTTTTCGGGTTTGGAGAAACCCAATAGCCGAAATTTTATCCATGGTTTTCCTTTTGTTTTTTTTTTTCAAGATTTATTTCCTACATGCATAAAGGAATCTTGAAAAATTATGTCATATGGATGTTTTATTTTGTTTGGACAAAACCTCACATTTTTCGGTTTTTCATTCTTGGCCGAAAAATATAGGTTATAAAAGGAAACCATTTTGCTCTTGAAATTAATATATATTTGGATATATATTTTGGTGTTCATAACCTAGCCATGACCTTGTGTGAATATATATTTGTGTTTGTAATTTTATTATTCAATGGGTTGTAATAATTATTATTTTGTCTTTCATTTGTAAAAATATGTAATTTATTTATTTTCATTTGGCATGTAAGTAAATAGATTAGATGCATTTTATTTTACTAGAAAAATGTATTAGGATACTTTTATGTAAAAGAAGATGCACACAAAAATGCGGTTTTGGGTTTTGCCATTTTCGGGCATAAAGGACTTCATAGTTCTTAATGGGATTTTAGCCCGATAACCAAAACACATTTTTTTGAAGTCCAAAGGAGTTTGGAGCTGAATATTAAAGACATTTGGAAGCTCAAAGAATGTGAAGAAATCACAACACAAGATGAAGACTTGAAGCATTTGGATGCGGGATCAAGTGGGAGTTCAACGACACATTATTTGTGTCTATATTCACCCTTAGGAAGGACCTTTTGACAACACTTGTTTCGGCTAACAAGTATGGTCAAAATAGTTGGCTATGGTTATGCACCTATTGATATGTGTGTTGTGCTTGTGTGGTTGTTTATTTATGTTGTTTGGATGATATTTGGATATGCATGCTTAACAAACTAAAAATCAACAACAAGCTTAAAATTGGTTCTTACAAAATCATTAAAACGATTAATAAAAGGTTTTATTAAAAATTAATGATTTTATAATATAATGAGTTTTATTAAAAGAACCTTGAAAAATTGGTTTTCACTAAAGTACCATTGATTTGAATGCATGCAAATACATGGTACATAAAATTTTTCTAAACTAGAATTTTGAAAAAATAAAAATCCCTTTTATAAAACAAGTCAAACACCATCCTTTTATACAACACTCGAATTACTTGGGAACTCTTTGTGGGATAAAGGTCACCTAACCACATTTGAGGAAACTTGTATATTTGAGGTGGGTTCACCATGTTTGTGGGATAAAGGTCACCTAACCACTTATGTGTGTAAACTCACATGTGTGTGTAAATTGGACGACTTGATTTGGAAACCATGAACTTAGGGTCACCGAAGCATGGGGAACAAAGGTGTTGATGGGATTAAACATGCCAACTAAACATAAAGATGTTTAACCGATCCCATACAGCTAGAAGTTGCAAAGTGTTGCAATCGTCAAACGTTGACTACCTTGTTAATTTAAATAATGGGATAAAGGTCACCTAACCAATATTTAAATGTAACGTTGGATTCTAGATTTTAATTATTAATTGTCTATGAGACATTAAAAGGGTATTAATGATTAAAATTTTAATAATATCGAAAATACTAAAATTGAATTTTGTCAAATTTTGTAGATGGCCGCTAACAATGCAAACCCGATTACCCAAACCGTCCGTAACCTATCACTAAGAACCATCCTTGAAAAGGATCGTCTCAACCATAACAACTTCATGGATTGGTTTCGAAACTTGAGAATTGTTCTCAAGCAAGAAAAAATATCCTATGTGTTGGACGATCCTATTCCCGACCAACCTGACGAGGAAGATGTAGAAGCCTACAATGATTGGGTTAAGTATACCAAGGACTCCATGCAAGCCTTATGCCTCATGTTGGGAACTATGATTCCCGAGATTCAAAAGGACTTTGAACATCATGGGGCATACGACATGATTACCCAATTGAAGGAAATGTTCCTACAACAAGCAAGGGTAGAACGCTTCGAAACGGTTCGAGCGCTTCATGCATATCGAATGGAGGAAACCCAATCAGTCTCATCTTACGTCCTTAAGATGAAAAGCCACATTGATCGCCTCGAGAGGCTCAATTGTCCCGTCTCTAAAGAGTTGGCTACGGATTTGATCCTCAACTCTTTAACAAAGAAATTTGAAAGCTTTGTTATGAACTATAACATGAACGGATGGGACAAGAGCATTGGTGAGCTTCATGCAATGCTCAAAACGGCCGAAGCAGGAATGGGTAAAAAGTCTTCACCCGTTCTAACGATCAATGAGGGAGGCAAGAAAGGGCATCACCCCGACTCCAAGGCAAATGTTGCCAAGGGTAAGGGACACGTCAAAGGGAAAGGAAAAAGAAAGGCAAAAGCAGAACCACCAAAACCAAAAGAGAAGAAGGCAAAAGTTGCTACAACCGATCCATGCTTTGAGTGTGGAGAGATAGGACATTGGAAAAGGAATTGTCCAACCTATCTCAAAGAGTTGAAAAACAAGAGGGATGCAGGGCAAACCTCAGGTACAATCTTTATGATACATATTGATCTAAATGTTATTTCTTCTAACACATGGGTATTAGATACCGGATGTGGAACTCATATTTGCAATTCGTTGCAGGGGTTCAAAAGAAATAAGCATTACAAGAAGGGAGACACTAGTCTCTTCATGGGCAATGGAGCAAAAGTTCAAGTTGAAGCCCAAGGAGACTATATTTTAAAACTTCCAAGTGGTTTGGAAATATGTTTGAAAAATGTTTTGTATGCTCCTAGTTTAACTAGGAACATTATTTCAGTTTCCCTTTTAAGACAATATGGATTTGATTTGAAGTTTGTGAACAATGAAATTTATGCTTTGATGAATGACATGTTCTACTTTAAAGCTACGCCTTCAAATGGTATTTATGAATTGGTTCATGATAATACATCATTTGATAATTCGATGTACCAAGCAAACACCAAGAAACTCAAAATGGATTTGAGTGAGACCTATCTTTGGCATTGTCGTCTTGGTCATATAAACAGAAAACGCATGCAAACACTTCAAAAGAATGGTCTTTTGGAAACAAATGAAATTGGTTCATTTGATACATGCAAATCTTGTTTACAAGGAAAAATGACCAAGAAACCCTTTAGTGGCACAAACCAAAGGGCAAAAGATTTATTAGGCATCATACATTCAGATGTATGTGGTCCTTTTAAGCCAATGACAAGGAATGGTGAAAAATACTTCGTAACTTTTACCGACGACTTTAGTCGTTATGGTTATGTGTACTTGCTAAGACACAAAGATGAAGTTTTTGAAACATTCAAAGTCTTCCAAAACGAAGTAGAGAATCAACTCACCAAGACAATCAAAGTTCTTCGTTCCGATAGAGGAGGTGAATACCTTAGTGATGCTTTTCAAGATCATCTTAGGAGCTGTGGGATCATCTCACAACTCACTCCACCTGGAACACCACAACATAATGGTGTGTCTGAGAGGAGGAATCGAACTTTATTGGATATGCTTCGATCTATGATGGCTAGAAGCACATTGCCTCTATCATTTTGGGGTTACGCTTTGCTCTCCGCGGCTCGTATATTAAATATGGCCCCAACCAAGAAAGTGGATAAGACACCTTTTGAAATATGGCATGGAACGGTTCCATCATTATCATATTTGAAGGTATGGGGTTGTGATGCTTATGTGAAGCAATACACCCCAAACAAGTTAGAAGTACGATCCATTAAGTGTATCTTCGTAGGATATCCTAAAGATGATATAGGATATTATTTCTACGATCCAACAGAGCAAAAGGCATTTGTTGCTCGAAAGGGTAAGTTCTTGGAGGATAAGTTCCTAATGGAAGGAACTAATAGAACAGTGAAACTTGATGAGGATCAAGAACCACAACCCGATACACGTTTGGTTGATACTAGCACTCAACAAGAGGTTGTTGAAAATGATCAAATGGTTGATCAACGTACACAAAACGTTCGCAAATCTGGTAGAATTAGTAATCCACCTGAAAGATATGGATTTTTCATGGATGGATGCTATGTGGTAGATTCAGATGAACCAACCACATACCATGATGCAATGTCAAAATCTGATTGCGACAAATGGCTTGAAGCCATGAACGTAGAGATGCAATCCATGTATGACAACCAAGTTTGGGAATTGGTTGTGCCACCTCTTAACTCCAAAGTAGTTGGAAGTAAGTGGGTTTTCAAGAAGAAAACTGATATGCATGGTAACTTGGATACTTATAAAGTGAGACTTGTAGCAAAAGGTTTCACCCAAACTCAAGGGGTTGATTATGATGAGACCTTCTCGCCAGTGGCGATGCTAAAGTCAATTAGGATATTATTTGCCATAGCTGCATATTATGACTATGAGATTTGGCAAATGGATGTCAAAACGGCTTTCCTCAATGGATATCTTGATGAAGATGTCTATATGGTTCAGCCTGAAGGTTTTGTCGATCCAAAACATCCTAACAAAGTATGCAAGTTAAAGAAATCAATCTATGGATTGAAACAAGCATCGAGAAGTTGGAATCACCGTTTTGATGAAGAGACTAGGAATTTTGGGTTCATCAAGAACGGCGATGAAGCTTGTGTGTATAAGAAAGCTAGTGGGAGCACCGTCACTTTCTTAGTATTGTATGTCGATGACATTCTACTATTTGGAAATGACATTCCAACCATGGAAGGTGTAAAAGCATGGCTTGGAAGACGTTTTTCCATTAAAGATCTTGGAGAAGCTGCCTATATTTTGGGAATAAAGATCTATAGGGATAGATCAAGGCGCTTGATAGGTTTAAACCAAAGTGCATACATTGACAAAGTCTTGAAAAGGTTCAAGATGGAAAACTCTAAGAAAGGTTTGGTACCTATTCAAAAGGGGACAATATTGAATGTAACTCAATGTCCAAGCTCAAAGGATGAGCAAGAAAGAATGAAAGGAATCCCATATGCGTCTGCTATTGGATCCATAATGTATGCAATGATATGTACTAGACCGGACGTGTCATGCGCTTTAAGCATGACAAGTAGATACCAGCAAAATCCAGGTAACAGTCATTGGATGGCTGTTAAGAGCATATTGAAATACCTTAGGAGGACTAAGGATATGTTTCTAATATATGGATCTGGTGAAGAAGAACTCGTTGTAAAGGGTTACACGGATGCGAGTTTCCAAACTGATCGAGATGGTTCACGATCACAATCTGGGTATGTCTTCATTTTGAATGGGGCTGCAGTCTCTTGGAAGAGCTCGAAGCAGGATGTTGTAGCATTGTCCACTACAGAATCAGAATACATCGCCGCCTCATTGGCAGCACAAGAAGCTGCGTGGTTAAAGAAGTTCATTGCCGACCTAGGGGTAGTCCCTACCATTCAAGACCCCCTAGAGATCTTTTGTGATAACGAGGGTGCGATTGCTCAAATCAAGGAACCTCGTGCACATCAAAAGACTAGGCACATTGAGCGGAGATTCAACTACATAAGGGATGAAGTTGTAAAGGGAAAGATATGTATTCGCAAAGTTCACACCGATCAAAACACTGCGGATCCACTAACGAAGCTCCTTGAACGGCCAAAACATGAGGGTCATACTTGTGCCTTAGGACTTCGATATTCTAGTGATTGGATTTGATCTATTTTGTATTTGGATATTGGAACAATTGTTATTTTAACCTTTTATGGTATTTTGAGTTATGTTCCATTTTAGCATGTTTAAATCCGTGAATAAATTAATTATTCTAAATGTCCGTAGTCGATCATACTTGTGGGAACAAATATGAATGTAAGACTATTATGAACTTGGATTGGTGGATATTCATTAGGTATGAATATAGAGCAAAGTGTTGCTGCCAAAGTTCATAGATATTTGTGGGATACAAATATTGGACTGACCCGCTCTCAAATGTTACTGCATGGAATCATTTGTGATTGATCATAAGTAAATTTGAGCAAAGGCGAATATCATAGTATCCTCTGACCTGAGATACATATTGGGTCTTGATATTCACCAAATATTATACCTTGACTTAGTTCTTCGCTGTCTGTAATAAGACAGTGCATAAGGCTAAGCTCAGGTGTGGTACGAGGTGATTGTGAGAGACGTATGTAGTCAAGAAGGGATTTGTTCCTCTTATTCGTTGAGAGTAAGATGTCTAAGGCCTGCTAAAGTTAAATCAACAGAGAATGATCACACTGTGTCTCTGGATTTGACATGACATCTGTAACGAAAGGATAAATGATAGATTCACCTAAATCATGTTCAAGTAAGGGACTTGAAGGAGATGATGTTATTGAATGGCACTTCGTCATACGTATTAGGGGTAGTAAACCGTTGTTAGGCGTCATTTACTGCTTGCATCAATCTTCTATGTATCTTGTGCAAGTGGGAGAATGTTGGACACTGTATGCCCAAGACACATATTAAATTGATGTGGCTAGTGCGTTATGATCCAAGTAGGGTCATACCCAATAACAAGCTAGACAAACACCTACAATATTTATTTATGATATGATCAAACAAATAAATATTAACACTTACAATATTTAGAAATCGGTTTTCTAAATAAATTGCACTTGACAAGCTAGTAAATTATATGGATAATTTATTTTGAGAGAATATTTTATTTGTTATTTAATGGGTTAAATAACAATTTTAAAAGGTTGCATAAGTCTTGTAAACATGAGATGTTATATTTTATAAAAGGTTATAAAATAAACAAGACTTAAATTTATAAAAGAAATTTTGTTTTTTTTTTTAAAATAAAAGCTAGGGGCCGCCCCCCCTCATGGGAACTCACACTTTTTTTTGGTCCAATCATAGTCCATGCATTTTGCATATATAGATGCTCCTTGATTGGCCATTGTGAGTGGCAACTATCTCTCTCATCCTTTTAAGAAAAAAGGAGTTCCAAGACTTGTAACCATCTATCATTTTTTCAAGAATTCAAGTGCAAGAACACACAAGAACTCTCTCTCAAATTTTCGGCCAAAGTGTGTTGATCAAGAGGGATTCTTTTTGTGTTTCAAGTGTAGAAATCCTAGCAACATAAGGTGTTCGTTGGAAGCTTGGGGTATGCGAGCTTGAGATCTTCTCCTTTGAAGATTTCCATTCAAGTATATCATCCTCTTCATATCACCTTGCTCTTGGAATGGTAGTATTCTAAAACACCCTATGGTTGTATTTTGATAGCATGCATTTCATATATGGATCCGATTTTGGGTTTTTGCATTTAAAATGGTTTTAAATCTTGCAAAGTAACATGTTTTAAATAGATATTCCGCTGCGTTTTAATTTTATTCGGATAAAATTACTTTGATAAACATGTGAAAAACCCAACAAAAGTCTCCATCAAATTTTTATATACATTTTCATTTAAGATTAAGAGCATAGAACTTGATACAAACTCACTGTGGCACCACAACCCACGTTTTGTTCTCCACCAATCTCACCATCTTCATAGAAAGATTCGGACATAGTTAAGTACAACACTATCATCCTAATTACTTTTCTATAGTCCATGTTTGTAGTTGCTGTCATTTAGCAACCTGGTTGTTCCTATTTCATGCACATACACATAAAACATTATATTTGATCTACATATGGTTTGAACGATAATGATGAATCACTTTTACCTAATTAATAGAAACCATACCTTGAATCCGAGAAGGCTTGAATGTAACAACCGTCAATAAAACTGGTAATTAGAATAATAATTATCCAATAAGAAAACCCTAATTAAGACACCCAAGTAATTTGGCATAAACCCTGAAATTTCCGGAACAATCGGAATCAGGATCAGGGCCCCTAAAACTCAAAGGGGGCAAACCCTAATTGATAATTATCTAATTTAATTCGTTGCTAGATGCTGATTGGTTGAAATTTTTGATTCACTAAGGCTATAACCGAACTCAGCTAGGCTAGGAAGTAGGCTACACCCTTTACGGACCGTAAAGGTTGGTCCTTACGGACCGTAAGCAGACCAGGTTCCCTTACGGACCGCAAGGGGTTAGGCATACGGTCCGTAAGCCAGTCGAAATTCTAGCTATAAATAGCCGACCTTGGCACTAAAACTGTGAACTTAAAACGACACAGAAACTCTCTGTGTACGTCGATTAAGAACTGTTATACCACAATTACACACACACGATCACGAGGTGCTGCCACAATCAGGGTAATAACTCGATCGCTATTACGATTCAACGTCCGATCGATTATAACTATCCAACGATTGTCCGAGTGCTGCTCAAATTGAGCTTGTACTTTGATTATTCATCGTGATTTCGACTTGAATATTTGAGTGCTGTTCGAATTCAGACTATGCTCTGTTATTCGTTGTGAATCCGATTGAATTATCGAGTATTGCACTGATTAATCATTGTGAGGGTTTAATCTCGTGAATTGACGTAAATGCTGTATTAGTTACTAACCTGCCTGTGTGTGCATTGTGTTAAACTAGGTGTAATCAAGGCTAATCAGTAGGCTTATCTATTTGCTCGTTAATCTGCAATGTGAGTCATTCTTCTTTTAAACTGTTTTCTCACAGTTTGTGAGTAAGTTTACAAAACTCCAAAGTTATTTTCAAGGTTATAATTACAGGGATTAAGTCTTTGTAATCACCAAATTACAGCTGGTATGTGGGGTATTGTGCACATGACTATTTTTATCACTCTAGGTGAGTGAGCCTGATATTCGTCACTATTGGGGCGACGGGACCCAATAGTGGTATGACCACAGTCACAGATCCGGTCGAGTGACAAATACCCATTCTTGATAATTGGTTGATAGAAACATTGTAATCGCTCTTAATACTGTAAATTTATAACTAACGGGTCTTTTTAGAAAATGGAATGATTCACTCAGTATTTCCCCGCTGACAAAACCTTTTTCAAACATGTTTCAGGTGATCTGTGTGATCCAGGAAAAGTGCAGTAAAGCACTATCAAGCTCAAGAAGTGGCTCAGTGTAAATAAACCAATAAAACGTGTTTTGAAAAATAAAGATTTCTGTGTGAAATCAACTTATTGTAAATTATGGGATTTATCCCTTAAAACTTTGTGTAATATATTAAACGAGTATTTTCCGGTGAAAAGATCCTGTAAATAAAAGACTTCCGCTGTCGCATAAATCCGATACCACGGGAATTCTGTCCCGCGGCTCCTGGAACGGGTCAAACCGGGTCGGGGGCCGTGACAGAATTAAGGTGGTATCAGAGCTAAGAATTAATAACTATTGAGCCACTGATCGAGCCGCTGATTAAGCCTAATACTAAATTAAGTATTTGACAGAATACTTAAATTTACTAGTTGTTATTTTGTGATTATATGTTTTATTAACTGATTATTTGTTAGTTACAGTATGGGTAAACAAAAGCTGTCTGCCATCTACCACAAACTAGACGTTGCATCTTCTTCTAAAAACCCAGTAAACTTAGAAGAAGGAATCTTTGTCCGCAAGTCAAACTACGAGAATCCTCTTTCCCCAGAGAAAAGGGATTCGATACTTAAAAAGAGTCAGGAGAAAAAGAAACCCCGAACCAAGAGAGTTAGGTTTAACCCAGAAGTCCAAGAATTTGGTAATAGTGCACCTTGGGAAGATAAAATAGACGGGAAATGGACAAATCTCTATATGCTAGCTACTGTAGCAGAAAATATCAACCTCTAAATTTCCAAGTAATCGAGTCTAATAGAAAAATCACTATCTAGTAAATAAATAAAATCCTAGTGTGTTTATTTCTGTTGTCCTTTGTATAAATTAAAATGCAATAAAACTTCAGTGTTTGTTTGTTAAACTTTGTTCCAAAGTTTTAACATTGCATTTTTGTATTTTGCATATATACTATGCAGCATGAGTGAGATATCGGAAGCATTTCAAAATCTCAACTTATATCCAATGCCTATCGAAGTCTCTTACGACTTTACTGGTTATGTTGCTGACATAGAAGAACCTGTGGAATTCCAAGCTCCACCGCTGGAAAAAGCCAAACCTAAAAAAAAGAGAAGATACGTAGGGTGGAGGAAAGTACGTCGTAGGAAACCAGCCACTAGGAGACTCCCTAAAATAGAAAATCCGGTGATCGTGAGCAAAGGAAAAGAAATAGAAACTGGAGAAAGTTCGAAACCACCAGGAAAAGAAATAGGAATAGATCTTAAGCAAAAGGGAATAGAAATTGGTGAAAGCTCTAAACAACCAGAAGAAATCACGTTCCAAGACGAAATAGACCGTCTATTAGGAAACTGTGAAGTCATAAGTCCAGTCCGCACTAATTTGTACCCTTACTCGGCTACAGTCCAATTTCCCTTAAACGTAGCACCAGCTATTCCTGAACCTTTAATCCACACCCAACCACTAGGTGAACTGGAGGAATGGTGGACAAACGACTGGCAATTCCAAAACATAGTCAATAGTCCTTATAGTTTCCTTCCACAATTCGATCCCGAACCAATCCCGAATCCTCCCATGAGTGATGAAAACCTAGCTGAACTCCGTCAGTTCGGTGAAGAACTGATAGGTACGGGTAATAGGATCAGAGAAATGGGAGAGCATCTAACTTGGAAGTACGACGAGAGGGAGCATCGTTATTAAGACTGTCAGTCAAGCCAACGAAAAAGTCAGGGATCCGTATTGTATACTAGTGTACATAGTAACCTAAAACTTTGTAAAATGGGCAATAAAACCATGTAAGATACGGTGTGTACGGATGCATATACAATATACAATAACAAAATGAAAGTCGAAAAATCGACAATTTTGGTTATACTTGTATATTGTGATAATTTATGTGTTCATCTATGTGAATTTTGTTATTAATAAGTTAGACACTAATAATTTCTACCAATTAGCAGATGGAAAACGCTAACAATGAACCAATTAATGAAGTAAATCAATCTGAGCAAGAACCGGAAGATCAATATATAACCCGACAAGATATTGAGCACTTTATCGCCCAAGGAATAGCCCATGCTATTCCAGAAATTGTGGCTGCTGTTCTGAAACCTGCCGAACCACAATTAATTCCTAGTAAACGTATTCCAGAAGATAGCGGCAGTAACAGCATAAATGGAGGCGGCAATCATGACAATCATGATCCGCAACAGGCCCCACTCCCTAAGAGAATGAAAGCTGCAACGCCTGGTTGCACTTACAAAGAGTTTCTTGCTTGCAAACCTATTGAATTTGCAGGTAACGAAGGGGCAACTGCAACACTGCGTTGGTTAGAGAAAACCGAAGCAGTAATTGCAATAAGCAAATGTGCCGAAGAGGATCAAGTGATGTATGCATCAAATCTGTTCAAAGAAGGAGCGCTAGAATGGTGGAACACGGTCCTCCAGGCAAAAGGAAGAAGGATAGCCTATGCCATGAGTTGGGAAGAATTTAAGAGTCTTGTAGAAAGAAAATTCTGTCCCGAATATGAAAAAGATCAAATGGCAAACAAATTCCTAAGTCACCGTATGACAGGAGTAGATTGCCGGGGCTATACTTCGACATTCTTTGAATACGCAAGGGTAGTGCCAACACTGGCTTCGCCAGAACCGATACTTATTTCTCGTTACATCTGGGGGTTAATTAGCGAAATCCGAAACATCGTTAAAGCTGCGAGACCTCGTACTATTGACGATGCTGTAGAATTAGCTAACACCCTAACAGATGAGTTGGTACGCACAAGAGAGGAAGATCGCAAGAAAGAATTAGCTCAAAAAATTACCCAAGGATTTCGTGTGGGTAATACCAAGAAAAGAGGAACGGCGCAATCTTCATCATCTCCTTTCTGCAAAATTTGCAAAAAGAAGCATTATGGACAATGCAACATGGTTTGCAATTTTTTGCAAGACAAAAGGTCACCGGGAAGAAGACTGCAGGAAGAAAAGAAGAATTTGTTATAATTGCAGAGAAAGAGGTCATTTCCAATTTGAATGTCCTAAATTAGCTAAACCTATAGTCAACCAAGCCAAACCAGCTGAAGGAGCAACCAAGAGAAATGCGCGTGCATTCCAGCTAACCACTCAAGAAGCCGAACTCATTCCGGATGTGATAGCTGGTACGTTCCTAGTACAGGATGTGTTTGCCAAAGTATTATTTGACTCTGGTGCAAACCAAAGTTTTATAAATACTTCATTTTGTCAAGATCTTAAGTTACCTTTAACCACTCTTAGGCAAATCTTCACAGTAGAAACCGCAGAAGGAAATTCTGTGAAAATAGATAAAGCCTGGCAAGAAGGAAAAATAGAATTATTAGGCCATAAATTTTCTGCAAATCTGTTACCAATGAATTTAGCCGGATTCGATGTAGTGTTAGGAATGGATTGGTTAATAGCCAACCATGCACGAATCCTATGTGATAAAAAATGCAGTAGAAATTCAAACCCCTTCAGGAGAGGTAATTATAATTACTGGAAATAAATCTCGAAAGCCACTGAAATTTATCTCAGTAATGAAATTGGCAAGCTATTCGAGAAAGCAGGAAATGGTGTATATGATTTCAGTAATCATTAACACTAAAGATAAGGAACTTCAGGATATTCCAATAGTCTCAGAATACCCAGACGTTTTTCCAGAAGAATTACCTGGATTACCACCTGATAGAGAAGTAGAGTTTAGAATCCATTTAATTCCAGGTACTGCACCAATAGCTAAAGCACCATATAGATTAGCACCTACCGAAATGCTAGAATTGAAAAAGCAATTAGATGAATTACTAAGCAAAGGATTCATACAACCTAGTTCATCCCCTTGGGGTGCGCCAGTGTTGTTTGTGAAAAAGAAAGATGGATCGATGAGAATGTGTATCGATTATAGGGAATTGAATAAAGTTACGATTAAGAATCGATACCCATTACCTAGGATTGATGATTTTTTTGATCAACTTCAAGGAGCTAGGTATTTCTCAAAGATAGATTTAAGATCTGGATACCATCAGTTGAAAGTACAAAAAGAAGACATACCTAAAACTGCTTTCAGAACTAGGTATGGTCATTATGAGTTTACAGTCATGCCCTTTGGGTTAACGAATGCCCCAGCAGCATTCAAGGACATGATGAATCGCATCTGTAAACCATACTTGGATAAATTTGTAATCGTTTTCATCGATGATATACTTATTTACTCCAAAAGTCAAAAAGAACACTGTGAGCATTTACACGTTCTCTTAACCTTGTTAAGAAAAGAAAGGCTTTATGCCAAATTCTCAAAATGTGAATTTTGGCTGCAAGAGGTACAATTCTTAGGACATGTAGTAAATCACGAAGGTATCCATGTAGATCCTGCTAAGATAGAAGCAATTACTAAATGGAAAGTTCCACAAACAGCAATGGAGATAAGAAGTTTTCTAGGCTTAGCTGGATACTATAGACGATTTATCAAAGATTTTTCTAAGATAGCCGTCCCTTTAACCAAGTTAACCTGTAAAGCTGCTAAGTTTGAATGGGGACCTAGACAAGAAGAAGCTTTTAAGATTTTAAAGCATAAGTTGACAAATGCACCAATCTTAGCTTTACCCGAAGGAACAGAAGACTTTGAAGTATATTGTGATGCTTCAAAGTTAGGCTATGGATGTGTGTTGATGCAACGCAAGAAGGTAATTGCGTATGCTTCTAGGCAATTGAAAAAGCACGAAGAGAATTATACGACTCATGATCTAGAATTAGGAGCCATAATTTTTGCCCTTAAGATCTGGAGACATTATCTGTACGGAAGTAAGTTTACTGTTTATACAGATCATAAAAGTTTAAAATATATATTTAGGCAAAAAGAACTTAACATGAGGCAAAGAAGATGGATGGAGATGCTAAGTGATTACGACTGTGATATTCAATATCACGAAGGAAAGGCAAATGTAGTTGCCGATGCCTTAAGTCGTAAGTACCATGAGAAACAGAAACGAGTCCGTGCTCTGAGGTTGAATCTACAAGTAGATTTAATGGCACAAATCAAGGAAGTTCAGAAAACAGCAATCAAAGATGATGCTGAAGGAATGAAAGGTTACCTAAAAGAACTAGAACAAGGAAATGATGGAATTTGGAGATTCCATAAGAGACGAATTTGGGTACCTAAGCAAGGAGAATTAAGAAATAAGATTCTAGAAGAAGCTCATAAATCTAGGTATACCATGCACCCAGGAAACAATAAAATGTACCAAGATTTAAGAAATAATTTCTGGTGGATAGGAATGAAAAAGGATATAGCCGAATATGTATCCAAGTGTTTAACTTGTTCACAAGTTAAGGCTGAACACCAGAAACCATCAGGATTAGTTCAACAACTGGAAATACCTGTATGGAAATGGGAACTCATAACAATAGATTTTGTTACTAAGTTACCCAAAACCAAAAGAGGTAATGATGCAATTTGGGTAATTGTAGACCGATTAACCAAATCAGCTCATTTCTTACCAATGAAAGAAACCTTTAGCATGGAAAGGTTAGCGCAACTGTACGTGGACGGAGTAGTATCCCTACATGGAGTCCCACTCTCCATTGTATCAGATAGAGATAGTCGATTTACTTCTCATTTCTGGAAAAGTTTTCAGAAAGCAATGGGAACTCGACTAAATCTAAGTACTGCATATCATCCACAAACAGACGGACAGAGTGAAAGGACAATCCAAACATTAGAAGACATGCTCCGAGCATGTGTAATTGACTTTGGTGGTAATTGGGATAGCCATTTGCCATTAATAGAATTCTCCTATAACAATAGTTATCATTCAAGCATCGAAGCTGCACCATTCGAAGCACTGTATGGACGCAAATGCAGAACTCCAGTATGCTGGGCAGAAATCGGAGAAAGTCAATTATCAGGTCCTGAAATTGTACAAGAAACTACTGATAAGATAACCCAGATCAAGGAAAGACTGAAAACAGCTCGAGATCGTCAGAAGAGCTATGCAGATAATCGTCGTAAACCTTTAGAATTCCAAGTCGGAGATAAAGTACTTTTAAAAGTTTCTCCTTGGAAAGGTATAGTACGATTCGGTAAGAAAGGAAAGCTAAGTTCGAGATACGTTGGACCATTCCCTGTGATTCAACGAATAGGACCAGTAGCTTATCGGTTACAACTACCAGAAGAATTGGCTGGAGTATATGATGTATTTCATGTATCCAATCTCAAGAAATGTTTATCAGACGAATCCCTGGTAGTCCCTCTTCAGGAAGTAGAGGTAAATGAAAAATTGAAATTCGTAGAGAAACCGGTGGCGATCGAAGATAAAAAAATCAAATTCCTCAAACATAAACGACTAGTGTTGGTCAAAGTCAAGTGGAATTCAAAGAGACGGCCAGAGTACACTTGGGAGCTGGAATCTGAAATGAAGCGAAAATATCCACATCTCTTCCAGTAAATCTCGAGGATGAGATTTTTCTTAAGGTGGGGAGGATGTAACAACCGTCAATAAAACTGGTAATTAGAATAATAATTATCCAATAAGAAAACCCTAATTAAGACACCCAAGTAATTTGGTATAAACCCTGAAACTTCCGGAACAATCGGAATCAGGATCAGGGCCCCTAAAACTCAAAGGGGGCAAACCCTAATTGATAATTATCTAATTTAATTCGTTGCTATATGCTGATTGGTTGAAATTTTTGATTCACTAAGGCTATAACCGAACTCAGCTAGGCTAGGAAGTAGGCTGCACCCTTTACGGACCGTAAAGGTTGGTCCTTACGGACCGTAAGCAGACCAGGTTCCCTTACGGACCGCAAGGGGTTAGGCATACGGTCCGTAAGCCAGTCGAAATTCTAGCTATAAATAGCCGACCTTGGCACTAAAACTGTGAACTTAAAACGACACATAAACTCTCTGTGTACGTCGATTAAGAACTGTTATACCACAATTACACACACACGATCACGAGGTGCTGCCACAATCAGGGTAATAACTCGATCGCTATTACGATTCAACGTCCGATCGATTTAACTATCCAACGATTGTCCGAGTGCTGCTCAAATTGAGCTTGTACTTTGATTATTCATCGTGATTTCGACTTGAATATTTGAGTGCTGTTCGAATTCGGACTATGCTCTGTTATTCGTTGTGAATCCGATTGAATTATCGAGTATTGCACTGATTAATCGTTGTGAGGGTTTAATCTCGTGAATTGACGTAAATGCTGTATTAGTTACTAACCTGCCTGTGTGTGCATTGTGTTAAACTAGGTGTAATCAAGGCTAATCAGTAGGCTTATCTATTTGCTCGTTAATCTGCAATGTGAGTCATTCTTCTTTTAAACTGTTTTCTCACAGTTTGTGAGTAAGTTTACAAAACTCCAAAGTTATTTTCAAGGTTATAATTACAGGGATTAAGTCTTTGTAATCACCAAATTACAGCTGGTATGTGGGGTATTGTGCACATGACTATTTTTATCACTCTAGGTGAGTGAGCCTGATATTCGTCACTATTGGGGCGACGGGACCCAATAGTGGTATGACCACAGTCACAGATCCGGTCGAGTGACAAATACCCATTCTTGATAATTGGTTGATAGAAACATTGTAATCGCTCTTAATACTGTGAATTTATAACTAACGAGTCTTTTTAGAAAATGGAATGATTCACTCAGTATTTCCCCGCTGACAAAACATTTTTCAAACATGTTTCAGGTGATCTGTGTGATCCAGGAAAAGTGCAGTAAAGCACTATCAAGCTCAAGAAGTGGCTCAGTGTAAATAAACCAATAAAACGTGTTTTGAAAAATAAAGATTTCTGTGTGAAATCAACTTATTGTAAATTATGGGATTTATCCCTTAAAACTTTGTGTAATATATTAAACGAGTATTTTCCGGTGAAAATATCCTGTAAATAAAAGACTTCCGCTGTCGCATAAATCCGATACCACGGAAATTCTGTCCCGCGGCTCCTGGAACGGGTCAAACCGGGTCGGGGGCCGTGACATTGAATGACAAATCGATTTCTACCTAATCAACACAAATAAAAAAAATAGAAATATAGCAACAATAAATGAAAAAAAATGAAATGAACAAATTTTCAACATTAAAAGCAAAATCATTAAAAAATTACAAACTAACTGGTTTATAGTTTGCGTTAACAAAACAAACCTTGAACTCTTAAAGAAAGTTACAAAACTAATTGATTCTTAGTTTGCCTAAGCATAATAAACTGACACAAAATTTACTGTTTCCTGCAGTCAAAAGTAAGTAAACCATTAAAGTTTTGTCATTATAACAGTTGGATTATGTAGACCGGGAAAAGTTACATGAGTGGCGAAACCATTAAAGCTCCTTATCCAAAGACCGAATAAAATTCCACCCGCCGGATTTAAATGAGGAGCTTCAGTTATTACTTTGTTTTTTAGCAGAGATTCTGTCAACTTCAGATTCTCATCCATCTTCGACAATTCTTTACTTAGCTAAGGTATACAAAAAAGAGATCACTATTTTAACTAAATAGAGTAATCACTTCCAGCTATGGTCAAGACTATTAAATAAAGGAACATCTTTAAAAAAATCTGGAATCATAAAATTTAATTGGATACAATAGGTTACTTTGTCATCTCTATGCAGGATAATAGCTGCAACTTTGCCCCTAAACCCAGTATTTTAGTAATGTAAAATGCTATTCACTTTTGAAATTACTGGTTGGAAACTTTCTAAAACTAATACAGATTAACACATGCCTATCTTTGTTAAATATATCTAAAGGATGCAAGCAAACTTTCAATTTTTAAACTTCTTCATGTGCAATGTTACAATGATAAATTAACAATAGAAAAAAAACAAAGGTCAACCATACTTGCAAATCTTAATTTCTATGTAGTTCTATGTACTACAAAGTACAAATCCATAAGAAAGTTATAATCAAAGAACTATATAATCGAGAATAAGAGATGGATATTAGATATTTACTATGAAAGGAGCTTGATTTAAAATGGCACAATCTTAGAGCCAACATCAACCATCACCGCCTCACTTTGTCTTTCCTTTATCTGTTGGACGTTGAAAATTGTAGAATGATGAAGTTATAAAATGAACCAATAACAACATTCACTTTAAGATTCAGATTTTTGGTGTCTAATCAAGATTTATTGCATCATAGTGTAGCAAGATGCCCCACTTTACTTTATTTCTTATTATATCGTGCACAACCACAAACAACCAAGCATTAGCAGCCGACGCCCCATAACATAGTATACCAACATTGCTATTCGAAGACATGAAATCTCATCCGTATGCAAGTAAACCAAGCTGTTGAAAACTCTATTTGCTACTTTATAAAATCTTGTATGTAACCCCAAACCTTAAATCTAAGATACATATATAACTAATATGTATAGGCATTTTGAATTATGAATGAAAATACTATATTTTCGTCCCAAAGTATACTGTTTTATTATAATCTAACCTTCACCAGAAGCTATTACTTAACTCCATAGATTCTCTTGCTGATTTGAATAGATTATTGCTGAGCTCATCTTGCCTTAATCTAATTTGAGTATCACAAGGTTACACAAAAAAAGCACATTATCCAATGAACTATTGCAATATTATAAAAAATGAAAATTATGATAAACAACTTTACTCATTTACAAATGCCTTCACATAGTAGTTCGGAATACTTGACGAATTAAACGCATTCATAAATCACAATACCAATGCAACACAATGGTAAATCTAAAAAAATTCTTTTGGCATTTCATCGAACACCACATGTGCACTTTCCTAGTCAGAAGTCTCTTAGCCCCTTCGCATTCCCATTAATCTAATTTCAACATAATTGTTCTAGCTAAAGAAGCACTTGCTAAAATATTCACGAGCACTACAACCATCATATCAAGAATCGGTCCCACATATCCTAAACGTACAATTAATCAGTTAAGTACAACAATATCATCCTAATAATTACCATCCATTAAAAGCGAAAGTACCTGAATATGTATGAAGCTGACAAAAGCCTGGCAACTAAGAAGCTTGTGATGTGGCATGTGGGAATGACAGTGTTCATCTTCAAGAATGAATTCAAGTCCACTTATGGTTAGTATTTGAGCAATATAACATCTACCAAAATTCACAAAATCATTTTTTCACTAACTGAATTTCCAAATTGATCTGGTCATTTTGTCACTATGTAAGCTTAAACTAAAATATTTAACAGTTCATTCAAACACTCAAAAACTGATTATTATGACATCAAATCACAATAATTGAAACATGAGATGATTTTAAGTGTGTCCAACACGACACATAAATATGTGTCGGGTTCGGGTTATCATTAAAAATGTCAACCCGAATCCTTCAATCCACCAACCACAAATCAAGTACTATTAATACTTATAATATAGACAACAATACAGTTATACCTTTTGGTTTAGTGTAGCAAGATCATATGTTTTGCTGTTTGAATTGAAAGTCATACTTAAAAAGAGGTTTAATGTGTGTAAGATGCATAAAGCTTGAGAATTTGATCATTCACCTACTTTTTGATTCAGATGGAATGAAGCTTGTGATGTGGCATGTGGGAATGACAGTGTTCATCTTCAAGAATGCATTCAAGTCCACTTATGGTTAGTATTTGAGCAATATAACATCTACAAAAATTCACAAAATCATTTTTTCACTAACTGAATTTCCAAATTGACCTGGTCATTTTGTCACTATGTAAGCTTAAACTAAAATATTTAACAGTTCATTCAAACACTCAAAAACTGATTATTATGACATCAAATCAGAATAATTTAAACATGAGATGATTTTAAGTGTGTCCAACACGACACATAAATATGTGTCGGGTTCGGGTTATTATTAAAAATGTCAACCCGAATCCTTCAATCCACCAACCACAAATCAAGTACTATTATTACTTATAATATAGACAACAATACAGTTATACCTTTTGGTTTTAGCGCCTAAAGTAAAAAACGTGGTGTAAGAAAAGGACACACCTTTTCGTTTTAGCGGCTAATGCAAAAAAAAAATGTGGTGTAAGATGTTGAGACCTAGTAAATAAGAAGTTAATTTTCTAGTTAACATGGTAAATTAGTAATTATTAACTTCTTGACAACATGAAAAATTTGGATCCGGTGACTTTTGGAAACATTATTCAGAAATTGTTGAGACCTGGTAAATAGTAGGTTGATTTTGTAGCTAACATGTTTACGTGGCTTGCTATGTCTACATAGGTTGGATTAATTTCAACTGCTATTTCAAGAGTTGTTTCTAGTTGTGGTGATCCTTCATTAAAAAGTATTTTGTGAGCTTTAGTGAAATTTGTATATAGATTAGTAAGTAGCTCACCGTATTTATAACAATTAAGTTGGTAAAATTACCTACCGAATAATGTTAGCCGAACAATTTGTGTGCAAAAAATAGTTTTACTGTTACCAAATTGATCAATCTCCAAGTTAAATAAAGTGAACACAATTAACTAATTTAATATTGAAATTGAAAAATGATTTATATTGAAAATAAACCAACCTTTGGAATGCTAGGGGAGTCATTTTTCTCAGCAATTGACGGTTGTTTGCTGGTCTCATATTCAGTAACAAAGGATACATATCATCAGCCAAGATCTAAACAAAGCAAACGACATAAACCCAAAATCAAGACCTTTTGATACTGAATGACAATAATGGAACATATGAGCTGCAAATAAAAGATACTACATAAGATTAGTAGGATTCTCCATCACCTGTTGTCATAATTTAAAATATACATATCGTTTAAAGACAATTTGAGACATGTGCATGTGTTATGAACTTAAAATATATATCTTATGCTTTATGTTAAGTCACAAATGAGGCTAGTCATATACAAAATAAATACAACCATTCGACTTTAGCATCAAGTATAAACAAATGTCAATAAACATGTACACTATTTCACCCAAAGAAAAAAAAAACTCCAAAGCTTACCAAAAAAGCTTCGATAGTGCCCACCATAAGTGTCTCATAATTGCATAATGGCAATCTGTTGATTGTATATTTGTTACTTACTTCTTGCCTCAAGCGCCTTGTTGTTTGGTTTTTTTTTTTTTATAAAATTTGGCACTTCAAAAAAAAAAAAAAAAAAACTACAACTTTACTTTATTTCTTATTATATCGTGCACAGCCACAAACAACCAAGCATTAGCAACCGACGCCCCATAACAGAGTATACCAACATTGCTATTCGAAGACATGAAATCTCATCCGTATGCAAGTAAACCAAGCTGTTGAAAACTCTATTTGCTACTTTATAAAATCTTGTATGTAACCCCAAACCTTAAATCTAAGATACATATATAACTAATCTGTATAGGCATTTCGAATTATGAATGAAAATACTATATTTTCGTCCCAAAGTCTACTATTTTATTATTATCTAACCTTCACCAGAAGCTATTACTTAACTCCATAGATTCTCTTGCTGATTAGAATAGATTATTGTTGAGCTCATCTTGCCTTAATCTAATTTGAGAATCACAAGGTTACACAAAAAATCACATTATCCAATGAACTATTGCAATATTATAAAAAATTAAAATTATGAGAAACAACTTTACTCATTAACAAATGCCTTCACGTAGTAGTTCAGAATACTTGACGAATTAAACGCATTCATAAATCACAATACCAATGCAACACAATGGTAAATCTAAAAATATTTCTTTAGGCATTTCATCGAACACCACATGTGCACTTTCCTAGTCAGAAGTCTCTTAGCCCCTTCGCATTCCCATTAGTTTAATTTCAACAGAATTGTTCTAGCTAAAGAAGCACTTGCTAAAATATTCACGAGCACTACAACCATCATATCAAGAATCGGTCCCACATATCCTAAACGTACAATTAATCAAGTTAAGTACAACAATATCATCCTAATTATTACCATCCATTAAAAGCGAAAGTACCTGAATATGTATGAAGCTGACAAAAGTCTGTCAACTAAGAAGCTTGTGATGTGGCATGTGGGAATGACAGTGTTCATCTTCAAGAATGCATTCAAGTCCACTTATGGTTAGTATTTGAGCAATATAACATCTACAAAAATTCACAAAATCATTTTTTCACTAACTGAATTTCCAAATTGATCTGGTCATTTTGTCACTATGTAAGCTTAAACTAAAATATTTAACAATTCACTCAAACACTCAAAAACTGATTATTATGACATCAAATCACAATAATTGAAACATGAGATGATTTTAAGTGTGTCCAACACGACACATAAATATGTGTCGGGTTCGGGTTATCATTAAAAATGTCAACCCGAATCCTTCAATCCACCAACCACAAATCAAGTACTATTATTACTTATAATATAGACAACAATACAGCTATACCTTTTGGTTTTAGCGCCTAAAGTAAAAAACGTGGTGTAAGAAAATGACACACCTTTTCGTTTTAGCGGCTAATGCAAAAAAAAAATGTGGTGTAAGATGTTGAGACCTAGTAAATAAGAAGTTAATTTTCTAGTTAACCTGGTAAATTAGTAATTATTAACTTCTTGACAACATGAAAAATTTGGATCTGGTGACTTTTGGAAACATTATTCAGAAATTGTTAAGACCTGGTAAATAGTAGGTTGATTTTGTAGTTAACATGTTTACGTGGCTTGCTATGTCTACATAGGTTGGATTAATTTCAACTGCTATTTCAAGAGTTGTTTCTAGTTGTGGTGATCCTTCATTAAAAAGTATTTTGTGAGGTTTAGTGAAATTTGTATATAGATTAGTAAGTAGCTCACCATATTTAAATCGATTAAGTTGGTAAAATTACCTACCGAATAATGTTAGCCGAACAATTTGTGTGCCATAAATAGTTTTACTGTTACCAAATTGATCAATCTCTAAGTTAAATAAAGTGAACACCATTAACTAATTCAATATTGAAATTGAAAAATGATTTATTTTGAAAATAAACCAACCTTTGGAATGCTAGGGGAGTCATTTTTCTCAGCAATTGACGGTTGTTTGCTGGTCTCATATTCAGTAACAAAGGATACATATCATCAGCCAAGATCTAAACAAAGCAAACGACATAAACCCAAAATCAAGACCTTTTGATACTGAATGACAATAATGGAACATATGAGCTGCAAATAAAAGATACTACATAAGATTAGTAGGATTCTCCATCACCTGTTGTCATAATTTAAAATATACATATCGTTTAAAGACAATTTGAGACATGTGCATGTGTTATGAACTTAAAACATATATCTTATGCTTTATGTTAAGTCACAAATGAGGCTAGTCATATACAAAATAAATACGACCATTCTACTTTAGCATCAAGTATAAACAAATGTCAATAAACATGTACACTATTTCACCCAAAGAAAAAAAAAAGTCTAAAGCTTACCAAAAAAGCTTCGATAGTGCCCACCATAAGTGTCTCATAATTGCATAATTGCAATCTGTTGATTGTATATTTGTTACTTACTTCTTGCCTCAAGCGCCTTGTTGTTTGGGTTTTTTTTTATAAAATTTGGCACTTCAAAAAAAAAATAAAACCCTACAACTTTACTTTATTTCTTATTATATCGTGCACAGCCACAAACAACCAAGCATTAGCAGTCGACGCCCCATAACAGAGTATACCAACATTACTATTCGAAGACATGAAATCTCATCCGTATGCAAGTAAACCAAGCTGTTGAAAACTCTATTTGCTACTTTATAAAATCTTGTATGTAACCCCAAACCTTAAATCTAAGATACATATATAACTAATCTGTATAGGCATTTCGAATTATGAATGAAAATACTATATTTTCGTCCCAAAGTCTACTATTTTATTATAATCTAACCTTCACCAGAAGCTATTACTTAACTCCATAGATTCTCTTGCTGATTAGAATAGATTATTGTTGAGCTCATCTTGCCTTAATCTAATTTGAGAATCACAAGGTTACACAAAAAATCACATTATCCAATGAACTATTGCAATATTATAAAAAATTAAAATTATGAGAAACAACTTTACTCATTAACAAATGCCTTCACGTAGTAGTTCAGAATACTTGACGAATTAAACGCATTCATAAATCACAATACCAATGCAACACAATGGTAAATCTAAAAATATTTCTTTAGGCATTTCATCGAACACCACATGTGCACTTTCCTAGTCAGAAGTCTCTTAGCCCCTTCGCATTCCCATTAGTTTAATTTCAACAGAATTGTTCTAGCTAAAGAAGCACTTGCTAAAATATTCACGAGCACTACAACCATCATATCAAGAATCGGTCCCACATATCCTAAACGTACAATTAATCAAGTTAAGTACAACAATATCATCCTAATTATTACCATCCATTAAAAGCGAAAGTACCTGAATATGTATGAAGCTGACAAAAGTCTGTCAACTAAGAAGCTTGTGATGTGGCATGTGGGAATGACAGTGTTCATCTTCAAGAATGCATTCAAGTCCACTTATGGTTAGTATTTGAGCAATATAACATCTACAAAAATTCACAAAATCATTTTTTCACTAACTGAATTTCCAAATTGATCTGGTCATTTTGTCACTATGTAAGCTTAAACTAAAATATTTAACAATTCACTCAAACACTCAAAAACTGATTATTATGACATCAAATCACAATAATTGAAACATGAGATGATTTTAAGTGTGTCCAACACGACACATAAATATGTGTCGGGTTCGGGTTATCATTAAAAATGTCAACCCGAATCCTTCAATCCACCAACCACAAATCAAGTACTATTATTACTTATAATATAGACAACAATACAGCTATACCTTTTGGTTTTAGCGCCTAAAGTAAAAAACGTGGTGTAAGAAAATGACACACCTTTTCGTTTTAGCGGCTAATGCAAAAAAAAATGTGGTGTAAGATGTTGAGACCTAGTAAATAAGAAGTTAATTTTCTAGTTAACCTGGTAAATTAGTAATTATTAACTTCTTGACAACATGAAAAATTTGGATCTGGTGACTTTTGGAAACATTATTCAGAAATTGTTAAGACCTGGTAAATAGTAGGTTGATTTTGTAGTTAACATGTTTACGTGGCTTGCTATGTCTACATAGGTTGGATTAATTTCAACTGCTATTTCAAGAGTTGTTTCTAGTTGTGGTGATCCTTCATTAAAAAGTATTTTGTGAGGTTTAGTGAAATTTGTATATAGATTAGTAAGTAGCTCACCATATTTAAATCGATTAAGTTGGTAAAATTACCTACCGAATAATGTTAGCCGAACAATTTGTGTGCCATAAATAGTTTTACTGTTACCAAATTGATCAATCTCTAAGTTAAATAAAGTGAACACCATTAACTAATTCAATATTGAAATTGAAAAATGATTTATTTTGAAAATAAACCAACCTTTGGAATGCTAGGGGAGTCATTTTTCTCAGCAATTGACGGTTGTTTGCTGGTCTCATATTCAGTAACAAAGGATACATATCATCAGCCAAGATCTAAACAAAGCAAACGACATAAACCCAAAATCAAGACCTTTTGATACTGAATGACAATAATGGAACATATGAGCTGCAAATAAAAGATACTACATAAGATTAGTAGGATTCTCCATCACCTGTTGTCATAATTTAAAATATACATATCGTTTAAAGACAATTTGAGACATGTGCATGTGTTATGAACTTAAAACATATATCTTATGCTTTATGTTAAGTCACAAATGAGGCTAGTCATATACAAAATAAATACGACCATTCTACTTTAGCATCAAGTATAAACAAATGTCAATAAACATGTACACTATTTCACCCAAAGAAAAAAAAAGTCTAAAGCTTACCAAAAAAGCTTCGATAGTGCCCACCATAAGTGTCTCATAATTGCATAATTGCAATCTGTTGATTGTATATTTGTTACTTACTTCTTGCCTCAAGCGCCTTGTTGTTTGGGTTTTTTTTTATAAAATTTGGCACTTCAAAAAAAAAAAATAAAACCCTACAACTTTACTTTATTTCTTATTATATCGTGCACAGCCACAAACAACCAAGCATTAGCAGTCGACGCCCCATAACAGAGTATACCAACATTACTATTCGAAGACATGAAATCTCATCCGTATGCAAGTAAACCAAGCTGTTGAAAACTCTATTTGCTACTTTATAAAATCTTGTATGTAACCCCAAACCTTAAATCTAAGATACATATATAACTAATCTGTATAGGCATTTCGAATTATGAATGAAAATACTATATTTTCGTCCCAAAGTCTACTATTTTATTATAATCTAACCTTCACCAGAAGCTATTACTTAACTCCATAGATTCTCTTGCTGATTAGAATAGATTATTGCTGAGCTCATCTTGCCTTAATCTAATTTGAGTATCACAAGGTTACACAAAAAAGCACATTATCCAATGAACTATTGCAATATTATAAAAAATTAAAATTATGAGAAACAACTTTACTCATTAACAAATGCCTTCACGTAGTAGTTCGGAATACTTGACGATTTAAACGCATTCATAAATCACAATACCAATGCAACACAATGGTAAATCTAAAAAAAATTATTTAGGCATTTCATCGAACACCACATGTGCACTTTCCTAGTCAGAAGTCTCTTAGCCCCTTCGCATTCCCATTAAACTAATTTCAATAGAATTGTTCTAGCTAAAGAAGCACTTGCTAAAATATTCACGAGCACTACAACCATCATATCAAGAATCGGTCCCACACATCCTAAACGTACAATTAATCAAGTTAAGTACAACAATATCATCCTAATTATTACCATCCATTAAAAGCGAAAGTACCTGAATATGTATGAAGCTGACAAAAGTCTGGCAACTAAGAACTGGCATTTCATAATCCAGAGGTAGAACTAATTGTTTACCAAAAATAATCAAAATCATATTAGTAATCCACAAAACAACAATATGAGACACTTAATTCAGTCAAAATCAAGCATTGAATTTATTTACCGAGACGTAGAATTGCTACAACATGTTCATAGAATTTCCATGAAATTGATGCCCTAATATGATTCTACACAAACTGAATGAATGAAAAACATAACTTAAGTTAAAAGTCTTGTAAATTAAAACCTGTTGTTCAATGACTTGCATCGATGATAGCTTCTTTTGTAGATCCAATATATGTGCCTGAGGACAAATTATTCAATAAATTGTAATATTAGCCATTATAAGACGCACTGAAACATAAAAAAAATCTAGAAAATAACCGGAGGTGGCAAACATGAATGGGTTGGGTGACATCAAAATAGGATTGGCTTAGACATGTATATTGCACAGGTCCCAAATTTTAATTGTACATTAATAAAGCTCAAGTTATAATATATTTAGTCAAATTAACAAAACTCCATGTCAAAGAAAATAATAACACATAACAAAAGTATATCCGATCAAATGTAAAACCGGTTATCAACGAACACATCAATGGTAAATATCAAAAACCTACCCATATCAGTGTAACACAATGGTAAAATATTAAAAATGTTCTTCAGGCATTTCATCGAACAACATGTATGAACTTTCCTAGTCACAAGATTTACCAAAATCCTCTGTCCCCATCGCATTCCAATCATTTAAAAAAAAACCCTAATTTGAACAAAAAAATGATGGAGAAGAAGATAATTGAACAAAAATTGGGGAAACACCTTACACTAATTGACATACCTTGATTTCATGAGCCAGAGAGAGCGATGACCTTAAAATCGACAACTTTGATGGTGCGATGACATCAGTGCTTCAACTTTCAGAGAGGTACTGGGAGATTTGAATACGAAAACAAAATAATTATGAAAGATTGTAACCTTGAAATTAACTATACCAAGAATAAAGCCGCAAAGGAAGAAGCAAAGGAAGAAACCTAGGGTTTCTGTACGATGAAAAGGGAAACAATAAGGAAAAAGGAAAGATTTATTTGATTGAAGAGAGAGACAGGGTGAAGAAACGTACGTGAGAAGGAGAAGAGAGCATTGGATATGAATTGAAGAAGAATTGAAGAGGAAGGAGAATAAAGAAAATTAGATTGGCGCTCATTCTCAATTATCAGCCTTTAGAGCATGTCCACATCATCAAAATGATTGGCTAAGAATAGCCCTTGTGGCCTAAGAGAATTCATTTAGTATAATAGATAGATATGCGTTGCTTGTTATAGATTAAGATTAAAATAATTAATTTATAAAAGAAGCACTTGAAATTGGCATTCTAAATATTTAAATTGTAAAGTTGTTTTTACAGAAGATGTACACAATCAAATTTATTTGAAAATGATGCCTTATATAATTGTATTTATTTGAAAGTAAATTACGTCGTTCTAAATATACTTGAATTATTCAATAGTATCCATGCCTTATTCTAAGCACATTATATGGATACCTTATTGTAAGTGTATGTATGGATAACTATTTGATTTTAGAGTTAATTACATAGTTAGTCCCTGTGGTTTGCACAAAATAACATACTTAGGTACTCATAGTTTAAAATCACATTCTAGGGTATTAACTTTTCATTTTATAACGTTTGGGGGGTATTAACATTATTTGTAGGCTTAAAATCACATTCTATTAGTACCTAAGTATGTTATTTTGTGCAAACCACATGGACTACCTATGTTAATACCCTAGAAGTTAATACCTCCAAATGTTACAAAATGAAAACTTAATACCCTAGAAGGTGATTTTAAACTATTAGTACCTAAGTATGTTATTTTGTGCAAACCACAGGGACTAACTATGTAATTAACTCTTGATTTTAAGACGGTGGATTTTTTATGGCCACATCATTTATTTAGTATCTGAAAATTGAAATTTTATAATTATCATCTCATGGATACATTTATTGTTAAGGGATAATATTATTTGTGAAAATTGTTTTGATGAACTGTGAAACAAATAATTATTGTTTCTTTTAGTTTCTTAAAAAATAAAATAAGTGATGATATTCCATTTTTATGTAATTACATGTATTGTTAAACAATGAACCTAAAGGTAAATTGTCTAATGATATATATAATAATTATAAGCCTAATTACATAGATATATCATTTCTTGCCCAAAGGTGTTATGGTATATTTATGTGCTTTAATTTTACGTTCATCGTATATGAATTTTGGTCAAAGCCAAAGCGAAGCCAAAATTCATATGGGACAAGTCAGTCTATTATGGTATGTTTATAATACATAAATTTTGGTCAAAGCCAAAGCGAAGCCAAAGTTTATGTAAAACATCAAGACAACATTTTATTTATGTATGTTCATAAAGTCTGAATTTTGGTCAAAGCCAAAGCAAAGCGAAGCCAAAATTCAGGTAGAATTTTAATTAATCTATTATTTTGGTTTTATAATGAATTTTATCTTCAATGTACTTATCTTTTGTCTGCCATGCTTGATTATCCCTAAATAGATTACTCTAACTCTTCTGTTTGTATTGATCTAGCATCCACTTTTAGCCCTAGCCTTGGAATTGAATTATTGACTGGGGCAAACTTTGCCACATGGAGGGATACGGTTAAACTTACTCTTGGTATGGTGGATCTTGATTATGCCCTGAGGCATGACCTTCCTGCTGCTCTGACTGCTGAAAGCACTACAGATAAGAAAATAAAGCATGAAAAGTGGGAAAGGTCTAACAGAATGTCTCTTATGGTTATCAAGAATTTCATCTCAAGTGCCATTAGGGGAGCTATACCTGATTCAGAAAATGCCAAAGAATATCTGAATTCAGTTGAGGAGCAATTCAAGGGATCTTCTAATGCACATGCGAGTTCTCTAATTTTGAAGATGCTTACCACAAAATATGAAGGGACTAGTGGTGTGCGTGAGCACATAATGATGATGAGCGACATGGCCCATAAGTTAAAGGGATTAGACATGGAAATAAGCGACGGTTTTCTAGTACACTTCATCATGACTTCTCTTCCTGCACGTTTTAATGCTTTTAAGATCAACTATAACACTCAGAAAGACAAATGGACAATGAGTGAGTTGATAGCAATGTGTGTGCAGGAAGAGGAACGTTTAAAACTAGAGCAGCCAGAAGTTGCTTATATCGCTACCACTAAGTCAGTGAAAAGGAAGGGAAATTTTAAAGGGTAAAGTTCCAAAGTCCAGAAAGCTAATTCAAATACTGTTTCCAGCCCAAATGTCTCCAAAGGACAGTCTCGTTGCAAGTTCTACCATAACAAAGGGCACTTGCAACGAGATTGTTCAAAATTCAAGGAATGGCTGGCTAAGAAAGGTACTGATGCATTTATGATAATTGAATCCTTTAATATTAATGTACCAATTAACACATGGTGGGTTGACTCTGGTTCAATGGTTCATGTTACCAATTCCACACAGGGATTCTTTACAATCCAGAGGCTGGAAAGAAAGCAAAGAACAATTAGAACGGGATGAGGGAAAGAACTTGAAGTTGAGGCCATAGGAACCATGCAACTTATTATGAAAACTGGTCATTGTATTAAAATTTATGATATATTATATGTACCGAAAATTACTCGGAATTTAGTATCAGTATCAAAGTTTGACAATGATGGTTTTGAAATTTTACATGGACATGGAAAGGTCACTATTAGTTTAAAATCCCAAGTTCTTGGTTGTGGTTATCTGGATGGAAATCTCTATAAGTTAGAACTAGATCATAGCTTTTCGAAATCTTTGTTGTCATATAACGTAAATGAGAAAATCAACAAACGAAAACGAAAACATGATTTGGAAACATCATCTAAATTATGGTATCAACGTTTAGGCCACATCTCACGTGTAACGCCCTGCGTTTTCATACTTTCCATACTTAGAAACCATTGCTTGAACTCTATTTTTGGAAATCTTGCGTCCTTGTAATCGTTCTTTCTTTGTAATCATCGTAAAATCCCAGACTTGGATTATCAATAAAACTCGTATTTTGTCAAATACATGTTGTACATACCGTATACATGCTCATACATTCGACTTCGTGAAACAATTGATGCTTATTCGTAATTCTTGGAAACTTCGTGCCAATCTTGCAAATACATGAAACTTGTGAAATATACACCTTTTGAACGAAATATGATTCATGGGTTCTTGATTCGTTATTTACCGACACTTGATACTCGTTAAACTGGGTAAAACTCTTAGAATAATGAGACTCGAAAGCTTCGTGAAATAAATAAACGTTTAAAGAATATTATTCGTAATAAATATGGTTATTATTCAAATTATTTAAACTAATTAAATTAATTAAACTAATTAATTTTGTTATTTAAAAGTTTATTTGTATTAATAATCTATTTAACCTCATTAAATATTAAAGTTAGTAAACTATAGTTTAAAACTATAAGTTAGTTTCTTTCTTTTATAATATAACTTAGTTAGTCAAGTTTAAAATGAGGTTAGTTCCCTTTCTAAATAATATATCATGGTTAATTAAAGTGCAGGGACTAATTTGGTAATATTTGAAAGTATAATAAAACAAGGAATAAAAAGGAATAAAAAGAACGCTGACCACGGGACTCGAACCCGGGTCACTCGTCCCAAACAACACGCGCGCAGCCAGCTGAGCTGGGTCTTCACATGTGAAGAAACCCAGCTCATATTTTATATATCAACTCGTCAACAGCAACCAGCTTTAATCAGGCCGCAATCCAGCGCGTTTTTTAGCGGGTTTTGATGTTTTTTTTTTTGAGTTTTAAACCATTTTTAGCATTAATTATCCTCCCAAAACCAACCCTAATTAGTTCATTATAAATACCCAAGGCCTCCCAAGTCTTTTACATTTTAGAAACACCCTCACAACTCTCTCAATCACTCAAAAACGTTGCTGCAAATCAGAGTTCGGACAGATTCATTGAGCTTTACGAAAATGGGCATAACTTCTTCATTTCTCATCCGTTTTAGCTCATTCTTTTTCCAAGACGCTTGGCTTGACCTTATCTTCGATTCCATGGGTGTTTCTCAATGAATAAACCCCTGGAACTTCGGCAAATAGGCTTCAAAGTCCACTGTTCAAATTTGTTTTCATTAATCTTTATCAGTACTTACTTAAACTTGAGTTTAACTCACTCAAACCTATGTCCTGATGCTTACAACCTATCTTATGGTTGGTTAGGCTTAAAAACAAGGTTGAGACATGTGAAATCAGAGGTGTAAACCTCACATACTTTCTGTTTTGTTTGGGTTTTAACCCACAAGTAATGAACAAGCCTAATGCTTGATGTTTGTGTGATTATAGGACTAGCTTGGGCTATCCTACATGTAAATCCACACATTACTTGATGTTTTCCTTAGACTAGTTGTATTTATTCATTATTTATTGTATGTTCATGACCCTCCTTGGTTGTTTTTACATCAAGTGTAGTGGTGAACACTTAGAGGTACCTAAATGGAAGCTTGTTCTTCCTACCTCCTACATGATTTCCATGATATTTAGAGGTACCTAAACGAAGATCTTAATCTTCTACCTCATGCTTGAAATATTGGACTTAATAATATGTATAAAATATATGTAATATATAAGCACATAACCCAAGTAATCGAATCTTAGATGATGAATTAGTGTTCATATGTCCAAGTACTAGATTATATCATCCTATAGTATGATAACTTGTTACGATTCTAATGGAACCTTGTTCCATGAAACCATATAAACTCCTTGGAGTACATAGTGTCAAGAACAAGTATCATATGTATTAGATGAGTATTTTCACATGTTATTCTCATATGTTACTTTCATGTTGTTTTATTCCGAATCTCGACTCTAAGCATAATTGAACTTTAACCCTTATACATTCGGACTCTAAATCTCTACTCGTCAACAATTGGATAATCGGAAAGCATATGCAAACTTTGTGAGTATACTCGTATTTCCCCTTTTTACTTTTACCACTTTTGGTGTGTAACATGTTTACCTATCAACAAACTTACACATGAACATTTTGCTTAAACACATGAACATTCCTATAACATGCTTGTATACGTGATGGCTTGATACTTTAAACTTGGGTGATTCTTATGTGTTGAACTTATCATTAACTTCGTACGAGCCTAACCGTGACATATGTAGCGTTATAGGATTGACGACCCGCCCGTAGACTTGAGGTTATGTCATGAGCATGTTGCGTCTCTTTTGGTTTGATATGTTAGACACATGCCATATTTAAATGTTTATCTTGAATCACATGATTGCTATGAGGAATTGTTTAAACTTATCTTTTGTTATGTACGTACCAAACTTGTATACTCGCCTTTGCTTTTGCATTGAATTGTATTTTAAACTTGTTACAGGTTGATGATGACGTTGCTATGAAAAGAAGTAGCGTTGATGCCTAGATACACATATAGACGTTAGGTTTAATATGTCGTATCAATTTTGCTTATGTTATTATGTATTTCTTTTGAACTTGTTGTTACTTGAGTTTATGTAATGTTGATAATTTGAAGTTATGAAATGAAATGGGAATTATTTAATTATCGTCACAAATAGGGTTATGATGTCTCGAGCAATCTTCACACTTCGTCTCATCCCGATGTTTCCGCCATTGGTTGGGGTGTGACAGATTGGTATCAGAGCCATAACTATAGGGAATTAGGTAGAATTGCCATGCCTTTTTACCTAGTTTATAGTTCTAGAGCCTTATTCTTATGTTTTGCTTGAATCATTTGCATGATACATTGTTTACTCCTTATTTATTTGCTTTTGGCCTTTTAAACATATATGTCACTTGTGTGTTAATACTTGCTTTGTTTGTTAATACTTGTTGTATCATTCCATCCTTTATGTGCTACCCTTGAAATGTCTTTTACGTATTATTACTTGAAATGCTTATTATGCTTATACTTGTTATTATTATTTTGAACATACATCTTTTACTCGTTTATACTAAAATCAAAACCACTCGTAATACACAAACGAGACGACTTCACCAAAATAGGCGTGAAACCCTCAATTTGGTGAATGACTCTCAATCCTTCTACTTTTCTTTTCTTACACGAAATTCACCATCAAGTTAGGAGTGAAATCCTCACCTCGATGGAGGAATTCAAATTTCAAATTCTAGTGGACCCTCGTCAAAGTGTTGAAATTAAGTTTTGACTCGACGAGTACCAACCACACTTAGGATACTAAATCGCCAAGTTAGGGGTGAAACCCGCACCTTGTCGACTAGTTCCACTCCTTGATTTTCATAAATCCCGCCAAGTCTCGAAATTTCAATTGATTTGGGACATGTAGTAACCAGAAGGGTAAATACCGTTAACCGACTTGTCGGCGAGAGTATTTCACCTATTAGGCCAAAGCATGCTCCTCAAATTCGAAAGACTTTTCGACCACTTTGGTTAGTCAAAGTTCCGTTTTGGAACCATTCTAAATTTTAAGCAAACATGTGTTCTACTATTTATCTTATACGATGCCATTCCTTTTGAATTTAAATCTACTTCCGATTTTTCTCTTTTCACACACACAACATATTGGATTTTTTTTCCATACATTTATACATATGCTTGACTTCATGTAATTTAAATTCATATTCCTTGTAACCACAAGTGGAGACATATCATCGAGATAGGAGTGACTTCCTTACCTTGACGATTAACTCCACTCCCCTTTTCTTAAAACGACCTCACCAACGAGTTAGGGGTGATTCCCTTACCTAGGTGATCGTTACCAAAACGTCCATTCAAAATATCTTATTATGCAAACTCGATCATATTTTATACCTAAATTGTTTATCATTAACCAAATCCCTACTCATGCGATTTTCAAAATTTATTATTTTATCAAACTTAATCTTTATTCCATTATACATTTCACATAGATCATATACACGAGATACTTAATCACGTCTTAAACGTTTTACTACACGAATTTCCAAACCGTACGAAATGCTACCTATCAATTTAATCGGTCTAATGAATCTCTTGCCCATGAACTTCACATCCGATTTATTAACTAAAACACGTGCACATTATATCATCATACTAGAGACTTCCACTCTTAATCGAAATCAAACTAACCTTTCTCAATTACTTATAAGATCTCATAGATGTTATATGATTGTTTTACCAAATACTCTTTTCAACATCAATAAATCATTTGTTAAAACTTTTAACAATCACTAAGTCCTTTTGCTAAATTCTTTTCTAAGGATCCTCGTTTTCACAAGAACCTCCTAAATTCATAATTTCTTGTTTGATGAAACGAACTTACTTTTTTTTATCGAAAACCTTTTTCCTACACCAATTTACAAAACACGTGGGCAAGAAGACTTCGTGGGAACCGACCATCCTCGAATTACATAAATTATTTTAAAACAAAAATAGCATTTCCAATCATTACAAAATACGTTATGCATAACCAATGAGTACTTTATGTTCCCTTACATTTACAAACTATACTCTACCTTCCCATTCAACTCAATCTATTTTGATTCGATAAACTCAAACAACTAGACATGCACGTCATTTCATGTGTTCTAGTTTATACCTCACGACTACTTCACATGTACTACTCAGTTTTGTTTCTTTTATACTCAAACCTCTTGATCTTATACGTATTTAAATTCATACCATATATAAAATCATTAACTCATACACTAATAGTCGCGATTTATACATTTTACGTTGTACTCATATGTTACACTTATATTCAAATTTATATTCATATTCTTAGAATTATACATACACTCACGTTTACATTAATATTCATATTCATGACAATACATTTATGCTTATACTCATGTTCATATCATATTCATACGTCATATGTTTATACATACATTCTCATGCGTATTCATAACTTACACTTATACTCATACTTATCTTTCATACATACTCATGATTCATACATTCGTGCCCGTACGCGAGCGGAATCCGAGGGATTCGCTTACGTGGGTCCTATACATACTTAAGCATGGACCTGCTTACATACTTTATTCTTATACGCACACATTCTTATTTTTTTTTGTGTACCTACCCAAATTCATACACAACTAGTACAGGCTATGCGGATCATGCAACTATCAATATAATCACGGGTGTACACGGGATTGTAGTGATAGGCGTATGAGAACCATAGAGTGTACTACTGTGTATGGTAAGACACGAAACGTAACATGGCACCAAATACGGAACAGACGTAATGTGGTAAAAACATGGTGGATACGCCGCTGGTACTTCCTATATATAAGTGTTTCGCCATGTTACCAAACTTTCGTAAAACGTGTCATGAGAAATTCAGTGTTTTACAGACCTATTTAGACCTAATACAACTTTAGACAACTCACAAACGCATTATATCCGATTATCCACGACGAGACTTCATTCTTAACACACTACGTTCATCTATCCAACACTTATGCTATTCTTATACTTGCACTCTTTGAGAGTCATTCGTTCATTTCTATACTCGTATTATTCTCCTTTACCCCTTTCTTTCATACAAACCTCGTTCACAATCAAGCTTGTTTAAACATTCGAATCCTAACTTATCTTATTACCTTTAGAACCGTCTTTCTATTCCTTATTCTGGTGTAAACGTATTTAGTAGGTCATTAATACTTTATTTTACCAAACTTTCTCGTTCCACTCGAGAAGCAATTTTTATAAATATGTAGTCTTATACTACCTTTAAAACTTCCTATGCAACCTACCTCACTTTTATTGATTTCAAACCATTATATAAAGGTCTCCTTCGTAAAATAAATTACATTTGTAAAGCAACTCCAAATTTAGCTATTCAAGATCGTTTTACCCACGCACGTTTCACTCATGCTTATGCCTCTAAACCATTTTAGCTAAACAAATCATTTTACAAACCTATTATGACTATTCCCCCAAGATTTCATACTTTTCAAAACGTTTCAAAATTTCCAAGACTCAAGATTTTTACCAAAACCCTTCAAGTCTATCTCTTGAATAAATTTCGGGACGAAATTTCCTAAAGGAGGGGAGACTGTAACGCCCTGCGTTTTCATACTTTCCATACTTAGAAACCATTGCTTGAAACTCTATTTTTGGAAATCTTGCGTCCTTGTAATCGTTCTTTCTTTGTAATCATCGTAAAATCCCAGACTTGGATTATAAATAAAACTCGTGTTGTGTCAAATACATGTTGTACATACCGTATACATGCTCATACATTCGACTTCGTGAAACAATTGATGCTTATTCGTAATTCTTGGAAACTTCGTGCCAATCTTGCAAATACATGAAACTTGTGAAATATACACCTTTTGAACGAAATATGATTCATGGGTTCTTGATTCGTTATTTACCGACACTTGATACTCGTTAAACTGGGTAAAACTCTTAGAATAATGAGACTCGAAAGCTTCGTGAAATAAATAAACGTTTAAAGAATATTATTCGTTATAAATATGGTTATTATTCAAATTATTTAAACTAATTAAATTAATTAAACTAATTAATTTTGTTATTTAAAAGTTTATTTGTATTAATAATCTATTTAATCTCATTAAATATTAAAGCTAGTAAACTATAGTTTAAAACTATAAGTTAGTTTCTTTCTTTTATAATATAACTTAGTTAGTCAAGTTTAAAATGAGGTTAGTTCCATTTCTAAATAATATATCATGGTTAATTAAAGTGCAGGGACTAATTTGGTAATATTTGAAAGTATAATAAAACAAGGAATAAAAAGGAATAAAAAGAACGCTGACCACGGGACTCGAACCCGGGTCACTCGTCCCAAACAACACGCGCGCAGCCAGCTGAGCTGGGTCTTCACATGTGAAGAAACCCAGCTCATATTTTATATATCAACTCGTCAACAGCGACCAGCTTTAATCAGGCTGCAATCCAGCGCGTTTTTTAGCGGGTTTTGATGTTTTTTTTTTGAGTTTTAAACCATTTTTAGCATTAATTATCCCCCCAAAACCAACCCTAATCACTTCATTATAAATACCCAAGGCCTCCAAAGTCTTTTGCGCTTTAGAAACACCCTCACAACTCTCTCAATCACTCAAAAACGTTGCTACAAATCAGAGTTCGGACAGATTCATTGAGCTTTACGAAAATGGGCATAACTTCTTCATTTCTCATCCGTTTTAGCTCATTCTTTTTCCAGAACGCTTGGCTTGACCTTATCTTCGATTCAATGGGTGTTTCCCAATGAATAAACCCCTGGAACTTCGGCAAATAGGCTTCAAAGTCCACTGTTCAAATTTGTTTTCATTAATCTTTATCAGTACTCACTTAAACTTGAGTTTAACTCACTCAAACCTATGTCCTGATGCTTACAACCTATCTTATGGTTGGTTAGGCTTAAAAACAAGGTTGAGACATGTGAAATCAGAGGTGTAAACCTCACATACTTTCTGTTTTGTTTGGGTTTTAACCCACAAGTAATGAACAAGCCTAATGCTTGATGTTTGTGTGATTATAGGACTAGCTTGGGCTATCCTACTTGTAAATCCACACATTACTTGATGTTTTCCTTAGATTAGTTGTATTTATTCATTATTTATTGTATGTTCATGACCCTCCTTGGTTGTTTTTACATCAAGTGTAGTGGTGAACACTTAGAGGTACTAAATGGAAGCTTGTTCTTCCTACCTCCTACATGATTTCCATGATATTTAGAGGTACCTAAACGAAGATCTTAATCTTCTACCTCATGCTTGAAATATTGGACTTAATAATATGTATAAAATATATGTAATATATAAGCACATAACCCAAATAATCGAATCTTAGATGATGAATTAGTGTTCATATGTCCAAGTACTAGATTATATCATCCTATAGTATGATAACTTGTTACGATTCTAATGGAACCTTGTTCCATGAAACCATATAAACTCCTTGGAGTACATAGTGTCAAGAACAAGTATCATATGTATTAGATGAGTATTTTCACATGTTATTCCCATATGTTACTTTCATGTTGTTTTATTCCGAATCTCGACTCTAAGGATAATTGAACTTTAACCCTTATACATTCGGACTCTAAATCTCTACTCGTCAACAATTGGATAATCGGAAAGCATATGCAAACTTTGTGAGTATACTCGTATTTCCCCTTTTTACTTTTACCACTTTTGGGGTTAACATGTTTACCTATCAACAAACTTACACATGAACATTTTGCTTAAACACATGAACATTCCTATAACATGCTTGTATACGTGATGGCTTGATACTTTAAACTTGGGTGATTCTTATGTGTTGAACTTATCATTAACTTCGTACGAGCCTAACCGTGACATATGTAGCGCTATAGGATTGACGACCCGCCCGTAGACTTGAGGTTATGTCATGAGCATGTTGCGTCTCTTTTGGTTTGATATGTTAGACACATGCCATATTTAAATGTTTATCTTGAATCACATGCTTGCTATGAGGAATTGTTTAAACTTATCTTTTGTTATGTACGTACCAAACTTGTATACTCGCCTTTGCTTTTGCATTGAATTGTATTTTAAACTTGTTACAGGTTGATGATGACGTTGCTATGAAAAGAAGTAGCGTTGATGCCTAGATACACATATAGACGTTAGGTTTAATATGTCGTATCAATTTTGCTTATGTTATTATGTATTTCTTTTGAACTTGTTGTTACTTGAGTTTATGTAATGTTGACAATTTGAAGTTATGAAATGAAATGGGAATTATTTAATTATCGTCACAAATAGTGTTATGATGTCTCGAGCAATCTTCACACTTCGTCTCATCCCGATGTTTCCGCCATTGGTTGGGGTGTGACATCACGAGACAGAATGCTAAGACTCGTGAAGGATGGTGAATTACCAGATCTTGATTTTAGCGATTTTGGAACATGTGTTGAATGCATTAAAGGGAAAAAGACAAATAAAAATAAAAAGGGTGCCACAAGGAGTTCTGGATTATTAGAACTCACACACACCGATATTTGTGGACCTTTTCCACCTGGCATTACTGGTCATACATCTTTTGTTTCTTTCATAGATGATTATTCAAGGTACATTTACCTGTATTTGATTAAAGAAAAATCTGAATCACTTGAAATGTTTAAAACTTTTAAGGCTGAAGTTGAAAACCAACTTAGTCGTAAGATAAAGGTAATAAGATCAGATAGAGGATGTGAGTATTATGGTCGACATACAGACATTAGTCAAGCTCCTGGTCCTTTCTTTAATTTTTGTAAAGAACACGGGATAGTGAACCAATTTACCATGCCGGGTACACCTCAACAGAATGGTGTTGCTGAGAGAAGAAATAGAACCCTGATGGACATGATAAGAAGTATGTTAGCAAACTCGAATTTGCCTAAATTTTTATGGACTGAGGCATTAAAGACGGTCGTTCAATACTAGATAGGGTTCCCTCTAAATCTGTCCCAAAAACTCCTTATGAAATTTGGACAGGAAAGAAACCAAGCTTAGAGTATATGAAAGTATGGGGTTGTCCTGCCGAAGCTACACTTTATGATCCTTTGAAAAAGAAAATTGACATGAGGACAGTCAGTTGCTACTTCATAGGATATCCCGAACGATCAAAGGGATATAGATTTTACTGCCCTTCACACGTTACTCGTATTGTGGAAAGTCGAATTGCTGATTTTATAGAGGACTTTAAGGTCAGTGGGAGCAGTGAAAGTGGAGTCTTTGATTTCCAAGAAGTGCAAGAGGAGGGGGATGGGCTTTTCAAATTTATCTTCTATTACACCTCTTGTACATAACACTGCACCACCCCGTGTTTCCGCTGAAATTAATGCTCCTAACGTCCCTAATAATGAAGGCACATCAAACTCATAAGAGCATAACCAAATCCCTAAACCAGTTAATGAATTTGTTGAACCTGAAAATCAGCTTAGGAGGTCATCAAGGCCAAGAAGGCCCACTAACTTTGATGATTATGTAACCTACCTTAATGAAGCTGATTTGGATTTAGGAAAGTATAACGATCCAACCTCTTATAATGAAGCCATTAGTAGTGATAAATCTTTTGAGTGGAATAAAGCTATGATTGATGAGCTTGATTCCATGAAAAAGAATGGCGTTTGGGAATTGGTTGAATTACCCAAGGGGGTAAAACCCGTAAGATGTAAATGGGTATTCAAAACCAAATTAGACCCAAATGGACACATCTATCGCTGCAAAGCATGATTGGTTGCTAAAGGCTATACCCAAAAATGAGGGAATTGATTATCAAGAAACCTTCTCACCTGTCTCATGGAAGGATTCTTTGAGAATCGTTATGGCATTGGTAGCCCATTTTGATTTGGAGTTACATCAGATGGATGTCAAAACTGCTTTCCTTAATGGTGACTTACATGAAGATGTGTTTGTCACACCCTGACTTTTGCGGAAGCGTGATTATTGGTGTGAGTTTCTTAATACCATAGCATTCAATCATAACAACGCTATATGATAAAAACAGTAGATGCTCATCCATTAATTAAGTTTGAAAACAACATAACATAAATTGTTTGAAACATAGACACCAAATTCAAGTTACAAACCACGACATGTTTAAATGAGTTCATGAAGACTCAACAAAAGACTTTAAATAAAACCGAGTTTAGAAACATGTATCCCATCCAGGAATAGGATACATCTCCTAAACTCTACGACCACGGATGACATCCTTTATTCATGACGCAGCTTGACAAACATGCACACACCTGCCAGATCCACTTAGTTCCCTGAAATACATGTAATTTGAAAACATCAACAAAAGTTGAGGGAGTTCATGTGTTTGTATAAGTATGTATAAACCTTGTAAACAGTGTATGTAAATCCCGGTATGAAAGCAAGCAAGGAAAAGATCACCAATGGTTTGCAAGGCCACTGATATGTGTGACGGTGTAGGAAGACTCAAACCTAGCAAATTTGTACCGGGCTTCCGGCTGGAAGACATAGTCACCCTATGGGCCACCCTGGTCCTCATGGGTGTGGGCTCGCTGCACCCAAATAGATCTATCACTCATGCCCCTCGGTCCGTGTACGAGGATTAATGGTCTCAAGTATCTGCCTACCCATTCACATGATCTATGGTTCTTTCCTAGGCTAACCATACCAATTGTATTTGTATGTAATCCTTTTGTAACATGTATTTCACCCCCGAAGTTAATAAACAAAACAGTTTAAAGAAAAGGGGGACATGAACTCACAGTATTGCGTCTTCAGAATCGTAACCAAAATCTCCTCAGCGAACACGACTCCCTACAATGTACTAATTATTAGACGAACGGGCCATGCCTTGGCTTAAAGTTTAATGTTTTTGAGTCACGTTTCTTATGTTCCCAATATTATTCCAGGTTATAAATACTTGTTAGAATAATAATTGTTTTAACTTTAAATTATATTTAATTTTGGAATAATTGTTTAAACAATATTTTGTAATAATACTTCTCAAGTATTTACTTTCGTATTTTCTTTCCAAGGATGGGGGTATTTCATACATGTATCTTCGTATTCTTGTATTTGTAGTTCCAAAATAATATATTTTTAAGTCTAACTTAAAAAATATATTTAAACTTATTTTGTCCAAAAATAATGTATTTCAAGAAAATATATATTTTTCTCAAAAATCATATACCTTCTAAATATACTAAGAAAATATACTTTAACTTGCAAAAATAATATGTTTTCTTCTTGTCAAAATATGATATAATTTTGTAATATTTACAAAAATCATATTTTCATTTCTTGTATCCAAAATAATATTTACCAAAAATATATTTATAACGGTATTTTCTGGAATATTTTGTAAGTTACGTTCTATTATTCGGCTTCACAATATTAAGTGTGTAACTTATGTATTTATTCCTTGTGATTTTTGGTATTATTTTGCATTGTAAATTCTTGGTATTTTGTTAAGTTATATTACTTTAAATCCTAAAATAATGTAACTAATACACAAAGTATACAAATAATCACACACATTGTGTAAATATATATTCTAAATACATATTTACTCATTTTTATTTAGAAAAACCAACCTCCAATATTTGTATTTTTGTAATGAAAATTATGGCAAGGTTTATGTTGAAAACCATAGTTAAAACACACTTGTGAATATTTGTTTAGAAAATATTTTTCTAAGTGTTTGTATTTTTAGAAAATTTTGCCATAGTTTCCCCTAAAAATGGAGGTGTCCATGCTATTTAAGCATATCATTTTCTTTTCAAAATCATCACAAACAATCAATAATCAACCCTAAACAACTTACACTTACCAAGTGCCAAAACTATGCTATTTACATAATAATCATGAACTTGAATTTCTCATAAAAACTTGTAGTAACTTGGTAGTGTGTTTAGTAGGTTTAGTTACCCTTTTGTGACACTTTTTATTCCCGACACTTAGGAAAGCATTCAGGACCATTTTGCCATATTTTTGCATGTTACTAGCTTGTTAGAATGCTGAATTTTGCTGAAATGTGCTGAATTCAGCACTTTAAGTGGGTTTTAGGCACTTTCCGGCACTTAACTATCACCTAGTGAAGCAGTTTTATGGTCCTTACTTCCCTACACACCACACTAGTGTGAAACTTAGTCTCTGGCCCATACAGGGTCTCAAAACACTGTTTGTCTATGTACTGACATCGTCAGCATTTTTCTGAGTTATCCGCTAACTGTGCTAACCATGCTTTGTGCATCGTTTATGTCACTAAAGTTTGTAAAAAAAAATGATGTGACAGTATGAAATGTGATGCACATGTATGTATCAGAAAGCAATCATTTGTAATTCAACATAGTCACTAAGCACTAATCATGGTTAATTAAATTGTACGAATACCTGGATTTTTGACGGTTGTCACAGTGTTTATGACTCAACCTGAAGGCTTTAAACCTAAAGGTCAGGAGCACTTAGTCTGTAAGTTACAGAAATCCATATATGGGTTAAAACAGGCATCACGATAGTGGTATTTAAAATTTGATGAAATTATGAAAAAACAAGGCTTTATCAAGAATCAAGTGGATCAATGCACCTTCCTCAAAATGAGTGGGAGCAACTTTGCTATACTTGTCCTTTATGCGGATGATATCCTTTTGGTGAGTAATAGTTTAGATTTGTTGCATGAGTCAAAGCGATTACTTTCGCAAAATTTTGACATGAAGGATCTCGGAGAAGCCTCTTACGTAATAGGCATCGAAATACACTGAGATCGTACTAATGGGATATTAGGTCTATCCCAGAAGGCTTATATTGATCGTGTTCTTACACGTTATAACATGCAACAATGCTCTCCATCAGTGGCTCCAGTAGTTAAGGGAGATGTTTTCGGCTCTTTTAGTGTCCAAAAACAGAGGTTGAAAAGGAGCAAATGAGATTGATACCTTATGCTTCAGCAGTAGGAAGTTTGATGTATGCTCAAGTCTGTACTCGTCCCGATATTGCATATATTGCTGGAATGCTAGGCCGATATCAATCTAATCCCGGCCTAGATCATTGGAAAGCAGCAAAGAAAGTGTTGCGATATCTACAAGGAACGAAAGACTATAAATTGACATAAAAAAGAACTGACAACTTGGAAGTAGTAGGCTATTCCGATTCTGACTTTGCTAAATGCAAAGATGATAAGAAATCGACTTCGGGGTACATCTTTATGCTTGCAAGCGGACCAATTTCATGGAAGAGTCATAAGCAACAGTTAACAACAACCTCAACGATGATGGTAGAATATGTTGCAGTGTACAATGCAACGTGCCATGGGATGTTGTTAAGAAATCTCATCACTTGACTCAAAGTTGTTAACTCCATATCACGACCATTGAAGATTTACTGTGACGACTCAACTACTGTTAGTTTCTCGAACAGTAACAGTTCGAGCGGAGCTGGTTTATACCTCGATACAAAGTTTTTGTTCGTTCGAGAACGCGTAGAGGAAAATAATCTTTGTATCGAGCACATAAGCACTAAAGATATGCTAGCGGATCCGATGACTAAAGGTCTACCACCCAGAACTTTCCAAGATCTTATAATGAGAATGGGTTTTAGTAAAGACCTTGTATGAAAGCATACACTGTGTATGAACGATTATTATTTCCTTGAATGTTTTATTTTGTCTATACTAATGTTTGTGCGCACCTTATGATTTATAGACAAAACTTATGTAAGGTAATTACTTACCCTAAGGATTTTATTTCAGTTATTTTAGTTTTATGATTAAGTATTTTATATTGAGACTTTAGTATGACTATTGGGGGTCTCGAATTGACTTCAATTCGAATGACTGTAACTCTCTGCTATGGTTTCAACATGAGACTTGATGAGTATTTTAAACTTGGCCAAAATTACTTAATACTCATCGTTAGTGATCACTCGGCCAAGTGGGAGAATGTTAGACTTCTATATAATTGTGGCCTTTATTGATCATCTAAATACAATCAACCATATGACATTAGTATCCTAAAGATTAATTATAAGTCATTATTTGATGGAAATAATGACATTAGGAGAATGTGTAGGATTACCCTTTGAGTGTCCATAACATAAGAATAAAAGGAGAATAAACTACACCAAATCATGACTCTCCATACTTTACTTTTCTCTAAATCTTGATCCATCCCAAGAGGACACTCTAAAGTGGAACCAAGAACATCTTGTCAGGAATTATGGCTTCGTCATCATCCGCAAAGATAACCATTCCCACACGTAAGTGCCTATACTTTTATGCTCAAGTTTATGATTAAGGTTTTATGTTTTGGCTACATGTTTAATGATATAATCAACAAATTACGATTTTTCCCCAATGTAAAATTCGTTTTAGTGTTTTTTTTTACAAAACTATAGTAGTATTTTGTTCTAATTAGTTGGCTCAATATAATTTTTATTCGTGGGAAGCGGTAGTTTTTCCATCGTTTTAGTTTTTTTTTAGCGAAAGTATGGTAGTGTTTTGTTTTAATTGGTTGACTCGATGTAATTTTTTTTAAGATCGTGTTATAAGTAGTATGTACAAGTAACCGAAACATAGACGTACATGTTATGAGAGAGAAATACTCGCCTTAATGCCCCGCAACGTGAGCGAGGCAAAAACTAGTTTTATTACAAAATTACATTATATTAAGCTGAAAAAAAGATCAATTCCTAAATATGGATATTTTATTTTACAAAATACATAATATTTTAAGGCAAGCTAAAACAGTAACGTAAAAAATAACTTAGCTTCATAGGACAAATCTATCTAATGCATTAAAGCAAATGTAGCATTTAATTTTACAACTAAGTTATTTGTAAACCATGACAAATCTAAGATCATGTATAGTGGTAATGCTCTTATTTTTGAGCGTTTTGCGCCATGTGGTAGCCTAGTCAGCAATAGAGCATTATGGGGCATTATCTAAAATGGGTGTAGTGAAGATATGGGGCATTATGTTAAAACAGGTGTATTAAAATTAAATAAAAAACTATCAAAAAATCTTATTGGACAAACAAAAGAAAGATCAAGGGTGATTGGCCAAAACAAATGAACCAGGGCATGGAAAAAGTCATGCCAAAAGCAAATTGAAACCTTGCTAGTTGTTTTGTTAACCGATAGCGCAATATACCGTTTTCTTTATATAATCATTAATCGGTCCAAGTCTTTGACTTGAATAGGACCCGTTAACATTCTAATTGGTTATTCTACCATTCATTCCAGACTAGGGCATCCAGTAAATTGAAACCTTGCTAGTTGTTTTGTTATATCGGTTGTGCTTATATATTTGTCTTGGATTATAAGACTTAAGACAGGTAAATACTCTTAACCTATTTTCCCTATACGGGCTTGGGATACGGTAAATTATTACCGCTTGGTCGGGTATGAGATCAAATGACGGATTGTGTCTAAAAATCCACATAACCCATTTTAATTCATTTTTCTTGATAACTTAAACATTTGGGGTTAATGCGACTATGTCCTGGATATCCTCGGCGCATTTAATTGCAGATGGCCACGACTTAAGCATGGGGTGTAGGCATACACCCGACAGATGCTAATACTGTAATAAAATGTTTTCTTACCCATACGGGGGATACCCTTTATGGGTTAAAGTGGGGTGTCGGTTAATCATGTTATCGGTGTTTAGTATCGGGCCCCATATGTATTGACAAGCATGTAAATACTGAATACAAGAGATATATTCTATCCCGGGTTATTTATGAAAATAGATGCGCCATTGTGTACATAAAATGTTTTTGAAATATTTTCAAAACGTGTCGGTTATTTGTATTTACCAATGTAAATTGACGTATCTTCAAAAGACTAAGCGCATATTGCAAAGTACGTAAACAGGCTGAAAGCTGCCCGGTAAATGCTTAAGTGGAATTTGCAACTCCATGCATTGAAGCCTAGTAATCTGTTACATAATCATTTTGTTATTTCGGTCCGCCTGTGGATCTTTTATATACTTTCGTCTATATATTATTTTTGAACATTCGGAAACTTGTAATTTGTAATAGTATTTTATAATCCCTAGACTTCCGTTGTGTTATTTGTGTATATGTATCAATTTGTCATGTACCCCAAGTTCGGGCCCACCAGAAAATCAGGGTGTGACAGTTATTCACAAGGAATGAACTAAAAGATGAACTTATATAAAGTTTAGTGAAAGCCGAAAATTAAGCCCACTTTTGACACCAAAATTGGAGTTGTACCACCTTGTTACACCTTGGTGAACATTGGGTAACAAACATTAATGTTTCCAAGTGTTTTGAAGTAAGAAAACTCAAAGAATTAGTAGTAGAAGTGAGTTAGAACTCACTTTGAACTTCAAAGATATTCTGACAAAAAATTAGAATTTATGGATGATTTTAAAGTGTTGTGAGAGTGATTAAGTGTTTGTAAAGTGAAAATAAGGTTGACGTGTGCGCGACTACACATATTTTTTTAATGAAATTACATACGATTTGGTTTTAAATTTATAAAAGTGATTATTACTTTTACATCAAAACATACACGAAAGAGGCAAGTGTACCCCGTCATATATGTAGTAAAGTATCGGTAAGAACCAAGTATCGATCCAAGGAAATGGGCGGAGAAATAATACTAGACCTTTGTCACTAAACTACCGGTAAAAACATACGTTGTTTGATTTTTAATAAACTAAAGTAAGCATAAACAAATACTTATAAAACATAGTAGATTTCAAATACTAAAATAGATAAATAGCCTTGCTTAATACACAACCAAAGCATGTCAACTAAGTCGGTTTTGGCACTAGAAGCATTCGGTCAATTTTCCCTTTTGAGACAATTAGTATCCCTTTCGGGAATCCTAACATGACAATCATTCGGAAAGCTAAAACGATAAACACACTTTAACCACCTAAAATTGTTCTTTAACGTGCAATTGATAAATGTCTATGAAAATCTCCTAAAAATAAGTTAGTCATCCGTTAGGAGTTTTCTAACCGCACTTAATCAAGGAAAGCGACACCGATAAACACAATGCAACCACCGAGACAAGCATAAACTAGATTAAATCACAACCAAGTTCATTTTACAAATCTTGTACATAAATTCACCCAGATAGCAATTTTGGCCTAAACTACTAACTAAGCTAACAAATCATGGCAAGAATTTATAACGACACCATTTAACTCGTTAGAGTCCTTACGTGACGGCAAGCTTTCTTGATTAATAATAATTACATTTTATTAAACCACTAACCATTTCTAGTATCATGGTGCCCACATTTTAACCAAGCTAAACTTGTTAACCAAGTTTAAAGTTTCCTAATACATGATTAATTAAGCTTCATTTTTCAACTATCTCAACTAACCAAGTACCGATCATCCAACACAGTTACTTATAATCAAGAAATCAATATCAATAACAAGGTTGCAAACTAATCATCAAAGATAATCATAGAAAATACTTCCAAATGTCATTACAAACAAAGATTAACATACTAATGGCTATAATCAAGCAATGGATTGTTGTGTTTTTGCCCAAAGGCTTACATTAATAGATAATAATCAATCTAAATGCTCGAATCTTAACAAAAAGATGGAAAGATTTAAGAAACCAAACCATAAACAAGCATAAGAATGAGAATCCGGATAGTAATCGAGCTAAACGAGACAATGTGGCTTGAATCCGGGTGAAAGCTAACGCCTCCGGAGCCTGAAAATCGCTTGAATTGCTCTCCAGAATTCCAGAGTTACGAACAGAATGTTTCTGTTTGTTTTTTTTATATATTTTCAATGTCGCACGGTCGTGCACCGATCGCACGACCGTTCACTTTTTGAATTATTGGAGTTACTGTTCATGACATCAGCAGAGTTGACTGGTCTTCGGTCTCGCACGACCGTTCTTCATATGGCACGACTGTGCGTTCCCGGGATCTTGTTGCACGGACTGATGCACTGGTCGTTCATCACCGGGATTTGGCTGAACATCGGATCCGCACAGGGTGCAATATATGGCACGTCCGTGCGTCACCGGGATTGCCTTGCATGGACTGATGCACTGGTCGTTCATCACCGGGCTGGTCTTGATATGTCGGAGATGCGGCCGTTCCTCAGACCGCACGACCGTTCCACTTGCCCAGGTCAGTTTTCTAACAGAATGTTCGCAGCTTCGTCGTTTTGTCCGGAAAGTCCTCGTTTTCACTATCATCTTGTCCGGTATGCTGTTTTAGTCCTGTAAACAAAAGTATACATAATTAAGTATCCGAATGACGATTTTACGGCCGAAAACGCATAAAATGGGGATAAAATGGGGGACTAAAATATGTGTAAATTAGCGAATATCAAATCTCCCCAACTTGAACCTTGCTTGTCCTCAAGCAAGCTAAACTAAAATGTAATAACAGATAGAATCAAACAAGAACGATAATTTACACACTATTTTATTGAAAACAACTATAAATGGTTAGCCGGTTTTTCGAAAGACAACATCAAAAGACTCAAACCCAACAAGCATATGCAAATATATAGCGACAACCAAAAAGCCATGACTTCACATTTAATTGACTCAACATGTTAATCTTCACACAACTCTCAATGTTCACACACACTCGGTTTTATTTATGAACTATACATAAAATGTGTACGTGCAAACACTCAATGCCTCGTCAATGAAATGTGTAATATCATAAGCTTGTCATAAGATCTCGTCTCCACCAACTAACATGCGAAAAAGTGTAAATCAAGAGGTCTTTACGGGGTGTAACGTTAGGCTTGGGCGAAAGGTATGGAAATGGAAATTTAAAGTGACAAAATGGTTAAAACTCGGTTTTAGCGTTTAACTAGCGACAAACAATACAACTATACATACAAATGCGTTAAAAAGGCGACTATTGCGCAATCGAGCTCATGAACGAAATTTTAACATTTAAGCATTCAAAATTGCTCGATTTTTGTCAACTTCACCCTATTTTAGGGTGTTTTTTTTTCTGTTTTTTTAGCAACTAATTATACAATAAACTAAAACAAACGCTAGTTAAACGATTATCTTGACCGAGTTTCAACACAAAAGGGTTTAAAACATAAAAAGACTAAATTTGGCTAAGTGGGCGATTATGTTGGGTAAACAAAGGTAAACGGGAAGGCTCGACATGATTAATCCTAAAGGGTAACGTAGGGTTTACGGGAAATACAACACAAAGAACAAGGCTAACAACAAAGGGGTAATCTAAGTGCCTCTATCACTTCTACACAATTCCGCACATTCATGGTCTTAACAAGCATACTAGTGACAAGTTCTAAATTACACAAGACATCCGGCTCACTCCTGTATCCGAAATGAACAAATATACAACAATATCAAGGCTCAAATATGCTCACGTAACGGAAGGAATGGATAAAAGTGTGAAAACTATCATGCAAGTCTTTCTTTGTTTGTCACGCTTTCCGGTTTTCTTTTTCAAAATTTATTTTGCTTGTCGAGTTTTTATCAAGTCCGAAGCTTTCTAAAACACAACCAACCGGTTTATTTACTAAAATACATACAAAAAATAACAGATATTTTTGGATGATTTTTCTGGCTTTTTTTTTAGGACAAACAAAGTTAACAAAGTGACAAACAAAGTTAACCCCCTCCCCACACTTGAACTTCGCATTGTCCCCAATGCGAAACCCGAATATAGAGAAAAAGGATAATAGTACTCCCCTCAAGATGATATCTGATGAAACGAGACTTCCAAAGTTGTGTCTGTCATATGCTCCGGTCCAAGATATGTTGGATCTGCAAGTATGTCACATGTACACCAAAACAGAGCAGAAACAGAATAAACATAAATAAACCATAATGTACATAAATAGAAATACTAGAAATCCCAACAAAGACAAGACATAAAGTAAAGTGTTTGAAAATAAAATATAATCCGGGGGTGTTTGAAATACTACGAAAATGAACACCCAAAATATAAAGTACTGAAATAATTAAAACCATAAACGAACAACACCACCATCTCCTACTCGTCATCACCATCATCATCTCTTGTAAAGGACGGGCCCGCATCACCATAACCAGGTGGGTTCCACGGTGGGAACTGTGGGGGGTGCTGAAAGTAGTCGGGATATGCATGATGCATCTCCCCGAATAAGTATGAAAATCCAGCACTCACCCCCTGGTATAACCTGTCCTGGTTATGCCTAAGCTGATCCTGAGTGGCCCTGAACTGATCCTGACTAGCCCTGATCTAGTCCTGACTAGTCCTAATCTGGTCGATATAAGTCCCATGCTGCTCCTGCGTAACTCGCATCTGTTGGAACTACTGGTAAAACTCTGGCCACTCCTGATGCTGGTGGTAATCATGGTGCTGCGGTGAATCCGGTGGCTAGTGTGGTGGTGTCTGTGGCTGGTGCTGCTCGTGCTGCTGAACTGCATGCTGCTCCCCCATTTCTACATCCTCATCTTCCTCCTTAGGTGGAGGTAACGGGTCCCAGACCTTGTTGTTTAGACCCCTCAATCTATCCCCCCGATCCAATTCAACAATCAACCCCATTGCCTTCAATGACCGAATATCAACATAAACACCATCGGTCACATGAGTGAGACTCTCAAGCACCTCATCAGTAACCAACCCTAGGTTGTAAGTAATTTCGGTCACATATTGACCGCCATGAATCTGATTGTTGGGTGTCCCACCTGAGCACTTCACAAAGTATTCAGCCATCCTTGCGGCTAGGTTGATGTGTACTCCATCAACCAGCGCGTACAGAAAAATCAAACCCGGTGTTGGACAGTTCCCCAAACTGTCCATGCGGCCGCAAATGGTGTGGCTAAACACATGATGCATCACTCGAACCAAAGGGTCTTTCAACCGTGAAGCCTTAGACATTCTTGGGTCGTAAGGGTCGCCAATAGCATTTTCAGCCCAGGATGCAGCCCGTGTTTCATCAGACAGAAAGGTAAACTACTCCGTGAAGAACTCGGAATCCATGTCTTCAGTTGTGTAGATACCAAGCCTCCTACCCAATCGACCTACTGACCAAGTGTGCCAACGTCCACCCAACCTAAAAGTTATTCGCTCCTTGTAGCGGAATTTTGGCCTTCTATGAGCAATTGGTTTTTCGTAGGCATATGTGGAGAAAAACTCTATTGTTAGCTCAAGATATATGGGTCGGTCGATAGCTACTACGCGAGCAAGTGGGATACTGATCATGTTTTCAGGTCTATCAAACTGATTGAGATCCCTCATAACGTCCCAATCCAACCTCCGGGGGACGCCAAATTGCCCTCGCCTTCTCCATAAGGCGTCACGTCTTGGGATACAAAGAGCCTGTCGCTCATCATTGGGGTCAAACTTCAAGAAGGGATGATTCATCTACATGAGGAATATCATTAGAACAGAGGGAACAGAAAAAATTTCACTCAAAAACAGCAGAACACCTAATTATGAAGATTCTGTCTTTCTGATCTAGGCATGTGGCACGGACGTGCGACGAGACGCATGGTTGTGCGTCGCCGAGAACAAGCAGAAATGGCCCAAAGATGTCGGATCTGCACGGCGTGTGACCAACGGCACAACCGTGCATTACCGAGACCAACAACAAATATCATGAACAGCCGGAATGGCACGACCGTTCCATCCAAGGAACGACCGTGCGACAGCGTTTTTGCAGAACCCGACCCCTGATCTTTGAACAATCAGATTTCTCCGACAATCAACAAATTTTTACACAGACAGGGGTCAGAAATTCACCGGATGTTCATGATATACAAGATTCTTACAAGGGATAGGGTTTCGATTTGTTTATGAAGAGAACCCTAGAGAATCCTTGAAGAATCGGATGAATCTAACCTAGAAAGCGAAGACACGGAAAATCTACAAGAAAGAACGTACCGTGCGAAGAAATGTGTGAAACCGTGCGAAGAAACCGTGCGATTTGAGGAGAAATCGCTCTGGAACGGTCGGCAGCAGTTAGGATTCCCGAAAGGGATACTAATTGTCTCAAAAGGGAAAATTGACCGAATGCTTCTAGTGCCAAAACCGACTTAGTTGACATGCTTTGGTTGTGTATTAAGCAAGGCTATTTATCTATTTTAGTATTTGAAATCTACTATGTTTTATAAGTATTTGTTTATGCTTACTTTAGTTTATTAAAAATCAAACAGCTTATGTTTTTACCTGTAGTTTAGTGACAAAGGTCTAGTATTATTTCTCCGCCCATTTCCTTGGATCGATACTTGGTTCTTACCGATACTTTACTACATATATGACGGGGTACACTTGCCTCTTTCGTGTGTGTTTTGATGTAAAAGTAATAATCACTTTTATAAATTTAAAACCAAATCGTGTGTAAGTTCATTATCAAAATATGTGTAGTCGCGCACACGTCAAGTTTTTGGCGCCGTTGCCGGGGAACTGGCGAGTTTTAGGAACGACCCGAGTCATTGTGTTATCGGTGTATATACTTGTTAATATTTGTGAATATTTTCCGGAGTATTTATTCGTTTATTTATTTGTTAATATTTCTTGCTTTTAATTCAATTTATTTGTTTTCGTGATTCTTTTGTACACTTGTGAATTTTTGTTCCATTTATTTGTTCTAATCCGGATTTATTTATTCATTTATTCGTTGAATTTTTGGCTCTTAAAAATCGTTTTTACACTAGCCGATTCGATTATTTTCATTGCTTTAATTTTTATAAAATTTCGGGCCCATTTTCGGATTTTTATAAATTTTTCAGCGGATTTAAAATAATATTCTGTTTCTTTTCAGCAAAAAAAAGCATTATTATATTAATAAAATATTCATTGTGTCAAATTTTCGTTTGCAGGTTGATGTCCTCAACTCCCGCGCCTGCTGTTGCTGAGCCGACTGACGAACCAGCGCATAATCTTTGAAGAAGTAAGAGGCTGCGCGAAAGGTCACTTGTCATTGCACAACGCATTGCAAATGCAATTGACGAGCCGGTGATAATTTCTGAAGACGAAAGCTTAGGGGACGAGGAGAGAGTCATCATGGCGGACGATGACCGACCTTTGAATGAGACGAATCAGCCCGGAAGGGCAGGCCTGGAGCCGAGTATCCTTCAGCCTACTATAGATGCACCTACTTTTGAAATTAGATCTAGTATTATTAATATGGTGCAGAACTCGGTACAGTTTGACGGGCATGAGCATGAGGATCCTGGGAGGCATATCGCTGCTTTTCTTGCTATTTGTTCGACATTTAGGATTACAGGTGTTTCGGGGGATGCAATTCGGTTGAGGTTGTTTCCTTTCTCGTTGCGTGACAAAGCTAGAGCTTGGCTTATGTCACTCCCAGCCGGGTCCATCAGGACCTGGAATGAGTTGGCGGAGCAGTTTATGCAGAAATATTTTCCTCCTGAGAAAACAAACAAGCTATGAAACCAGATTGTTTCCTTTCGCCAGGACGAGGGAGAGTCATTGCACGCGGCCTGGGAGAGATTTAAAGATCTGTTGATTGATGTTCCATGTCATGGCTTCTCCAAAAGACACTTGGTTTTGATGTTCTATCAGGGGCTCAGTTACAACACACATGAGCGATTAGACGTGAACGCAGGAGGCGATCTAGGAACTAAGACGCCGACTGAAGCGTATGATATTATAGAAAAAGCTGCGTTGAAATCCAGCTCGGTGGGGAAGGAGATAGAGGCCGGGCAGCATCATCATCATCTCGCGCAGGGGCACACGCGGTGGATGACTATACGACCATTACTGCACAAATCTCGGCTCTTGCAGCGAAATTCGATAAGTCCCAGATGATTGCACAAGCTGGTTCGGGATGTGACCAGTGTGGTGTCACATGAGCCTGGTGCATGCTTTCAGGGAGTCGTGTGTGAGGGCAGAAGTAGATTTTGTGGGTAATCAGGTGAGGCCGCAGAACAATCCCTACAGCAACACCTATAATCCCGGTTGGAGAAATCACCCAAATTTTGGGTGGCGAGCGAATACAGGTAATCAGAACCCATTGGGGTTCACTCAGCGTGCTCCAGCGCCACAGCAGGGTCAGCAGTACCAGCAATACAACCAACCTTACCAGCAGCGTCCATATTCGTACCAGAATCAGGGCACTGGGAGTAGCTCCCAGCAGCAGGCCCCTCAGTCTAGTTCCAAGCTGGAGGATATGATGGCTCAGCTTCTTTCTAGCTCTGAAAAACGATACCAACAAAGCAAAGATCGTTTTTTGGCTAATGAGGGAGAAATGAGGAGTCAGAAAGCCTCGATTCAGAATATCGAGAATCAGGTTGGTCAGCTGGCACATATGATGTCTAAAAGACCCCCAGGTGGTCTTCCGGGTAATACAGAACCAAACCCGGGCGGGCATGTGAATGCGATCATGACCAGGAGTGGAAAGACTACCGGACCCGTCATATCGGACTCATCACCGATCACTGGAGCGGTCCCGACTGACACACCGGACGAGGTGCAAGCCAGGCTACGCCCAGCAAGTACAGCACAAGTCCAGGAGTCGGTCAAAGATTACACTCCACCAGTACCTTATCCAGGCAGGCTGAAGAAACAACCCTAACATGACAATCATTCGGAAAGCTAAAACGATAAACACACTTTAACCACCTAAAATTGTTCTTTAACGTGCAATTGATAAATGTCTATGAAAATCTCCTAAAAATAAGTTAGTCATCCGTTAGGAGTTTTCTAACCGCACTTAATCAAGGAAAGCGACACCGATAAACACAATGCAACCACCGAGACAAGCATAAACTAGATTAAATCACAACCAAGTTCATTTTACAAATCTTGTACATAAATTCACCTAGATAGCAATTTTGGCCTAAACTACTAACTAAGCTAAATCATGGCAAGAATTTATAACGACACCATTTAACCCGTTAGAGTCCTTACGTGACGGCAAGCTTTCTTGATTAATAATAATTACATTTTATTAAACCACTAACCATTTCTAGTATCATGGTGCCCACATTTTAACCAAGCTAAACTAGTTAACCAAGTTTTAAGTTTACTAATACATGATTAATTAAGCTTCATTTTTCAACTATCTCAACTAACCAAGTACCAATCATCCAACACAGTTACTTATAATCAAGAAATCAATATCAATAACAAGGTTGCAAACTAATCATCAAAGATAATCATAGAAAATACTTCCAAATGTCATTACAAACAAAGATTAACATACTAATGGCTATAATCAAGCAATGGATTGTTGTGTTTTTGCCCAAAGGCTTACATTAATAGATAATAATCAATCTAAATGCTCGAATCTTAACAAAAAGATGGAAAGATTTAAGAAACCAAACCATAAACAAGCATAAGAATGAGAATCCGGATAGTAATGGAGCTAAACGAGACAATGTGGCTTGAATCCGGGTGAAACCTAACGCCTCCGGAGCCTGAAAATCGCTTGAATTGCTCTCCAAAATTCCAGAGTTACGAACAGAATGTTTCTGTTTGTTTTTTTTATATATTTTCAATGTCGCACGGTCGTGCACCGATCGCACGACCGTTCACTTTTTGAATTATTGGAGTTACTGTTCATGACATCAGCAGAGTTGACTGGTCTTCGGTCTCGCACGACCGTTCTTCATATGGCACGACTGTGCGTTCCCGGGATCTTGTTGCACGGACTGATGCACTAGTCGTTCATCACCGGGATTTGGCTGAACATAGGATCCGCACAGGGTGCAATATATGGCAAGTCCGTGCGTCACCGGGATTGCCTTGCACGGACTGATGCACTGGTCGTTCATCACCGGGCTGGTCTTGATATGTCGGAGATGCACGGCCGTTCCTCATACCGCACGACCGTTCCACTTGCCAAGGTCAGTTTTCTAACAGAATGTTCGCAGCTTCGTCGTTTTGTCCGGAAAGTCCTCGTTTTCACTATCATCTTGTCCGATATGCTGTTTTAGGCCTGTAAACAAAAGTATACATAATTAAGTATCTGAATGACGATTTTACGGCCGAAAACGCATAAAATGGGGATAAAATGGGGGACTAAAATATGTGTAAATTAGCGAATATCAAAGGTGTAGGAGGCTCTTATTTATAATGGGGGATTAGGATTTAGGTAATTAATGAAGTTGGTGGTGTTTGGGAATTGGTAAAAGTGAAATGAAGCCAAAATTCGCGTATCTTAGAAGATTCTGCCAGATTTGGTCATTTTGCATTGCCGTGTGGATCAAGTGCACGGTCTTGCGGATCACGGATCGCAGGGTGGTGCACTTCAGGTGCGCGGTCATGCGGATCGCAGTGTGCATGGACGTGCGCCTCAGTTGCATGGCCGTGCACTACATGTAGAATTTACTAAACTTTCTAGAATTGCAGTTTGACCCCTAGAGTTTGATAATTTCATTATTTTATGCTAGAAACTCATAATTAAGCATGTTTCAGGTATTCCAAGTGTATCAAAGTAACGTATGAGTATAATGCCCGTACAATTGACAATTTAAAGTATTTCAAGTGTCAAACAGTGTCCGGGTTTGTAGCGTATAACACAAGTATGTAACATGTATAAGTATAAAAATGAATTCCATTATGATTAAAGCATTGAATTACAAGATTGGGTAGAGAGTACGAATGGGATATGATTATAAGTTTCCGAAAATAGAGTTACGAATACACTTTCTAAATAAGGAAGGTATGAAAAATGCAAAGCGTTGCGGGTTAGGCGTGCGGGTATGGGAAGCCAACATGGGTACCCACTTGAGAATGTTGATTTTGATGATGGTTGTTGACCTCCAACGGTCATATGGCCGTTTACATTAAAAAAATGTTTTGTTTATTTTTTAAACCTTATAAATAACCATCTCTTTCTTAAACCATTTTCACTCTAAACTATCTCATCCTCACTAAACTCTTACTCATTTTCATTTTCATTCTCATCAATCTTTTTTTCAATGGCTAATCATTCATACGAAGACTTGGGTATTTACTTACTGCCAAATGAATACGAAGACGATTTTCAACCGATAGTAGCTTACTTTGTTTTATAGAGAAGCTTGAGGAACTCGAATCGGAAGGCATGGCCACGTCGTCGGGCGTTCCAAAAAATTCGTCCAACGTGATCGCGTGCAAGGTAATGAAAATCTTATGAACGATTATTTTGTTGATGAAACATTCCGTTATCGTTTTCGTATGTCAAAACGATTATTCCTAAAAATTGTTGGTGATATTGAAGCACAATATCTTTGGTTTCAAGAGGGATATGATGGGCAGTACAAAAAGAGTTTTACGACGATACAGAAAGATGTGGAGTGGGCTTTTGTGTCCTAAAAGGAAAATGAGGCATACTTAGGAGACCCATGCGTGATATGACGGTGAACAAGATATTAGCGAGACATATAAGTGTATGATACTTCACAATATGATCTTAAAGGACGAGGGGCATGCATTCTCAAGGTCCACATTAGGGATCCAGTCGTCGAACCTGTTTTTGACAACATAGTGCTTGCGGAATTGATGGATAGTGATACTCATTATCGACTTAGAAATGATATTCTCGTCCATCTTGCAGCTCAAGATCTACCGTACCTCAAGGAGGAAGACGATGAGCAATATGATTTTTTTTTTAAATTTATTTGTTTTATTTTTATTAGTTTGCTTTGAATTATGTATTTTTATTTTTATTCAATGAAGTTTACTTTTTATCTAACATTTTACTATTTTTAAACTAAAAATACTTTATGACATGGGTCGGTGCTAGTACTCACTAATTAATGGGTACTTTGTATTCAATTTGATGTGACGTGTAATGGTTGGTGGCTAAAGTACTTACCCTTGAGTGTCACTTCCTCCTTTACAAGAAATGGTTTAAAATTAGGAATAGTTGGTCAGGGAGTTTTCCGTAAGGTTTCTGCTCTGGGGAGTTCCCAGGTTCGACTCCTGTTGTGTACATATTGGGATTTCAGTATGGAGTTGGGCCTGGGCAGGGTTTAAGAGCTTGTCTCGCCCTGTGGAGTAGTGGGTCCTTTGGCCCCTACAATTGTTGTTCGAAAAAAAAAGGAATAGTTTAAGAAAAAAAAAAACGTAGCGCATTCATTTGGCAATTTTGCATCATTTAATTCATTTGGTGTCTAGAAAACTGAAAATTACAATTTTGTTTTAGTGAAGAGAGGAGGTTGGTTAGAGTACGACTCCTTGTTTGAGCGAAAGTGATTCATTATTCCATTTGACTAAAGTTCATAAAACATGAAACGTGTTCTAGTAAAAGATGAGGTGACCACTTTTGGTTAACGGGACTACGGACAATTGTACCTATGATTAATTGATTATCAATTTATCATCACAATCTTATTGGCTTAATTGTGGAGTTCTCATTTCATTCAAACGTCCGAAATGTCATGGTAATATTTGAGGCGAACATTATTTATGACCAAGAATATATCGATGTTAGATTATACTAAGATGTGGATTTTTATTTATAAATGGGCCACCACATAGTTGTTAATCACTTGGGGGTCCCTTTTCTGAAAACTTTTCACTGTGGGGGTTGGCGATAGGTTAGACTACAGGGAGTGGGGCGTTTTATAGGGTGGGGAATGTTAGGCAACGCTGGCTAACTGATCCATACCGTGCCAGGGTTGGCCACGGCGTTGCCCCGCTAGCGTGACTTTGAAGCCTGACGTTGGGTCGCGGGGGGGGGGGGGGGGGGAGAGTTGGCCAGCTAGGATTGGTTGTTGAAATTGGACCGTAGCTAGTTAAAAAAAAACCTAACAAATTACACATAGCTGGCCACGCCATCCGAAGCCACACCAACCCACACCCAGCCAAAACCCCACCACGCCTTGTGGACCCCACAGCTGCCACTTGTCGATCAATGCACCAAACCAAAGCCCCCCACACCCCACAACCTTAAATCATCAGCTTAGTCATCAAGTCACATCACAGAACTTAAGCCACATGAACATTTGACCATTTGAAATGGCGGAAGCTTTGTGAATCTTACACGAGAAGAAAAAGCTATAGCCAAACGGTTTGACGACAGCTTTATGTGATATGTCACCTCCATGACATGAATGAATTATTATATCAATTTGTTTGCATTTCAATTGGTTTATGAATCTTGCAGGGTAACAATGAATTATTATATTAGTTTGTTTGCATTAAAATTGCGTAGCTTAAAACTCATGACAGGATGGTGATGGGGATAAAGTATTATAGTGAAGGCATTGTATTGATAGTTTTCAATAGTGCTTTGCTTCTAACTGTAGAGTCGACAATGTCTAAAATCCAAGCTAATTATAGAACTTAATGAAATCAATCGTATGATCCCCATTGTGAATATTACAAACAATATATAGAAGATACAGATCGCTATACAAGGAAACTAGCCATCCTAATCAAGAGGGAATATGCACAATAATATGGGAGATACATCATCAATCTATAATTAATATATATCGCTAACAGGCCCCCGCAGTTTGAGCCATAGCCGGACGAAGGTACAAACTGGAACGAAAGCGAGTGAACAGATGCTTTGGCAGACCCTTTGTAAAAATATCCGCATACTGATACTCGGCAGGAACATGTAAAACACGGACGTCTCTGATGCGGACCTTGTCACGGACAAAGTGAATGTCTAGTTCCACGTGTTTGGTTCTTTGATGTTGAACGGGATTCTGAGTTAAGTAAACGGCGGAGACGTTGTCACAGTAAACAATGGTTGCCTGTCTCGTAGCAACCCCAAGCTCGAGAAGTAAGTTGCGTATCCAAGATGTTTCTGCAACTGCATTCGCAACCCCACGATATTCGGCTTCAGCGCTAGACCTCGAAATAGTGGGTTGTCGTTTGGAGCTCCAGGAAATTAAATTCGCGCCCAGGTATACACAGTACCCTGAGGTGGACCGTCGTGAGTCCGGGCAACCCCCAGTCCGCATCAGAGTATGCAGTAAGAGAGGTGGAACTAGAGGGGGAGAGGTACAGACCGAAGTCAATGGTTCCTTTAACGTACCGAAGTATGCGTTTGAGGAATGAAAAATGCGTCTCCCGTGGATCATGCATGAAAAGACAAATTTGTTGAACCACGTAGGAGATGTCTGGGCGAGTAATAGTAAGGTATTGCAAAACACCCGCGAGGCTGCGGTAGAGGGTACCATCTTCAACTGGAGGGCCTGAGTCTTCACTTAATTTCGAGCCGATTTCCACAGGGGTGGTGCACGGCTTACAATCCGTCATGTTGGCACGCTTTAAAATATCCAAAGCATAGGAAGATTGAGACAGGAAGAGGCCATTTGTCTGGTGTGTAACCTTGATGCCAAGAAAATGATAGAGCGAGCCGAGATCAGTCATGGCAAATTCTTTGGATAAGACCCGAATAAAGTGTTGTAGGAGACTCGAAGATGATGCGGTAAGGATGATGTCGTCAACATACAGTAGCAAGTAAGCCATTTGAGTGCCGCGGCGATAAATAAACAAAGTGGTGTCACAAGTGCTACTCCGAAAACCGCATGTAGTGATGAAGGTGGCAAATCGGTGATACCACGCACGAGGAGCTTGCTTGAGCCCATATAAGGACTTTTTAAGCTTGCATACAAGGCGAGGATTGGATGAATCCACAAAACCCGGGGGTTGATGCATATAGACTGTCTCATTAAGGTTCCCGTGAAGAAAGGCATTCTTCACGTCAAGCTGATGAATCGGCCATGCCTGCGATACCGCCAGGCTAAGTACGGTTCGAATGGTAGTAGGCTTAACCACGGGGCTAAACGTCTCGTCACAATCAATACCCACTGTCTGACTCTTACCATTAACCACGAGTCGCGCTTTATAGCGCTCCAAAGTCCCATCCGAGTGAAATTTATGTTTGTATAACCACATACATCTAATAACTGGAGCATTAGCAGGTCTTGGTACCAACTCCCACGTTTGATTAGCCAATAACGCTTTGTATTCAGCGGCCATAGCTTGTTTCCAGTTCGGATCGGACAAGGCGGAAATGTGAGATTTTGGTAAAGGTGAGAGGGTAGGAGAGGTCATGGTGTTAGGTTGAAGGGGACGCGGGGTTTGGAGATGCCCGCACGTGCACGGGTAATCATAGGGTGAGACGGTTGTGAAGCGGGAGGTAGGGATGGGCTGACAGGTTGATGGGCCGAATGGGTTAGGGGTGTGTGGGAGGAGTGGGCCGAATGGGTTGGTGTGGGCTGTGTCGAGTGGGCTGAGGAGATGGGTGAGGAGTGGGGTGGTGTGGAGTTGGGTGGGGGATGGGCCAAGTGGGCTGAAGGGTTAGGTGAGGAGTGGGTGGGTGGGTGTGGAGTTGGGTGTGGGATGGGGCGACGGGGCTGATGGCGGGAGAGCGGTAGGGGGAAGGCAGAAGGGAAGAAGGGAGTGGCCGATGGTGGAGGCTCAATGAATGAGTGGTTGGGGGCGGTGTGGTAGGTGAGTGAAATGGGAATTTGAGCTCGTCAAAGATGACGTGTCGGGAGAAGATGACTTTCCCGGTGGAGAGCTCAAGGCACCGATAGCCCCGGTAGTTAGCGGGGTAACCGAGGAAGACACAAAGGGTGGATTTATGGTCAAGTTTGTGAGGGCGAGTGTCGGATGTGCTTGGAGAACAGACGCATCCAAACACGCGGAGATGATCATAGGAGGGGTTTCGCCTATAAAGCATGGCCATAGGGGTGAGGTTGTGAAGGACCTTGGACGGGAGAATGTTATGAAGATAACAAGCGGTGTGAAGGGCTTCTACCCAAAAACGAGAGGGTAGAGAAGCATGGGTCAAGAGGGACAACATGATGTCGTTAAGGTGGCGGATCATGCGCTTGGATTTGCCGTTTTGCTGAGATGTGTGGGGGCATGAGAATCGAAATTCCATGCCGTTTGTGGTGGCAAAATTTTTAAAGTTATGATTATTGAACTCACCACCCATGTCACATTGAAAGGTTTGGATGGATAAATGAAATTGAGTTTTCACAAAATTATAAAAGTTGACAAATTTACTAAAAACCTCGGACTTATATTTTAGCGGGTATGCCCATGTGTATTGGGTGTAATCATCAATCAAAACCATGTAGTATTTATAACCCGCAGTGCTAAGTAAAGGTGAAGTCCAAAGATCACAATGAACAATAGAGAAAGGTAAATGAGTACTAGTAACTGTAGGTCCCTCGGAGGTTGAGGTTTAACCTATTCCTTGTTATGTTTAACCCACTAGCAAGTGCGGAATCCAAGCTAGCAAGCAAACCGGAGTTTATATGTAAGCAAAGTGAACAAGAGAAAGAGTAGACAAGCAAGTATCAAAGTTTTCTCTTGTATTTCAGTGGACACGGTTACAGACCTTGACCAAACTGAAAATACACTCTAACAAAGACCTGGGTTTCACACACAAAAGCTCTCTATGAAGAACACACACTTTGGACAGAAACTTATCAGAACTGTTGAAAGTAAAACCCTTCATGGGTATATATACCCAAACAGATTACCCATGCACGAAGGATAGAGATCCTGATCGAAGGATTATCTTTCGACCAGAAAGGCTATCGAAAGATGTCGAAGGATCTAGACATACCTCGAAGGATGGTATATCCTTCGAGGTCCATAAAGATCCTCTGAAACATAATCTTTCGAAGTCATCGAAGGATAAACAACATCCTTCGATGACATCCTTCGAGACAAAGTATCTTTCAACTACTAAGTGTTGAAGTTTGGCCAAGTCAAACCAGGAGGATGGTTGACTTGGTCAAACAACACATTACAATACATAAACACACATAAAGGACGTAAATACAACCGACAAAAGACATCGTTTAATACATTACAAAATATAGACAAAGTACAGACACAAAGTGCACCAACAAACTCCCCCTTGGCTGTAGCTTTGTCTTCGTCTTCATGTCTTAAGTCTCTACCGCCCTTTCCACGGCTAAATGATGCGACGACCATGCACTTCCTGCATTGATTAACAAGTTGAAGCAGTATCGAGCCATCCTTTGAAACTTCATGGCTTGATCACGATCTTGAACTATGTAATTGATTTCATGATCCTTCAACACAATGATATCCGATCTGGACATGTTTGTAATCCACATCGGATCGATTATCCTGAAGTTCTCTGCATTGTCTCTGAACAAGATCACAGCTTCACCAGTGTCTGCATCATAAACCCAGCAGCGGAAATTACCAAGAAAGTCGGTTTTCATCTTCAACAGAGGAATCTTCTTCATTACCCTAGGAGGATCATATACCAGACGATAACGAGCGGTGTTAGTATCTGGATCAAGAGTGAACTTGATCTGCTCGTATCTGGAAATTGAGGTTTGTTTGTATAGAGGATCCTTCAACCCAAACGCCTTTTCAAGCCTGATTTTCTTTGCGAATAAATCCACCATAGTTCCTTAGCTCGATTGATAACATTAAGCTGCGCCACACTGCCACATCATAATATGGAAGTGTGAGAATACTCAGTAGAGTCTCGAAGTATTGAAGACCAGATTCTTCTTCACAACCATACAATGCAGATCTTTCACAAACATCCAGCTGATGATTCGACCTCTTGCCTGATTTTTCTCCAACAACATGTATTAGCCTGTTCCAATGGGGCAAGCGGAGGATGGATTCCTAGCAAGGAAATCCGCTCGCCATTCATTAATAGTTCTTCACGGCTTTCTTGAGCAGTAGGGGAATCAGAAGACAGATTTCAAACTCGGCTGTGCTTCTCAGCAATGAAGTTATCATCAAGAACATTCATTTCAGCATCGTCCTCTCGAACATAGACAGGGCGTTCAGGATCAGAACTGATGAAGATTCATCCAATTCT